>NC_060120.1:248102704-248722090 GCF_021461395.2 Schistocerca americana
TTCATCCAATAACTCTATAGATTTAGCAGGATTATTGTCTATCCTTTCTACCTTATTTGACCACAAGCCTTCCGAAGCTGTATTGATCTCTGACTCTAATACTGCATTCCTCTTTGTTCCATATCGAGTCTCATTTCTTCTTCTGTCACGTCATCAGACGGTTTCTTCCTTTCATAATGATGTTGAGTATACTCTTTCCACCTACCTGCTCTCTCTTCTGCGGGTAACAGTAGAATTCTCATTGCACTCACAATGTCGACCCGCTTTGTTTTAATTTCACCAAAGATTGTTTTGATTGCCACTTCATCCAATAACTCCAATTCGATTTCTTCCCATTTTTCCTGAAGCCCTTCGGTCTTTCTTTTCCTGTAGTTCCTGTTTATTTCCTTTTTAAGTGGCTTATATTGCTGTATTTCTGTTTTTCTCTGAATATTTTTATACTTCATTCTTTCATCCATGAATTACAGTTTTTCTTCTGTCATACAAGGTTTCTCCGCAAATTCATTACAGTCACAGTACTGTTGTCCATTAACCTACTTAAAAGCCTGAGTATTATTATGCGCAAAAAATCGAGTTAGAAGTCTCTGATCAAAAACTGATTGAGTTTTATATTAAATTTCATAAAAAAGATATAATTTTTGTCTGTCATATTAACAACTGGTGAAAGTCGTTTTATTATAAAGAATAACTGATTACTTCAGAGTTAATTGTGTTAATGTCAGTAATATATTTTATTTTTCTGATTATACAATTGAAACTCATCGTACCCTTAGGGGAGAAGAGATGTTATGAAGGTATGACAGGTAAACACCACAGGGGAGAAGAGATTTTATGAAGGTATGATAGGTAAACAGAATCGAACACAAACTACACTGTGTGATGAAAAGTATCCGGACACCTGGCTGAAAATGACTTACAAGTTCGTGGCGCCCTCCATAGGTAAAACTAGAATTCAGTATGGTGTTGGCCCACCCTTAGCCTTGATGACAGCTTCCACTCTGGCAGGCATATGTTCAATCAGATGCTGGAAACATTGCAGCCCATTATTCACCGAGTGCTGCACTGAGGAGAGGTAGCGATGTCGTTCGGTGATACCTGGCACGAAGTCGGCCTTCCAAAACATCCCAAAACAGTTCCATAGGATTCAGGTCAGGACTCTGTACAGGCCGGTTCTTTACAGGGATGTTATTGTTGTGTAACCACTCCGCCACAGGCCGATCATTATGAACAGGTGCTCGATCTTGTTGAAAGATGCAATCGTTATCCCCGAATTACTCTTCAACAGTGCGAACCAAAAGGCGCTTAAAACATCAATAAGGCGTGATGTGTGACTTATGGGCAGCCGCTCGACCATGAAATCCAAGTTTTCTCACCTCCCGCCTAACTGTCATAGTGCTTGCAGTGGATCGTGATGCAGTTGGGAATTCCTGTTTGATGATCTGGATAGATGTCTGCCTATTACACATTACGACCCTCTTCAACTGTTGGCGGTTTCTATCAGTCAACAACGAGGTCGAAAAAAATGGTTCAAATGGCTCTGAGCACTATGGGACTTAATATCTTAGGTCATCATTCCCCTAGAACTTAGAACTACTTAAACCTAACTAACCTAAGGACATAACACACATCCATGACCGAGGCAGGATTCGAACCTGCGACCGTAGCAGTCCCGCGGTTCCGGACTGCAGCGCCTAGAACCGCACGACCACCGCGGCCGGTGACAACGAGGTCGGCCTGTACGGTTTTGTGCTGCACGTGTCCCTTCCGTTTCCACTTCACCATCACATCGGAAACAGTGAACCTAGGGATGTTTATGAGTGTGGAAATCTCTCATACAGACGTATGACACAAGTGATACCCAATCACCTTACCACGTTCGAAGTTCGTGAGTTCCGCGGAGCGCCCCATTCTGGTCTCTCTAATGGCTACTGAGGTCGCTCATATGGAGTATCTGGCAGTAGATGGCAGCAGAATGCACCTAATATGAAAAACATATGTTTTTAGGGTGTCCAGATACTTATGATCACATAGTGTAGTACATTAGGGATGAATCCGTAGTTTACGAGTCAGGATGGATCAGAGACATTCAACCCCTAAGGAAGCGAGTGGTTATAGCAAGGTGCGTAATTCTGTAACGTTTGGGGAAATTTCAAACCAGTTTGGTACACATTAGGATACTTGCCTAGGGAAACATGTTGTCGAAGGGGAAGAGCGAAGGTAAGATCCTACCAGCACCACTGTTTGTGCAGGAGAAGATGGAAAAGATGTGACACTGCCTGGAGCAACTACAACCTGTCTTGAAATAAGTAAAAATGTGTTATGAAGTGGGTTTCAGAACGCTATATTTCTTCCTAGGAGAATTCAGTTCCTTGCTCAAGAGGAGATTCAGTTTCGAGCTTTCTTTTGTCTTGTACCACATGACAAATTGAAATTGTTTACAATCTTTCTACACGTTTCGGGTACAATTAATGTTAAAAAGGAATTTAAAAAAAACATTAGACTCCGCACTGATTAATTGATTGACTTCACCATTTATATACAGTATTTATAGTTTTTAAAATGCGTAACTGAAATGTGTTTGTTTGTACTCTACAGACAAGGTTCACTCGATTTCCTGTCTAATGTATCTCAGGCTGGAATTAATAAGTAACAGGGGTAATCGGATTGTGGATTAATAGCCGGAACGCAGGTGCCGAAGCGACGACTGTCATCCTCCGAGACCATTATGCGGAAGACGATTTTCGAAAGGAATCGAGTACAGTCATGTAACGACCGATGGCGCGATCTCTGTTATGGAGGAGGATTACTTCCAGCAAAGATTACTCATCTGAAACAAATGCATACTTACACAGTGTAAAAGCTTCAGCGGGAACAACAGAAAGATTTTCTATCGGTACCCTGGCAGTCAGCAAGTTGACCTCGATACACAGTGGAGGTAATAATGAACCTCTTTCGGTTTTCAGTGATGCAGACATATCTCACAGATATCCACGCTCACCAGAGATTTATAGAAGAACGAGAGCGTTGCTAAGAGTAAGTATCTCGTCATACTTAGTTCAAGCATAGCCGCAGTTACTTCTAGGCCTGCTGATAAATCCTACTGCACTGTCGCAAGAGACTGGAGCGGGCGCACCACTTGGTAGTTCTTGTAGGATGCCTCCGTTAGAAATAGACCTGTGGCAGACGCGCAGCTTCCGCGGATTTGCGCCAGTGTTTGCTTTGGCCACCGTGCGGACAGAGGCGTGATCAGCTCATGGTCTTCCGCAGCCGAAGCTGTGGGGTGTCCAGTTGCTGTAGGCGACTGTCTGGGTAGCTATTCTTACGGCCGGCAGTCTACTGCCGGCTTAGCGTATCTGTAGAGTGTGCACACTGAAAAAGAAGTAAAGGTTTTCCAATAATACGAGCAAACATTGGTCAGATGCTGAGTATGAAAAATTTCTTAGAGGGGTGGGGTGGGGGTGGGGGCGGTGGCGGAGAAGTTTCTGTTTACAAATCGGAGTGGGTTTAGAAAGTATCGTATGTGTAGAACTCACTTTGCCCTTTCCTGGAAACTGTTGGTGAAGGAGATCGGGTAGATTGCATATTCCTTGACTTTCAGAAAGCGTCTCACAAAGTGACACACTGCTGACCGTTAATAAAGGTCAGAGCATACGAAATACACTACGCCATTAAAATTGCTAAACCAAGAAGAAATGCAGATGATAAACGGGTATTCATTGGACAAATATATTATACTAGAACTGACATGTGATGACATTTGCACGCAATTTGGGTGCATAGATCCCGCGAAATCAGTACCCAGAACAACCACCTCTGGCCGTAATAACGGCCTTGATACTTTTGGGCATTGAGTCAAACAGAGCTTGGGTGGCGTGTACAGGTACAGCTGCTCATGCAGCTTCAACACGATACCACAGTTCATCAAGAGTAGTGACTGGCGTATTGTGACGAGCCAGTTGCTCGGCCACCGTTGACCAGAAGTTTTCAGTTGGTGAGAGATCTGGAGAATGTGCTGGCCAGGGCAGCAGTCGAACATTTTCTATATCCAGAAAGGCCCGTACAGGACCTGTAACGTGCGAACGTCCATTATCCTGCTGAAATGTAGGGTTTCGCAGGTATCTAATGAAGGATAGAGCCACGGGTCGTAATGTAACGTCCACTGTTCAAAGTGCCGTCAATGTGAACAAGAGGTGACCGAGACGTGTAACCAATGGCCCCCCATACCATCACGCCAGGTGATACGCCAGTATGGCGATCACGAATACACGCTTCCAATGTGCGTTCACCGCGATGTCGCCAAACACGGATACGACCATCATGATGCTGGATTCATCCGAAAAAATGTCGTTTTGCCATTCGTGCACCCAGGTTCGTCGTTCAGTGCACTATCGCAGGCGCTCCTGTCTGTGATGTAGCGTCAAGGGTAACCGCTGCCATGGTCTCCGAGCTGATAGTCCATGCTGCTGCAAACGTCATCGAACTGTTCGGGCAGAAGGTTGTTGTCTTGCAAACGTCCCCATCTGTTGACTCAGTGATCGAGACGTGGCTGCACGATCCGTTACAGCCATGCGGATAAGGTGCCTTTCATCTCGACTGCTAGTGATACGAGGCCGTTGGGATCCAGCGCGGCGTTGCGTACTATCCTCCTGAACCCACCGATTCCATATTCTGCTAACAGTCATTGTATCTCGACCAACGCGAGCAGCAATGTCGCGATACGATAAACCGCAATCGCGATAGGCTACAATCCGACCTTTATCAAAGTCGTAAACGTGATGGTACGCATTTGTCCTCCTTACACGAGGCATCACAACAACGTTTCACCAGGCAACGCCGGTCAATTGCTGCTTGTGTATGAGAAATCGGTTGGAAACTTTCCTCATGTCAGCACGTTGTAGGTGTCGCCACAGGCGCCAACCTTGTGTGAATGCTCTGAAAAGCTAATCATTTGCATATCTCAGCATCTTCTTCCTGTCGGTTAAATTTCGCGTCTGTAGCAAGTCATCTTCGTGGCGTAGCAATTTTAATGGCCAGTGGTGTAGGTTCTCAGACACAGTGATGTAACAGACGTCATTGGTTAGCAATATGGACATATGCAGATGGCGGTAGTGTCCCTTACACAAGATACAAAAGAGCAGTGCGTTGGTGTAGCTGTCATTTGTATTCAGGTGATTCATGGGGAAAGGGAATTAACAGACTCTGGAGGCGGAGTGGTACTTGGAGCTAAATGCATGGGTCTTTCCGTTATAGAAATCGTTAGGGAATTCAGTAGTCTGAGATCTACGGTGTCAAGAGTGTGCCGAGAACGCCTGCGTGAACTAACCGCAGAAATCAGTGTGGGGCGTACTACGAACGTATCCTTTAGGACAGGGCGGCGAAATATAAAGGAGATGACCGACACGAGTGCGTTGGCTAACAGTACGACATCGCCTGCAGCACTCTCCTGGGCTGGAGGCCATATCGGCTCTATCCTAGATAACTGGAAAACCGTAGCCTGGTCAAATGGGTCCCGATTTCAGTTGGTGAAAGCTTATTGTATGGTTAGAGTGTGGTGCAGACAACACGAAGCCATGGACCCAAATTGTCAAAAAGACTCTGTGGAAGCTAATGGTGGTTTCGTAATGGTGAGAGCTGTGTTTACATGACGCCGGCCGCGGTGGCCGAGCGGTTCTAGGCACTTCAGTCCGGAACCGCGCGGCTGCTACGGTCGCAGGTTCGAATCCTGCCTCGGGCATGGATGTGTGTGATGTCCTTTGGTTAGTTAGGTTTAAGTAGTTCTAAGTTCTAGGGGACTGATGACCTCAGATGTTAAGTCCCATAGTGCTCAGAGCCATTTGAACCCCTTTGTTTACATGTAATTGACTGGAAATGGTTATATTTGGCTACCTGTAGACCATTTTCATCCATGGTGGACTTCATGTTCCTAAAACACAATGCACCACGTCACCCGGTCACAAATGATTTGGAGAACATCCTGGACATTTCGAGCAAATGGTTTGGTCACGTAGATAGCCCGACATGAATATCATCGAACTTTCAGGGGACGTAATCGAGAGGTCAGTTCGTTCACAAAATCCTGCACTGTCTACACTCTAGCACTTATGGACGGCTGTAGAGGCAACATGGCTCAGTATTTCTGCAGGGGCTTCCAATGACTTGTTGAGTCTGTGCCACGTTGAGTTGCTGCACTACGTCGGGCAGAAGGAGGTTCGATACGAAATTAGGAGGTATCCCCCGACTTTTGTCAACTTACAACGGGAGGCCGCCAATTGTGAAATTCAGATTCGATTCATACTGCGCATAATAAAAGCTCATGACCAAAGGTGCAATGTGGCAAAGCACCAAGATGCACTTCTCAGCCGTTGTCGAGAAAATCGACAGTTAAAAGAAACCGTTGCGGTTTAATTATTAATTATTAATAATTTTCTACAGCGAGGTGGCACAGCGGTAAGCGCTCGGGTTCGTAATACGAAGGTCGCCTGATCGAATCTCGCGCCATGCAACTTTTTTTTTATTATTGGTTTTTTGTAATTCAAATATATATATATATATATATATATATTAATGAATTGCTTATGCATGTTGTTGAAGGCGGATCGCTCTCCAATTGTACCGCCTCCATTTTTCCCTTTTTTTTCAACAGGGTGTACCAAAGGTCTCCCGTCCGCACCGATTTTGGACGATGTTTTAAGTTGCGCTAGGGACCGCATCTACCTTCTTTCGAAGTTAGCACGCAACTATGCTGTTATGCGGCGACTCGTTTCGGCCCATTCAACCTCTGTCCTTCAAGTGTAACGAGCGGGTAACGGAGTTTATATTTCATACCTGCCACAGCAAATTTGTGTTCGCGGTGTCTCTATTCTAATTCGAACGTTTGACTTACGCTGTACGTATTCGTTTCGGAATATCGTTTCTACGTCTTCCGTTAACTATACATGGATAACATTATGAAGATAATTAATAACATTTGTGAAATACAACTTTGTTCTCGGAAAACATAATGATGTTCGAAGTCGCCAGTTTTTCCACGACAAACGACTTTCACAATAAGTAAACGGGTCGTGTTATAGTGTAATGTCTGGTATCGGTTCATGTTATTTGATGTTATCGTGCGAAATCGCGTTTCACTTACGTATTGTAGATATTTGTCTCCGTCTGGTTTTGCGCATATTCTGTTTGAGGAATTCGTCGTGCTACGGGTGGCGAGGAGGCGCAGAAGCCTATGCTGTGAATTCAGAGCAAATGCAGAGAGAGATCTCAACGCCAATCGAAGGTCCAAGGAATAGACTAGACAGAAGATTTCTTGAACCCTAATTCATCTATATCTACACCTCCATCTACGTGGATACTCCGCAAATCACACTTAAGTGCCTGGCAGGGGGTTCATCGAACCACCTTCACATTAGTTCTCTGTTTTTCCAGTCTCGAGTAACATGAGGAAAAAACGAACACCTGTATCTTTCTGCGCGAGCTCTGATTTCCTTTATTTTATGATGATGGTCGTTTCTCCCTATGTAGATCGGCGTCAACAAAATATTTTTGCATTCGGAGGAGAAAGTTAGTGTTTGAAATTTGGTCAGAAGATTCCGCCGCAACGAATAACGCCTTTGTTTTAATTATGCCAATTTTAATTACGTCCACCCTAAACCCTGTATCATGTCTGTGACACTCTCTCTCCTATTTCGCTATAACACAAAACGTGCTGTTCTTCTTTGAACTTCTTCGATGTACTCCGTTAATACTATCTGGTCAGGATCCCACACTGCGCGGCAGTACTTCAAAAGAAGACGGAGAGGCGTAGTGTAGGCAGCCTCTTTAGCAGATCTGTTAGATTTTCTGAGTGTTCTGTCAATAAAACTCAGTCTTTTGTTTGTCTTCCCCACAATATTTCCTATGTGTTCTTCCTAATTTCGGCCGTTCGTAATTGTGATTCTCAGGTATTTAGATGAATTTACGGTCTTTGGGTTTGACTGATGTATCGTGTACCCAAAGTTTAACGGATTCCTTTTTGCACTCGTGTGGATAGCCTCAACTTTTCATTATTTAGGTCAACTGCCAATTTTCGTGCCACACAGATATCTTTTCTAAAATTGTTCAGATCTTCTGATGACTTTACTAGATGATGGACGGCAGCATCATCTGCGAACGACCAAGACGGCTCTAAATCGTTCACACTGATAATGAGAAGTAGAAGGACTATAACGCTACGATGAGAAACACCAGAAATCACTTATGTTTTACTCGACAACTTTCCATCGATTACCACTAACTAATTAACAACGCTGTAGAAGAGAACAGCGAGCTTGGATGTATATTTTAAGCAGTGTCTTATCTGAAGTCTCTATTCGGAACTCTCTTACAGCATCACAAGAGACATTATTTGTTGGGTAACTGAGACTATAATTACAGTAATTTGTTAGCGAAAATTGTGGACTAGCGATTAAAGTAGAATGGGTAAGTAACTATTTTGAATGGTGTTCTACGGTTCGGAAAGTGTACAGGAGTACTGCACTACTACATTCAACACAGCATCACTAACACAAATTCATGCGACGATACCGGAAAGATTATCGTCAGGAATGCCCTAAGTAACTGAGATAGGGCCACTCTTGTTCTCTATATACAAAAACAGATCTGTCTCTAGGGTTAATAATGATTTGAGACTGTTTGCTGACGACGCTGTAGTGTACAGGTGTGACTGTAGGACGATACAGGCTGACTTGGACAGAATTTCTACTTTGCCTGAAGAATATCAGTTTGCTCTAATTGTCGAGAAATTTAAATGAGTAGGTAAAACAATCCTGCAATGTTCGTATACAGTACTTGCTGGTATGAATTAAACTTTAGCTACTTGATAGGATACCCATGAAAAATGAAATTTTTTGGAAACAGAAATAACAAATAAACCTTTAACACATTTTAATTTCCGTACAAGATGGTTCAAACATCGTGATCTTAGTGTTTATGCAGCTTGGAAAGCTTGGTTAATGACCAAGTTTGTTAGTGAGAGAGATCGACGGCCAGTTGAGTCAAAACTTAGTGAAGGAGTTACTGTTGCTATGGATAAGAATGCTGAACGCGCTGTGCGTTCTTCAAGCAGTACACGAGGTGTCACGACAGCGAACACTGCGTGGCCCACCGTTGGAAGATTACTGCGAATAATGAAATGGTATCTGCACAGACTTCACATCGCTCATCAGGTTTTCGCACATAACGGAGATGTTGGTGTAGACTTCGCTTTTACGTTTCTAGCAAAGGTTGAAGTTTACGACATGTGGCCTTGGAACATTTTGCGGTGTGATGAAGCACGTTTTGCGCTCACTGGGGCAGTGCCCACTCAGAACTGTCACATTTGGGGATCGTCACCACCAATGAACATTCCCCTGCGTAGTGAATGCGTCACTCTGAGGTGCGGCTTCACGGCGCAGTTCACGGCCGGTCCACTTTCCTTTGGGAAACGGACCTCACGAACCAAGGACATGCAGCGGGAACGGAACACGTCACCGTGATCTGCTTCACCAGTACATGGTCCGTGCTCCACGGCAGGGAGGCGCTTTAGACTCAGCTGTTGTGATGCACTATGCAGCTCCACCTCACATTGCTCGTGAGGTCGCTCGACTACCTCATAACACGTTTAGTGATAAGTGAATCACTGGCCGATCATACCAAACTGCGTAACCACCAAGATCGCGAGATTTTACACTTTCATGTGGAAATTAAAATGTGTTTCTTCCAAAGGCTTTTCGTTATTTTTCTTCAGCATGTCCTTAAAAATGTTTTAACTGTCGTTTTTCCTGTTTAATAACAACCAACCTGTGTTAGAGATGTCCTACTTGACGCAGCACATCGATAAAACAACTAAGCTTAACCTCGCAATGCGACATGAAACTCAGAAAGCTTTTAAGGTCAGTTGTAGGGAACGTGAATGATCCCCTTCGATTTATTAGGAGAATTATACCTCAATTTTTCGCGGAAGAACTTAGTCCGTCGATTTTACTCCGCTTCAGTTTTGAGTGGAACAAAAAAGGGAATGACTAGTGGTAGTAGAAGAAACCCCACACCATGCACCGTGTAGTGGTTTGCGGAGTACGTACATAGGTGAGGATGTAGAACTAAGTTTTCGTATGTGTAAGGATTGCATATCGACGGGTCGCTGGTGGAACAATTGAGGTGCACGATATCAGATTTGAAAATTACTTGGACTCGCCTTTGAACTGTCTCAAGTCACTTAATGCAACGAAATTGTTTGGCGGGGGCCGGCCGGTGTGGCCGTGCGGTTCTAGGCGCTTCAGTCTGGAACCGCGTGACCGCTGCGGTCACAGATTCGAATCCTGCCTCGGGCATGGATGTGTGTGATGTCCTTAGGTTAGTTAGGTTTAAGTAGTTCTAAGTTCTAGGGGACTGATGACCACAGATGGTAAGTCCCATAGTGCTCAGAGCCATTTGAACCATTTTTTGTTTGGCGGGTGGCACTGGATAGGACGTCGCATAGAAAAATCTACTCCGCAAATAAGCCAGTACCGCGTGTTTCAAGTTGTGAACACCCTGGGACTGCAATCCCACGACATCGAACACCTGACGGCAGCTGTGACGTTACGACAGTCGTGTCATTATGTGAGACAATGGGCTTTCCGCAGTGGATACACCGGTTCCCATCAGATCACGGAAGTTAAGCACTGTTGGGCGTTGCCGTCACTTGCACGGGTGACCATCCGAGCCACCATGCGATGTTGCCGTTTTTTGGGGTGCACTCAGCCTCGTGATGCCAACTGAGAAGCTACTCTACCGAATGGTAGCGGCTCCGGTCAAAGAAAACCATCATAACGACTGGGAGAGCAGTGTGCTGACCACACCCCTGTCCTATCCGCGCCCTCAGCTGAGGATGACACGGCGGTCGGATGTTCCCGATGGGCCACTTACGGCCTGAAGGCGGAGTGCTTTCTTTTTGTTATTATGTGGCGGAGATATACACACCCATCAAAAAAATCTAAGAACACGGTTGGTTCTCGTATCTTGAAATGAGATAGCTGCCTCGTATTGTATTTTTTAATAATACAGAACATCACGCAAAGGAAAACCACATTATATGTTCTCTTTGAACCGATTATGAAGTGAAAACGGAACATTATTTGAAACAACACAACATCATAAACGTCAAATGGTATGTTCAGTGCACCACTGAATAACATATAGGTCCTACGGGAACCCTCGGGCACTCTTGAATGCGACACGGTACGCTCAGTAGCAACTCATTGCAGGCCTCTTGAGACATTTTGTTCTATTACTCAATGACAACATTCATGAGAGTTAAAATCGTTAATGGACGATGTTGACGTATAAAAATCGCCTCTTCCGAGCAAGCTCCTTGCATGCTCTATGCAGTTCAAATCAGGTGAATATGGTGACAGAGCCATTCTTCAGATCCCACGTCCTATCAGCACACTGCGAGCACAATGAGGTCGGTCGTTATCTTTCTGTACGGTGAACCTTTCCGATATAGTCTCTGCAAAACCACTGACTGTGGGTCGGAGAATGCGGTTTTCATACACTGCAGCTATCATGTTGCCTTAAACTGGAATGAGTGGTGGAACAGAATACGATTGATCAACCGGATTGGTGCAGACGCTCAGCAGTCATTGAGAGGTGACTGCGTTTTCCCGTTCGCTTCATATGAGAACAGAGTTGTTCTCAGGGTGCAAGCCTATTCACCTGTCTCGTGTGCAACACTTCTCATGTGCTCTAGCCCATCATACACGAGCGCCCCTATGATGTGAAAGGAGTGGGGGAGTCTTGAGAGGTCTTCGGCGCTACAGCCCCCCATCATGAACCAATTATTCAAAAACAGTATTAATCGCATTTATTATTATTATTATACCGCCAACCGGTTTCAACCCGACGTGGGGGTCATCTTCCGGGCGTTGACACCATTGGTCGACTGCTGGTTGTGTCACTCCTGTCTACATAGTTTCCTGCCATTATATAGACAGGAGTGACACTAATCGCTGCTTCATCTCCACAACAATGTTGTCCAAAAAAAAACCATCATGAAGTCTGTTGCGCACAGTTATGAATACTTACGATAACTAATGTGGCTTCCTGAAGGTCAAGGCGCAGGTTAGTCCTGTCTACGTATGATGTCTCCTCGCAGATATCGTTACATTCCGGTCCTGAGCTAATGCAGTTTTGCGTGGACGACGTTCGCTATTGAATGCGTTTCCTGGAACTTTTTCCACAGTCTAGAGACAACACTTTGATTAACGTGAGCAGTATTTGCAACGTCAACTTGTCTCATGTTTTGTCCTATCGATTTGATGAATTTGACACCGTCTACCATGGAGAGCCTTTTCCGAAGCATTCTGCTGCTGCTGCACTAGGAGGTACACGGACAACTACGCATTCACAAGAACTCAGCTCTGGTGTATTGTGTTTGTTTCCAACCAGTGATTGGACGTCCGTTGATGAGGCAGAGTGGCAACGACGAGTTCGCATTATGCACACAGCCACCTTCCTACATAAACTCAAAAGGAACGTCATAGTGATTATTGGTCGGTAATCGGGAAATATGCTTAACTGTTTTTGATGAGTGCATATAGAATCTAAGACGAGCTCTTCGCAAACTCGTGAAGGGCCAAGGTATGATTTCCGGCCGCCGGGTCATCCTCTACCTTGTGGCGTTTGACGATGCGGTATGGAGAGGCATGTGGTCAGCACACCGCTCTGCCGACCGTTTTGCAGACCTTCCAACCCGTGGAGCCGCTGCTACATAGTCAAACAGCACCTCAGTTAGCATCACGGGGCTGAGTGCAGCCTGTGACAGTTCTCACACCAAGGGAAAGTCCCTGGCAATACAAGGAATCGACCCCGGTTCCTCTTCATGGCAGCCCTATACAACGACCACACATCTACAGAGGCGGACATGTATCAGATATGGAGATATCATCTTTCCACATCATTGAAGACCATCACCGCGCTTGATCATCGCCACACTAGCTCGGAATTCTGCAACAAGATGAGGTTCAATGAAAGCGGAGACTTTTGAAGTAGACTGCTAAATATTACGAGACTCTCAATTGCAAAAGTTCTGTATTTGTGCTTTCTATTTAAAATAAAATGTTTCTCCTCTTGTGATACTATCGTACACTGTCACTAAATGCTGTACTAGTACTACAGTGTTTGTTTCACAAACCTACACAGGAATTTTCTGTTGCTTTGTGAATTAGTAGTCATGCATACTTCCATTCCTTCGGTACATTTGCTATGTTCCACAGATTCTGATGTCTCACGTAATAAATAATTGAACTTCCTAAGTGTGTGTGTGTGTGTGTGTGTGTTTTACACAGCAGCCCGCACCTATCATACGTATGCTCTGTTCTGAAAAAAAATGGTTCAAATGGCTCTGAGCACTATGGGACTCAACTGCTGTGGTCATTAGTCCCCTAGAACTTAGAACTACTTAAACCTAACTAACCTAAGGACATCACACACACCCATGCCCGAGGCAGGATTCGAACCTGCGACCGTAGCAGCAGCGCGGCTCCGGACTGGAGCGCCTAGAACCGCACGGCCACCGCGGCCGGCATGCTCTGTTCTGATTCGTAGAGACCGCTGGCGCAGCATTTGCAGTTCGCACCTGATGTACACTGACGAGTCAAAACATAATTACGACCTGCCTAATAGCTTGTTTGTCTGTCTTTGGAACGAAATACATCACTTGGTAGGTTTTTGGAGATTTGTGCCACAAGGTGTCTACGTACAGGTCATGTAATTCGCGTAAATAACGGGCCGCTTACCTGCATACGTGGTGGTTGGTTGGTTGGTTGTTTTGGGGAAGGAGACCAGACAGCGTGGTCATCGGTCTCATCGGATTAGGGAAGGATGGGGAAGGAAGTCGGCCGTGCCCTTTCAGAGGAACCATCCCGGCATTTGCCTGGAAAGATTTACGGAAATCACGGAAAACCTAAATCAGGATGGCCGGACGCGGGATTGAACCGTCGTCCTCCCGAATGCGAGTCCAGTGTCTAACCACTGCGCCACCTCGCTCGGTCATACGTGGTGATTGGGCCTGATAGCAACCCAGATGGGTTCCAGAGGATTTACATCAGGCAAATTTGGTCGCCGAGACGTCAACGTGAATTCATTATAATGTTTCTGAAACCACTGTAGTATGATTCCGGCTCTGAGATGCTGAACGATGATATCGTCGTCAGCGAAGACATCAAGCATAAAGGGATGCAGGTGGTCCGCAGCTGACGTGGTGTCTTCAATTACCACCGCAGGTCCCATGCAAGCGCAGGATAATGTCTGAGATAGCATGATACTACTCCCACCAGCGTACGTCGATAACGCGCTGCACGGTTCGAGCCGTCGTTGACCTCAGAGATGGCGTTTGTGGAGACGGCCATCGCCCTAATGTAGCAAAAATGTGATTCACCGGAAAAGCCGACACGTTTCTATTGATAAACGGTCGAATCCCGATGTCCCGTGCTCACTGCAATCTTAATTGACATTGTCGTTGGGTCAACATGTGAATACGAAGGAGTGGTCTGCTGCAGAGCTGCATGTTCAGCAATGTACGATGAACTGTGTGCTCAGGGATACTTATGAGTGCACCAGCATTGTGCTATTTCAACATACCACAGATCACTATCTATCCCACTTTAGAAAGCAGACAAGCCTCCGAACCCAAAGTTCATGTGAAGAGTCGTGAACGTCCAACCGTTTAGCACCTACTGGTAGTTTCACTGTCCTTCTATCTCTTGCCGTAGATCTCACGGTCGTAGCACGCGAACGTTCGACCAGCTTCGCAGCATTTGAGATATCTGTTCACAGGCTCTGCGTGAAGATAAGCTGCCCTTAGTCAGAGTCGCTCATCTCAATGGACTTCCCCGTTTGCGGCACACATCGTCGCTAGGGTGTTCCCCTTCCGTGCCTGCTCCCCTTACACGCTTTTGTTACCGCGTCACGTGCTTGCAACGCCATCAGGTGGCGTACATCGTCGTGGTGGATAGTGGCCATAATGTTCTGGCTTATCACTGTACATAGATGTCAGGGTGGTTTGTTTAGAATATAGCACGACTTGCGTAGGTTGGGCGCGTCAGTTTATTTCGAGTACCCGAGTGTATATCTAGGTCCATGCATACTTATTTAGAAGATTGGTACTATATAATTGTGGGAAAATGTCAGAGAAAGATGTTTCTCTAATTTGCTTGATACTGCTTTTTTGCATGTAATTAAAGGTAGAGAATGTTCTATGGGTACAATTTTATTGATTCTGAATTGAACAGCAATTTTCATTTCATTATTTTCGTTCAATATCCTATACGTGTAATTAAGGGGAGTGTCAGTCCCATATCATTATAATGTTAAATTTAAAAAAAATTGTATCCCATTATCTCGGCCACTATCCAAGGTATTAAATCAAATTTTTTTCCTTAATATAGAGTCATATAGATTCAGTTATTTACCAAGTATTTAACTATTTCATCAGCAATCAAGATCTGCATTTTATAATGAAGCCCCTACATATTTATGTAATTCTCTATACATTTTTATGATCAAACTTTGAGTGCTAACTGTGTCATTGTTTATCCACGTAAGCATAATACAACTGTCAATAAGATGTAAAAATTTTAGAGCTTTGACTTAAGTAGTTTCTGAGATAATTGGAAACATTTTCAAAAGAAGAAAAAGAAAATAGTTTATCAGATATTGTACATGAAAGTTGAGGTAAACGAAAACTTTCTGTTGAATGATGGGACAGCCTAAAACTCTCCAGCTTTGTATTATTTACCTTCTTGAGGATCAGCGAGATACAGTCGCTTCTCCGTTTGAGGGACCTTGCTGCCTCCTGTTCTATTTTTGGCCATAATTTCTGCCTTGGAGATTGGTTGTCTATCCAGTTCTCGTAGGACTGCTACGGTATTATGCCTACACTTAATTACAAATTGCTTTGTAATCTTTATTCTGCCTGCACTTCCATCATCGGAGGTGATCACGGCATCATTGACCCGATCTTCAGTGTTTTCAAGCCCACAAATACCTTTTCGGGTATCCTGGTCCAAACAACATCGTTGAAAGATTTAGAGTTTTTTCTGTAAGGCATTTCTTCAGATCTGGAGAGCTGGATCTCTATGTATTGGCCTTTATTGCTGCTCCAGCATTACTAGAGATGATGTTTACATGGGAATATTCGCTTCCTGCCGCCTCAGTTTTGCTGTGTTTACACCAGTCAATTGAATACAAGTTGTAAAAGTTTCGTAGTGGCTTCTTACCACTTGGCGAGTCCGCCCCAATAGCTGTGTGGCCAGCGTGACGGATTGCCGTCTTACGAGCCCGGGTTCGATTCCCGGCTGGGTCGGGGATTTTCTCCGCTCAGGGACTGCGTGTCGTGTTGCCTTCATCATCATTTCTTCCCCATCCGGCGCGCGGATCGCCCAATGTGGCGTCGAATGTAATAAGACCTGCACCAAGGCTGCCGGACCTGCCTCGCAAGGGGCCTCCCGGCCAATCACACCAAACGCTCATTTCCATTTTCCATCACTTGACGACTTGTGGTAAAATGTTGCCCAAACTACTTTTCTCATTCCTTTCAGGTAGTTTGTATTCCTTCTAGTGGCTTGACTGTAGTGTTCACTTAGATGATTGGTTGTTTTGCCGGACAAACGTCCTCTAATAGTCTTGCTGTCTTCAAACTTTTTGCTAGAAAAGTTCTACCTGATCATGCATAGTCGGCTACCCACTCGTTTCTGCACATAACTGACACATTCTATCTTTTGCGGTGTTATGTCATCATAGGGCCTGCTGCCAATTATTGACTTGAATTATTTTAGCATAGCAAACCTCACGCTCTTCTTGAGAGCTCTGAAAGATCTTCACAGCTGAGGATCTTTCCATTCCTCCACTGGTTCCCTCATATGTTTTCTGACAGTTGTGTTCATGCAGGTGTTTCTTGCATTCATTCCTTTGTGTATTCATACAATGATTTGACAATACTTCAGCATTAAGCATCTCTCGATATTCTTATGGCAGCTGCACAAGAGTTTTTAGAATTGTGTTCCCACTTCTGACATGAGCCGTCAAATGCTATGCAAATGTCGTTGCTACCATAATTTTCTTTAACTGCTTCCTCTGTACCAGGTTTCATTGCCTCTTCTGCAGTTAATTTTACTGTTTCGCCTAAAGCGTCAGTACATCTCGAAACATTTACAGGGTCGCACTGATATCACTGGCCCTGGGTTCACTGTACACTTCATTACTGTTCACAAGCTTCTTCTTGGAAGCACTTGATGGTGAAGAAATTTTGTCGGTGTTGCTTACATTAACGTCATTCTCTGGAACTAAATTTACAGCAAGACACGCTTTTTAGAATATACTGCCCTTGTTTCGGCTCTTCTTAAACGTTTTCTTTGGTGGAGTCATATTAAAAGGAGAAATACAACTCGATGAGCAAAAAGTCCAAGTATACACAACGAAAGGTATAATGTGCCATACAATACGTGGGTGATACCGTGCATTATACCGCAAACAGGAAATGATATCACAGCAACCAATGTAGCCAACCTACGCACCCAGGATGTTTCCTATAAATCAACACAAATCCCCAACTTAAATAGTGCTCATGGAACCTGAAGAAATTACTTGTGCAGTAAATATTTCAAAATAAATTTAAAATACTTATATCCATCCAAAATGAACGAAACATAAATCAAATAGAAAACTCAAAATAACTATTTTCCGTAAAAAAATTGAAATCGGAGTTTTATTCCCCTACTACTTTTTGTACTCCCCTTAATCACTGTTAACTAAGACACTTAACTTCATTCGGTGCAACATAACAAGATTAGGTCACCACGTGCTTCCACGGTCACTTACTCTGCTTAAATTTAGCCCGAACATCTCGAGGTGCTATAGTACTACAAGCTCATAAACTACTGGATGTGTTGAAATAAAAAATAATTAAGCTTTGGTGTGGTCCTGTTTAAAGAACGGGATGGGGACTAAAGGAGTTCCGTGTGGTTGAACAGTGATGTTGTATTTGAGCAACGTGGTAAGCGGCAAAATACGATACAGCACACGCCGTTGACACGGCGTATGCAGGCGTCCTATCCAGGCACGCCACACGGAGCCAAATGAGGCGTGGCCACACAGATAGGGACACGCCCAGGCCTATAGCTGTTACTGGCGCGGGCAGCCGACCGTATTCCTCCCACACCGTCTGCGGTCAGAAGTACTGACCTGCATTCAAAGTTCACAAACAAATTCCTCTCATGACTTGTTCAGCGTGTATGGAGTCTGTGCGTAAAAAAGTGTGAACTGGTGGACATAAAGATTCTACACAAGACTACCTTGATGAAAGAAGCCCATTGTCAGTGTTGTAGTCTTGAGTCCGAAGACTGGTTTGACGCAGCTCTCCACGCCACTCCATCCTGTGCAAGCTTCTACATCTCCGAATAACTACTGCAGCCTACATTCTTCTGAATCTGGTTTCTGTATTCACGTCTTCATCTCCCACTACAATTTTTACGCCCACCGCTCCCTACAATACTAAACCAGTGATCCGTTAATGTCTCAGAATGCGTGCTGCCAACCGATCCCTTCTCCAATTAAGATTGTGCCACAAATTTCTTTTCTTCCCAATTGTATTTAATACCCCCTCATTAAGCTACACGACCTATCTATTTAATCTTCAGAATTCTTTTGCAGCACCATATCTCAAAAGCCTCTGTTCCACTCTTATGCAGACTGTCCACCATTCATGTTTCACTTCCACAAATGGTTACATCCAGATACCCTCAGAAAATACTTCCTAGCACTTTGATGTTAACAAATTTCTCTTCTTCAGGAACGCTTTTCTTGCCATCCCAGTCTACTTTTTTATCCTCTCTACGTCGGCCCTCATCATTTATTTTACTGTCCAAATAGCCAACTCATCTATTATATTTGGGGTCACGTTTCTTAATCTAATTCTTTAGCATCACCTGATTTAATTTGACTTTTTTCAATTATCCTTGTTCTGTTTCGTTGATGTTCATTCTATATCACTCTTTCAAGGCACTGCCCATTCCGCTGAACTGGTCTTCCAAGTCCTTTGCTGCCTCTGACAGAAATACAATGTCGTCGGTAAACCTCAAAGTTTTTTTTTCTCCCTTAACTTTAATTCCTACTACAAATTCTTCTTTTATTTTCTTTATTGCCTGCTTCGATGTACAGATTGAATAAGAATGACAATAGGCTACAACCATGTCTCACTCCCTTCTCAACCACTACTTCTCTTTCATGTCCCTCGACTATCATAACTGAAGCCTGGTTACTGTACAAGTTGTAAATAGGCTTTCGCCCCCTGTATTTTACCCTTCCTACCTTTAGAATTTCTAAGAGAGTATTCTAGTCAATACTGTAAATATTTCTCTCTAAGTCTACAAATGCGTTTAACGTAGGTTTGCCTTTATTAACCTATAAGAGGAATCGTAGTATTGCCTCGTGTATTCCTACGATTCTCTACAATCCAAACTGATCTTCCTCGAGGTCGGCATTACCAGCTTTTCCATTCTTCTGTAAAAAACTCGTGTTACTATCTCGCAATTAAGACTTATTAAACCGACAGTTCTGCAATATTTACATCTACCAGCACCTCATTTCTTTGGAAATGGAGTTATTACATTCTTCTTGAAGTATGGGGGCACGTCGCCTGTCTCATACATCTTGCTCACCAGGTGGAATAGTTTCGGCGTGGCTGCTCTCGCAAGATTATCAGTCTACTTCACAGGCCTTTTTTAGACTTAGGTCTTTTGTGATTTGTTAAATTCATCTCGCAATATCACATCTCCGATCTCATCTTCATCGACGTCCTCTTCCATTTCTATAACATTACCTTCAAGTTCATTCACCTGCAAAATGGCTAAGCAGGACAACTGTAAGGATTTAGACCCATATTTCACTACGGTAAGATAGATACCGCCTACAGGAAAATTGAAGAAGACTTTGGAGAAAAGACAAGCAGCTGTATGATTATCATGATGCTCACTATGCTATGTGAGTAGTAACTCAAACAAACTAATATCATGACGCGATCTGACTGCTCTTCAGTAATAATATAAACACAAATGCTAAGCTCAACGTATATATTTAGGCATCTGAAATACTTTACTACTGCTTAGTAAGCAAGCCTCTTATCGCTCAATCTAATATTTGATTCCAGGACCATTTCTAGATTACACCTCATAGGCAAAACCTTTACTGTGGACTGTCTTCTATAGTTTATGAGGTACAAACAAAAATGCATTTCTATAGAACATTGTATGCATACAAGACGGTACAGCTACTGGTTCGACGTTTTCGAGGTAAACTTACCTTCTGGAACCTGAAAACCTGCCTGGTGGAATGGTTTTGTATGACTGACTCTCGGGAAGGTATCAGTAGCTCTGACTGAATATAGTCTATTCCGGCGGCCTTGTTTCGAGATAGGTCTTTCGGTGATGTGTCAAATTCTTCTCGCAGTATCACATCTCCCATCTCGTCTTCATCTACGTCCTCTTCCAATACACCAAACGCTTTTGTTATTTTGTAACTAGTTGGGCAAAATGAAAAATGGCCCCATAGAAGTAACTGTCATGCTGAAGGTACAAGGCTCTTCTCCATTGTAATTGCTACACGAGGCATCAGTTCGGGTAAAATTTCATGTAATTTTGTGAGGGAATGAAGTGCATATAAAGACTGAAGATTTAATATTAATCTATAATTATTAAAATTCAAAATATACTGTGTAGGTAGGCTGTTTAGGTTTTTTATGTTGGTGACGCCACGTAGCGCTCTGTATTAAAATCGCTGACTGCGCTGTGTGCAGTCTGTGGCTCGTTGGACTCATTATGATTATTCGCTAGTGTAGTGTTGGGCAGTTCGATGTGAACAGCCCGTAGCTTTGGGCAGTTGAAGGTGAGCCGCTAGCAGTGGTGGATGTGGGGAGAGAGATGCCACAGTTTTGAGATGTTAATACTGGAGGACGATCTGGACGTGTGTCCGTCAGAAAAATGAAATTTGTCAAAATAGATGTCACATATATATAAATATTATGACTTTTGAACACTAGTGAGGTAAATACATTGTTTGTTCTTTCATTTGCTAACTATATGCCTATAATTAATTAGTACCTTCAGTAGTTAGAATATTTTATTTAGCTGGCAGTATTGGCGTTCGCTGTATTGCAGTAGTTGGAGTAACGAAGATTTTTGTGAGGTAAGTGATCCATGAAGGGTATAGGTTATTGTTAGTCAGGGCTATTCTTTTGTAGGGATTATTAAAAGTCAGATTGAGTTCGCTAAAATATTGTGTGTCAGTTTAGAAATGATCAGAATAAGTAAAGAGAAAATTGTCAGAGTACGTTCAGTTTTTCTCAGCTGTTTCCGTATTAAATAAAGTAGAAGTTTACCAGCACAGTCTTTCTTTACACTCAAGGGGAAGTTTCAACAGTTAGTTTAGTTGGTTTACACAGCAGATCGTAATCAGAATTACATGAACCACGTTTTGCTTTCGCCACTGTCAGACGGGGACTCAGACGACAAATTACCCTTCAAACCATCAAAAAGCAGGAAAATGACGGATGAATGAGAAAATCTCTGCTCATCTCAGTTACGAATCAGTATACAATGTAGAAAACATGAGACAGGCCCACGTGAATCGAGATCTGCAAGTCCCACAATATAAATCGCCATACCTCGATACGAACAACATTTCAAACATGTTTCGCTATGTATGCAAGTTCAGTAGCATTATCTCATTTACGGTGCTTGTCTGCAAACAAAATTCGGCTCTTCTTATTACACTGATACACACTCTGGCTGCAATTATACAGTTTTTACGACGAAGGAATTTCCAAGCTCGTCCATCGCTACGATAAGTGTCTTAATTTAAATGGCAACTATGTAGAAAAGTAGTATTTAAGTGTGGCTTTCATCTGTATCTAATAAAAAAAATCCAATACTTTATTTTTAATTCCAAAACGTAATGTACTTTGTGGATAGCCCTCGTACTATGAAGTAAATCTAAAGAAGAGACTGCAATACAAACGCACTATATTAGAATGACTTCCATATGTAACTCTTACACCGCCCCTTTCGTTATTTATTTCACCACTGACGTCATTGTAGTCTTTATATGGAGGCCTGAGGTGGCTTAATGTAGCGCTGAAACCGGTTGTTCAAATAAAAGAACTGGAAATTCAGACGGCTGAAGGTGTTTTGATTCGACATTTTTTATATTGGACAGCCGAGGTCCCGCAACCTCTGTAAAAGAATGGTCATACAAAGACTTAGGCAACAACCGTTTGACCGCTCTTGTAAATAATTTTGTTCATAGGGAGGAAATGTTTGGTCCCCTCTACGTTGCAACTTCAATGCTATGATTCACCTTATTTAACCAGATGATACGGCTTCTAGGTAACGTTAAATGAAGTGTTTATAAGACCAGCCAAGCGAATATGATTCAGGATGTCTAGTTATGGCTGCAGTTCTTCCTCATAAAAGATTGCGTTTAAAAAGTAGTTACGCGTCACTGATTTGTCAAAAGAGTAAAACTATTGTATACACTGTGCACAAAATAGAACAATAGAGGATCTTAAAGTGGATGAGGTACGTAGTAAGTCTGTACGACAGTATCAACATATTTTACCCTTTTATGGACAGTGGTGCACTATTTATCCGTATAATTTCATAACAATGTTTGTGTTACCTGATAATAATCCTAAGGACAGAGACTGATTTATTAGCAGCTGCAAATGGTATACAAATATGAGTTTCTTCTAATATTTACGAGCTGTAGGGTAGCACGCGCACAAAATACATCCCCTTTACCGTATGTGAATGCAGTCCCCCTCGTGTCAGATCATTCGGGTGTATCTGTTCTGTAATGATAGCCAATCAGAGGGCAAAAAAGGCAATGCTTCCTTATAGGAGCGCCCTCTGAACAGGCAGTTGAGAAGCGTATTTCTCAGTCCCTTCAAGTGTGACAACGCATTCAGGGCGTGATCAAGACGCATTATGTGTCGCCCAGCTCAGTTTATCCCATATTGTACAACATTACAGTGTCCATGTCATCACGTGGTCGGCCGTAATGTCGAATCTAGATGTTGCAAAGCGAACATCCGGGTGATATTCCGATGTCAAGATAATTTTAAAGCTGCCTACATCGTCAAAAGAAAAGTAAAAAATAAATTGGTGGAGATGCTTTGGATAGAAGAGAAACATTCCATGCGATACAGAACAGTGCAGGGCAGTTGGCAGCTACTTACTTAACTGGAAAACACTAGAGACCAGACCGGATCTGAACTTACCTGTAAAAGAACAGAAATCGCTCATTAGTATCGAACAGCCAAGGGGATTGGAAATTTGAGCGGATGGTGTCTGAGGCAAACACAGATTCTCAAAACTGTAACAATATAGCAATGATTCCATTTCAAGATAAAGGAACATACAAGACGAAGGAAAACAGCACTCCTAGCAGCCTCTTCTTAGTTATTATCGTGGCCATCGATCCGAAGGCTAGTTTGATGCAGCTGTCCATGTTATTCTACTCCATTTCTGTATAATTACTGCAACCTACATCAGCTTGAAATTGCTTAGTATAGTCAGGCTTGGGTCTCATTTATAATTTTTTTCCTCCGTGGTCTAGGGGTAGCGTCTTTGATTCATAATCAAAACGTCTTCGATCCCCGCCACTGCCTAAATTTTGATAAATAATCAGAGCTGGCGGCCGAAGACTTCCGGCATAAGAAGTCAGCCTCATTCTGCCAACGGAGTTGTCAAAGAGGGCGGAGGAGCGGATAGAGGTTCAGGGCACTCTCATGTCCTACGGGTGGGAAATTGCCCCTAAAGGCGGAAGAATCAGCAATGATCAACGACATGAGGATGCAGAAGGCAATGGAAACCACTGCACTAAAGACACGTAACGCGTATCCACAAGACATGTGGCCTGTAATTGAAGAAGTGTCATGATGATCTCTCCATTGGTAAAAGATTCCGGAATAGTCCCCCATTCGGATCTCCGGGAGGGGACTGCCAAGGGGGAGGTTACCATTAGAAAAAGATTGACTTATCAACGAAAGGGTAATGTTCTAAGAGTCGGGGCGTGGAATGTCAGAAACTTGAACGTGGTAGGGAAACTAGAAAATTTGAAAAGGGAAATGCAAAGGCTCAATCTAGATATACACTCCTGGAAATGGAAAAAAGAACACATTGACACCGGTGTGTCAGACCCACCATACTTGCTCTGGACACTGCGAGAGGGCTGTACAAGCAATGATCACACGCACGGCACAGCGGACACACCAGGAACCGCGGTGTTGGCCGTCGAATGGCGCTAGCTGCGAAGCATTTGTGCACCGCCGCCGTCAGTGTCAGCCAGTTTGCCGTGGCATACGGAGCTCCATCGCAGTCTTTAACACTGGTAGCATGCCGCGACAGCGTGGACGTGAACCGTATGTGCAGCTGACGGACTTTGAGCGAGGGCGTATAGTGGGCATGCGGGAGGCCGGGTGGACGTACCGCCGAATTGCTCAACACGTGGGGCGTGAGGTTTCCACAGTACATCGATGTTGTCGCCAGTGGTCGGCGGAAGGTGCACGTGCCCGTCGACCTGGGACCGGACCGCAGCGACGCACAGATGAACGCCAAGACCGTAGGATCCTACGCAGTGCCGTAGGGGACCGAACCGCCACTTCCCAGCAAATTAGGGACACTGTTGCTCCTGGGGTATCGGCGAGGACCATTCGCAACCGTCTCCATGAAGCTGGGCTACGGTCCCGCACACCGTTAGGCCGTCTTCCGCTCACGCCCCAACATCGTGCAGCCCGCCTCCAGTGGTGTCGCGACAGGCGTGAATGGAGGGACGAATGGAGACGTGTCGTCTTCAGCGATGAGAGTCGCTTCTGCCTTGGTGCCAATGATGGTCGTATGCGTGTTTGGCGCCGTGCAGGTGAGCGCCACAATCAGGACTGCATACGACCGAGGCACACAGGGCCAACACCCGGCATCATGGTGTGGGGAGCGATCTCCTACACTGGCCGTACACCACTGGTGATCGTCGAGGGGACACTGAATAGTGCACGGTACATCCAAACCGTCATCGAACCCATCGTTCTACCATTCCTAGACCGGCTAGGGAACTTGCTGTTCCAACAGGACAACGCACGTCCGCATGTATCCCGTGCCACCCAACGTGCTCTAGAAGGTGTAAGTCAACTACCCTGGCCAGCAAGATCTCCGGATCTGTCCCCCATTGAGCATGTTTGGGACTGGATGAAGCGTCGTCTCACGCGGTCTGCACGTCCAGCACGAACGCTGGTCCAACTGAGGCGCCAGGTGGAAATGGCATGGCAAGCCGTTCCACAGGACTACATCCAGCATCTCTACGATCGTCTCCATGGGAGAATAGCAGCCTGCATTGCTGCGAAAGGTGGATATACACTGTACTAGTGCCGACATTGTGCATGCTCTGTTGCCTGTGTCTATGTGCCTGTGGTTCTGTCAGTGTGATCATGTGATGTATCTGACCCCAGGAATGTGTCAATAAAGTTTCCCCTTCCTGGGACAATGAATTCACGGTGTTCTTATTTCAATTTCCAGGAGTGTAGTAGGGGTCAGTGAAGTGAAGTGGAAGGAAGACAAGGATTTCTGGTCAGATGAGTATCAGGTAATATCAACAGCGGCAGAAAATGGTATAACAGGTGTAGGATTCGTTATGAATAGGAAGGTAGGGCGGAGGGTGTGTTACTGTGAACAGTTCAGTGACTGGGTTGTTCTAATCAGAATCGACAGCAGACCAACACCGACAACGATAGTTCAGGTATACATGTCGACGTCGCAAGCTGCAGATGAATAGATAGAGAAAGTGTATGAGGATATTGAAAGGGTAATGCAGTATGTAAAGGGGGACGAAAATCTAATAGTCATGGGCGACTGGAATGCAGTTGTAGGGGAAGGAGTAGAAGAAAAGGTTACAGGAGAATATGGGCTCGGGACAAGGAATGGAAGAGGCTGGCCGCGGTGGTCTCGCGGTTCTAGGCGCGCAGTCCGGAAACGCGCGGCTGCTACGGTCGCAGGTTCGAATCCTGCCTCGGGCATGGATGTGTGTGATGTCCTTAGGTTAGTTAGGTTTAAGTAGTTCTAAGTTCTAGGGGACTGATGACCACAGCTGTTTAGTCCCATAGTGCTCAGAGCCATTTTGAATGGAAGAGGAGAAAGACTAATTGAGTTCTGTAACACGTTTCAGCTAGTAAAAGCGAATACCATGTTCAAGAATCACAAGAGGAGGAGGTATACTTGGAAAATGCCGGGAGATACGGGAAGATTTCAATTAGATTACATCATGGTCAGACAGAGATTCCGAAATCAGATACTGGATTGTAAGGCGTACCCAGGAGCAGATATAGACTCAGATCACAATATAGTAGTGATGAAGAGTAGGCTGAAGTTCAAGACATTAGTCAGGAAGAATCAATACGCAAAGAAGTGGGATACGGAAGTACTAAGGAGTGACGAGATACGTTTGAAGTTCTCTAACGCTATAGATACAGCAATAAGGAATAGCGCGGTAGGCAGTACAGTTGAAGAGGAATGGACATCTCTAAAAAGGGCCATCACAGAAGTTGGGAAGGAAAACATAGGTACAAAGAAGGTAGCTGCGAAGAAACCATGGGTAACAGAAGAAATACTTCAGTTGATTGATGAAAGGAGGCAGTACAAACATGTTCCGGGAAAATCAGGAATACAGAAGTACAAGTCGCTGAGGAATGAAATAAATAGGAAGTGCAGGGAAGCTAAGACGAAATGGCTGCAGGAAAAATGTGAAGACATCGAAAAAGATATCATTGTCGGAAGGACAGACTCAGCATACAGCAAAGTCAAAACAACCTTTGGTGACATTAAAAGCAACGGTGGTAACATTAAGAGTGCAACGGGAATTCCACTGTTAAATGCAGAGGAGAGAGCAGATAGGTGGAAAGAATACATTGAAAACCTCTATGAGGGTGAAGATTTGTCTGATGCGATAGAAGAAAAAACAGGAGTCGATTTAGAAGAGATAGGGGACCCAGTATTAGAATTGGAATTTGAAAGAGCTTTGGAGGACTTACGGTCAAATAAGGCAGAAGGGGTAGATAACATTCCATCAGAATTTCAAAAATCATTGGGGGAAGTGGCAACAAAACGTCTATTCACGTTGGTGTGTAGAATATATGAGTCTGGCGACATACCATCTGACTTTCGGAAAAGTATCATCCACACAATTCCGAAGACGGCAAGAGCTGACAAGTGCGAGAATTATCGCACAACAGCTTAACAGCTCATGCATCGAAGCTCCTTACAAGAATAATATACAGAAGAATGGAAAAGAAAATTGAGAATGCGCTAGGTGACGATCAGTTTGACGTTAGGAAAAGTAAAGGGACGAGAGAGGCAATTCTGATGTTACGGCTAATAATGGAAGCAAGGCTAAAGAAAAATCAAGACACTTTCATAGGATTTGTCGACCTGGCAAAAGCATTCGATGATATAAAATGGTGCAAGTTGTTCGAGATTCTGAAAAAAGTAGGGGTAAGCTATAGGGAGAGACGGGTCATATACAATATGTACAACAACCAAGAGGGAATAATAAGAATGGACGATCAGTAACGAAGTGCTCGTATTAAGAAGGGTGTAAGACAAGGCTGTAGCCTTTCGCCCGTACTCTTCAATCTGTACATCGAGGAAGCAATGATGGAAATAAAAGAAAGGTTCAGGAGTGGAATTAAAATACAAGGTGAAAGGATATCAATGATACGATTCGCTGATGACATTGCTATCCTGAGCGAAAGTGAAGAAGAATTAAATGATCTGCTGAACGGAATGAACAGTCTAATGAGTACACAGTATGGTTTGAGAGTAAATCGGAGAAAGACGAAGGTAATGAGAAGTAGTAGAAATGAGAACAGCGAGAAACTTAACATCAGGATTGATGGTCGCGAAGTCAATGAAGTTAAGGAATTCTGCTACCTAGGTAGTAAAATAACCAATGACGGACGGAGCAAGGAGGACATCAAAAGCAGACTCGCCATGGCAAATAAGGCATTTCTGGCCAAGAGAAGTCTACTAATATCAAATATCGGCCTTAATTTGAGGAATAAATTTCTGAGGATGTACGTCTGGAGTACAGTATTGTATGGTAGTGAAACATGGACTGTGGGAAAACCGGAAGAGAAGAGAATCGAAGCATTTGAGCCGGCCGGAGTGGCCGCGCGGTTAAAGGCGCTTCAGTCTGGAACCGCACGACCGCTACGGTCGCAGTTTCGAATCCCGCCTCCTGCATGGATGTGTGTGATGTCCTTAGGTTAGTTAGGTTTAAGTAGTTCTAAGTTCTAGGGGACTTATGACCACAGCAGTTGAGTCCCATAGTGCTCAGAGCCACTTGAACCATTTGAGATGTGGTACTATAGACGAATGTTGAGAATTAGGTGGACTGATAAGGTAAGGAATGAGGAGGTTCTACACAGAATCGGAGAGGAAAGGAACATGTGGAAAACACTAATAAGGAGAAGGGACAGGATGATAGGACATCTGCTAAGACATGAGGGAATGACTTCCATGATACTAGAGGGAGCTGTAGAGGGCAAAAACTGTAGAGGAAGACAGAGATTGGAATACGTCAAGCAAATAATTGAGGACGTAGGTTGCAAGTGCTACCCTGAGATGAAGAGGTTAGCACAGGAAAGGAATTCGTGGCGGGCCGCATCAAACCAGTCAGTAGACTGATGTAAAAAAAAAAAAAAAAAAAAAAAATCCTTCCTTCCCCACAAACGTCCCTTCATTATCACTGTAACTACTACTGAATATAGGTCAGAGTCCCCCTATTAAACCAATCAAACTACCATTTATTCCAGTGTAAACATGTCGGTGATACACAAAACTTCTCTTGAGGGGACTGGCACTGGAGTTTACTGTGCACGTCCGTAACACTTTCATACTTACCAAACGATCTTATGACGAAACTCGAATTCTTCGTTGGATCTTCTCTACGCTGCCGTGTACAACAATTGGCCGATGGCGATAACGGCAGTGGCTGTTAAGGTTATGTTGAGAGTCATGGCGGTGATTCTGATACACATCATGTACAAATACTTTCAAATTGCGACTCAAGAATACAGAGAACGCTAGGAATCCTCAAGAGAATCCGGCATGTAAACCGTTAGGGAACTGAATAGGAACAGCAAGTAAGGAGGCGATGAACTCTGACGCCACGTTCAATCACGTCCCAGATGCGTTCGATCGGGCTCAGATCTGGAGCGTTGTGAGATCAGCTCACCAATTGGAACTCGTCACTGTGGTCCTCGAACCACTCCATCACATTTCTGGTCTTTTGAATTGGAGCATAATCTTGTTGAAAAATGCCACTGCCGTCGTGAAACATGATCATCATGAAGGAGTGTACGTGGTCTGCTACCACTGTACGATACCCCCTGGCCGTCATGGCGCCTTGCACCAGCGCCACTGGACCTATGGATGGCCACATCAATATTCCCCAGAGCGTAATGGAGCAGCCACCACCTTGTCTCTTTCCGGCAGTATAGAAACTGTTCCTCTGGAAGACAACAGATTCGCGCCCTCTCATCGCATGATGAAGAAGGTATCGGGATTCATCAGACCTTGCAACGCCTTGCCTCTGCACCAACGACCAGAACCGGTGGTCACGTGCCCATTTCAGTCGTAGTTGCCGATGTCGTGGTGTTAACCTTGGCACATGCGTGGCTCGTCGGCTGCGGAGGTCCATCGTTCGGAGTGTTCGGTTCACTGTGTGTTCAGACACACTTGTACTCTGCCAAGCATTAAAGTGAGATGTTGGTTCCGTCGGAGTTCACCGCCTGTTCCGTTCTACCAGTCTGCCCAGATTACGACATCTGACTTCTATAATGATGGGTGGCCGCCCAACCCCATGACGTCTGGAGGTGATTTCACCTTGGATTCGCCACATGCTGAAGACACCCCCCCACAGCACCCCGAACAACTGACAAGCACTGCAGTTTTTGGGCCATCAAAATCTGCTCTCCGCCAAACTTAGGTACATCGCGCTCGTTCCTCATTCAACACAGGGACAACACACTCAGTGACACAACACGCACCGTTCGTGTGTCGGACTAGCAGTCATTCCTCGCCAGGTGATGCTGCTGTCACCTGGACGGATTTGTATCGATAAGAGATCGGCGGTCATAATATTCTGGCTGATCAGTGTACACCACGGACAGTCTGAAGAAAGATCGAAAAAGTCTGCATACTGTAACAAAGACAGAAAGAAATGAATTACCTAGCGTTGTCCTTTCGATGGGTGACGTTGCAAACTGGACCCAACAAATGACAAAACAATATAAAATTCAGCGCCCTGAAAGACGAGTATGAGGAAAGAACAAAACTGCAGAGCAGCGTCAGTCTGTCATTCGGACATCATTCCGTTATAAGACCTATATGCTAGCACTCTGAGTCTTAGATCATTCAAGTTTTGGGTCTGAATTTATTCCAATGAAGTGATTCCAAGTTCACTCACAGCTTTTCGGAGATGACTCTGAGTTCATGCTGAGTTTATTCGGATTCAGTCTTCCGTAAATCGTCATCGAATATTTTTGTCCGTGGTCGTACTAATTACTCCCATGTTGTTCCGAACTGAGTGCTGCGACTTTGTACTATGGAGGCATATTAACTTGTATTCTACGCAGTTTTCAGATTTAAGTTTGATCCCTGGTTTCAGCCTTAAGTGAGTTGTTTCCATTCCGTGACAGGTGGTCTTTCTTCCAGCCCAGTGTTTAAATCCAAACACCGGACCATTTCATCATCGTACCTCCATTGCCAGATATAACGAGGATGCCACATTTGCAGTTTCATCATAGCAGACAACAGACGTCGCATACGCATTGGGTGTCGGTGATTGGTAAGACTGGCCAGAACAACAGAGAATATCAGCTGCTTGGCAACTCTTGTACGTAGAGACCGATGGGACTCGTAGAGATGAATGATAAGGAGGTTAAGATGCTCTGAGCATCACCCTCAAAGCCGCATATTTGAAGGTAACATTTGCCGGTTGCTAGTCAACGGTCACGCAGCCGCACACTCATGGCGCATCCACGTCGTACCGCAGATTCCATCATGTGGTGAGGTGAAATTTTTAATATCCCCCTCCATGTGCACAGTTACTGTATATCCCCCATCGAACTGACCCAGAGAAATTCATGTTCATAATTTATCCATAATGATAAAAAATAGTAATACTACATTTTGACATATAGTGAGAAGCAATTCCATTTCCGTGCAGATTCTACCGCATGTCATTTCTACAGTATGAACATTCAGACATGTCTCTTTAAAGTATATAAAAAATAAAAAATACTTGTAGCTAAGGCAGGCGTATCAACAGATGTAAAATATAAAAAAAACTCTGTAATAAGTGAATACTTAGCTTTATTGTTTTATATCTTTTTGATAGTTTCTGTCTTGGCATCAAGTTTCTTGTGTGTTACTATTTTACCACATAAAACTTTTTTAAATTGTGCAAATTTTAAACATTCGGTCGCCGTGTCTTTCATTCTGATTCACTCACATTTCATCGAAATACCAACTAATCCTCCACTGAGCTGCAGTCATGTGCATACGTTGGCGCGCACTCTGCTAACACTTTCCGCATCCTCTTCCAACCATTCTGACATACTGTGAACAGTACACACTTGTTTAGTCATCTGGCATACAGGAGAAGTTTGGGAAGTAACTTCCGTTTTCGTAATCCATCGGCAAGTGTATTTGCAGCGACAATATGTACCCTTTTTCAGAGACCATTCGGTAACCGGTATTGGAATCAATGTGACGTTGTGCCTTATGTGACAAAGGCTTGCCGAGGCCACTTGCAGTCACACATCTCGCTGGCTGAGAAGTTCACGCTGTGTGATTAACGTTGTGTGCTGAAAAAGAAAAAGACATAGACATCGGGAATGTTGTGCAGTTGGAAAGAAAACACACAATTATTACGCTATATTTCTGATTTCTGTTGTCACAGCCGTCATTTTCATATGTGTCAACGGAATAAAAGGCATAACTAAAAACTTTTCTACAATTTGGATACATGCTCCCAGTACCAGCAGTACTCAGTAATAGTCATATATATTGTTAAACTTAGTCCATATTAACAAATTATTGTATGTTCAACTTCATGCAACCTCCAAAGTAAACAGCGAATTTTTATCATATCATATCATAGAGAAGCGGCTGCAGGGTGCTGTGGAAAATCGTTAGGACGCTATCAGATGACAAATGAGCCAGCAGGAACATAATTTAGGGTAGCCTACTGTCTAAAGAAAGATATTTGCTGTAAGGTGTTTACGAAACATAATTTCCTCCATCCTGCATTTGTGCTTCTTCTTTGTTATGTCAATCCCGGTTTGAGTGAAAGAAAATAAACACTTTTGACAACTGCGCGTAGGCCACTTGCTAGATGACATATTTATGTCCTGTGCGTGTGGCTACGGCCTCCCGTCGGTGGACCGGTCGTCTGGTGCAAGTAATTTTAGTTGGCGCCACTTTCCGTGTCGATGAGGATGAAGATAACACAACAACTAGTCCCCGAACGGGGAAGAATCTCCTACCCGACTGGGAATCGAACCCTGTCACCTCGCATGGCATTCCGCCGCGCTGACCTCTCAGCTATTTAGGCGGACGACATGTTTATAAGCCTGTAAGTATCCTTTTTCCTTGGTAAGCTGTATTTTCCTTAAATACAGATATTTTGTCCATATTATTCTGCATCAAGAAAAGAGCGCTACTTATCTGCTGAGGCACGACAATCAGTTCAACATTTCACATTGAAACGTAGTTCAAAACAAACCACATGGCACATTGCCTGATGTGCATTTACTACGTGAGTAAGCTAGTCCGTAAACTGCCTCAAACATTCGTAAACTATTGACTCGTCTGAAATTGGAGCTGTTTGTTCATGTTCCTTGCGGTCCTTATTTAGCTCGCACTGATTATCAGCTATTCCCTAAAATAGAGTAAAAATTAAATTACAGTGGTTCAGTCGAAAAATGCCTTTTGCATGCTGCACATTAAGTTTTTTGTTTGTCTTGTGCAACCAAAAGCGTTCCGTTTTAATTACAAGGCATCTTCTGTGGGCGTTCTGAAATATCACACGACTTTTTCGTTTGCATATACAGTTTATCGTTTGCTTAATTTTTTTCTATTTATTGTTCTCTTGCATTTGTATTCTTGGGAAAGAAACTAGAATTTGTGATTAGCCATTGGAATTACTCTCTGTTATGTAATCAGTCAGGGTAAACAGTTGCAGTCAGTGAATTTCTCTCGATGATTTAGTAGTATCTTTCTTCCAGCTTTTGTTTTGTATGTGTGTTAATTATACATTAAGGTTAAGCTGTATTTTTCATTACTTATTCTAAATATTTTCATGTCTTTCTCTCTTGTAGCAGGTTCACGATTACCGGTACTTTCTCTTAAGTTTTATGCAAAAGTTGAGCCGATTGTCCCATATCTGAGCGGCTTGTTCCATATTTCCCAAATAAATAAAAATTAAAAAATAAATAATATAAAATAAAAGTTCACACACACACACACACACACACACACACACACACACACACACACACACACAGAACGTTAGCACACACATAGTAACAAAAAACAGTTGAAATCGAAACCTGAGAAAGTTGGCAACACTTACAGAAACGAATGACATTACACACACAAAAATGACAGTTAAACTGCTGTACGGTGAAAACACCGAGAAAAATTAAAAGTACTACCTTTCAACCAGTTTGAAAGCAGACAGAAAGCTGTCTGGCTTAAAAATAACGAGTTAGACACTGATCTGTAAGTACTTTTCCATTTTATTGTAGAAATCTTAACGAACTCTAACCGCAAAGGATAATCCGTGTGTGCAAACGAAAAAATTGTGAGATGTTTCAGAACACCCACTGAATATGCCTTGCAGTTTAGGCGAAACACGTGTAGGTGCACAAGATAAATAAAATCAATTTAATATTCAGCTTGTGAAAGGTGTTTTGTTTTAATCCACTGTAATTTATATACAGCTGCTACGAAAATGGCCAGCACAACTGACTTATTAGAGTAAAAATTATTGCTTTCACCACACAGTTCTTTTTTCAGGTTATTTGGTAGTGTGGAGAACAGATGCCAGACACACAGGTTATGTAAGAACCGAGCGTCTCAAAGGAAGGAACGAAGATTAGGGTTTAACGTCCCGTCGACAACGAGGTCATCGGAGCATAGGCTTGGTATAGTGAATTACGGATAAGGATATCGCCTGTGCCAGTGTCGAAGGACCTATCTCGGCATTTGCCTTAATCCTTAATCAGTTTGTCACGGAAATTATAAATCTGGATGACCCAACATCGATTTCAACTGTCGTCCTCCCGAATGGGCTTACTGTGTGCTAAATACCACGCAGCCTCCTTCGGTAAGCCGGCCCTAGTGGCTGAGCGGTTCTAGGCGCTACAGTCTGGAACGGCGCAACCACTACGGTCGCAGGTTCGAATCCTGCCTCGGGCATGGATGTGTCTGACGTCCTTAGACTAGTTAAGTTTAAGTAGTTCTAAGTTCTAGGGGACTGATGACCTCAGATGTTAAGCCCCATAGTGCTCAGAACCATTTGAACCTTCGGTAAATCGAACCTAGAGGGCGCGATTTACTACTCTAAGGCAGTCCCGAATAACGGTTGGCAGTTAGTGTTCTAGTTCGACGCTTCATCTTGTTTCTTCAGAGCTCGCCTCCACCCCCCTTTCCTCCCTTCCTAAGCGTCCCCTTACTGTTTTGATCTGCGAAAGCTCTGCCACCCCCGAACTTAACTGTCGGAATCAGATAGCTTTATTAATGGGTCTGATTCTGTAGCTAGGGGTATATGTCAGGTTATAAACCAGGTTCACAATCCTTTATGAAAACTCAGGTCTCATTTTTACGTCTGTAAGTACTAGCAGACTTACAAATTAGGTTAGAGGTAAAAAGAGATCAGAATCAATGGGGCATATAGCTAGAGTGCTACTGACCATCTACGAACGCTGAGAATGATGGAGCGAGCCAAGAGAAATGGATCACACAATGCTCATTTCATCCTAAACAGAGCAACGTTGGACTGCACTTCTCGACTGGAAGCGCCCCTTCAGGGGTTTACCTGTTGAGTCGGGGTTCAGCCCGCGCGCCAGCGGACAGAATGAGGCAGAGCTCTTGTGGCTGGGCGCTTCCTGTATCGACCTTTTCCGGCAGGCTGCGCCGCCAATGGCCTAATTAGCCTGTGCGCTGCCAAGAGATCTACCGGGCCCCAGGGTCCGTCGTCTCGGGACAGGGGATAATTCTGCCAGCCATGTGTCGCTCTCCACCCGGAAAATCCTCACACGTGCTCCTCCCTCCTCCACACCCTCCATACGAGGCCAATGGAAAGTCCCTTGTTACTTCACTATTACTTGTACAAAGAGTGCAATGTACAGGGTGGGTACAACAAAACTTTCTGAAATCTGGTTTCGCAAGACAGAGTGGATCAGGTTGCGGAAAGGGGCCAATATCAGTTACTGTAAGTTACACAAGAACACACAACTTTATTTCTCAAAAACACAATGCACAGTTTTCTCTTTAAAACAACAAGGATCAATTCACTGTTGAGAAACGAAGTAACTTCTCAACAATAAGGTTTAAATATTTCCTTTTAAAAGACAAAGATTTAGAGAAACGGCTGAAGGCCTTACTTAAGTAAAATTAAAATATTCTTAAATATTTCCTTTTAAGGCACAAGAATTTAGACAAATGGCTGAAGGCCTTACTTAAGTAAAATGAAAGTATCTTCTCACCTGAAGACCCGAATAATATTTCAGATCAACAAAGGAAATTCTTTAAAAGGGAAGCATCTACCAATTTCGGCTAAAAACCATATTAAGAAAAACTTGAATTAATTCCTCAGCTGAAAGCCCAATAATATTTCAATATAATAAAAAGTAACCTTTAAAGACAAGCTTTTACACAATACAACGAAAACCATCTTAAGACAATTTGAAATATGTTAACGGCTGAAGGCCCAAACAATTATTCAAAATAATTAAAGACAAACCTTCAGATAAGCATTTACACAGTACAGCGGAAGGCCATTTGAAGAATCCGGGATAATTAAAGAGAAACCTTACAGACAGAAATTTACACATTACAGCTGAAAGCCACAAATTTTAAAGCAAACACGGCTGAAGGCCTAAATACAGAGCAAACAAGACTTTTAAATAAAACATGTCTGAAGGCATAATCTTACAATATTTCACCTAAGGTATGGCTGAAGGCCATATGCTGAACATAGAACAGACAAAATTAATACATGGCTGAAGGCCTGGCACAGTACTTGCGACAAAGAAAATCGAAATCACAAACGACAGAACAGTGGTTCTCAGAAGTGTTCCAAGGGTCTGCCTGGGGGGGGGGGGGGGGGGGGGAACTCTAAAAACAGTTTAGGTGAGACAGGTAGGCAAGCGTAACATTAAATAAATTGGCAGCACGACCTAGACAGCTGAAGAACGAACCAACAACCCAGTCAATTCCCTTCCACCCGACCAACGGGATGACAACCAAAAAATATCAGCAAGGACGAGGATCGCAACAGGACTATGTCTTAATAACTGGTGTCTAAACACAGTCAAAGCACAATAACCACTTAAAGGAAAAGGGAGAACAACATCAAGCTGTCGAACTAAATGCTGGGCCGGGCAGCATCAACACAGAGAGGAAAGCACACTGCCAGAAAACTACGCTAACGACCAGGGCAGGTAACTGGAACGTTAATGACCACAAGGTAGAAGATACCGCTGGTGCACTTCACTAATAAATTATAATCATTTCAAATGTTAAACGTGTAATTAGGCTGTTTAGGTTCTGACATTGGTAACGCCACCGCCACGTAGCGCTCTGTATGAAAATCACTGGCTGTGCTGTGTGCAGTATGTGGCTGGTTTGCATTGCTGGAATTTGCTGTTGTAGTGTTGGGGAGTTGGCTGTTTACAGCGCGTAGCGTTGCGCAGTTGCAGGTGAGCCGCCAGCAGTGGTGGATGTGGGGAGTGAGATGGCGGAGTTTTGAGAGCGGATGATCTGGACAGAGACAGTAAATTTGTAAGACTGGATGTCATGAACTGATATATATATATTATAACTTTTGAACACTATTAAGGTAAATACATTGTTTGTTCTCTACCAAAATCTTTCATTTGCTAACTATGACTATCAGTAGTTAGTGCCTTCAGTTATTTAGCTGGCAGTAGTGGCGCTCGATGTATTGCAGTAGCTTTAGTAACGAAGATTTTTGTGAGGTAAGTGATTTGTGAAACGTATAGGTTAATGTTAGTCAGGGCCATTCTATTGTAGGGATTATTGAAAGTCAGATTCCGTTGTGCTAAAAAATATTGTGTGTCAGTTTAAGCACAGTCATGTAAAAATTTTTATAAGGGGACGTTTCATATGTCGACCCTTAGCCGAGGATAACTCACTGGAATCTTCTGATTTTTTTTTCTTGTAGTTTGTGTGATTAGAGTAGCTATTGTTTATTGCTAGCGCGTAATTGTAGAGAGAATCTTCTTTGTAGTTGTAGTTTTTCATTGTTGTACAGTAAAACAGTTGTGGCATGCATACAAATTTGCACCATGTATTTCGCAGCTGCGCTTGCAATTAACTAGATTAACTAGATGTTTTTTTCTTATATTGCTCTTCAAATTGTGCTTTTCTATGTTGTCGTGTGAAATATTGTGACAATAATGGCGTGTGAAAAACGTAATACTAGGCTCCAAAGGAAACTAAGAAATGACAGTGAAGACGAAAGCAGTGTGTTAGCGCCACTACTGCCCGCTAAATAAAAGATTCAAACTACTGAAGGCACTAACTACTGATAGGCATAGTTAGCAAATGAATGATTTTGATAGAGAACAAACAATGTATTTACCTTAATAGTGTTCAAAAGTTATAATATATATATATATATATATATATCAGTTCATGATATCCAGCCTTACAAATTTACTGTTTCTGTCCAGATCATCCACTCTCAAAACTCCGCCATCTCACTCCCCCCATCCACCACTGCTGGCGGCTCACCTCCAACTGCCCAACGCTACGCTCTGTTAACAGCCAACTGCCCAACACTACAATAGCAAATTCCAACAATGCAAACCAGCCACATACTGCACACAGCACAGCCAGTGATTGTCATACAGAGCGCTACGTGACCCTGGCGTTACCAATATAAGAACCTAAACAGCCTACTTACAAACGCTATACAGGAAGATGGCTGCAAAATTTTGCTGACTCCAGCACACCATCACGTTGCTGCTTACGAGCACAGGCCAGGAGGCAACAACCAGTAATCAACGAAGAGATGTCACAGCAGTTGAGGTTTCAAGACAGGTTCACTGATTACTCAATTCCGGTACGCAGGTTCGATGAGCGACGAACTTTGCAGCTCTCGCAGCTAGTGCCACACAACTTCGACCGCACCTGCACAAGGCCAGCGGCCCCGGCCTGATCTCACCCCACGGAGACTTCCTCGCTGCTCCGTCGCAACCGACCAACTGCATCACACATAGCACGACACGGAAATATAGCGGCCACACCAAAGAAGGTACCGCAGTACTAGCATCGATAAACGCTGATGCTGCCACTGACAGAGGCAAGTGACGAACTCATTCAGGTAGTAACTGAGGGAACAATAGAAAGCCACTCGATGATGACAAAACGCCAAAAAAGAAAAACGGCATCAGCGCGAGCCCACCACGACTCACTTTCCTTACTTGAACCGAGCGACCGTACGACAACGAAAATTTATGTAAACATCTTTACGGACATGATGAAGAGAAATGCTGAACAAACCATTGAAAGAAACACATTTTAATTTCCAACTGAGAGTGTAATATTTGTTAACTGTGTACCAGTTTTACACTTCAGGTTACAAACGTCGCTCAATGCGACGACTGCCTGCATTCACGACAGCCTTAAACTACGCTGTAGATACCATTCCACTACTGTTCGCAGCACTTGTCGAACTGCCGGCCGTAGTGGCCGAGCGGTTCTAGGCGCTTCAGTCTGGAACCGCGCGACCTCTGCGGTCGCAGGTTCGAATGCTGCCCCGGGCATGTATGTGTGTGATGTCCTTAGGTTAGTTAGCTTTAAGTAGTTCGAAGTTCTAGGGGACTGATGACGTCAGATGTTAAGTCCCATAGCGCTCGGAGCTATTTGAACCACTTGAACTTGTCGAACTGTGAACCGTAGAATGTTCAATTGTCGCGACAAAGCTAGCTCGTACACTGCTCGAAGATCGCATGATGCGTCCAGCATTCTCGGCTGTGGCAACAGTAATTTGTCCAGCAGTTTTTGGCGCAATTGTCCGTGAGCCTCTTGCAGAAGCAATTCCAAAATCTATCTTCCGAGTCACGTCCTTCAATCCTGTTACGGAAAGAGGACCTCTCCGCGTTCCTTTAATGTGTAGATACTAGTGAAGAGCAGCATCACTGCGGTTGTTTTGATAAAACGGCTTTACGAATTAAGTCATGCTGACCTTTTACGTACCCTTTTTGACTGTCTGCAACTGCAAAGTGTTTCAACCCTGCGTTGCCGTATCAGTAACGACGTCAAGGGCAAATCATGACACTGACACTACTAACACGGCAAATCCTGCAGCGCACAGTCTGAACATCATTCCAATAATGTTAGGTACCCAAACGATAAGTAGTTTCCCTTCTACCCTGGCTCAAGTAACGAAAATTTAACCATAGAAACACTGTACAAGTGGCCCAGACTTTTGCGGCTGCCCAGCCTTATTTTTCGACACATTCCTCCTCAATGACCGTCTGTCGCAAACGCTCAACCCTTACTATCGTCCTCTCTGTGATTTAGCGGATAATTTTCTTTTTCCGCTTTCCCAGTATGCAGTATAAATCTTCGATATGGCGTTTCCTGAATCGACATACGGAAGCGACGGCCAAATGAACACCAACAACTTGCCGCCTTCGATGTCACTTAGCTCCGACGTCATGCACTCACAACTACACAAAACACTTTGTCGTTCGTGGTGAAATACACAGCGAAACCTGCAGGCTTCGCAAACATTGGCATTTATGCTCAGTCACGCATTTTTCGTGACGGTTTCGTATTTTTTTTTTTCCAACCGCTGTACATCGCATTCGTGAATGTTTACTTGAAAATGCCTACACAACTTTACAGACGGCGCTACCACAAAACTACTATAGCACTGCTTTGTTTCAGAACATATTATTAAGGATGCACGTATTTAACTGTTCTTCGGATTTGTGGTGATGTCACAAGATCGATATAAGTTTTCGAAACGCAGCATGCCCCATAATTAAACGAAAAGAAACGAGTCATCGTTAGCTAAACTGAAGCGCCAAAAGTGTTAATAAAAAAGCATGTTTTATGGTCAGATATGGAGCTTAATTATATTTGTAACTACCCAAATACCGTAAAAAAATAAAGGAAAGGTGCTTGTAAACTCATTCGAAAGACACAACAGCGCCACAGCGTATCATCTTCTCGTAGAATTGAGCCAATTGTGTTATGCATCTAGTATCAGTTTAAAACGGTCGTAACATTCCGCTCCCGCTTTGTTTCCTTTGTTGGCGCCTCATACTGTTCCCCTTCTGTTTCAAAATGAGTCTGAAAAGCGCTCTTCAATTTCATTTATTGCTGAGGCTAGAAATTTGGTTTGCAGGCGAAGTGATTCCAGTAAATGCCGGATTTAACAGCAGGAAATCTGGCAAAATAATATTCGCTTGGTGGTCCAACTTGGGGCAGTCAGTGAGAGGGAAGTTTAATTCTGGTAGTTTCCAGGAAAGATAAAATTATCGCCAGAGTGTTCAGGTTATTTCTGTGGCTGTCGCCTGTAATATTCACTTTATACATCTGCGTTTTAACCGCATTTCAGTTCGCTGGAATGCGTAACATAGTTCACGTCCAAGTCTCCCGCTCTGTGCAACACTGACAACAGTTGCCTGCAGACTCTGTTACTGCGAAATCTACGCCCAGGGTCATAAAACAGTACAGTAAAAGGGCGACATCTCAGCCGTCCTAGAATTTCAGGCCAATTTTCTACGTCTCAAATGCCGAATAATGATACGAGATACGAACAGAATTGAGAGGCCAGGATTAGTTAAAATGAAATAGTACTGAATATATTCCAACTGTTGCAACATTTCTGGTTCTTTTAGCAATCAGTACTTTATTATTAACCAAAGCACGCTATGTACTATAGCAGAAAGGTGATATCATTAGAATGCAAATAGCGTTGAATGTCTTCATGAGTTAAAACCCGAGTAAAGCTGAATATTGGGGAGCTAGGCAGTTTGACTTCAGATTTGATCGACATATGTAGAAATTTCTTTTGTGCTGCGAGTGCGTGAGGAATGCAAACAACCTACAGCCATCGCTCACTAGTGTATTCATTACATGTATGTCCGCAGCTCGCAGTGTTGTGGAGCCGGCACGGTAGCTCGGCGTGTTCGGTCAGAGGATTAGCTGGCCTCTGTAATAAAAAAGAAAAAGACTGAGTGAATGGATCAACAATGAACTTGAACAGGTGTCATGGGACGTCCGCCCTGAACAAATCTAACGAACAAAATTAGATAAAAAGATTGGCTAGCGTTGCTGTGACTGGACCACGGGGTGCCGGGTTCGATTCTCGGTCTTGTCAGGGATTTTCTCCGCGCAGGGCCTGAATGTTTGAGCTGTCCTCATCACAATCATTCAGAACAGTGGCGAGGCTGTACAGTGAAAAGATTGGAAATTCGTACGGGCACTGATAAACACGCCAGTGAGTGCCCCACAAACAAAACATCATCATCATTACGTGTATGAATTCTTTTGCGAGTGGATTTGTTGATCGCCTGTCGATGTGAATACACGACTTTGTACTGACTTTGTTTTTGTTATTTTAACCAGCGTTAACTTCCTGAATAAAATAACTGGTATGCCTTTTGAACCCTCGACTACATCGCGTAATAGCTTCCCTGAGCACAAATATCCGAGTTACGTTTAACGGCAATCCATTTCAGCTAATAGCATCTGATGTGTAACAACGTCACCTTTCTCACAGATGATGCAAAGTCTTAAGCGACTGGAAAAAAATGCGCAGATGATGACTGTACATAAGATGTGATCAAGAAAGAATTTGCAAAACTACAGACCAATATCCTGAACAACGGTTTGGTGCAGATGTCTTGAACATATTCTCAGTTCGAACGTAGTAAATATCCTTGAGACGGGAAAGTTTCTGTCCACAAATCAGCACAGAGCTAAAAAGCATCTCTCGTGTGAAACTTATCTTGCTCTTTTTGCACACGATGTCCTGAGAACCATGGACGAAGACATACACGAAGATTCCATATTCCCAGGATTCCGGAAAGCTTTTGACACGGTACCCCACTGTAGACCCTTAACTAGAGTACGAGCATCCAGAATTCCTTCCCATATATATGCGTGGCTCGAAGACTTTTTAAGTTCTAGAATGCGTTGTTTTCGACGACGAGTGTTCATCAGAGATAAGGGTACCGTCAGGAGTGCCCCAGGGGAATATGATGGGATCGCTATTATTCTCTACATACATTATATTAACGATCCGACAGATGGCCGAGCGGTTCTAGGCGCTTCAGTCTGGAACCGCGGGACTGCTACGGTCGCAGGTTCGAATCCTGCCTCGGTCATGGATGTGTTTGATGTCCTTATGTTAGTAAGGTTTAAATAGTTATAAGTTCTAGGGGCTGATGACCTCAGATGTTAAGTCCCATAGTGCTCAGAGCCATTAGAACCATTTTTTTGATCCGACGCTATGGTTTATAGTAGGTGTCATCGCTGAGTGACTGTAAGAGGAAACAAGAAACATAGATAAAATTTTTAAAATTTTGTACATGGCAGGAGCAGCTGCCGTAAGCTGAAATCTTCTTGTAGAAATAATAAAAAGCCAATCAGTTGCAAAATGGAAGTTTTACTAAAACTCCTTTACTATGATTCCAACGTATATAAAAAACGTCTTCTTCAGACAGCAATATCGACAGCTGGAATACGTGCTGTGGCAGAGAGACGTTAAAACATAACCGAAAGGCGTCAGTCAGATATAAAATTTCGCCTCCATAATAACTAAAACATTCAAACATAGTTGTTGACATTTGATACTACCTCACCAATGTACGGCAAGTGCACTCCATTTTGCAACTGACTGGATGTTTATTATTTCTACAAGAAGATAAAATTTCTAGTTGATGTGATGAACAGCTGTTTGCTCTAAATGCAGAAAGATGCAAGTTAGCGTAGATGAGTAGGAAAAAGAACCCCCTAATGTTCGATTACAGCGTTGCCAGTGTACTGCAGAGGCAGTCCCGTCGATTAAATACGTAACACTAACATTTCAAAGAGATATGAAATGCAACGAGCACGTGAGAACGGTATCAGGGAAGGCGAATGGTGAAATCCGGTTTATTGGGAGACTTTTAGGAAGGTGTAGCTCATTCATAAATGACACGGCGTATAGTTCACAAGAGCGACCTATTACTGAGTACTTTTCGAGTGTTTTGGAACCCTACCAGGTCGGTTCAAAGGGGACATCAAAGCAATTCAGAGGCGGTCTTATAGATTTTTTGCCTATAGGTTCGATCAACATGTGAGTAATACGATGATGACTCGTGAACTCAAATGTGAATCTACGGAGAGAAGAGGACATTCTCTTCGCAAAGCGGTACTGACAAAATCTAGAGAACCAGTGTTTGAGCCGGCCGAAGTGGCCGCGCGGTTCTGGCGCTGCAGTCTGGAACCGCGAGACCGCTACGGTCGCAGGTTCGAATCCTGCCTCGGGCATGGATGTGTATGATGTCCTTAGGTTAGTTAGGTTTAACTAGTTCTAAGTTCTAGGGGACTAATGACCTCAGCAGTTGAGTCCCATAGTGCTCAGAGCCATTTGAACCATTTTTTGAACCAGTGTTTGAAGCTGACTGCAAAACGATCCTACAGCCGCCAACGTACATTTCGCCTAAGAACCACTAAGATAAGAGCAGTTAGGTCTCTAACTGAGACATATAGACATTCATTTCTCCTTCGCTCAGCGACTGGAACAGGAAAGGAAATAACTGGTAGTGATACAAGTTACCCACGGCCATACGCCCAATGCTGGCTTCCGGAGTATGTACGTAGATGTAGATGCAGCTATCTACAATGATGTACTGTTTGAGAAAGCTGCAGAAATATTCATCCTGATTGTGCTAAGATTTCAAAGTGATGCAAAGATTGGGAAGTTGCTTTAAATGTTCATAAATGTAAAACGGTGCACTTCACAAAACGAAAAATGTAGCATCCTATGGATACGGTATCAACGAGTCACATCTGGAAACGTATAAAGTGCAAAGATCACCTAGGGTCGGTCTTAGGTAAAACAGCTTGCAGACTTCTGTTTATTGGTGGAAACTGGGAAAATGCAATCTGTGTGCATAGGAGACTGCTTGTAAATCACTCGTCAGACCTATCCTGTAATATAACTCAAGTGTGTGGGACCAGTAACAAATAGGAGTAACACGGATATTGAACGCATACAGAGAAGGACAGCGCGAATGGTCAAGGGTTGTTTGACCCACGGGAGTAAGAGTGATGCTGAACATCTGAACTGGCAGACGCTTGAAGATAGATGCGAATTATGTTGAGGTACTACTAAAAAGGTTTGAGGACCAGCTTTAAGTGACGAATCTACGAACATAATATAACCCTCTACGTAGAGTCCTAATAACATATACTAAAATATACTACACAAACAAGAACTACACGTTGCTTACAGAACAAGAAACACACTGCATCGCATTTACAAACAACAACAGACACGCCAAATAAATACAAAGAAGCAGGCGTATACCGATTAGAACGTCAAGAATGTGTATTAGTCTATCTGCTGATGTCAGGTAGAAATTTCAAAACTAGGTACAAAGAATATATAAGAAGCTGGAAATATGAAGACAGCTGTTATATCTTCGCTGAACACCTGCTAAAAGATGGAACTCCTGCCGTTACAGGAAAACCTACAAACATAAATGTAAAACATGATGACACTAAACAACTAATTAGTTCCCACCCGCCGGCCGTGGTGGCCAAGCGGTTCTAGGCGCTCCAGTCTGGATGTTCGAATCCTGCTTCGGGCATGGATGTGTGATGTCCTTAGAAACAAAAGACGAAACATAAACACACAGTGACAATTGGCAACGTCACACACTGTAAACTTGCGAACATTCAACACGCAGTGAAAAGTGCAAGAGAAGTTTTGTAATAAACGTGGTTCAAATGGTTCAAATGGCTCTGACCACTATGGGACACAACAGCTGAGGTCATCAGTCCCCTATAACTTAGAACTACTTAAACGTAACTAATATAAGGACATCACACACATCCATGCTCGAAGCAGGATTCGAACCTGCGACCGTAGCAGTCGCACGATTCCGGACTGAAGCGCCTAGAGCCGCTCGGCCACCGCGGCCGGCTAATAAACGTTGTCGTAAAAACGCCGCTACCAGGTGATCTCGAGTATGGCGACCTTACAAATACATCTTCAGAAATACATCTTGGAAATCGTAAACAGCACCAGACGATAATTGAACCTCAAGAAATTTTCGCTGGCAAAGTTGTTTCTAACCTGAAAAAAAAGAATGACTTGAGAAAAAGTATTGTATTAACATACTGCCGGCCGGTGTGGCCGTGCGGTTAAAGGCGCTTCAGTCAGGAACCGCGTGACCGCTACGGTCGCAGGTTCGAATCCTGCCTCGGGCATGGATGCGTGTGATGTCCTTAGGTTAGTTAGGTTTAATTAGTTCTAAGTTCTAGGCGACTGATGACCTCAGAAGTTGAGTCGCATAGTGTTCAGAGCCATTTGAACCATTAACATACTTGTAACTACTATATAATACCTTTATTATAAATATAATAACAAACGTATATTACAGGCCACTCATAATACTTCATAAATAAAAGCAGCGAAGCGCTTATGGCAGAAAACAAACTGTGCGAGATAAAACAACGAGCTCTCTGTTGTGGACTTCTGGAAGCATGTCGATGTTTTAGACGCCGCAAGAATTACTGGACAATGTTGGAATGAAATTTCACAAAAAGTTTAAATGATATCTGGAAAAAATTGTGTCCACTTTTGTTTCAGCACTGAAAGCCAGACGAATTATCACCATGTCCTAAGCAAATTGATAACGTGATTGAAGAAAGTGCCGATCTTGCCAGACAAGTTGAAGTGAATGGTGATGACGTTCAAGAAGTGTTGGATTCACACAGGTAGGAAATGACAATCGACGAGCTGCTAGAAATGGGTGAGAAAAAAAAAAATTAATCAACATGATTCTTTGGACCCAGTCCAGTCAGAATATCAAATGACGGTGTTAGACTTGACAGAAGGCCTCAGGTCAGTTGAAAAACGGTTACACAATGGGCACGTCTCTGCTACAAAATAGGGAATAAAAAATTTACTAGCATGTGACGAGGAAATTCTACGTGAGGAAAAAAAAATAATTTGATGTATTGTTCAGCATTTTTTTCTAAATTACATTTTTTTCTTTAGTCTCTGGTCCCAACTGAACTTAATTCTGAAGCATTTATTTTCCAAATTAGTTACGCGAATTCAGTCCGAGCTATTGAGGAGTATTGCTGTCCGAAACCTCTGAAAGCTGGTCACCAGGTGCATTTGCCTATCCGTGCCGACTCAAAAGTCGCCACTGTAGTGACCAGTTCGAACTCCCGCGCGTGCAGTAGGCGGCGCTGTGTGGAAGGCGACTGCGGTGCCTCCTAAACGAAGACGCCTGCCGTCTGTGTGCTGCGGAGTTCTCTTCCGCCACCAGCTTAGGACCTGTAGCGACCATCGCCGGTATCCACCCAGCTGGAGCCCTGGACATGTTTCATTTTCCGGCTCTGCATCGTCAATGGCGGTGTGTACCACCGAGTGACCACCGAGTACAATTCTCTTTATTTGCACGAAGTAGTGGCCGCTATCGACAGGGGATCTCAGGTTGATTCCGTATTTCTGGATTTTCGGAACGCTTTTGACACTGTTCTTTACAAGCAACTTCTAATCAAGCTGCGGGCCTATGGCGTATCGTCTCAGTTGTGCGACTGGAATCGTGATTTCCTGTCAGGAAGGTCGCAGTTCGTAGTAATAGGTGTTCCCCAGGGAAGCGTCCTGCGACCTCTGCTGTTCCTGATCTATATAAATGACCTGGGTGACAATCTGAGCAGTTCTTTTAGGTTGTTCGCAGATGATGCTGTAAAGGTCATCCGAAGACCAGTATCAGTTGCAAAGCGAGTTAGAAAAGATTGCTGTATGGTGTGGCAGGTGGCAGTTGACGCTAAATAACGAAAAGTGTGAGGTGATCCACATGAGTTCCAAAAGAAATCCGTTGGAATTCGATTACTCGATAAACAGTACAATTCTCAAGGCTGTCAATTCAACTAAGTACCTGGATGTTAAAACTACGAACACCTTCAGTTGGAAAGACCACGTATTTAATATTGTGGGGAAGGCGAGCCAAAGGTTGCGTTTCATCGGCAGGACACTCCGAAGATGCAACAAGTCCACTAAAGAGACAGCTTACACTACACTCGTTCGTCCTCTGTTAGAATATCGCTGCGCGGTGTGGGATCCTTACCAGGTGGGATTGACGGAGGACATCGAAAGGGTGCAAAAAGGGCAGCTCGTTTTGTATTATCACGTAATAGGGGATAGAGTGTGGCAGATATGAAACGCGAGTTGGGATGGAAGTCATTAAAGCAAAGACGTTTTTCGTCGCGGCGAGATCTATCTACGAAATTTCAGTCACCAACTTTCTCTTCCGAATGCGAAAATATTTTGTTGAGCCCAACCTACATAGGTAGGAATGATCATCAAAATAAAATAAGAGAAATCAGAGCTCGAACAGAAAGATTTAGGTGTTCGTTTTTCCCGCGCGCTGTTCGGGAGAGGAATGGTAGAGAGATAGTATGATTGTGGTTCGATGAACCCTCTGCCAAGCACTTAAATGTGAATTGCAGAGTAATCATATAGATGTAGATGTATGCCACTGTCTCCTGTTCGGGGTTGTGAACACTGGTTTGCCTCGGAGCATGCGCATAAGTGCTGGGTGGCCCTATTTGCTATCCAGAAAGTCTTTAGTTGTGAATCTGGAAACCGGTGGTGTGGATAGCCTAAGGCAAGTTGGCTGTTTAAAGTTTATGAGCGCGGTGGCTCCAGTCTTGTTGATTTGCAGTACTTAATCGGAACCCAGTAATGGAACAAGTTACCATATTAGGTTTGTGCATAACTTAGTGGCGTTTCTCCAAATGTGTAATAAAAGCAACAGGCACACAAAACAGAGACTTAAGTCATAATCTCGTTCACAAGCCAACTCTGGGATAACTTTTCGATTCCGCGACTGTAGAAATCATATAGTTCAAGGCGAACAACTCGTCGAACCATGTTCGGGCGCATTTTTATCCGGAAAGGAAGTTCCTTGAAGAATGTTCGATAAAGAACGGAAAAGTGAAAATCGAGAGCAAAAGGTCAGGTGAATAAGATGGGTGTGGAAAGACTTCCCAACGCTACTCCTGCAAAGTGTTTCTTGTCACTCCAGCAGAATGCGATAGGGCTTTATCGCGGAGTAGCACCACTTCAAGCAGTTTTCCTCGTCGCTGCTCCTGGATTGCGTCTGTAAGACGACTCAGTCCTTGAAAATAAATGTCAGCAGTGATGGTTACATCTCTGGAAGAAATTAGTAGTACACCACATCGTCGTTGCTCCACCAGGTGCGTAACATTATCTTTGGTTAATGCGCGCTGGTCTTTGTACAGGAAGCTGTCGTTTTGTTCCATTCTTTTTCTTATGTTAGAAAAACAGACAATTTATCGTCACCAGTAACGATATAGGATAGGGATGTTCAGTGTTGTTCACAAACCAACTGAAAACGAGAAAGCATATATAACGTAGCATAATTTAGCATATATAACGTAGCACTATCAAATGGCTTCCAGTGGCATCAAAAATTTGATTTTTATTATTTCACATAATCACTACCCGAATTTAAAAAATCAAAATGGTATTATAATCAACTCATTATTACCTTACGCGAAAGGTTTAATAATACGAGACAAGTATTAAAGTTAGAGAGTTGTGTCTATTTCTTGATGCAGTGTACCTCGCGGCGCCCAAGTTACTCAAACGGAAATCATCCAATGTAATGGGAGCACTTGGCGAATTACAGTATACACACAATTTCAAACCTGTCCTTAACTTTCTCCCGCTGACACGCAGCAAAAAATTATGAAAGGAAAACCAGTTCATCACTTACTACATGTTCTTTGTTCATACATTAAAACTTCAGCATCAGGTATTACGTTTTAATCCATTCCTTCTTTACTGTTAATTCTATTCCTAACTAATCTCGCAGATAGTGCTGAATGTACAGTCATAATTGTATCATCGTACAACACATGGCCGCCCGCGGTGGTCTCGCGGCTCTAGGCGCGCAGTCCGGAACCGTGCGACTGCTACGGTCCCAGGTTCGAATTCTGCCTCGGGCATGGATGTGTGTGATGTCCTTGGGTTAGTTAGGTTTAAGTAGTTCTAAGTTCTAGGGGACTGATGACCACAGCAGTTGAGTTCCATAGTGCTCAGAGCCATTTGAACCATTTTTTACAACACATTTTTCCGGGAGTATGATGTCATAAACAGTCAGGTGTGTCTTCAACCATAAAGGTTTTACATACTTTGCGTCAAATACTTTACTCCTTAATCCATCTGTAAAGTAATCAGACGTCTGAAGTTATACGTGCAAATTCGATTCCACAAAGAATCAGGAGCGTGGGGCGTGGGGATTTCTGGTAGTTTAACTAAAGTCGTTTCTCAGAAAGCACGTGTCTTTTGCGTCGAAGAACACGCTCCGCGCCGCATTCCAAATCAAAGAAAAACATCAACTGTTTTTTCCAGCAATATTTCTTTGCAGCAATATTTCTTTGCAGCAATTTTTCCTTGCAGCAATTTTTCCTTGCAGCAATTTGGATGCACGGTATCTTTGAGAGCGAGAATAGAGGACTGTTGTAGACGACGCACATTTCGCATTCCTAATTGTGGAGGAGATTCATGACCAAATGGTGTTTTAGTTGAATGTCAGGCTGTAAGTGGAACTGCTTCGTAAGAAACTTCGTGGCAGGCATGCAGGTGTGTACGTCAAGAGACACCCAGGCGACTAGGATGTTTGCTACAGATAAAAAACTCGACACAGCTCGAAGCGAGTTATCACTTGAAGGTCATCCAAGGCGACAGCAAGTGCTTTCCGTTTTACGGACGGGGAAGTTTTGCAAGGCTCGAGGTTACGCCCGTGATTGTTGGTCGTTAGACGGAAACTGTAGACAGATTGTCCCAGAAAGGTGATGAAGCAAGCCGTGTGCAGCGAGATCCAATTGTAAAAATGCCCTGGATAAGAGTGTAAGAATGGTGTAGAGGTAATATGTATCGGAAAGTAGAGGAGCACAGAGTGGGGGCGGATACATAAGCGGTAGCCAGGAGCAGCCAGCAACACTTGTTGACAACAACAGCTACTGATGAAGCGGTAGGCTTCACCCACGATAATACAGTAACATTCGGGCGGCGCGGCTACAACTGATAGATAGAATGATAAGAGTGTCATTTCGAAAGTTCTGCACACTGTAAGAATCGAAGAAAATATCTTTACTGGCCATGATCTCCATTCTAGCTTATGACAGCTTCCCAACGTTTTGGCAACTTCTGCATTCCGGATGGGGCACCTTCATTGTTGTGCTATCTGATTATGCGTGTCACCTCACTGGAGCCTTCATCAGTTGTGCAGGAACGTTTTCTACGGAGCTATTCCTTCAATCTTCGAAACAAATGGAAGTCTGGTGGACTCATATTATCACTGAAAGATGCGTGGGGAATTATTTCCCATCCGTATTTCATTCACTAGCAGGGAAACATGTGGGCTTGCTTTATCGTGCAAAATGAGGACACCATCTGCAAACATGGTTCATCTTGTTCGAAAAATTTTCGGGAGCAAAATATTTTGCAGAAATAGGTTGTAGTACGCACCTGTTACAGCTGTCCCCTTGGGCACTCTATTTGTAACTGACTCCATTCATGTTATACGCAAATTTCATCATCAGTTTCACCTTTGATTGTTGGCGACGGAAATTTTTCGGGCGTGGAGGGTCGGGACTTTTCCATTGTGGCGGGTGACACTTCAATTCTGGCTCAGAATCTCGTACTCAGATTTCATCATGTGCAACAATACTTATCAAAAACTGTTCTCCTTCCGTTCGATGCCGCACCAATTCTAGTGCCTTTTTTTTCTTTTTTTTTCCTGCGGAACCCATCCGGCAGCAACTTTCCTCATCATCAACTTTTCAGTTATGACTTTGTAAACTGAAGTTACTGACATTCTGGTCTCATTTCCATTTATTCGTATGTTTTCGTCAATCCTCTCTCAAAATGTCATGAACAGAACTCTGAGAGGTCTAGTCTGTTGCAGCTGATGGCCTTCCACTTCTCTGGTTGTCCTCAGTGCTTACCCGACCTTCACGGAAAAGAACAGACCATCGTGACACTTTGTTACAATACACTATACAATTCCCACACACCTGTCTCAAATGTTGTATATTTCAGTTGGTCTCTTTCCACTTAGCGATTCGATTTTGAGATAGGAAAGCTGGTCACTATGTCCAGTCCGACCTAACTCTGTTTCAGTTCCCATTCTAAAACTGAACTACTCACGAACAGCCACACGAACCAGCAATCACAAATACGACCATCAGACCTGAAGTATCACTCACAACTAATATTAATTTCAACTTGATCAAGCCACTGTAACAGTCGCGCATGCGCAGTGTACAGGCCTATTGAAATGACCCTTGTATGCTTTCCATTGCTGAACAGAGCTGAAAGAGACAGCCTGTCTTTGTCTCAAATAGCAGCGTAGCGGATTTCATTTACTATTGGGAACAAGTAGTTGCAAAATACTTGTCTCTTGTTTATTAGCCAATTCCTTTAGCCGTTAGCCCATGTGGCCATTGATATCTACATCTACATCTACATGGATACTCTGCAAATCATATTTAAGTGCCTGGCAGAGGGTTCATCGAACCACCTTCACAATAATTCTCTGTCATTGCAATCTCGAACACCTGTATCTTTCCGTACGAGCTATGATTTCCCTTACTTCATTATGATGACCGTTTCTTCCTATGTAGGTAGGTGTCAACAAAATATTTTCGCATTCGTGAGAAGATTCTGCCGCAACGACAAAAGCCTTTGTTTTAATGATGTCCATCCGAAATCCTGTGTTATTTCAGTGACACTCTCTCCCCTGTTTCGGGATAAGACAAAACGTGCCGCTATTGTTTGAACTTTCTTGATGTGTAATAGGCGAAACGGCTTTCGCTAGTAACAATTACGTAACAAGTGTGGCTTATGCATGAATGTGAAGGGTTTTTTTGGTCAAACACCATGCATATAAATAGGTCTCACGGAAAAATTAATCTGCTTAAAGAGTTCTTCTTTGGCAGATGGCCAAAGCTGTCAAATATCCATCACTATTCTCAACAATAATCCTAAACAACCAAAGATGGGCCGTGCGGTTAAAGGCGCTGCAGTCTGGAACCGCAAGACCGCTACGGTCGCAGGTTCGAATCCTGCCTCGGGCATGGATGTTTGTGATGTCCTTAGGTTCGTTAGGTTTAACTAGTTCTAAGTTCTAGGGGACTAATGACCTCAGCAGTTGAGTCCCATAGTGCTCAGAGCCATTTTTGAACCAACCAAAGATGTTCTACTCCATCTTGACGCCGTTATAAAGGTTAATTAGGGGAAACACAACACCGCTCTTAAGTGATCAATTCTGTACGAACAGTTAGATCATCCACATCACGTTACAGCGTGAGCAAGCTACCACGCCACAAGCCCACAATGCCAGGTTTTACATATGGCAATGCATACCAAGGCAGTGCAATAAGGGTAGACATACGGAGGAGGAAAAATTTAAAAACGCTTTGATAAATTGCCGCAATAACCATGTATAGTGAAATGATATCATATATAACATCTTCAGTAGAAGAAGAACATTTGAAAATAATTAATCCATGTACACCATAATATTATCTTTTACATTATGGTTTTTATCTTATCACGATTCACTGCTCTCACTAGACACACACACACACACACACACACACACACACACACACACACACACACACACATATACACGCGCTCGTGCGTGCACCCCCTCCCTCCGCCCCCCCCCCCCCCCCCCCCCTCGCCACACACACACACAAAACACGCAGATGCTTTCATGAAATCCTCATGGCGCCTCCGAAAAAAGCTGAGTTAGCAACTCACCAGATTAAATAAGTTTCTAAGCTCAAGGACATGGAAGGAGGTTAGTATTAGCCAGCACAGATCCTATGCATGGGATTATACTGTAATATGCACAAAGTTACCGAGCTGACTGTACAATGGTAACTGTTTATTCTTTAGCATAATGTTAATTTTTTAATATCGACTATTTTGTGATGTCTATGTAATCCTTTCGTTTGCAGTTTGAACTTTCGGTCAATGAACAACTGACTAACAAACCTGTCGGTAAAATTTCTGAAGAGAAAAAAAAATTAATGTTCTAACTAGAAATTTAAAAGCTGTTGCTTTTTCTGGTAGGGAAGAAATATTATTTAGTTACTTTAAAGTAATATGTTAAATTCTACATCAAACATCTATTTTTTTTGTAACGGTTGATGGTAAGACCGCGCAATTTCTTAGGGTGAAATAAATAGTGTACCCACGGTGTAGGCTAAATAAATGAAACGTAAGAAAACGTTTTCGCTGCTTGATGTTTTTCTGTTAAACTTCCAATGCACGGATGACAGCACTTCGCCGCCCTGTGTGGACAGCAGGGCGAAGCTTTGACTGTCTGCTGTGACTAACTCGCGGTCGATACGCTGTTTGTAAACCTACCCTCTCTCCCACCGGCCGAAACTGGCTGGCGCCAGGGCGCGCCGCTCCGCGACAAATACCACACGACGAACTGCGGGCACGCGCGCGGTGTACCGCATCACCGATACTACAAGCACTAGCTACAGGAGAGGACTTTGACCATCGCCTGCGGTGGCCGAGCGGTTCCAGGAGCTTCAGTCCGGAACCGCGCGACTGCTACGGTCGCAGGTTCGAACCCTGCCTCGGGCATGGATGTGTGTGATGTCCTTAGGTTAGTTAGGTTTAAGTCGTTCTAAGGTATAGGGGACTGATGACCACAGCTGTTAAGTCCCATAGTGCTCAGAGCCATTTGAATGATCGTCTGAATGATGTTATTAGCGGATTCGAGTGACACTTGCACTTACGCACTGCGTAACAGCTGAGCTCTATGGAGGCTACAGCAGTTCATAAAACGAAAAGTATCACTCTTACTTCATCTATACTCCGTTGGCATTTGCTTTACGACGGGCACTTCGTCAGCAATACATGGAAGGGCGGAGCAAAGACGTCATTTCGTGCACGAAACACGAGCTAATCTCACACTTCATTCAGTTGGCTTAAATTCGGAAACCATTCCGCACAGGAATGCGAAAAGTGGCAATTGGCACTAAACAATGAAAAGTGCGAGGTGTCATCCATATGGGTTCTAAAAGAAATCCGATAAATTTTGGGTATACGATAAATCGCACAAATGTAAGGGCTGTCAGTTCTATTAAATACGTAGGAATTACAATTACGAGCAACTGAAATTGGAAAGGCCACACAGATAATACTGTGGGGAAGGCGAAACAAAGACTGCAATTTGTTGGCAGAACACTTAGAAGATACGACAGACCCACTAAAGACACAGCTTACATTACACTTGTCCATCCTCTGCTGGAATATTACTGTGCGGTATGGGATCCTTACCAGGTAGGATTGATGGAGGACATCGACAAAGTGCAAAGAATGGTAAGTTGTTTCGTATTATCGCGCAATCCATTGAGGGTGTCACTGATGTGATACACGAGTTGGGGTGGCAGTCACTGAAACACAGGCGGTTTTCTTTGCGGCGAGATCTATTTATGAAATTTCAATCGCCAACTTTCTCTTCCGAATGCGAAAATATTTTGTTGACACCCATCTACGTAGGGAGAAATGATCATCATAATAAAATAAGACAAATCAGAGCTCGAACGGAAATATTTAGGTGTTCCTTTTTCCCACGCGCTGTTAGGGAGTGGAATGGAAGAGAAGTAGTATGAAAATGGTTCGATGAACCCTCTGCCAGGGACTTAAGTAACCATGTAGATGTAGAAGGAACTGCTATCAGCTTGTTATGAAAGAGCTGCGTTACGTTTTTCTATCATTTCTGTATTATTTTTCTCTCTTTCGTTTACAACTATGGATGAAAGGCAACAGGTAAGTTCCATATTCCTGGATTTCCGGAAACCGTGTGACACGGTGCCCCCCATCAGACTGTTAACGAAGGTACGAGCATACGGAATAGTGTCCCAGATATATGAGTGTTGCTCGAAGACTTCGTAATAGAAATCAGTACATTGTCCTCGACAGCGAGTTTTCATCAGAGACCGTTCTTATTTTCTTCATTCATTTATGATGTGACGGACAGGTCGAGTACCAACCTTTTAATGTTGGCTGATGTTGCTACGGTGTACTGGAAGGTATTCTCGTTGACGGACTCTCGGAGGACACAAGATAATTTACACAAAACGTCTAGTAGGTGTGATGAATGTCAGTTTACTCTAAATACAGAAAGATGTAAGTAAGTTCAGATGGGTTGGAGAAATACTCCCTTTATGATCCGAATACAGCGTAGTAGTGCTATGCTTAAAGCAGTCGCATCGATTAAATATCGAGGCGTAATGCTGCAAAGCGATATGAAATGGAACGAGCACGTAAGGACGGTACTAGGGAGGGCTAATGGTTGAAATCGTTTTACTGTAAATAAACGACTGCATATAGAAAAGTAGTGCGGTCCATTCCCGAGCTCTCCTTGAGGGTTTGCGGACCTCAAAACGGTGAAATAAAGTAATAACTCGAAGCAGTTCAGAAGCGGGATGCAATATTTGTTATCGGTATGTTCGAACGACGCGCGAGTATTAACGGAAATGATCCCTGAGTTCAAATGGAAATCCCTGGAGGGAAAAGGAGTTCTTATCGCGGAACGCTACTGAGAAAATGATAGGTTCGGCATTTCAGCCCGACCTGCACGACGGGGCTTGCATGCTGCTCAATGCCAACCGACCGATTGGACTGCTGGTCCGTCCGCAACTGCTGCGACGCCGCGACTGCACTGCTAGTGCGTCTCCGACTGACTTTCTTCCTTCGGACGGACGACATACCGGAGACACTGGCTCCGACCCAACCATGCAGAGGCCACACAACCGACGTCTCTGCACAGGAAGGAACCGACCCAACTACACGTCGTCGATGAGAGGACCGACCGAACGACCGACCAACGGTTGTCCCACTGGTACTAGCTGTGCTGACCTCGCTGGGGCTCCGTCCCCTACTGCACTGCTGGTCCTTCACGAACTGACTTTCTTTCTTCAGACGGACGACATACCGGAGACACTGGCTCCGACCCAACCATGCAGAGGTAACACAACCGACGTCTCCGCACAGGAAGGAACCGATCCAAATACACGTCGTCGATGAGACGACCGACCAAACGACCAACCATTGGTTGTCCCACTGGTACTGACTGTGCCGACCTTTCTGGGGCTGCGTCTTCGACTGCACTTCTGATCCTTCTCGAACCGACCTTCATCCTTTGGACGGATGACATCCCAGAGACACTGGCTCCACAACCCAACCATGCAGAGGTAACACAACCGACGTCTCTGCACAGGAAGGAACCGACCCAAATACACGTCTTCGATGAGACGACCGACCGAAAGACCATCCAATGGTCGTCCACACTGGTACGGGCTGTGCCTGCCTCACTGGGTTTCCGTCCGCAACTGCACTGCTGGTCCGTCTCGAACTGACTGCCAGACACACGAGGCCCCGGAAATACTATCAGTCGTTCCAGAGATGGTATAACATTGCACTTATCGATACGCGCTGCTGCCGCTCACGCGCAAGTAAGGTAGGAAGTTATTGGCGCCAGTAATTTAAATAAGAAAACGAGGCGGCAGTACCGTAATCGAAGATGACAAACAATAAATGGCATGAACACGAGCCATGCACGGGTCAAGCAGATCTATTTTACTGTCGCCAACATAATTTTCTTTTTAGGATCACATACATAGAAGAAATTAGGGCTCGTACAGAGGTATACAGACAGTCCTTTTTCCCTCTCTCTATTTGCTAGTGGAACAGGAAAGGAAATAATCAGTAGTGGGTAATAATATCTTCTGCCACGCACCATACTTTGGCTTGTGAATTGTATTTGTATATGTATGTGTAGATGTGGATCCATGAGGTTGGTAGCCCGAAACTCATCATGCTTTTCTATTTTTGGTCTACCCCCTGAGAGCTAGTGTCTTCCATGGTCCGCTTGCTATATGCCAGTCTCTGTCTGCCATTTCTTTTCTTTCCCTCTACTGTCCTTTCAGTTATACTTTTTATTACATCATCATGTCCCAGCTGATAGCCGCGCCACGTGTGTTGGATAAGCTTACAAAGACACCGCTCCTCTTCCTCCACTCTGTGAAGCATCTCTTCACTTAGTCTACTTTGTCTACTCGGACAAGCAGGAAAATCACTGGGAAAGTTGGCGTTGCCGTTCTGCATCGTGTAACTGATTACAGAGTTCGCTACAGATAAGCTAGAGTCGACTGCCGGAGTGCAAGTAATAGCTGAAAATATCCTCTGAAGTTAAAGCTCAGTCTGCTGGGCCTATCGAGTCATTCAGGCGCGGCAGGGAGGGTCATCGGATCGGCACACCGCTCTCCTGGCCGTCGTCAACTTCCCAGACTTTGAAACCAACTGCGGAGCTGCCTGAGTGAGATTGTCGAAAGCCCACTCTGATTGTAACCTAGTTACTAGTCGCCAACTGTCCTAAACTGTCTCAAATACTTTTCTTCTCCCATTAAGACAGTAGATTCGTATTCATGAAGAATGGAGTTCATATCTCCATTTGGCCATCTCTGTTTATGGTCCCGTAAGTTTCATGCATTAGGTGAATAAGACTACAGCCTATTTCGTTTCTTATACTAGTGCAATGCGAATTTGCTAAAGTATCTACTGACTTTCGCAATACTTTAAACACTAATACTCCTTCCAGTCTTCGTTCTATATCTTTTGTGGTCGGTTACCTGACTGTTTTGATGCGTTCGGCCGCACTTTCCTATCGTGAGGCAATCTCTTCACCTCATTTAGTCTCAGATAGCACATAAATTCTACATATTCAGTTTCTTGTTGCTTTTATTCCAATTTCACTCTTACGATATACATTTTACCCTCTACCGCTCTCTCTAGTGCTGTGGAAGTTACTCTCTGAGCTCTTCGCATTACTTGCCTCTTATTTTAATTGCGGTTTTCGCCAGATTCTTCTTCTGTTTTCTTATCAGCCCCATGGTTTTTAAATTTTTCGGTTACAACACATCTCAAGTCCTTCCATCTCTAATTTTCCAGTTTTACCGTAGCCCTGTGACCCACTTTCAACAATGCTGTGAACAAAAAGTATACTTTCTTCACCAAATTATTGCCTACTTTTGATACTAGCGGGCGCAGATTGCTCTTTTTTTCGCTGTACTAGATTGTCTCATGTCCTCCTTGCGTCATCTGTCGGTAGTATCTATTTGCAACGTAGCCGAATTTATTCACTTTCTCTACTATGTGATCCTCGATTTTGGTAAGTTTGACGCTAATTTTACTTCTGCTACTCTTCGATGCTTTCGGCTTCCTTAGGTTTCCTCTCAGTTCGTATTGTGTACTTAACTGCCTGTTCGTCAAGATAAACAGGTCTTCCTCACTGCATAATATTATTAGTGATGTTCTTTCACAATGAATTTTAATCCAATTTTTATATTTTATATCGTTAATTGCTTCTTTTATATATACGACGAGTAGCAGAGAAGAAAGGCTGCATCTCTGTCTTCCAATGATTTTAATCAGAGCACTTATCATCGTCCATTCTTTTAGTTCCCTCTTGTTTCTGTACACATCATATACGGGGCAGAGAAAGTAAAACTGACCTGGAAAATATTTCATGATAGGCCACCCAGTTTACATCATCCGACCCGAGTTTGGATGATGTGAGTCGGGTTGCCTATATTAATTTACATGATATATTTTAAGAGCTAGTTTTATTTTCCATACCAGCATAACATATACGTCACATCCTGTCGTATTGCGTTCGTGTATGGAACGAGGGAAACATAACTGTCAGTAACCTCATTACTTATTCTCATAACCTCTGCAATAGACAACAGGTGACAGTAGGGGAGAGCGTTATTCCATGGAACACTTTACAGACTATCATCTAGCCTGTCCTGTAATAGACGTTTAATATACATATATATTCTTATCCCATTTTCAAATGGCAGCATTTACTTTGTGTGTGCTGCAGTCTTCTTCTGAAAGTACGAAAATTATTCCCAAGAAGTAAGGTTTTTCCAAATGTGAATAGCTGTACCAAGGTACAACATGGTCATGTACCTATGAACAAATGTTCTTTTTAAATTTAAAACTGTTGTCGTCGAAAATATCTTGTCAATACTGCGTTTAGCTATCTGTGTGTTACATTGCCACTCTCCACACACCAATAATCAGTAAGTGAAATCGAATTAACAGTAAGTATTTGTTTTGATGTAGGAGCTGTTGACAGCTAAAACAAATTTTCATTTTCCTGACAGGGGGAATTGTGAGGACGTTAAAGAAACTCAGTTCATTTGCAAGTATAACGTTTTCAATGGAAGAAGAGATTCCGTTTCAAGGTACAGTATGGTCACGACTGATGAGGTACGGCTTAACCATCCATACGTCATGCAACTAGTTTCAAAAATATACAGAACTTTTATAATGAGTAAATTTTGTAACTGAAAAATTAACAGTATCCTCCATATACCTTCAGTGTTCAGTATTATACAGTACTTAAAAATACAGAACTCGTAATGTTTACAAACGCTGCACCAAAAAGAATATGAAGTCTTCCAACGACAAAAACAGTAGAAAATGCCGGTCTGTGCTGCGCATTCCTGCATGTGTAACAGGGAAAGTACCCAGCCATTGGTCGACTGCATTTGTAAAGTCGCTATGTACTCTCCTGATGCCTTTGCGACCATCTTGCTTCCTTTAGACGAAACGCCTCCATCGTATCTTCTCAGTGTCGCCATTTTACGCATGAATTAGTTAGTTTTATATTCTTCCAGCGTAGAGCTTGCAAGCTTCACACCGGTTTGGAACACAGCTCAGTACATTTTGGTTTGAAAAATTGTCATTGAGTCTTGTCAACCAAGAATTGACATTTTGATACGTCTTCGATGTGTAGTATTTTTAAGAGCACTTCGGGGTTCAGGTATAGCCAGTATATTTAAGAGTGGAGTTGAAGATAAAAAGTTGTGTGCTTCCAAAATTGCCACTGATTCCGCCGTAAAAACTGAAGCACTTTTAGGTTGTCTGGAGGTTTTATTGATTTGGATCCGCGGGTATAGAAAAAAACACACCCAGTACATTCATTTCAGGAATTTTGGATCTGTCCGTATATATACCCGCCCCACTGAACTTCTACGAAGCTATTAAATACACAGTTTATATTTATAACTTCTAACTTCGTCATATTAAAACAGCAGTCTGTAATCTAACAGCTAAAAGCATCAAGAGCATATTCAAACAAGAGCAAATGCAAAGAATATCTTATAGAACATAAGACAGACAATGAAATTTCAAAGCTGGTATAAAGGAGAGGAATTTTAATTTTTCTGTTGAAGAAAGTCCGTTTACAACCAACCGTAATGTATTGGACGGGGTACTGAAATATGCTCGCTGTAAACGGAGGGGCGGGCAATCAAACTGCTGCGTGTACATTCGCACGCTGGTATCCGCTACAAAGAGGAAGTTGATGTCTTAGCGACACTAAGTATTGCTTGTAGGAACTGCCATCGATTTGAAATTCTCTTAGCAGAATTCTTACATGAGGGCAAGAGCTACAGAAAACATTAGTGGCAAGAGTTGTGGAACGTGTGCCAACAAACGAAAGATGGTTATCATATGGCGTTAAAACCTCAAATTCCATAAAATCTGTGGTTTACGAGAACTTCTTTGGACCAATCAACGGTTTTCACCACCTTTTTATTCCGCTTCAACCACGCTTCTTTTCCTCTACATCAACTCAGAATCAACATTTACAGTTCTTCTGTGTATGAAAGTGATTCTGAGTCAGAAAGGCGGAGGTTCGAGTCCTCCCTCGGGCATGGGTGTGTGTGTTTGTCCTTGGGTTAATTTAGCTTAAGTAGTGTGTAAGCTTAGGGACTGATGACCTTAGCAGTTAAGTCCCATAACATTTCACACATATTTGAACATTTTTTTCTGAGTCAGAAGCTGATATAAACCACATAGTACTTTCGGTTCACTAATTGGACTGTGGAAGTTCGGAATTTTTGAAGATATTGATGAATATGGGTTACCAACTCCCTCTATGACTTTCTTCTGATTCAGTTACTAAAGAGTTTCACCTCTATAAAGTGACTGATAAATTCCTGAAGATTATAGGAGAAAGTCTCTTAGTTTTTAGTAATATTCATATTTTCATTTCTCTATATCGCTTTTTTTGTGGGGATCACCAATTTAGTATTGGAGGGCAGCGTGGAGGGTAAAAGTCGTAGAGGGAGACCAAGAGATGAATACACTAAGCAGATTCAGAAGGATGTAGGTTGCAGTAGGTACTGGGAGATGAAGAAGCTTGCACAGGATAGAGTAGCATGGAGAGCTGCATCAAACAAGTCTCAGGACTGAAGACCACAACAACAACAAGATATCGCTTATGATTGAAGTTAAAAAACAATGGGAACTGGCAACAAATAGTTTGTAATTTACTTAACATGCAACCCGTAAAAATTATGTGGAAAATTTGACAGATCACCTTATAATTTTGAAAATGTACATTTATGTGTTTTCTCCGTATAATTAAGTAAGCAGTCACAAATCGTCATTTTTTTTTTTTAATTTCAACCCCCGAAGCGTTTCGAACCCTGGGTGTTCAATTGCAAATGCTTGATGAGTCTACATCATTTTCCTACTCTACGTTACTGGTGCTGTTAAGATTACGTCCGCAGCTCGTGGTCGTGCGGTAGCGTTCTCGCTTCCCGCGCCCGGGTTCCCGGGTTCGATTCCCGGCGAGGTCAGGGATTTTCTCTGCCTCATGATGACTGCGTGTTGTGTGATGTCCTTAGTTTAGTTAGGTTTAAGTAGTTCTAGAGGACTGATGACCATAGATGTAAAGTTCCATAGTGCTCAGAGCCATTTGAACCATTTATTTTTTTTTTTTGTTAAGATTACATTAATATATTTACAAAGAGGCACATTGTGACTACAATTTTTACAAAACTAAGGCAACACCAGAAAACTTACTGTTTCCGGAATTCAAACTGATCTTCCTCAAGACTGGCTTCTACCAGTTTCTACACTCTTCCGTAAAGATCTCGTGTTATTATTACGCAACCATGACCTATTAAATTGATGATTCTGTAATGTTCACACCTGTCAGCATCTGATTTCTCAGGAATTGGAATTATTACAATCTTCTTGAAGTCTGAGCGTATGTTCCCTGGTTCCTAGATCTTGCCGACCACGTGGAATAGATTTTTTACGGCTGGCTCTCACAAGGCTGTCAATATTTCTAACAGAATATTGTCTACTTCCGTGGCCTTGTTTCGACTTAGGTCGTTCAGTGCTCTGTCAAATTCTTCTCGCAGTATCATATCTCCCATCTCATCTTCATTTTTCTGTAATACAGCTTTCAAGTTCAGTTCGCCTGTACAGACCCTCTGTATACTCCTGCTACCTTTTGGCATTCACTTCTGTGCTTAGTACTAGTTTTCAATCTGAGCTCTTGATATTCATACACCTGCTTTTCTCTTCTTCAAAATCAAATTTTCCTTTTGGCGATATCTATCTTTCCCCTAGTAAAATATCCTTCCATATCATTACATTTGTTCTCCAGTGATTCCTGCTGACCCATTTTGCAGTTTCTGTAAATCTAATTTTTTAGAAGTTTGTATTCCCTTTCGCCTACTTTATTTGCTCCATTTTTATAATTTCTCGTTTCATGAATTAAATTCTACATCTCGTTTGATGCCTAAGGTTACATCCCATGGTCCGACCCGTAGAACGCCAGTTCTTTCTCTTGAGGTCATCCTTCTGTGTAGTCCTTATCCGGATATCGAAAGTTGGCTATTTTACCTACGGAATATTTTATCCAAAAGGATTCCATCATTATTTAACCATGCCGTGGTGCTGCGCGCCCTTCAGAATAATTACGGCTGTAGTTTCCCCCCTGATTACAACCGTTCACGGCACCAGTACAGCAAGGCCATTTTTCTTGGTGTTACAAGGCCAGATCCGTCTAGCATTAATTCAAATTTTGACGCGGTTGTCTAATTAAGATTCGGACGGTCATAGGTTTTATAAAATCTTGAACATGGCAGTAATGAATAACGGTGGGTGTAATGGGAATCATACAACCAATCAGTTGCAAGTCAAAAGTTTATTCAAATCTTTACCTAAGTTTCGACAGGTATAAACTTGTCCTCTTCAAAAGAAATAGTATCACGTCACATATTACGTAAAAATAGAGATGAAGCCATCAGTGTTAGTTAACAATAGAACGATCCGTATAAGTGCTCTAGCATAGCCATATGGCTTACTCAACGATAAAATGATTCATATAAACGCTATGCCATTGCCATAAGGCTTAGTCAACAATAAAATTATTCATTTAGTCAAGAGTAAAAATGATCCATGTAAAATCTAAGGCAGATCATACATACAAGTGTTCTGTTTGTGTGTATGTTTGTTTGTGGATGCAGAGTTCATGGCGTCAGTTCCCTCCAGCAGCACTTTATATATTTGTCGAGTATATGCCACGTCGTGTTGCGGCACTTCTACGTGCTCGCGAGTGCCCTACACGATATTAGGCAGGTGTACCAGTTTCTTTGGATCTTCAGTGTATATTCTTTCTCTATATATAAAAGACAATGTCCTGACTGACTGAGTGACCGGTTCATTGTCGCCCAGCCCAAACCGCTAAGGATAGAAACTTTAAATTTGGAGAACGTGTGGATATTAGACTGTAGGCGTTGTCTAAGAAGGGATTTTTCGAAATTCCTACCCTAAGGTGGTGAAATAGGGATGAAGGGTTTGAAAAACGCCGTTATTCAGGATACTTTGAAGTTAGACCTACTAAAATTGGTATTTGGTTCCCCGTTCATAAATAAAGAAATAGTAGGTGAGAGCTTTTTCTGAAAGTATATCATTATTAAAGAACTGCTTAAGTATTTTTAAAGCTGGCTCTATGAATATTGGAATTTGACTTCTCTGTTATAAATAAAAAATACTGTTTGAGTGTTTTTGGAAATTGAACTCCTTTGGGGGTGAACTAGGGGATGGGAATTTTTTATGAAAAGCCGGCCGGAGTGGCCGTGCGGTTCTAGACGCTACAGTCTGGAACCGAGCGACCGCTACGGTCGCAGGTTCGAATCCTGCCTCGGGCATGGATGTGTGTGATGTCCTTAGGTTAGTTAGGTTCAATTAGTTCTAAGTTCTAGGCGACTGATGACCTCAGAAGTTAAGTCGCATAGTGGTCAGAGCCATTTGAACCATTTTTTTTTTGTGCAAATCTTTTATTATGAAAGCATTATTAAAGCTAAATGTACGAAAATTTAAATTTAGCTTCTCACTTACAAATTAAAAAAAAATCGTGTTTCAGTGTTATTGAAAATTCAACACCTATGGGCGTGAAACTGGGGATGAAAGCTTTTATGGTGCAAGCATTTTTGAAGCTAAATCTATGAAAATTCGTATTTCGTTTCTCTGTTGCAAATAAAACATACGCATATCATTGTTTTCGGAAATTCTATCCCTAAGGGAGTGAAACAGCGTATGAAAATATTTAACTTTGAAAGCATTTTTAAATGTAAATCTATAAAAAATGGCCTTTGGTTTCTCGTTCACAGATGAAAAATACATGTTTCACTGTGTTTGGAAATTCAGCGCCTATGGGGGTGAAATAGGATCAGACTGATTCACTGACTGATCATCGTCCAGCCCAAACCGCTAAGGATAGGAACTTGAAGTTTGGAGATGGTGTGAATCTTATACTATAGGCATCGTTTAAGAAGGGATTGGTTTCACACTCAGAAAATTAAAAAAAACACGTGTTTCAGCATTTTTGGAAATTCAACCACTAACGGGTGAAATAATGAGTGATTTTTTCTTTTAAATAAATAATTGCTGAAGAACTACTAAATGGTAGAAATGGCTCTGAGCACCGTGGGACTTAACATCTGAGGTCATCAGTCCCCTAGACATAGAACTACTTAAACCTAACTAACCTAAGGACGTTACACACAACCATGCGAGAGGCAGGATACGAACCTGTGACCGTAGCAGCAGCACGTTTCCGGACTGAAGCGCCTAGAACCGCTCGGCCACAACGGCCGGCCTCTGAACGATTTAAAGGCTATATCTATGACAATTGGTTTTTGACTTCTCGGTTAGAAATAAAAAGTGTGTTTAAGTGTTTCTGGAAATTCAACACTTAAGGGAGTCCAGTAGGGGACGAAAATTTTTCACAAAGTATTTCGTTACATTAAAAAAAATGTTAAAGCTAAATTTACGAAGATTGGTATTTCACTTCTCGGCCAGATACAAAAAAATATTTGTTAGCAGGTGAAAGTTGTTATAGAAATATCTCCATTACAACGCAAAAGGCATGATTGGCAAAAATTTTGACTCCAGCTACCAGATTTTGGTCAGATGTAGATTCGAAAAAGACCATGCTTACATGACCTTAATTGGTGTAAAAAGCTTAGAAGGTGTTGCAGTTTGTGGCAACATAAAAATTCGTTAAAATAAAAACAAAATAAATCTCTGCAGGATATCTTCGGTGCCTGAGGTAATCTACGTCGTTTAAACACAGCGACACTCCTTCTTCTCCAGTACTTAAAGCTCCACTTTTCAGACAAGTGTCTAGATAAGCGCAAAAGACTTCTCCGGCGACGATAATCAGCGTCTGCGCTGCCCGAGTAGAGATTCTAGCAAGTATTATCGGAGTGGGTCTGGAGCGGCGGTGTCCTGAGAACGGAGGAGACGAGCTCAGGAGTGGGGACAATCGCGGGGTTTGGCGAGCTCCGCTATTTACTCGCCGGATTGCGGCGCTAATACCCTCGGGGAATTTATTTGCGGCTTCCGGACAGCGCTCCGGCTCAAGCAGGGGGAAGGAACTAGCGTTGGGTCGGCGATGGGCGGCTGTGGGAGACGTGGGTCCTCTGGAGTGCGTTCAGATGCTCTTATCTTCCGACTACCTGACTGCTCGGTGGTATCCGGTTACTTATGTATACTAGCCGTAGGTACGAAAAGGATTATTTTTACATGTTATCTCACTCACATACCCCAGCCATTCACCTGGTACTGCTATGTTGATTGTCTTTTGTCCATAGTATTTTAATCACATAGTATATTTATGGGGGGGGGGGATGTGGATACCAGCCCAACATTCATCTCATGGCATGTGGAAAACCGCTTAAAAACTACATCCAATTTGCTCGCCGCACCGACATTCGGCGTTCATCAGCCGAGCGCATTAGGGTGTTTTAACGCATTCTGATATCCGGGCAGGTCATCAGGATAGTCTTGTACAAAAAAATTGTAAAGCTGAAACGAATAAGAACATTAATTTCTCTTAAAAATTTCTCATTAAAAATTGCTTTACTTCAAAGAAAGGTATCTTACGAATCCTTTCCTAGGTGACATTTCATGTCCTGTTGCGAAGTTGTTTAGAAAATTTAATGTGAGAATGTGGTTTTCTGCTAATAATGTTACTGCATTTTATAAAAGAGAACCCTGAATCCGATAAAATCTTCTAGCCTGAGATGTATAAAATTCAGTGTAGTAGATGTCACAGCTTTTGTTCAGGACAGGCAGGCTGAACATGCAACACCCGCTTTCGTGAGCATTTTGTCAATAAATACGGTGAAAAGTTAGCTTTTGAAAAATACCCTGGCATCTTTCCTTAAGTTGGGGAATCGTTTTATATTGTTGAGAAGGATCACAAAATCAACCTCTCAGAATAACATGAAATGTATAGATGTTTCCAAGTAAATTCTAAAGACTTGCTGAATGATCAGATAGCACAGATTCTTTTTTGATTATGTAGTATAACTTGTAAAATGATGTAAATTATGCCTTTCATGAAGAGCAACACCAATGCTTTAATAGCACACCAGCGAACCCCTGATTCTTTACAGAATCGAACTATCACGTATAAAGTTGTTTCAAACGTGTTATAACTTTAAAAATGACTAAATGTGTGACTCTTCATGCTTTCGCGGCGGTTATGTTGTAAATAGTCTTCACGGGTGTGCCGCCGGATAACGTTGTGCAAATCCCACAACATTTCTTCGGAGTAACCTGATGATGTCGGACAGTTGCTCCTAAGAAATATTGTGGGATTTGCACAACGTCATCCGGCGGCACACCCGTGAAGACTATTTACATGACTAAATGTGTTAAATAGTGTGCAATATTTGACGTTAAGCATATAAGCGAGGAAAAGTTTAGAAGGGTTGGAACTCACGCTTAATATTTGCAGGATATCGCTAAGTGTTCTTATTATGACATACTAGATAAAAATATTCTGCATTATTTGCGCTCCATTTTACGCAAAACCAAATTTTCACCCATCTCGTTGTATATGACATCGTATCTCCTGAACGTTTAGTCTGAAAATGATATAATTTTGCATGTACATTCAGTGGTGTATGTGGATATTATCCGCAAACTGTGTTGCAAATAGATTCGTTAATAAAGAACCAAAAAATTAAAACTTCATTCACAATGCTGAATTCTGAAATGTTCGATGACTAAGATCAGGGTGTTTGCTCTCCGTCAGTTTATCTCACAACAAATACACAGTTTCTAACTGTACAGTTGTCATACTTTGTTAAGTTTTTAACACACAATTATGGCTCTTAATGAGTAGATTATGACAGCATATTAATCTACGCCATTTACTGAAAGACCAATTTTTGTCACACCTGGACGGCGTTAGACAGGTAATATTTAATTACACTGACGGAAAAAGGCAGCACCAAATATAATTAATATACAATCAAGAAATTTTGGGATATGTTTGCCTAGGTAACATATTTATGTGATTAACATTACTATATCACAGGTTAATACAAGCACGAGATACGCCATTACAAATGTGAAATGCTGGTATATTTATAACTGGTGTAACTGCCAGAACGTTGATTGAAAACAAGCAAATGTTCATGAACTGTGCTGTACAGGTGCCGGATGTCGGTTTGTCGGATGGATTTCCATGTTTGTGCAGTTGGTCTGTGAATACAGGGACGATTAATACAGTTTGTGGATGACTCTGAAGTTGTCATCCCATGGTGTCCCATATGTGTTCGATTCGAGACAGAATGGTGGTCGAGCAGGCCTAGGCAATATGTTGACCTGCTGTAGAGCATGTTAGGTTACAACAGCGGCATATGGACCAGCATTATCATCTTGGAAAACACCCCTAGGAATGCTGTTCATGAATGGCAGAATAACTGACGCACAGTTTCGCAGTCAGGGTGCGTGGGATAACCACGAGTGCTCCCGCTGTTTCACGAAATCGCACCCGAGACCGTAACTCCAGGAGTAGGTACGGTGAGTCTAGCATGAAGACAGGTTGGTTGCAGGCCCTCAGCTGACCTTCCAGCCAGCACATGGCCATCACTGGCACCGAAGCAGAATCGGCTGTCATCATAAAACACAACAGCCCTCCACCCTCACTTCCAATGAGCTCTCGCTTCACAGCACTGAAGTCGTAAATGGCGGTGGTTTGCGGTCAATGGATAGCACGCTACAGGGTGTCTGACTCGTCTGGCTCGGAGCTGTCCTTGAAGCAACCGATCTGTAACAGTTCATTGTGTCACTGTGGTGCCAACTGCTGGTTTTCTGGTTAAATTGCTGGTGTAGAATCAGTAGCATGCGCCAGGGCCATACGCCGAACACTGTGGTGTGCCCTCTCAGTAGTGCCACGTAGCGGTCGCGAGCCCTGTACTTCCTCGTGACCACCGCTGCCACCCATTATATAAAGTGGCTGCATTCTTGACAAGTTTTTCTGCAGTCTCGCAGAAGAGACATCCAGCTTCTCGTACACGACCTCTTTCAAACTCAGTGAGGTGTTCATAATGGTGTCTCAGTCGCCTCAAAGGCATACTCAACTAACATGAACTCACCACGTCCAATCTCAAAAGTAACGCTCACGATCGTTACAGCCTATGTAACATGATTTGCATCGTCACAGTGGCGCTACTAGCACCACTCTTAAGCGAATGGCGCAAAATGTGAATAAACATCACCTTTCAGATGTAGAAGAACGTTAACAAACTTTCGTTTACGTCGCAAAATCGTTCTTGGTGTTGCGGTTTTTTCCGTCATTATATTACGAGGGTCTGGGTTAGGGGATTGAGGATGTCGCTTGGTAATCACGTTTAGTTAAACTTGTTCCAGACATACACTCACACACACACATACACACACACACACAGAGAGAGAGAGAGAGAGAGTGGGAGGGAGGGAGAGAGAGAGAGAGAGAGAGAGAGAGTTTTGCTCACCAGTGTATTTTCTGAACCGCTGTATGTCCCCAGCATTGGAAGACGAAACATTAGGCAGAGAAATATGCCTAGGACGACAGCCTAATGCCCGTGAAACATATATCACTGACGTCTGAGAGACGATTTGGATGAACAAGGTGAGCACATTCATCGATCCAATCACGTGATGGACAGACAGCACTAGGCTCCTGGAATATCACTAAGATAGAACCAACAAGCAGTTCATCAGACATAATTTTATATTTTTTGTATTCAGCAAAAGAGAGAAGGAAATCTTGTAATAAAGTGGGTTATTTATGTATCTCGTTGTTGCTGCTGTGACCTTCAGTCCGACGACTGGTTTGGTGCAGCTCTCCCCGCTGCTCTACTCTGTGCCAGTCTCTTCATCTCTGAATTACTACATGAGCCTGCCTACTGTGTTCAAGTCTTGGTCTTCCTCTATGATTCTGAACGCTTCGATTACCTCCAAAAGCAAACTGGGGGATCCTTGATGCCCCAGGATGTGTCCTATCAACAAGACCCGTCCTTTATCCATGCAGTAAAAATGTTTTCTCTGGGTGATTCAGTATCTACACATCAGTTACTCAACTTACCCAGCTGATCTTCAGTATTTTTGTGTAAAGCCCTATTGCGTGAACTGATTATCGTCCATGTTTAACATCCACATAACTATGCATTTCAGACAAATGCCTTAAAAATCTTACTAACATTTCAGGCACATTTTTCACGTCATTGCCCATCTACATGTTATATCCCCTCTGCTTCGCCATCATCAGTTATTTTGTGGCCACAGAGAAAAACCCGTCGTCTCCTTCTAGTATCATATTTCATAAGGTAATTCCATCAGCATCGTCTATTGTCATTCGACTAAATTCCGTTCCCATATTTTCTTTTCTTTTATATTCGTCTAATATCTTTTCAAGATACTTTCCATTCCGTTGAACAGCTCTTCAAAGTCCCTTACCGCGCGGGGTATCCGCTTGGTCTAGGACGTCCGCGCGGCGCCCCCCGTCAGAGGTTCGAGTCCTCCCTCGGGCATGGGTGTGTGTCTCGTCCTTAGCGCAAGTTAGTTTAAGTTAGATTAAATAGTGTGTTGGGTCCCATAAGACCTAATCACAAATTTCCAATTTTTTTCCAAATTTCTTTGCCTCTCTGACGGAATTATGTTGTCATTAGCAAAACCACCAGGTTATTAATTCTTCTCGCTGAACTCCAGTTCCATTTTCCAAATTTATCCTTGGTTTCCTTTCTGCTTGCTCGATCTACAATTTGAACAACACTGGGGGCCAGCAATAACTCTGTCCCACTACCTGCTGCACACAGGTTTCTGCATTTTGCTCACTCAAATAAAAACTTTGACATTGAAAAACAGAATCAATTTTAAACTTTAAGAAAATCTTTGTCCATACTGAAAAATGAAATTACTTATCATTCCCAATAAGTGTGTTTTGGCGATTTTCTAGTTTACACCTACGTCATAGCATAACAAAAATACATGTGATAGAACTAAAAAATGGTTCAAATGGCTCTGAGCACTATGGGACTCAACTTCTGAGGTCATCAGTCCCCTAGAACTTAGAACTACTTAAACTTAACTAATCTAAAGACATCACACACATCCATACCCGAGGCAGGTTTCGAACCTGCGACCGTAGATGTCTCGCGGTTCCAGACTGTAGCGCCTAGAACCGCACGGCCACTCCGGCCGGCGATAGAACTAAACTAATGTCAGATACGACTACAAAAGTAATACAGTGAGAGTAGTGCTCAGAAAGGGTTAGAGGTTAATCGCTAGCTGGAATATAACTAAAATGGTAATCCATTAAGTAACGTAACTAAAATATGATTCTGAAACCAACATCAACCGTCAAGCGGTAAAAATACGGAACGTGGGTCAGAGCTTTTCATTACAAGCTTTTCTCACGAACTTATTCGGTACAGAACATCGTTTAGGGAAACTAAACTATCACGTGACAACAGGTCACCAGCGTATGCGAAAGTTAGGAAACACTGAAAATTACACAAATGCCAGAATCGCTAATCCATACCAAATGGCTCTTAGCACTATGGGACTTAACAGCTGAGGTCATCAATCCCCTAGAACTTAGAACTACTTAATCCTAACTAACCTAAGGACGTCACACACATCTATGCGCGAGGCAGGATTCGAACCTGCGACCGTAACGGACGCACGGTTCCAGACTGAAGCGCCTAGAACCGCCCGGCCACACCGGCCGGCACTAATCCATACCGATGGCCGGCCGGTGTGGCCGAGCGGTTCTAGGCGCCACAGTCTGGAACCGCGCGACCACTATTGTCGCAGGTTCGAAACCTGCTCGGGTATGGATGTGTGTGATGTCTTTAGATTAGTTAGGTTTAAGTAGTTCTAAGTTCTAGGGGACTGATGACCACAGCAGGTAAGTCCCATAGTGCTCAGAGCCAATCCATACCGATGCAGCTTAAACATGACTAAAGAACGCAAACTCCCATTGGTTAACTTCAAGAGAAAATTATACCCATCCATAGACAAAAGTTACTGCCTGATGAATACTTAAAACCGACATGTACAAACACGGGTCTAATTGACGCTGCTGATCAAAACCAGTTTAGGATGCTGGGGGGAAAACTCCAAACTTTAGAAGATGCTAATAAAGGATCATTACCACCACCTAGGCTGGTAACTTAAGAATCGATAATTTTTACAACTGTACGCTACGCTAGTTGTTCATCAAGTCTGTACTATACCCACACGAAGTGGGTTAGCAGCCGTCCCTGCTTCTATAGCAACACCCACGCTAGGTTCTGTACCCTTGTAAACATCAAATTTATGAACTAATGATACGATCCCAGAATGAATGAAATTTTCACTCTGCAGTGGAGTGTGCGCTGGTATGACACTTCCTGCCAAATTAAAACTGTATGCTGGACCGAGATTCGAACTCCGGACCTTTGCCTTTCGCTGGTGAGTACTCAACTGACGGAGCTACCCAGCCACGACGGACAACCCCTCCCCACAGCTCCAATTCCGCCAGTACTCGTCTCCTACCTTCTCAGTTGATAGAGCACTTGTCCGCGAAAGGCAAAGGTCCCAATTTCGAGTCTCGGTCGGGCATACAGTTTTAATCTGGCGGGAAGTTTCATATCAGCGCACACACCGCTGCAGACTGAAATTTTCATAATGGGAACATCCACCAGGCTGTGGCAAAGCCCTGTCTCCGCAATATCCTTTCTTCCGCAGGAGTGCTCGTTCTGCAAGTTTCGCAGGAGAGCTTGTGTGACGTTTGGAGGGTAGGGGACGAGGTACTGGCAAAATTGGAGCTGTGAGGACGGGTTGTGACAGTAGCTCACTGTGTCGCCAGCACGGTAGCTCAGCGTGTTCGGTCAGAGGGTTAGCTGCCTTCCATAATAAAAAACTGTGTCAACGGCTCAACACTGAACTTGAAAGGGTGTTATGGGACATCCGCACCGAACAAATGCAACGAACAAAATGAGAACAATAAAAAAGTGTTCGGTCAGAGGGTTGGCTACCCTCTGTGGCAAAAAACAGAAAGGAAAACCTTAGTGAATGGATCAACGACGAACCTAACCGGGTGTCATCGGACGTCCGCCCGAACAAATTCAACTACCTGTATAAACCAAAATGAGATAAAAAAAAAAGTTGGTAGAGCAGTTGCCTGCGAAAGGCAAAGTTCCCGAGTTCGAGTCACGGTCCGGCACACACTTTTAATCTGGCAGGATGTTTCATAATGATACGATGCTGACTAAATAAATTTCTTGGATTTGCTAACGTTCTTTCTCACATTTTTTCCTTTAGTCTTGATTTACGTGAAAGCTCGATAACCGGAAGGGTTTGTGACGTGATTGACACATCACTGGCTTTCCCTGCAGACCTTCACAGGGCTCTGTCGTTCCTTGCATCTCCACCGCTATGGAAGGTATGCGTGCGCCACGAAGCTTCTAGAACATTCGAGGAAGCTATTATTTTGGCACATCGGATACGCAAACTGCTTCTGGCCACATGCGATTCGCGGTAGCCATGCTTGCCCTCTAGCGGCGTACCTCCGTCTCCATGTAACTTACTGCGCATGCTTGCATCACACGACTTCACGTGCTCTATACATTTCGCTCGGTGTGAATGAAAGAAGGATATTGGATTATGTACTAACAAGTTTCACAGATGAATTCTATTACATTATGAGAGGTACCACTTTAATTTCAGGTGAAGCCGTTACGGCAAGTTGAAAAAGACAGAGAGATGGAGAGAGGGTTATATAAAGAGATGTGAAAATTATCGGACTCAAAATGAAAAGTTTGATATTTTCTAGTTTCTGTCATTCTGGAATTGTTCAGCCGTGTGATGTTGGCATTTTTCACTCAATTACATCAATATGGCAACATTTATCTTTGCTATTGGCAGTACTGTGCCAATAACAATGTTGGCAACACTCCATAAGCAGTCAACTGTTTATGTAGAGGCAAAAATTGCAAGGTTGCAGCTGTTTTGCAGACAGTTTAATTCAGATGAGATGTATTTAAGGTGCGTTTTTTTGTGTATCTTCAATCAATAATTTATGAGTATATCTACTTGCATTTTATCAATTAAGTATAAATATTTTCTTTATTATCAATAACTGTTTTGTTTGTCAGATATTGTTGGTTATGGATCGGAAAAGTCATCTGTCTCCAAGAAAAATTTCTACTGTAAAACTGTTATTCGAAGAAAAACATTATCCACAATGAGAAATAGCAAACAGGTTACAAATTCCACAAAAATCCGTAAACCGCATTTGGCAGGCAGCAAAATATGGCCTTAATTTCAGTCCTGCACGTCGAATGGTTCTGAGCACTATGGGACTCAACTGCTGAGGTCATTAGTCCCCTAGAACTTAGAACTAGTTAAACCTAACTAACCTAAGGACATCACAAACATCCATGCCCGAGGCGGGATTCGAACCTGCGACCGTAGCGGTCTTGCGGTTCCAGACTGCAGCGCCTTTAACCGCACGGCCACTTCGGCCGGCCCTGCACGTCGACGTAACGACGCAAGAGCAAACTGTTCCCTAGAACTCAACTCAAACAAATGGGAAGAAACGGAAGAAGAGCTACCAGTCAAGATTTGAAGATGGCTCTGGAGGGTTTTGGAGTCGATAATTGTACCTCCACGGTCGCAGAAAGCTTATTACTGCAAGACTTCCAGCTCGTCACCCACGCAAAAAAGCAAAACTAACTCATGCAATGAGTGTAAAGAGACTAAAATAGGCTCATGAAAACAGAAATCACTTTGGAGAGGACTGGAGCAAGGTAAATAAACTTAATTTAAACCAACAGAGAAGCTCTTTGTGAAAATTTGTTTTGAAAGATATTTTCAACAAAATATTGGAAAACTACATGGAGAAATGTTCTTTTTTTCCTTCTGTTCATATGAGCAATCACGGACTTTTTATGACTTTTTTCCCGTTCAGGTCTGATTTTCTAATGAGTGTATATTGTCCATATGAGAGGAAAATAACTAGTATGTCCGATGAACAACTGAAGAAGAGTTTTCTGAGATTTGTTTAGTGCAAACCGTGAAACATCCCCCGTCCGCTATTGTGTGGAGTGTTATGTCAGCATAGGGTGCTCGCCACCTTTTCATTGTGGAAGGCACTACGAATCAAAGTCAGTATAGGACAGTTCTGGAAAAGAGGCTTTTACCTCAGATGAAGAAATGGTTTCTTGGCAGTGATTTTGTTTTCATGCACGATTGTGCACAGTGCCAAAACCCCAAGTCAGCTGCGTATTTCTTAGCTGAAAACAGTGTAAAAACTTTGCCCTGGCCTAGCAACAGTCCAGACATGAACCCTATGGAGAATTTGCGGGCAATTGGTAAACAGAAGTTGAGGAAGATCAACATTACAACGAGGCTGCAACTCATTGAGAAACTGATCATAATATGGCATCACGACGAAAAATAAAAAACTATTCATGCTCGAGGCTCATAGAAACAATGCCAATACATGTTGAACTGCTCATTAAGAATAAAGGTAGGTGTACAAAATGCTAGTGCATTCTCATTTGGTGAATATATGTTTATAAACAGTAAAATGTATTCATCTTAAGAAAAAACAGCCTTGAGTCTAATGATTTTCACACCTCTGTGCGTACGTATGATAAACCCGTCCCCCAGAGAACTTCTCTCCTTCATACCTCCACTGTGTTACCACAGATGACGTGTCACTGATCTCATTTGTACTAAGATTTCAGTACACGCGAGGTGCCTATTTGCTTCCACCGCCCTGAGTGGAATGCATGAGTTCTGATAAATGTTCACCATCCTACAGTCTTCAATAATTGTCGTCCCCTGCGCAGAAAACAGCACATAGGTGTGAATCCGTTATCTTAAGGCTGTAAGCAACTCTTAGCGAGGAACTTAATTTTAGAAATATTTAAATTTTTAGTCAGTTTGTTTGTACTTGGCAGAACACGACAAGTTGCGCAATTACATTCCACTTTAGAGTCACAAGTAATTTCCATTCTTCAACAAAATAATGAACTGCGTATTTCCGTAATTACTATCGCACTGTTCTCAACTAGAGTTCCAAATAACCCTATATTGCTAATAAAGAATTAACTTGATGACAACCGCGGCAGATAACATGTCTGTACTCCGAGACTGCCAACCAGCTGTGCTTTTACAAACCATAGATCGATAATAAAGTTGCTACGGTCGCAGGTTCGAATCCTGCCTCGGGCATGGATGTTAAGTCCCGTAGTGCTTAGAGCCATTTGAACCATTTGATAGTAAAGTCTTAATGACACCGGCCGCAGCCGACAACATGTCTGTCCTCCGACACTGCCGAACCATCTCTGATATTTACAAACTAGACATTGCAAATTAATTCTTAACTGATACCGCGGCATACAACCACATCTGTCCTCCGACACTGTTTACCTAGCTCTGATCTTAAGACTGAACCACTTCACTCGCCATCCGAGCTAGGCGCGATCCGAAGATGACCGAAGTGCTTCGTCGGCCTTTTCGTTTAGCAGTCGTTTATTATTCTGCTGGTTACTAATACTTGTCAAATAATGAAGTGATAATACGCTATTGAGAGATGCTTTAATTTGAAATGCAAGTGAATACGCTATTTAGTTTGTCTAATATTAATAACAGGAGATTATCATTTTAACGCTCAACTTCCGAACGCAGCAGCCAATCGTGGAGAATGACCACAATTTAGGCGGTCTTCCTCACAATAACCTTACTGAACAAACCATGTGTCATCGGTACCTCACACCACATTACGTCATCTTGCCACTGTTGCCGTCTCAAGTGCTCTAAGAAGACCTTCTTGCAGCTGAATGTGATGGCTGCAAAGCCAGAAATATTACACCGTTACAAGATTAATTATTAACATGAAAAAATTAATTCAAATAACTAAGGCAAATAACGCCTAGCTCAACTCTATGCAAAGAGAAAACCATGTAGAAATCCCTACGACTCCAACATCAAATTAAGACAACGGATCCAAAAAAAGATAGAAGTACACAATCGTACAAATGCCTCTGAGTCCATAATTGAGTACCGACTGTAATCTTGGGAATTCCAAAGGTCCTACTCAAACAAATAACTCAGTACAACGATGTAAAAATTTGTCACGGAACATAATTCAAGAAATACACTGAAGAGCCAGAGAAACTAATACATCTGCCTAATATCGAGTGGGGCCCTCGAGAGTACGCAGAAGTGCCACAACATGATGGCATGAACTTGACTAATGTCTGAAGTAGTGCTGGAGGGAATTGACACCATGAACCCTGCAGGGCTGTCCATTAAACCGTAAGAATACGAGGGGGTGGAGATCTCTTCTGAACAGCACGATACAAGTCATCCCAGATATGCTTAACAGTGTTCATGGCTGGAGAGTTTGGTGGTCAGAGGAAGTGTTTAAACTCAGAAGAGTGTTCCTGGAGCCACTCTCTAACAATTTGGGACGTGTAGGGTGTCGCTTTGTCCTGCTGCAATTTCCCAGTCCGTAAGAATGCGCAACAGACTTGAATAGACACACGTGATCAGACAGGGTACTTGTCACCTGTCAGAGTCTAATCTAGACGTACCAGGGGTCCAATATCACTCCAACTGCACACGCCCCACACCATCATTGAGCCCCACCACCTTGAATAGTCACCTACTGACATGTAGGGTTCATGAATTCATGAGGTTGTCTCCCTATACGTACACGTCCATTTGCTCGATACAATTTTAAACGAGACTCGTCCAACCAGGCAACATGTTTGCAGTCATCAACAGTCCAACGTCGGTGTTGACGGGTCCAGGCGGGGCGTAAAGCCTTGTGCCGTGCTGTCATCAAGGATACACGAGTGGGCTTTCGGTCCAACAACCCGTATCGATGATGTTTCGTTGAATGGGTTCGATCACTGACACTTGTTGATGGCTCAGCATTGAAATCTGCAGAAATTTGCGGAAGGGTTGCACTTCTGTCACCTCGAACAATTCTCTTCAGTCATCGTTGATCTCGTTCTTGCAGGAGCTTTTTCTGACCGCAGCGATGTCGCAGATTTGATGTTTTACCGGATTTCTGATATTCACTTCAGCGCTACCTGGGAGATGTAGTGTCCCATGGCCCACGCGCCGATCATAACATCACGTTCAAACTCACTTAAATCTTAATAACCTGCCTTTGTAGCAGTAGTAATCGATCTAACGACTGCGCCAGACACTTGTTGTCTTATATAGGGGTTGCCAACCGCAGCTCCGGATTCTGCCTGTTTACAAAACTTAGTGTTTGGATACGCATACCTATTCCAGTTTCTTTGGCAGTTTTGCACAGTGTAGCTCTCATATGCTCCTTAGTTGACTTTCTCTCCTTCGGGCAGCAGTGCCCGTGATTCGGACCGCTTTCCAAGCACGTCAAACCATGCTGTGAGCGATATACAACACAAATTGTCAATGAAAGCAGGTAAAATCTGATTAATCGCAGTACACAAGCTACCTCCTCTGTATTGTTGTACGCTCTTTTGTCGAAAATTAACTTGGTATGACCATGGCTCTGTGAGAATGTAGTTTAAACAAAAAAGTAAAAACAGCAAACAAGCACTTGTAATAATTCCTTTACTCCGCCGGACAGAAGAAGTGAATCACCTAGAAGGAGAGGTGGCCTAAGAGGGCACGTGATGTTCTTTCAGTGATCACAAAATAGTGCCAAATTTACAAAGAATTTTCAAAGAATTTGGCAGAATGGGCCAACTTATCGTATGACGTTTCACACCCTCTGGCCTGGACACATGCGCTGATTCGACTGAGAAGGGTATCATCATGCCACTGTATCCTCTGCTTGAGTAAGCAGGCCCACAATCTTTTTAACTGGTCCTTGATATTGCAAGAGGCGACTATTGGGAGGGCGTGAGTAGAGTTGGTCCTCCCAGTTTCTAGTTGACAATTCTGCTCGAAGGGATGGTAGTGATCTATGGTTGCCGGTAGGCGCAGTGACAAAAGATTAAGAAATAGTTATTAATTTCCAAAAGAATACAGTTAGCGTCTAAGACTCGTGGTTTGCATTGTCATCAATGCTCGTAAGCGGCCTCCAGTCCCTAAGGCCGCATACTTCGTTCCAACCAGTCTCGGCATGGCGGTTCTCCGCCTGCGGTGATTCCGGCACCGGCTCTACCGCGACGCCGCAGCGGTGAGTGACAGCGGCACATGTATTGAACTTATGTACGCCGACCTGGGATGTGCTCTGTCCCCTTACGGACACCACCCTTCTTCGTCGGTTGCCGACTAGCTGTGAAGTACGACGATACTGCCCTCCCGACAAGGTAAGCCCCATTTAGCCCACCAGAGCGTCAGGAACGCTGGTGTCCTGATCCTGGTAGGAAGGGAAGACCTCCAAGTCCTCCCATCTGCGACAGAGGCAGACTGTGGTGTTGAACCCTGCGACTGGTGCTTACGGCGATGTAGCTATCTCGCGTCCCGGCTGCTATCATCAGTAGCGTGAAGGACTCTAGAGCAGACTTGTGCCAGGGCCGGCCGCTGTGACCGAGCGGTTATGGGCGCTTCAGTCCGGAACCGCGCTGCTGCTACGGTGGCAGGTTCGCATCCCGCCTCGGGCATGGATGTGTGTGATGTCCTTAGGTTATTTAGGTTTAAGTGGTTCTAAGTCTAGGGGACTAATGACCTCAGATGTAAAGTCCCATAGTGTTTAGAGCCATTTGAACCATTGTAACCTTGTGTCAGGTGTCACTTCACTGCCACCAGGGAATCGAGTGTGAATGTCATGTACGCCATCGATCCGTCTGACCGACTACCTTACGAGGGCAGAGAATTGCTGGGCTGATGTTTATCCGTCGTCATTCACCATGACCGCATAGCGTTTGCTATTGCGAAGGTACCAGCACTTTTCTTTCTGCCGTGGTTGCTTAACGCGTTTGTAGTATAAAACTGGTTCGTAAAAGCTCTTGGCACCTTTTGTTGCATTCTTCTTAGCTTTTCTTTCCTCACATAACGAAGGCCACGTGACCCTGTTTGGTTTCTCTCAGCCACCACATTCTGCTGAGGTCTGCTGCCTGGCTCGCCAGAAACGCCGATGTTATCGGAATTGTTTGATATTTGAAACATCTGTTGTTTATAGTTGTTAGTTCAATCGGATAACCGTAGTTACTGCTCTGATGTGGCTTATGTGCCAGACCCTGATCTTTTTGGATGAACGTTATATTTCACGTGGAAATCTTTCGATGACTATGTGTGATGTTATATTAGCATGGTTTTTGTATTCCATGCTAGCCACCACGTGGTCCTAACTGGTATGCTTCTCTAAAGATACATGCACTAGAACTCTTTAAAAAAATGGCTCAAATGGCCCTGAGCTCTTTGGGACTTAACTTCTGGGGTCATCTGTCCCCTAGAACTTAGAACTACTTAAACCTAACTAACCTAAGGACATCACACACATCCATGCCCGAGCCAGGATTCGAACCTGCGACCGTAGCGGTCGCGCGGTTCCAGACTGTAGCGCCTAGAACCGCTCGGCCACTCCGGCCGGCTTGAACTCTTTAACCATGTATTTCTTTTCCTAGATTCTGTACAAACTTACGATTCCATATTACGGTTCACTATTTAAAAACCACCTCGCACTAATAATCGTAATGACATTGCATAGCAGTATGATTTATTTCAAGTGCAAATAAAGACGATTATATATTCTAAGACAAAAAACAAAAACAGACGCACTTCCAAGGAATCCGAATAGAACGGAAATCTATGGAAATGTTGTACATCCACAGACAAATTTGACAATTTTTTAGGAGAAACAGAATCGCAAATGGAGCTAATAACGTGTTGGTCCACCAATGTCCCTTATAAAATAAATGACATGTGGCTAGGGCCTCCCGTCGGGTAGACCATTCGCCTGGTTCAAGTCTTTGTAGTTGACGTCACTTCGGCGACTTGTGTGTCGATGGGGATGTAATGGTGATGATAAAGACAACAGAACACCCAGTCCCTGAGCGGAGAAAATCTCCGACCCAGCCGGGAATCGAACCCGGGCCATTAGATACGACATTCCGTCGCGATGACCACTCAGATACCAGGGGCGGACACCAATATCCCTTATTCAAGCAGTTATTCGATTTGGCGCTGACTAGTAGAGGTGTTGGATGTCCTCCAGAGGGATATCGTGCCAAATTCTATACAACTGGGACGTTAGATCGTAAAGATCCGAAACGGTTGGGGGACTGCCGATAATGCTCCAAACGTTGTCAACTGGGGAGATATGCGCCGACATTGCTGGCCAAGGTAGGATTTGGCAAACACGAAGACAAGCAGCAGGTATGGGAGGGCATTATTTTGCTGAAATGTAGGTGCAGGGTGGCTTGCCATGAATGGCAATAGAACGGGCTGCAGACCATCATCGACGTACCGCTGTGCTGTAAGGCTGCCGCAGATGACAACCAAACTGGTCTTGCTACGAAAAGAATTGTCGCCCGAGACCATCACTCCTGAATGTTGGACTGTTTGGCAGGCGACAGATTGGTATCCCTGCTTTGTTCGAATGTCTCCAAACACGACTTCGATGGTCATCGGGGCTCAGTTCAAATGGTTCAAATGGCTCTGAGCACTATGGGACTTAACATCTGTGGTCATCAGTCCCCTAGAACTTAGAACTACTTAAACCTAACTAACCTAAGTACATCACACGCATCCATGCCTGAGGCAGGATTCGAACCTGCGACCGTAGCAGTCCCGCGGTCCCGGACTGAGCGCCTAGAACCACTAGACCACCGGGGCTCAGTTCGAAACAGTACTCATCACTGAAGACAAATCTACTCCAACGAGCTTCCAGGTCGAAGACGTGTCTGAAGACACTATGAACAACAGTGGGATGTCAGTATAACTGTCGTCCACCATACGGCCTAACAGCCAGAAGTGGTTGTGTGGGGTGCCATTTCTTTTCATACCAGGACCCCTTTGGCTGTCACACTGCGGCAACCTCACAACGCATCGATGCGTCAACGATATTCTACGTCGCATTCTGTTGCCCTTCGGAAAGCCACCTTGGGCTTACATTTCAGCAAGATAATTCCCGCCCGCGCACGACGAAAGCTTCTACTGTTTGTATTCGTGTTTCCCAAACCTTACCTTGGCTATGAAGGTCGCCTGCTTTCTCCCCAGTCGGAACGTATGGAGGGTTCTGGGCAGGCCCTCCAACCATCGCAGATTGCTGGTGATCTAACGCGCTAATTTGACATAATTTGGCATGATATCTCTCAGGAGGACATCCAACAACTCTCTCAATCAGTGCTTGCATAAGGGGCAGACGTAGGCCAACGCGTCATTGACTAGCTCTGTGCATGAAGCTCTCTCTCGTGAACAGATTGTAATCCCTGACACAGTACTCGTTAAAGCTTGTGCTATGGAAAGTGAGCGGGATTCACCTTATGAGAAAGGATTTTCGCGTAGATATCAACCGCATGTACCTTAATGGTGGCAAATAAGACTTACATACTCTCTGTAATAACAATGATACGTCAAGTAAGTTCGAAATGCAATCACGCGCCAGGATGGATCAAAAACAAACCAGAAGATGCTACCAATGTGACAATAATACGGCCACCAGCCTAATTAGGCATTAACTGAGTTTCTTCCCCGTACAAATTGGTATATATTCATGCAAAACAACAAGTTGTAACACTGCATAATATAATAGAATTTTAGACTCAGAAAATCTATTGAACTGATAGTTTCACGTTCTGTACTGATATGGAAAATAATGAATACATAACACTACACTATAATGTTTACTACAAAACTTTAAATTGTCTATTAATCTGATTAAAATCAGGCATAGGTTACCCTAGAAATTGTACTTTCATGGCCTCGTGATGACTGGGTGTTGTTTGATGTGAGGTTTAAGTAGTTCTAAGTTCTAAGGGACTGATGACCATAGATGTTAAGTCCCATAGTGCTGAGAGCCATTTTTTTGTACTTTCATGCCACACACAAAATGTCAATTTTGATAAAGATAAAACACTGATAAATTTTGACTTTTATATTGACTTTAACTTTTGCTGGTCAAACCAATTTAGAACACTTCAAAATTCAAATGAATGAGGGGGGGGGGGGGGGGCCTGAAACTGTTATGATCACTGTATTTAAAAAAAAAAAAAGATTACTGAATTTATTATTCATTCAAGATTTCTAGTATATAAGTTACTACTCCTTTCATCTTATTCACTGCTCATGTAAATGCCTTTAAATCTGTCTCGAAATAATAAACTTTATTACTGTATCAATACTAAAGTTATCTTTCGACTTCGTTAGACCTTCGCTGTTCATTTACTGGTTCATTAACAAAACATTTCTTTAAACACCATTCTAATATAGCTAGTTCTGCAAATATTTATTACTAACACAATTTTTAATTTTCATTTAGGAACACACGGATTGCACAACTTTTGGGAAGGACCCTTTCTAGGTTAGTTGTGAGGATAATTAAATGATGGAAGGTTATTATTGCACCAAACAAACACAGTTCACTCTCTGATCCATACGAATACAGTACTAAAAATTTTAACATGCTAGTACCGATGCGGTGGTTGGCGGGCGGCAAGATGGCGAGGCACAGAGCACACATACAACCACAGCTATGGCTCTTAACGTATCGGCACTTTTATTCTTCTTAGCGTCGCAATACTTTTCCATTTAGTGCCTATAGAATTTTTGACATGCTGTGTGGCCGTTGGAATGGTATACCCGAGGCTCAGTGAAGCTATGTCTTCCAGGAGAGCCGCCTCACTCCGGAAGGTGTTGCTCAAACCAGTGCTAAACTCCAACTACTACTGTGCCCGTTGTGCCGTGCAGTGCCCGTGCGCATTTTCCCGCGCTCGCCTGCCGTCCACCTTTTACCGCTCCCTGACAGACCGGGTATTTACCCGAGGTTTTGCATTCAACATATCCTAGCACATTGCCTACGTATGGACCAGACGCACAGGTACAATTTTAAACATCTTACAACAGTTTCAACATTTGTTACATTTCAATTCTATTACAATATTACTTGACTTTTGACATAAACATTAATATTCACATTGAAACTTATTTACAGTTTGCTTAACATAATGGCATGAAACAAAAAGAAATGAAATCAGAACATCAATTACACAAGTTTATCGTTAATCAGATGAAAAGAATTACTTGTGTGTACAATAGTACAGAGTCGTTGTTGTTACAAGATCATCCAGTTTTTTCTGAACTTTTACTGATTTGTTTGTTTGTACATGTACATCACATCTACAGATTTGAGTTCTATTCGATTCGAATGATTCCTTCGTGATTTTTTTATTTTTTATTTATTTTTTAGTGTATTTCAGGTAGTGTTGCATAGTAGACGAGAGCAGATCTTCCGTTTAGCAAATAACCTTATTAACCTAAAGATGACGTGATTGCCATATCCAAACTGGTTGCCTAATAATGTCTATATAACATCGACCAGCCACTACTGCACGCTCCTGAACCAAGGATTGAGGTACGTTGATTTATTAATTTTAGTGTCTCAAGGAAAAGTCTTTTAGGTGTTCTAGGACAACAGAACATGTATTCAGGTCATCCTAAGTTCCTAGGTACATTCACTAACTGTAGAAGGCAAGGAAATATGAATGATTTTGTGGCCGAGCGGTTCTAGGCGCTGCAGTCTGGAACCGCGCGACCGCTACGGTTGCAGGTTCGAATCCTGTCTCGGGCATGGATGTGTGTGATGTCCTTAGGTTAGTTAGGTTTAAGTAGTTCTAACGTCTAGGGGACTGATGACCTCAGAAGTTAAGTCCCGCAGTGCTCAGAGCCATTTGAATTTGAAGTACCTTACAAAGTTTGTTGCCCACTATTACGAATTATGTCTCTGGAGGCTACACCGCTGTTTCTGTCCTGTCGATTATTTAGGTCAGATGCTGCCGGGGTGGATTTATTCTGGAGATAAAATTTGCGACAGCAAGTTTGCTCATCAGCATGTCGGTCTTCACCGGTGACAAAGCCAGTACATTTATATCAGACAGGTACATACAGTTCCAGATGGCCGCGCCGTGCTGGAGTACTTCACAAGCGGATTTCATTACCCGAGCCGTCTGCGTGACGCAGCATCAATCAGCTCAGCGAGGCCAAATTCGATATGAAGCGTGAATTATCTCTCTATTTAACTCTGTGTGTGCGCTCTCTCTAGCTGCGGTGCAACGAAATCGGTGTTCCAGTGCGTGCTCTGTGGTACTACCTGGGCGGAAAAGCCCGCGCACGTTGACGCACGATGTCCACATCTGCTACAAAGGGAGCCACAGATGTCCGCAAATATTCGCCGTCCATTCATCTGGCTACACATCGGCCGGCTGCAGTGATGCGGTTAACACAGTCCGTTGCTGCGCCGGGTAATATCATTAGCTGTGGGTGCGGAGTAGAGAGACAGATTTAGAACACTGGATCTCTGCTCTGCAACACCATCAATTGTCTGTGGTATTGCTGCTTGTTCGCTATGGACATGGCGACGAAATCACTTACATGTTAATTGTAATCAAAAGAGAGGATCAGTCTCAGTTTAATACAAGCACGTAATTTATTGCCCGTGCTGTTAAATAACCACAGAAACGGAATCCTTTTAGAATAGGCAAATGAACATTCATTTAACTTACAAATAAATATCACCAAATTGATCTGGTATATTACGGAGGAAAAAAGCTGTTCAGCCGACTGCTGACGTAAAATGGGAAATCAGGTTTCGAGTCCCGGTCCGGCACAAATTATCACTTGTCGCCATTGGAAAGAAATTAGGACGAAATTTGTAATAAATGGGAAAAGGGAAGATTAGAAAGTAAAACACAAAAATTAGAGCAGAACTATCGTTAATATTTCTAAACGAATAAACGATAGAATACAGAACGTGAACTAATTGGGAAAAGGAAAAATTCGAAATTAAAATATAAAAATAGGAGCAGCATTATCATTCATATTTCTAAATGAATAAATGAAAGGATATTTAAGTCTAATAAATGGAAGAAGGGAAATTCGAAAGGAAAATACAAAAATAAGAGCAGAACTGTCATTCATATCTCTAAATGAATAAATGCAAGAATACAAAACGAAATGGAAAGAACACCTAATTACGATGGAGGATGACAGCATACCAAAAGTATTATGCAAACACAAGCCAACAGGATGACAAATCGTAGCGAGATCCAAAACCAGCTGAAATGACTTTTACTATCTCCATAAGGAGGCTAACAGGCAAAGCCTAATATGTGCAGTAGGTTGACCCTTAGCCATATGTAATTTTTTGAAAGCTAGCATTTTGCTTCTCCTACCCCACACTTCTGTTCCAATTAGCAAAAAAATAAAGTCTGTGAAAAATTTCATCTCAGTCCAACATATCATACATACGCAATCCTTAAATGCCTTGAAGTTGGAGCATAGCATTCACAAAACCTAGTTCCGTCAAAAAGCATTCCGTTCTTCCGTATCTCCACTGTACACTTGTCTTTTGTGAGGATAATGTATGTGACACGATCAAACAAATCCCTTAATGGTTTAAAATAATTTTGACTTGTATTTCTGAAAAGATCATTCGAGGAATTCAAAAAGCAACACGAAAAATTTAACACATGTTAAGTTTATGTTCTACAATGCACACAGTTTCAGTCTGAAGGACGTGTTTACTTCAATAATAATTTTACAACGTTCATTTCTGTTGATTCAAAAGATAATTTGATTGAATAAACATTGAACATTATTCATTCCTAAGAGAAGATTTAGTAGCAATATTTGTGCTGTCCAACAACATGAAAATTGTATGTCATTGTAATCCTGAGTGAGTTTGGCACCTCTTACTGCAACATCATTCACAACAACCACCCGTTGAGTTTCTGAATTGCACTTTTGTAACGGGAGTCATCTTTTTATGTTGAAGGGTTTTCGTGGAGAAAATCTGTATTGATAGAAAACTTCGTGAATAAAGTTTCCGTAAAAGTTGCAACAAAAGATGAAAGTCAATATTCGTAAAAAAGAAAAACCACTTTTGTGTATTAAGTACCTTTTCACTTACAATTTTTCTTCCTCCTCTTCATATTTTTTTGATTCCAATATAACTGTAGCTGTTTCTTGTCTTAACCTTTGTTGAAACATTGTCATTAATAAAAGTAAAGACACAGCTTCTGCAGCTAAGTATTAGAGGTGAATTGATAATTTTCTTTGACGCAGTCCTGCTGATTTATCAGTTAACTAATGAATAGAAAATCATGGTAAGCTGCCTTAATTGCTTCTGTTCACAGAAACCAGGCACGGACGTACGCGCTTACAAGAAAAGTACATATTCTTTTTGGAGAGTTCCTCTCCATATCAGATAAGCGAAAATAATCTTGAAACAAGTGTAACTTAAATGCGTATATAGCCTTTGCCATCCACCTGGAATGAGTTACAGCTACTAGGATGTGAAACGATATCCCGCTCTTTGGAGTGCCGGCAAGGAATGGTCGTTTCTGCGTAAAAACTTTCGCCAGTTACGTAAGTGCTCTTGTCGGTTTTCGACCAACTTACTACAAAATTCTTGGAAAGTACTATGTCCAGCCGAGAAGTGGCCTCGATCAATGAGTCGAAACAAGTCCTCAACAGCAATTCAAAAATTTAATGATAGCAAGGAGATATAAAAGTTTACGACTAAATAATTTTTCTAGATTTGTACAGCTATTACCAGTATCGCTTGCTGCTGTATCACAGCGAAGTGACTGAATTTTGTCAGCTATACCCCACTCCTTTTTTGTCTGGTAAACAGACATGAGTTGTTGTTCTCCAGAAGAGTTGGGATTTCAGGGACTCCCAATAATTGTTCCTTACCTTGAAAGGTTACTAATACCACCAGTCTATCGACCTATTCAACAGCTTTCGGCGATGGGAGCAACTTTCAACCCCAGTGCAACACGAACACTAGAACAGGAGGCGATTGCGTACAACTTTTGCACGAAACTCGCTGACAGTATCAAATTAGTCTACGTTTGCTTTCAGATGATCGCCAGTAGACTGCAGTTTCCTACAAATTACGAGGGTAAGTCAATTATTATCCTCAAAGTAGTTATAAAATTTTATTGTAATCAAATAGGAAACTTACAAGAACATCATTTCTCGACAAAGTCACCTTGTGTTTCAGCGCATTTGGTCCATAGTTGTAGAAGCTTCCTGATGCCCTCATAAAATAAGGTTCTCGGTTGAGCTGCGAGCCAGGAATGCACCGCTTTTTTCACTGCTACGTCCGAGGCAAATCGACGGCCATTAATGCCTGTCTGAGTGGACCAAACAAGTGATAGAAGGGGCAAGATCGGGACTATGTGGAGGATGATCCAGTACTTCGAATTTGAGTTTGTGGAGCGTTTCAGCAGTGTGGGCACCAGCATGCGGACGGGCATTGTCGTGCAACAACATAACACCTTTTGACAGCAATCCTCGGCGTTTGCTTCGAATTGCAGGATTTAGCCTAGCAATAAGCAAGTCACCGTAACGTACACTGTTTATTTTTGTGCCCCTTTCCCCATAACGTTCCAGTACTGGACCTTGTGCGTCCCAAAAAACCGTAAGCATCAGTTTTCCTGCGGACGGTTGGATCTTGAACTTTTTCTTGCGCGGAGAATTTGGATATGTCCATTCAATCCTCTGTCGTTTACTCTCCGGCTCGTAATTATGGATCCATGTTTCGTAAAGAGTAATGATCCTGTCTAAGAAGTTGTCCCCTTCCTTACCACAGCGATCCAAATGTTTTTTGCTGATGTCCAAGCGCGTTTGTTTATGCAACTGTGTGAGCTGTTTTGCGACCCATCTTGCACAAGCTTTATGAAACCCAAGTCTGTTGTGGATGATTTCGTAGGCAGAACCGTGACTAATTTGCAGTACGATGTGCCACTTCGTCAGTAGTTAATCGTGTAAGAGAATCATTTAATGTGAACGCTCAATGGTTTCTCCATTTGTGGCGGTAGACGGTCGTCCGGCTCCTTCATCGTGCATAACACTTGTGCGACCATTTCCGAATTTATCAATCCATTAGTAGACACTCAGTTGTGGGAAGACACTGTTCCCGTACTGTACAAAAATTTTTCGATGCATTTTGGCCCCTGATACGCCTTCTGACCACAAAAAACGGATCACTCAACGTTGAAACGGATCACTTAACGTTGCTCATCTTAGGTGCAAACAGACATCGGAGCAGCCATGATTAACAGCACGGCAGCGATAACGAAACTAATCTATCAGTTTGAAAATTACAAAGATATAACAACAAATAAACAAGACACGCTTCATCAACGTAAAACAAAATTACTGTCAAAATAAACAAAAATACAGCTAAATTGAGGATAATAAAATATATATTTTATAATATATATATATATATATTATAACACAATATTTGGATAAAACTCTTCAAAAAGGCTATTAAAAATAAGTATCTCCAATCATTAGATTTTATTTAACAATAATAAAGAGGAACTGGGTACAAAATTCAGGCGTAACACTGGAAATGCAGATAAAATACCTTCTGGAACGTCCAAAATTTTTCGTCGTTTAATGTCCGTTGATAAATCGTGATATACTGCTAATTCTGAATCTGTAAGCTTCATTATAGAGATTCTATTTAATATATAATAATTGTAGTGTATTCATTTGTGAATGTAATTGATTGTAATTATAATGTAAATATTGTAAATTTCTGGGTAATCGCCAAGGGAGCTGTGTTTGAATGTATGGATAGCAACGACGAAATAGCAGTACTGTGCCGTTATTTATCTTTGCGTATGGAGAGCCCCGTGGCACTGCGAGCAGAGAGGACACATACTAGTGTGAGTCTTAAAAGAGTGCGGAAGGGTTCGGCGCTCCCACAGACGCCGTGTGCACCTATGATCGCGCCAGTGTGAGCACACCTACATTAGTAACCCACGAGTATTGAGAGCACCAACGGAGTGGACAGGCGTAGCAAGCTAAAGTTCTAAATACACTACTGGCCATTAAAATTGCTACACCAAGAAGAAATGCAGATGATACACGGGTATCCATTGCACAAATATATTATACTAGAACTGACATGTGATTACATTTTCACGAAATTTGGGTGCATAGATCCTGAGAAATCAGTACCCAAAACAACCACCTCTGGCCGTAATAACGACCTTGATACACCTGGGCATTGAGTCAAACAAAGCTTGGATGGCGTGTACAGATACAGCTGCCCATGCAGCTTCAACACAATACCACAGTTCATCAAGAGTAGTAACTGACGTATTGTAACGAGCCAGTTGCTCGGCTACCATTGACCAGACGTTTTCAATTGGTGAGAGATCTGGAGAATGTGCTGGCCAGGGCAGCAGTCGAACATTTTCTGTATCCAGAAACGCCCGTACAGGACCTGCAACATACGGTCGTGCATTATCCTGCTGAAATGTAGGGTTTCGCAGGGATCGAATGAAGGGTAGAGCCATGTGTCGTAACACATCTGAAATGTAACGTCCACTGTTCAAAGTGCCGTCAATGCGAACAAGAGGTAACCGGCACTCGTAACCAATGGCACCACATACCATCACGCCGGGTGATACGCCAGTATGGCGATGACGAATACATGCTTCAAATGTGCGTTCACCGCGATGTCGCCAAACAAGGACGCGACCATCATGATGCTGTAAACAGAACCTGGATTCATCCGGAAAAATGGCGTTTTGCGATTCGTGCACCCAGGTTCGTCGTTGATTACACCATCGCAGGCGCTCCTGCGTGTGATGCAGCGTCAAGGGTAACCGCAGCCATGGTCTCCGAGCTGATAGTCCATGCTGCTGCAAACGGCGTCGAACTGTTCGTGCAGATGGTTGTTGTCTTGGAAACGTCCCCATCTGTTGACTCAGGGATCGAGACGTGGCTGCCCGATCTGTTACAGGCATGCGGATAAGATGCCTGTTATCTCGACTGCTAGTGATAAGAGGCTGTTGGGATCCAGCACGGCGTTCCATATTACCCTCCTGAACCCACTGATTTCATATTCAGCTAACAGTCATTGGATCTCGACCAACGCGAGCAGCAATGTCGCGTTACGATATACCGCAATCGCGATAGGCTGCAATCTGACCTTTATCAAAGTCTGAAACGTGATGCTACGCGTTTCTCCTCCTTACACGAGGTATCACAACAACGTTTCACCAGGCAACGGCGGTCAACTGCTGTTTGTGTATGAGAAATCGGTTGGAAACTTTCCTCATGTCAGAACGTTGTAGGTGTCGCCACCGGCGCCAACCTTGTGTGAGTGCTCTGAAAAGCTAATCATTTGCAAATCACAGCATCTTCTTCCTGTCGGTTAATGTTCGCGTCTGTAGCACGTCATCTTCGTGGTGTAGCAATTTTAATGGCCAGTAGTGTATGATCAGTGGCTCTGGAAACGACTCGTGGTTCTCAAGCAGCAGTAGCAGCAGCAGCAGCAACAGTAAAAGTAGCAGTTCAGCATTGTCGTCGGCTACATTCTTTGTCGTCCGCACAGCTACAACATCCTAAGACTGTTAGCTGATAGAGTACAATTGATATTGTACAGGTGTTACTCAGTGACATTTCTTTCACAAACTTCAAGTTAAAACTTGAAGGACACCTGTGTTTTCATTTTCTTCAGACACTATTACTATACAAACACTGATTGTCGTAAAAATATAAAAAATAATTGTTTTCTAATGACACAGTAACTGTTCATTCTTGTACTGCATAACAGAGTCTTAACTGATTTGCAATTTTGAATAATAGCTATACTCACTTAAAATAACGTATAAATTCAGTGGCAAAACTAATAACTAAAGATACAGCTCGAATTAAAAGTGCGTAATTTCATTTATTCTGTATTTAGCTTAGCGAGTGACTTCTGCTGTTTTGGCACGTATTTTATTGTTTTTATGTTACAATTAAATCAGTTACTCGTTTGCCTAAATTAAATTCAATCCAGTCTTTCAATAATTAAAAGAAAGTTGCTTGCCTTTTTTCCAAATTTTGCATTAAGTTACACTAAAGTTACTGAAAATCAGTTTTTATATAACTAAGTTTCAGTTACAGTCAGTAACTTATTTAACCAGCAACTTCATTTAACTCTGCTTTCAAAACTCAGTATTTCAGAATAAGTAACTGCAAATTCAGTGCTTTCTGATTCACTTATCTTCTCGTGATCTTTTGTGTTGTGGAAGAGCGTCACAACCTTCTGTTACCATGCCAGTGATTATTTGCTTAATTTTCTTAGGATTCTCGATATTTATAGCCATAGTGGGCTTGTGACCGTTTAATTATCCCTCTTTTGCTAATCAGCATTTTTGTATTAAATATTACGCGTTACCGTTTTCCCCCTGTGTAGTTAATTAGCGATTGCACTATATTCCACTACTTCAAAATTATCACTAGTTAGTTTAGGCTTAGAATAGATTCTTCGTTCAGAACGGTCTGTTGTACACTTTCCTTATACTAATCGGTATTATTTTTCTTCGGTAGCGACAGCCTTACTCATTGTAAAATTTCACTAGGGATATGCGATCACGGTCATTCATATCGCAATCCAATAGGCCGATTAGGAAGGGGGAGGTTACACAGAGAGCTGAAACTTAAAACTTCATGAGCCGGCCGGAGCGGCCGAGCGGTTCTAGGCGCTTCAGTCTGGAACCGCGCGACTGGTACGTTCGCAGGTTCGAATCCTGCCTCGGGCATGGATGTGTGTGATGTCTTTAGGTTAGTTAGGTTTAAGTAGTTCTAGGTTCTAGGGGACTGATGACCTCAGATGTTAAGTCCCATTGTGCTCAGAGCCATTTGAACCATTTTTAAAACTTCATGGTCGATGAGAATCGTGTTATTGTTGCCTGACTGAGCTAAAATTTTGCACAAGTCGTTGTTTTATCGATTGGAACAAAATACTGGAGTGGGAGCTAAACTTTTTGTAAGACGAAAAATAAGAACCACCCGAATGTGCGGACGACGATGATTGTAATTGCTTTGAGAAGTACAATATCTCTCTTTGGAGACGGCCTTTATTATTTAACGAAAAGAATTATTTCCAGGCACAGTCACGTCTAGACTACAGGTTTCGACCATCTCACACCGTTAGCTTCAAATTCAAAAATAAAAAATTCACGTATGACCACAAAATATTTTCTGCATTAAAAATGACACGGTCATAAAATGTGTCCGTCACATCAGAAAGTGGTGCCGCTAGTCTAACGTTTGTAAGACTCTGGCACGACAGAAAATAATCATGTATTCTCTAGTCGATATTAACCAGCACTTAGTCAACATTTTGTTGATGACTTTCCTATAGAAACAGACTTGTAATATCTGTAATATTTAAGTACAACAAATTTTTAGATCTGTCACGTTACATTTCTTACTTTAAAGGGAGAGTTTATCACATTTTACGTAATGCATTAACGCATATTTAATAAATTTACCGTACCAGATGGCGCTAGTGAATAGTCTGCTTCTCGCGTATAAAAAGCCTTGAAAAATGTTTTTAAAGTTACTGACAATTCAGGGCCTTCTACTGCAGCACATCAGCATGAGAATCGTATTACCACATTACTTTATCAAAATGAACCTGAAAAAGTCATTAAGAAGCGTGAAAATGACAAAGTAACGGGTTTATGCAACATAAGAGAAGAACACATTAAGCCTTTCGACACGATAGTAAGTCCATAACGTCGAAGTTCTTCATATTTTCCGCATCCCCTTGTAAAACGAAGAGACAGCAGATCCACGTGAAGGTCCCCTGAATATTTAAGAGATTTTCTTTAGCTAAATGGAAGATTTATTTAGTGCCTGAAAATTGCGATAGGGCTCGTCCACTAGTGTCGTCAATGCGATCTCTTACAATGCACGCAACGCAATTATGCCTCTGTTGGCAAGGGAAATGAACTGCCGGAAAACAAATCTCAGGGCCGAAAAATAATTAATGTGGAGTAATGAAATTTCGGAAATACATTTGTCTAGGTAAAATACGTAAGTGAATAACACTGCAAGATCACAGGTTAACGTAATGAAATTTCGGAAATACATTTGTCTAGGTAAAATACGTAAGTGAATAACACTGCAAGATCACAGGTTAACGTATACGTGAGGCAGGCCATAACAAATGTGAAATGCTGGTACATTAATAACCGGTGTAAACGTCAGGATGTTGAATGCAAGCATGCCACACAAGCTTTGTTTAGTACAGGTGAAAATGTCAGTTTGTGGGATGGAGTTCCATGTCTGCTGCACTCGGGTGGTCAATACAAGGACGGATCACTTGGTTTCTTCTTGACGAATGAGTTTTCGTCCGATGAAGTCCTGCATGTGCTCAACTGCAGACAGATCTGGTGATCGAGCACACCAAGGCAACATGTCGCCACTCCGTAGAGTGGGTGAGCATTATCCTGTTGGAAAACATCCCCTAGGTGCTGTTCATGAATGGCAGCATGTTGTTGTTGTTGTGGTTGTCAGTCTTGAGACTGGTTTGATGCAGCTCTCCATGCTACTCTATCCTGTGCAAGCTTCTTCATCTCCCAGTACCTACTGCATCCTACATCCTTCTGAATCTGCTTAGTGTATTCATCTCTTGGTCTCCCTCTACGATTTTTACCCTCCACGCTGCCCTCCAGTACCAAATTGGTGATCCCTTGATGCCTCAGAACATGTCCTACCAACCGATCCCTTCTTCTAGTCAAATTGTGCCACAAACTCCTCTTCTCCCCATTTCTATTCAATACCTCCTCATTAGTTATGTGATCTACCCATCTAATCTTCAGCATTCTTCTGTAGCACCACATTTCGAAAGCTTCTATTCTCTTCTTGTCTACACTCCATACAAATACTTTCAGAAATGACTTCCTGACACTTAAATCTGTACTCGATGTTAACAAAATTCTCTTCTCCAGAAACACTTTCCTTGCCATTGCCAGTCTACATTTTATATCCTCTCTACTTCGACCATCATCAGTTATTTTGCTCCCCAAATAGCAAAACTCCATTACTACTTTAAGTGTCTCATTTCCTAATCTAATTCCCTCAGGATCAACCGACTTAATTCGACTGCATTCCATTATCCTCGTTTTGCTTTTGTTGATGTTCATCATATAGCCTCCTTTAAAGACACTATCCATTCCGTTCAACTGCTCTTCCAAGTCCTTTCCTGTCTCTGACAGAATTACAATGTCATCGGCGAACCTCGAAGTTTTTATTTCTTCTCCATGGATTTTAATACCTATTACGAACTTATCTTTTGTTGCCTTTACTGCTTGCTCAATATACAGATTGAATAGCATCGGGGAGAGGCTACAACCCTGTCTCACTCCCTTCCCAACCACTGCTTCCCTTTCATGTCCCTCGACTCTTATACCTGCCATCTGGTTTCTGTACAAATTGTAAATAGCCTTTCGCTCCCTGTATTTTACCCTGCCACCTTCAGAATTTGAAAGAGAGTATTCCAGTCAACATTGTCAAAAGCTTCCTCTAAGTCTACACATGCTAGAAACGTAGGTTTGCCTTTCGTTAATCTTTCTTCTAAGATAAGTGGTAGGGTCAGTATTGCCTCACGTGTTCCAACATTTCTACGGAATCCAAACTTATCTTCCCCGAGGTCAGCTTCTACCAGTTATTCCATTCGTCTGTAAAGAATTCACGTTAGTATTTTCCAGCAGTGACTTATTAAACTGATAGTACGGTAATTTACACATCTGTCAACACCTGCTTTCTTTGGGATTGGAGTTATTATATTCTTCTTGAAGTCTGAGGGAATTTCGCCTGTATCATACATCTTGCTCACCAGATGGCAGAGTTTTGTTAGGCCTGGCTCTCCCAATGCTGTCAGTAGTTCTAATGGAATGTTGTCTACTCCCGGGGCGTTGTTTCGACTTAGGTCTTTCAGTGATCTGTCAAACTCTTCACGCAGTATCGTATCTCCCATTTCATTTTCATCTACATCCTGTTCCATTTCCGTAATATTGTCCTCAAGAACATCGCCCCTCTATAGACCCTCTATATACTCCTTCCACCTTTCTGCTTTCACTTCTTTGCTTACAACTAGGTTTCCATCTGAGCTCTTGATATTCTTGCAAGTGGTTCTCTTTTCTCCAAAGGTCTCTTTAATTTTCCTGTAGGCAGTATCTATCTTACCCCTCGTGAGATAAGCCTCTACATCCTTACATTTGTCCTCTAGCCACCCCTGATAAGCCAACTTGCACTTCCTGTCGATCTCATTTTTGAGACGTTTGTATTTCTTTTTGCCTGCTTCATTTACTGCATTTTTGTATTTTCTCCGGTCATCAATTAAATTCAGTATCTCTTCTGTTACCCAAGGATTTCTACTAGCCCTGGTCTTTTTACCTAATTGATCCTCTGCTGCCTTCAGTATTTCATCCCTCAAAGCTACCCATTCTTCTTCTACTGTACTTCTGTCCCCCATTCCTGTCAATTGTTCCCTTATGCTCTCCCTGAAACTCTGTACAACCTCAGGTTCTTTCAGTTTATCCAGGTCCCATCTCCTTAAATTCCCACCCTTTTGCAGTTTCTTCAGTTTTAATCTACAGTTCATAAACAATATATTGTGGTCAGAGTCCACATTGGTCCCTGGAAATGTCTTACAATTTAAAACCTGGTTCCTAAATCTCTGTCTTACCGTTATGTAATCTATCTGAAACCTGTCAGTATCTCCAGGCTTGTTCCATGTATACAACCTTCTTTTATGATTCTTGAACCAAGTGTTAGCTATGATTAAGTTGTGCTCTGTACAAAATTCTACCAGGTGGCTTCCTCTTTCATTTCTTAGCCCCAATCCATATTCACCTACTACGTTTCCTTCTCTCCCTTTTCCTACTACCGAATTCCAGTCACCCATGACCACTAAATTTTCGTCTTCCTTCACTACCTGAATAATTTTTTTATCTCATCATACATTTCATCAATTTCTTCATACTCTGCAGAGCTAGTTGGCACATAAACTTGTACTACAGTAGAAGGCGTGGGCTTCGTGTCTATCTTGGCCACAATAATGCGTTCACTACGCTTTTTGTAGTAGCTTACCCGCACTCCTATTTTTTATTCATTATTAAACCTACTCCAGCATTACCCCTATTTGATGTTGTATTTATAACCCTGTATTCATCTGACCAAAGGTCTTGTTCCTCCTGCCACCGAACTTCACTAATTCCCACTACATCTAACTTTAACCTATCCATTTCCCTTTTTAAATTTTCTACCTGCCCGATTAAGTGATGTGACATTCCACGCTCCGGTCCGTGGAACGCCAGTTTTCTTTCTCTTGATAACGACGTTCTCTTGAGTAGTCCCCGCCTGGAAATCCTCATGGGGGACTATTTTACCTCCGTAATATTTTACCCAAGAGGACGCCATCATCATTTAATCTTACAGTGAAGCTGCATGCCCTCGGGAAAAATAACGGCTGTAGTTTCCCCTTGCTTTCAGCCCTTCGCAGTACCACAACAGCTAGGCCGTTTTGGTTAGTATTACAGGGCCAGATCAGTCAATCATCCAGACTGTTGCCCCTGCAACTACTGAAAAGGCTGCTGCCCCTCTTCAGGAACCACACGTTTGTCTGGCCTCTCAACAGATACCCCTCCGTTGTTGTTGTACCTACGGTACGGCTATCTGTATCGTTGAGGCGCGCAAGCCTTGCCATCAACGGCAAGGTCCATGGTTCATGGGGGATGGAATGGCAGCATAACAGGTCGAATCACCAGATTTACGTACAAAGTCGCAGTCAGAGAAGGTGGGAAAACCACGAGAGTGCTGCTGTCCCATGAGCCTCGCCTGACACCTGTGAAGCCGCAAATGGCGGTGGTTTTGGGTCAGTGGCGAGCAAGCTGCATGGCGTCTGACTCAGAGCTGTCCTTGAAGTATCCGATTTGTAACAGTTTGATGTGTCACTGTGGTTCCAAATGCTGCTCAAACTGCTGCTGTAGATGTAATATGATGCGCCTGGGCCATAACCCGAACACGATGGTACGAGTCTTAATCTCTCTAACCTTATGCAAAATGTACATTGGCGGCAGTAGAATCCTTCTACCGTCAGACTCAAATGCCGGTTCTCTAAATTTTCTCAGCAATGCTACGCGAAAAGAACGCCGCATTCCCTGCAGAGACTCCCACTTGAGATCCAGAAGCATCTCCGTAATACTTGCGTGTTCCTGGGATCTACCAGTGACAAATCTAGCAGTCCGCCTCTCAGTTCCTTCGATGTCTTCCTTTGCAGATGAACTACACGTTCGTGAAATTCTCCCGATATACCGAGGTAAACCATTCGCCTTAAGTACTACAGTTCTTACTTACACTCCTGGAAATTGAAATAAGAACACCGTGAATTCATTGTCCCAGGAAGGGAAAACTTTATTGACACATTCCTGGGGTCAGATACATTACATGATCACACTGACAGAACCACAGGCACATAGACACAGGCAACAGAGCATGCACAATGTCGGCACTAGTACAGTGTATATCCACCTTTCGCAGCAATGCAGGCTGCTATTCTCCCATGGAGACGATCGTAGAGATGCTGGATGTAGTCCTGTGGAACGGCTTGCCATGCCATTTCCACCTGGCGCCTCAGTTGGACCAGCGTTCGTGCTGGACGTGCAGACCGCGTGAGACGACGCTTCATCCAGTCCCAAACATGCTCAATGGGGGACAGATCCGGAGATCTTGCTGCCTTCTAGAGCACGTTGGGTGGCACGGGATACATGCGGACGTGCATTGTCCTGTTGGAACAGCAAGTTCCCTTGCCGGTCTAGGAATGGTAGAACGATGGGTTCGATGACGGTTTGGATGTACCATGCACTTTTCAGTGTCCCCTCGACGATCACCAGTGGTGTACGGCCAGTGTAGGAGATCGCTCCCCACACCATGATGCCGGGTGTTGGCCCTGTGTGCCTCGGTCGTATGCAGTCCTGATTGTGGCGCTCACCTGCACGGCGCCAAACACGCATACGACCATCATTGGCACCAAGGCAGAAGCGACTCTCATCGCTGAAGACGACACGTCTCCATTCGTCCCTCCATTCACGCCTGTCGCGACACCACTGGAGGCGGGCTGCACGATGTTGGGGCGTGAGCGGAAGACGGCCTAACGGTGTGCGGGACCGTAGCCCAGCTTCATGGAGACGGTTGCGAATGGTCCTCGCCGATACCCCAGGAGCAACAGTGTCCCTAATTTGCTGGGAAGTGGCGGTGCGGTCCCCTACGGCACTGCGTAGGATCCTACGGTCTTGGCGTGCATCCGTGCGTCGCTGCGGTCCGGTCCCAGGTCGACGGGCACGTGCACCTTCCGCCGACCACTGGCGACAACATCGATGTACTGTGGAGACCTCACGCCCCACGTGTTGAGCAATTCGGCGGTACGTCCACCCGGCCTCCCTCATGCCCACTATACGCCCTCGCTCAAAGTCCGTCAACTGCACATACGGTTCACGTCCACGCTGTCGCGACATGCTACCAGTGTTAAAGACTGCGATGGAGCTCCGTATGCCACGGCAAACTGGCTGACACTGACGGCGGCGGTGCACAAATGCTGCGCAGCTAGCGCCGTTCGACGGCCAACACCGCGGTTCCCGGTGTGTCCGCTGTACCGTGCGTGTGATCATTGCTTGTACAGCCCTCTCGCAGTGTCCGGAGCAAGTATGGTGGGTCTGACACACCGGTGTCAATGTGTTCTTTTTTCCATTTCCAGGAGTGTACATGCTCATTACATTTAATATTGCTTTGCCACGTTACGCCTAGATATGCGACTGGCGCAAAATTTGAAGAGGCATCATCTTTCAGATGTAGATTGTTGGTTGGTTGTTGGTTGATGTGGGGGAAGGGACCAAACAGCGAGGTCATCGGTCCCATCGGATCAGGGATGGATGGGGAAGAAAGTCGGGCGAGCCATTTCAAAGGAACCATCCCAGCATTTTCCTGAAGTGATTTAGGGAAATCATAGTAAACCTAAATCAGGATGGCCGGACGCGGGATTAAACCGTCGTCCTCCCGAATGCGAGTCCAGTGAGCTAACCACTGGGTCACCTCGTGGGGTTCAGATGTAGAGACGCGCTTACAGACTTTCATTTAAGTCGCACACAACTCCTTCTTGGTGCTGCTTAGTAAGAAGGATAAACGCCTGTCGACACGATCATGGCATGTCGAGATGTGATTACAATTGGCAGTATACGTGTTTCTCAAGACAGATGTCTGGGAGTGATAATGACCATCCATACTATATATGGGGAGTATAGAGACGGTCTATATGCCTCCGAGAAGCTGGCCACTGCAGAAAGGCTTGTCGGGAATGTAGCCACTGTACATGTTGGTTGGCAGCGGTGGTCACGAAAATGTACGGTTGCGTGATGACTGGTCTCCGGACGGCCACGTGACACTACCGGGAACCCTATTAATCGACCTCCTTCAAACTCAGTGAGGGAATGATAATGGCAGAAGAGTGGCGCTAATAGGGCCACTATGAGGACCCAAATCAGGTTTGATTTAAAGACACGCTCTAATGGTCGTGAGCGTTAGGTACCCTTGAGATTGAGTGTGGTGAGTGTTTGTTAAGACAACAAAGATGTCTAAATATTTAATATAAGGGAATGTGTCACGCAGCATACAACTAACACTGTACTCGAACATTATCGGATGGTTTTTCCTACTCATCTGCATTGACCTACATTTTTCTACATTTGGAGCTAGCTGCCATTGATCACACCAACAAGAAATTTTGTCCAAGTCATCCTGTATCCTATCACAGCATTCTCAGCAAACAGCCGCAGACTGGTGCTCACTCTGTCCGCTAGATTATTTATGTATATAGAAAATAATAGCGGTCTTGCAACACTTCCCTGGGGTACTCTTGACAATTCCCTTGTCTCTGACGAACACTCGCTGTCGAGGACAACATACTAGGTTCTTTTACTTAAGAAGTCTTCGAGCCATTCACGTACCTGTCACCTATTCCGTACGTGTGTACCTTCTCTAACAGTCAGAAACGCTACAATGAGGGCTAGGAATATGGAATCCACCTGCGATCTTTCGTCGGTGGTTTTCAGGATCTCATGTGAGAAAAAGGCAAGATGAGTTACGCACCAGCGATACTTTCTGAAATAGTGCTGATTTGTGGACAGAAGCTTTCCCCTCTCAAGAAAATCTCTTATATTCGAACTGAGAACATGTTCAAGGACTATGCTGCGTACCGATGTTAAAGCTACTGTAATTTTACGGGTCCGTTCTTTTAACTGTCTTATATACAGAAGTCAGTTGCACTTTTTTTCTACTCGTCTCGGACTTTGGGCTGGGCGAGAGATTCGCGATAAATATTAGTTAAGTAAAGGTCCAATCCTGTAGATTACTCTTTGTAAAACTAGGCTGGAATTCCATCAGGAATGGGCAACTATTTTTGTTTCAAATCTTTTAACTGTTTCTCTCCACCAGTAATGCACCATACGGGAGTCTGTTCGATGGTCAAACGACGGTCTTTTTGTAAGAGTCTCCTGCGTGAACGATTTCTTAAATGAGAAATTTAAAACTTCAGCTTTACTTTTGCTATCATATGCTCTTGAACGATTCAGGAAATAAATAAGCTGTAGTTATTCGCAGCCTTTTCAGTAGTTGCAGGGGCAACAATCTGGATCATTGACTGATCTGGCCTTGTAACATTCACCAAAACGGTTTGCTGTGCTGGTACTACGAACGGCTGAAAGGAAGGGGAACAACAGCCATAATTTTTCCCCTAGGGCATGCCATTGGAGTGCGGATAAGCTACTACGAACGGCATAGTGAACGCATTATTGTAGCTAAGATATTCCACGCCTACCACAATAGTACAATTTTATATGTCAACTAGCTCCGCTGATGACGAAGAAACACATGATGAGAGAAAAGAAATTGTTGAGATAGTGAAGGGAGACGAAAATTTAATAGTCATAGGCGACTGTAATTCGATAGCAGGATACCAGGATAGCAGGAAAAGGAACAGAAGGAAAAGTAGTAGGTGAATATGGAATGGGGGTAAGGAATGAAAGAGGAAGCCGCCTGGGAGAATTTTGCACATAGCTAACATTTGGTATAAGAATCGTGAAAGAAAGTTATGTACGTTGAAGAGGCTAAGAGACAATGGAAGATTTCAGATAGATTATATAACGGTAAGACCGAGATTTAGGAACCAAGTTTTAAATTGTAAGACATTTCCAGGGGCAGATATGGACTCTGACCACAATCTATTGTTTATGAAATGTAGATTAAAACTGAAGAAACTGCAAAAAGGTGGGAATTTGAGGAGATGGGATCTGGATAAACTGAAAGAACCAGAGGTTGTAGAGAGCTTCAGGGAGAACATTAGGGAATGATTGACAAGAATGGGGGAAAGAAATACAGTAGAACAAGAATGAGTAGTTTTGAGAGATTAAATAGTGAAGGTAGCAGAATCAAGAAGTTAAAACGACGAGGGCTAGTCGAAATCCTTGGGTAACAGAAGAGATATTGAATTTAATTGATGAAAGGAGAAAATATAAAGATGCAATAAATGAAGCAGGCGAAATGGAATACAAACGTCTCTAAGCGGAGATCGACAGGAAGTGCTAAACGGTTAAGCAGGGATGGCTAGAGGACAAATGTAAGGATGCAGAGGCATATATCACTAGGGGTAAGATGGATACTGCCTACAGGAAAATTAAAGAGGCCTTTGGAGAAAAAAGAGCCATTTGTATCAATATCAAGAGCTCAGATGAAAAACGAGTCAAGAAAAGAAGGGAAGGTAGGAAGGTGGAAGGAGTATATGGAGGGTCTATAAAAGGGCAATGTACAAGAGGGCAAAATTATGGAAATGGAAGAGGACGTAGTTGAAGATGAAATGGGAGACAGAAACTGCGTGAAGAGTTTGACAGAGCACTGAAAGACCCAATTCGAAACAAAGCCCCGGGAGCAGATAATATTCCATTAGGACCACTGATAGCCTTGGGAGAGCCAGCCCTGACAAAACACTATCATTTGGTGAATAAGACGTGTGATACAGGCGAAATACCCACAGTCTTTAAGAAGCAGGTGCAGGTGTTGACAGGTGTGAAAATTACCGAAATATCAGTTTAACAAGTCAGGTCTGAAAAATACTAACACTAATTATTTACAGACGAATGAATCTTCGGGTTTTGATGACATTTCAATTCTGTGAGGGATAACAAAGAACCTGAAAGAGCAGTTGAACGCAATGGACAGTGCCTTGAAAGGAGGATGTAAGATGAACATCAAGAAGAGCTAAACGAGGATAATGGACTGAAGTCGAATTAAATCAAGTGATTCTGAGGGAATTACATTAGGAAATGAGACACTTCGAGGAGATTAGTTTTGCTATTTGGGGAGCAAAATATCTAATAAGTAGAAGGGATATAAAATATAGACTGGCACTGGAAAGGAAAAAGTTCCTGAAGAAGAAAATTTGTTAACATCGAGTATAGATTTAAGTGTCAGGAAGCCTTTTCTGAAAGTATTTGTATAGAGTGTAGCTATGTTTGGAACTGAAACATGGACGATAAATGGTTTAGAGAAGAAGAGAATAGAATCTTTCGAAATGTGGTGCTACAGAAGAACGCTGAAGATTAGATGGGTAGATCACGTAACTAATGAGGAGGTACTGAATAGAAGTGGGGAGAAGAGGAGCTTGTGGCACGACTAGAAGAAGGGGTTGGTTGGTAGAACCTGTTCTGAGGCATCAAGGGATCACCAATTTAGTACAGGAGGGCAGCGTGGAGGGTAGAAACCATAGAGATTCAGAAGGATGTAGGTTGCAGTAGGTACTTAGTGATAAAAAAGCTTGCACAGGATAGAGAAGTATGGAGAACTGCATCAAACCAGACTGAAGACCACAACAACAAGTATTACACTACTGGCCATTAAAATTGCTACACCAAGAAGAGATGCAGATGAAAAACAGGTATTCATTGGACAAATATATTATACTAGAACTGACATGTGATTACGTTTTCACGCAATTTGGGTGCATAGATCCTGAGAAATCAGTACACAGAACATCCACCTCTGGCCGTAATAACGGCCTTGATACGCCTGGGCATTGCGGCAAACAGAGCTTGGGTGGTGTGTATAGGTACAGCTACCCATGCAGCTTCAACACGATACCACAGTAGTGTGATGAGCCAGTTGCTTGCCCACCATTGAGCAGACGTTTTCAGTTGGTGACAGATCTGAAGAATGTGCTGGCCAGGGCAGCAGTCGAACATTTTCTGTATCCAGAAAGGCCCGTACAGGACCTGCAACATGCGGTCGTGCATTATCCTGCTGCAATGTAGGATTTCACAGGGATCGAATGAAGGGTAGAGCTACGGGTCGTAACACATCTAAATGCAACGTCCACTGTTCAAAGTGGACGTTGCAATAGATGACCGAGACGTGTAACCAATGGCACCCTATACCATCACGCCGGGTGATACGCCAGTATGGCGATAACGAATACACGCTTCCAATCTGTGTTCAGCGCGATGTCGCCAAACACGGATGCGACCATCATGATGCTGTAAACAGAACCTGGATTCATCCGGAAAAATGGCGTTTTGCGATTCGTGCACCCAGGTTCGTCGTTGATTACACCATCGCAGGCGCTCCTGTGTGTGATGCAGCGTCGAGAGTAACCGCAGCCATGGTCTCCGAGCTGATAGTCCATGCTGCTGCAAACGGCGTCGAACTGTTCGTGCAGATGGTTGTTGTCTTGGAAACGTCCCCTTCTGTTGACTCAGGGATCGAGACGTGGCTGCACGATCCGTTACAGCCATGCGGATAAGATGCCTGTCATCTCGACTGGTAGTTATACGAGGCCGTTGGAACCCAGCACGGCGTTCCATATTACCCTCCTGAACCCACCGATTCCATATTCAGCTAACAGTCACTGTATCTCGACCAACGCGAGCAGCAATGTGGCGATACGATATACCGCAATCGCGATAGGCTACAATCTGACCTTTATCAAAGTCGGAAACATGATGGTACGCATTTCTCCTCCTTACACGAGGCATCACAACAACGTTTCACCAGGTAACACCGGTCAACCGCTGTTTGTGTATGAGAAATCGGTTGGAAACTTTTCTCATATCAGCACGTTGTAGGTGTCGCCACTGGCGCCAACCTTGTGTGAATGCTGTGAAAAGTTAATCATTTGCATGTCACAGCATCATCTTCCTGTCGGTTAAATTTCGCGTCTGTAGCACGTCATCTTCGTAGTGTAGCAGTTTTAGTGGCCTGTAGTGTAGTTGCTGGTAAGGAGAGAACTTGGTATGAAGGGTTGACAGTGTTCTACGTTCGTTGCAGGTTCGGGAACCACTGCTTTAGGAGTCGACAATGATAGAAAATGCTAGCCTTGACGCCGTAATTCTGCACATCACGCTGAACAGCAGTCGGACAATCACTGGAGTAGAGGTCAGCGACCTTGACGGGAAGCGGAGCACCGTCTGGAGGCTGGGATCCCGAGTCCAGTGTGGTCAGTGTCAGCCGTGTCCCCCGGCTGGCCGAATTAGCCCCACGAATTACAAGCTGTGTCGTGTTACGTCCCTTGTTTTTCCCGTGTTCAGCGTCCGCCGAGGCCGGCTTAATGAAATGGCGCGGCGCCACAGCGGTACGCTTTTCATAAAAGTCTCATTTGATTACGGCCGCCTCTGGGCTGCAATTAGCGGTCGCCCTTGTCTCTGCCCGCTGACCCCGCGGAAAAATGGCACAGAGCAGACTTGCGACAAGCGGAATTACGCTGCGGCAAACGTCTGTGTCAACCGGGCTGACGTAATTTCCAGACATGATTCTCTCGTGTCATAAGTGAGCCAATTTGGCTGTTTCTTTCAAACAGAGTACTCTGGGAATTCGAATGAAATGAGGCTCGCCAGTGTCAATGCTAGCGACCTTCGCAGCCAGTATATGAGGCGCTCTCCAAGCAAAGTCGCACCGCTGAGGAAATAGGTACGTGATGTTTACACTACTCGCGACGGAACTCCATGTCATTGAGAAAAGTTGAGTGTCGCCGTTCTGAGGAGTTAAGTTCATTGCAGTGGAACCACAGTCTGCACAGATCAGGTTTATTATGAGGAATGCTGGAAATCATTCATATTGTGCTACTTATAAAACAGACATATAGTCAAACTGTTAATAATGCATAAACCATTTTCAGGAGTACACTAAAATTTACTCTTCATCTTCTTTCTGCCAGTTTTCTACACCATGCGGTGTCTCTCGTATAAAAGTTTCCATCTCCTTCTAACTTGCCAGTCCTCCTCTTGCATGGTTCGGTCCTCTCTCAATCGTTTCAATGTAGCCGGAGTCTCTCTCTTTTTCTGCGTCGTGAAGGTCTCCAGTGCCATATTTTAGAGCGCTATCTTTCTTCTAGCATTCTTCTAAGATGTCCATACCGTGTTAGCTGTTTATTTTCAGTTGTCTCTACTTTTTCAACTGTCGTACCACTTCATTTTTTATTTCGTCTTTCCTTGTTACTTCACAACTTCTTCTCCAAAACTCCATTGCCTTTAATTCCTTCTCACTGATCCTGTAGGCTCCCCACAGTTCAGCATCATTCACAGAAATGCTTATATATATGGTTTCGTATATCTTCCCTTTCAACTGCTTAATTGCCACCTTTCCCTTCCCTATTCTGTGCTTTATTTCCTCCTTGTTTCCACATTTATCTGAAATAAGCGTCCTTAAATATTTATATCAACTGCTACACTTTATCATAGACCCATCATCGTTAACAAGATCTCTTCCCATACTTCCAACAACCAAATATTCAATCTGTGTAAAGTTAGTTTTCATTCCCCACTGCTCATATTCTTCTTTAAGCTTCCTTAACATGTGATACACATCCTCATCTTCCTCGGCCAAGATGATCTGATCGACGCTGAATTTTAGGGAGAACGTCATCACAAACTGTAATTACCATATTATTGCACTTTCTTTTTGAATTTTTCAGTGCTTAGTTCGAAAGAGTGTTAAAGAGGGAAGGCGCTAAGTAGCATCTTTGTCATAGTCCTTCGCTAACTTTAAGTTTCTGTGACAGTAACTTCACAACTTTAACACAAGTAATATGTGAATACAACCTACTTACCAATAAGTTGTCGACATGCTTTAAATTTATGGCAAGTGTCAGCAAAATGCATCAAGAGCAGCAGAATTGTATGAAGTGCTGTTCCCATGTAGACGGCTTTCAACGGGCCCCACCTTCTCCTTATCTTTTTCTTTTTTTCTGAGTCATCAGTCTTTTGACTGGTTTGATGCGGCTCGCCACGAATTTCTCCCCTGAGCCAATGTCTTCATCTCAAAGTAGCACTTGCAACATACGTTCTCAATTATTTTCTGGATGTATTCCAATCTCTGTCTCCCTCTTCAGTTTCTGCCCTCTACAGCTCCCTCTAGTACCGTGGAAGTCAGTCCCTGATGTCTTAAGAGATGTCCTATAATCATGTCCCTTCTCCTTGTCAATGTTGTCCTCATATTCATTTCCTCTCCGATTCTGCGCAGAATGTCTTCATTCCTTGCGTAATCAGTCTACGTAATTTTCAGCATCCGCCTGTAGCACCACATCTCAAATGCCTCGCTCCTCTTCTGTTCCGGTATTCCCACAGTCCTTGTTTCACTACCTTACAATGCTGTGCTCCAGATGTACTTTCTCTGAAATTTCTTCCTCTTATTAAAGCCTATGTTTGATACTAATAGATTTCTCTTGGCCAGGATCCCCCTTTTTCCAGTGTTAGACTGATTTTTATGTATTCCTTGCTCCGTCCTTCATTGGTTATTTTGCTGCCTAGGTAGCAGAATTCCGTAATTTCAGCTACTTCATGACCATCAATCCTGATGTTAAGTTCCTCACTGTTCTCATTTCTGTTACTTCATTAATACCACAGTAAGGTTTCACGAGACGGGAAGTTTTGCGCCAAGGAAACGTGTACGATGGAAGACTGCTATCAAAGAACCTGCTCTTCTTGCAGCTGCTGCAATACATTCCGCTCACGAGTTCCCGTCAAAGAGAGGCTGGTATCAGCAAAAGAAGCCTTCTGCGTATTCTTCAGACACCCCGTTTGAAATTTGTCTACATCGAGAGCTGTATTGCAGTGGTTTTCAACATTGTCTTGAATACTGCCATTACATTTTCTTGAGAGACCTTAATTTTAGGGACAATTGAAATGATCGTATGGCGTTATTGGGCGGGAGACTCCGTCTGGGGCGGTTCGGACGCCTGGTGCAAATCTTTCTGTTTCACGCTACATGGGCGACTTCATCGTCAATGATGATGCGATGATGAGATGAAATGATTAGGACAGCGCAAACATGTAGTCCCCAAACGACGGAGACCTCCGACGCCGCGGGGCATCTAACCCGGGACCCCATGATCCAGAGGTAGTGACGCTAAACAATAGACAATGATATGCGGATATTTTACGAAGAAAGTATTCATTACTAATTATGTCACGCTCACAAATGACGGGAGGGTAAATTTGAAAAAAAAAAAAAAATGCACTAATCGTCAACGGTTAACCCATATTGGCCTCGCCAGGCGTTCAACGAACTGCAGTGGAGGATGATTGTGTTGTGTAGCATAATAGGACAGCACATTATCGATCCTTATTTCTTTGATGGTACGTTGAATAAGGAATAAGCATACACATTTTTTGATAAATACGTTATCATTTTATTAGAAAATGAGCCCTCATCCCACATGATGAGTGTTCTGCCCAAAATTATCCCGTAGCAAGGGATGCAGCAAATCGCTTATTTCCAAACTAGTGTGTCGGAAGGGGCACTCTTGGACAGAGGCATGCAGCGCGATCTCCTGGTCTGACGCTCTTCGACTTGTTCCTCTGGGGACAGGTACGGAATAGGGTCTAGTAGGCGGTACTAACAGCTTTGGAGAAATTGATGAAGCGAATTACTTCTGCGTGTAAAGCGATTACTCCAAATATGTTGACAGCAACGAGGTCAGCGATGATACGGCGTGTACGAAAGTATTGCGATGCAGAAGGGATCCACTTTGAACATATGCTTTAAAAAATTCACCAACAGAAATATGACTGCGCGTTATAATGTTTTTTCACAATCGTTGATTTCATTTTTTTTCATGTATTGTTGGAGGAGCAGGAAGAAGAGTAGTGTTTAACGTCCCATCGACAACGAGGTCATTAGAGACGGAGCACAAGCTCGGATTAGGAAAGGACGGAGAAGGAAAGCGTCCGTGCCCCTCGAAGGAAGCACCCCGGCATTTGCCTTAAGTGATTTAGGGAAATCACAGAAAATCTAAATCACGATAGGCGCACGCGGTTTTGAACCCGAATTCGTTATTGCCGATGTGCATTAAAACGAAATGAAGAGATGATTGGCTTTTCATTTAAAATAATTAACTTTATCCCTCAGATTCTAATTTTCTCGCTAACAAACATTCCTTGGCTAGAATCAGATGTTCTCATGGATAGCTGAGCATTTGTTGAACATTGTGGGAGGTACAAGAAAAAGTTAACTGGCGCATCCCATTAGTAGCTGAATGTCTTTCCAGCGATATAATATTTTCCTTGGTAGGAAACATATTAACATCTTACTAAAGTCAAACGCATAAGCATAACGTTGCATCTAAACCAGGCTGCCCAAGTATCCACGGAGAGACGCCACTCAATAGCCGCAACAACTGCACAAAAGACCGCTATGTTCATTGAATCCTTACTCTCTCATTACTTGTCATATCAGCAAAAATTATATGATTGAATTTGTCTGAACGAATCTGCCATTCTGGAAGCGAAAATAGCACGTTCAAATTTTACAAAGCAATAGTTAATGCCTCTATTAGAATTTTAATGAGGTTGTGAGAACGCTTTGTTGCTTGTTTAATGCGCCCCTGGTCACTGCTTGTCTAGGTGAAAGCAGATTACAAATTGTTAGAAGTTAACATTAATCTGAGTTGAAAAAACTTCCCGCCTATCACAAAAAAAAAATCTTTTTACCAAGCGTCAGAGGCAGACACACAATAACAATAAAATATTGGTATCAGTTGTTAACGGTCCTTTTCGAAACACCACATATAACAGGTGATTTACAGAGAACAATAAGGAGCGTGATTTACAGCACTTCATCGAAAAACTGAAATTTCAAATAAATTTGTACTATTGAGGACAATATTTCAAACTGAAGTCACAGATGGCTGGTATTCACGTATTTCTAATTATCTCGCATACGGCGAGTTTGTGTCGTCAAGTTTATTGTAGCGTTTTTGCTTGTATTATGGTATCTCCTCTATCGAGTATATGTAGAGTTTTAAAACTGCTGTAGCCTTCCACAAGTAAGCGTAGACTACAGTAGCTTTCAAATCAGCTTTGTCCAGTTAAGACTGTGCATCGTCACGTGTGTTGCATACCTATCAAATGTTACCTAATTTAGATCACTTTGAGTATGGGGTCAGTGACTTACTAGATTCCCCTAGAAATCGGAAGCAGTAAATCGCCTAGAAAATGAGTGAGGGCATATATTAAAGGGCCGCATAACATACTACAAATTTTTTTCTACGTAGTTATCCTCCAACTGTTTCTTAAAAATAAACAGTATTTATAGCGAAACTGGAACTGTCAATATTTAATTCAGGTTTTATTCGAAAATTGTTGAGTTGTAACGTGCAACAGAGAGATGTCGTAGTAAAAATTTAAGAAATACAAATTTATCATATACGACTAGAAAACACAATTTTCTAAAAGAAATTTAAAATTTTAAAAACCTGCAAAACAAAAACATGTCAAACATCGCTTCAGTACTTCGTCGAGCTTATATAAAACATGTTTCTGTTGTTCATAAACAACTTCTGTCCTTATCAATAACAACAAGACACTCTTGCCTTTGATCATGATGAACAACATTCTATCGAGTAAAAAAAAGAAAATATCATAATAATGTAGATGTCTTTATATTTGTAAACTGTATTTGCATCGAAAGTAATTAATTTGGTTACACTTTTCGCAGATGTTACGCTATAAACTAATTTTTATTACAAACAAAATACAATTTATATTTTGTAAAAATATAGAATACACAATGGGCTAACAGTACAGGAAGTCCAGTTCTAATTACGTGCAAAACAAACAAAAAGCAAACAGAAGTCGTTTCTCTCTCACACATTCATTTATGTTTCTTTCCCTACCAGTGCTGCCAATACTACCATTTACTATGTCATTTACGTATTGCATCGAAACCACCAAAGCATAGTTCTGGTAGAGCCCAACTCTAGGTATAATGGTATATTGACCCTGCTGTTCAATATATACATCTAAGAACCAATAACGGAAATAAAAATTAGCTTCAGAAGTGGGATTAAAGTTCTGGATGATTCGATACCAATGACATTTTTAGTTGACGGCATTTCTGTGAGTAAAAGTGAGGAACAACTCAAGTCCTGTCTAGTTTGGCTGTCTAGTTTGTATTCGTAGTAAAGTGAAGAAACGGGAAAGTAGTGAAGAATAGCACAGATGTGATTAGCGATAAACTAATCAAATCTTTGCCAAATGATAAGTCAGAAAGTGACTACAAAAATACCTTCAATAATTTCACTTACGTGGAATGCTCATTTTGCTAGCAAAAAGAGAAGGAAAAAAGTCTTACATTACCCAATAGCCAAGAAACACCACATATTCGTACTATTTAATAAGTGCTATGACATAAATATGCTTATTTGGAAAAGATTTATTTCAATTTTTGTGCTTTCTCATAAACTGAAGTAATTTTATCTTAGCAGTTAAGAACCTGTGGAATATAAACATCTGAATGTGAAAGTTTTATGTCTATAACTTTGCTTTGTGTGCCAGACAAATAAATTTCTAGCAAAATTGTAAGTAAAAACAGCAACGAAATGATACAAATATATAGCTCACTAAACGTACACACTGAAATAATGTAAATGAATCATTCTCATACGGTAAAATTTAGGTACATAACCTCACTGTGTAACCACCTCCTCCCTAATCGGCCTATTGTACTGTTATAAACTGACCGTGATCGCGTATGCCTAATGAAATTTTATAGTGAGTGAGGCTATCGTTGGAAAATAATACCAGTAAGTAGGAGGAAAGTGTGCAATAGATCCTGCTGAAGGAAGAATCCATTCCAAACCTAATCTAAATAGTGATGATAATTTTGAAATGGGTCGAAAATAGTGCAATCGCTCACGAACCACACAGGGGGAAAAAGAGTACCACGTAATAATTTTAATACAAAAAAATACTGATAATACAAAAAAATACTGATTAGCAAAAACGGATAATTAAACAGTCGCACAGTCCACTACGGCAATGAATCATCAGAATCTTAAGAAAGGTTGTGGCAAAAAAAAAAAAAAAAAAAAAAAAAAAAAAAAAAAAAAAAAAAAAAAAAAAAAAAAAGCAAATAATCGCTGGCGTGGTAACGGAAGGTTGTCACGTTTTTTCACAACACAACAGTTAACGAGAAAGTAAATGAATCAGGAAGCACTGGGTTTGCAGTTACTTATTCTGAAGCACTAAATTCTGGAAGTATAGTTAAATGAAGTTACTGGTTAAATAAATGACTGGCTGTAACTATAAGTTCGTTGTGTAAAAAATGACTGTCAGTAAACTCAGTGTAACGTAAAGCAAAATTTAGAAACAGGCAAGGAATTTACCTATGATTATTAAAACATTGAATTTAATTTACTTCAACTCATTATTCTTTTAATATAAGACCGATGAAATACATACCAAGCCAGTAGAAGTTATTCGCTAAGCTAAATTCATAACAAATGAAATTTCTCATCCTTAATTTGTGCTGTATCTTTAGTTATTAGCTTTGCCAGTTAAATTTTACATTACTTCAAGTGAATGAAGTTGATACTCAAAATTGCAAATTAGTTAAACCTTTGTTAAGCAACATAAGAATGAACAGATACTGAGGCAGCAAGATTTAAACTGAAAACTGGTCATTAACAGACAAACAAAATTGACAGTAAATAGTTAATGAATTTTCATATTTTTACGAAACTCAGTGATTGAATGGAGAGAGAAAGGGACTTTGGTTTGTAATAAAGTCTGAGGACTATAACAACACTGGTATCCTACAAGTTTTAACTATTGCAAGTTATTATTCAAGTTAGTCATACTTCGTAAAAGCAATGCCACTGGGTGATGTCTCTACAATATTAGTTATATTTTGTCACTTAACAGTCTTACGAAGTTGTAGCTGCGCGGAAGAATGTAGCCGACGACATTACTGAGCTGCCACTGTTGCTGCTGGTGGTTGAGAACCACGAGTCGTCTCCAGAGCCACGGATAGTTGTGGAACAGGCAACAGTTAGAATTTCAGCTTCCTCCGCCTGCCCACTCCTTCTGCGCTGTCAATACTCGCGGGTTAACAGATCAGGTGCGCCTACACTGGCGCTATCATAGCTGCACACCGCGTCTATGGGTGCGCCTAACAAACACTTCCGCACTCTTTCATCACTCAAGCTGCTCTGCCTCCTCTCTTCTCCATACGCAAACATGAACAACGGCACAGCTACGGCCATATCGTCGTTTCTGTCGATCATTAAAAATGCCATTTTCTGGACTGTTACCCAGAAATTTACAATGTTTACATTATAATTACATTCAATTATATTCTAAAATAAATACATTGTTAAATCCATTACAAATTAAATATGGTTTCTGTAACAAAGCCTACAGATTCAGAATTAGAAGTACAGTACAAGTTATCGACGGGTATTAAACGCCGAAAAATTTTCGATGGTGCAGGAGGTATTTTATCCTCATTTTCGCTGTTACAACTGGCACAGCAAGCAAATAATCCTCATCGTACTTGATATTAGTGTACACCTAACTGCGATGTATCTGATATTGACAGCATGCCGCCACAATACGTCGTGCCACTAAATATTTGTAAGAAGTGATTGAAGTAGTGAAAATTATTTTACAAGTTTGTAATATAGTTGCTTACCTCAATTAATTCCATATTTATTATTATTGTTATTATTTACAAGTAGCAAGGGCCTTATCGATCGTAAGTCTGCTCTACAAGCCTCTTCCATTTTCTTCTGGCAAGTGCAGTGTTCACCCTAGATGTTTCCTTCCGGATGTTATCTCTCCACCTACTTCTGGACCTTTCTCTTCCTCTCGTTCCCTCTATTGTCTTTCCGAATGGTATTTTAGGTAGTCTGTTTTCTGTCATTCTTGCTATATGGCCCGCCCATTTCAATCTTCTCTTCTTTAGCACATCTACGACGTTACGGTGTTTGTACAGCTTTCTTAATTTTTCATTTTTTTCCTTGTCCTCAATTCCATGCTATCTTCGTCATTTGCTGGACCAAACATTTTTCTTAGTATTTTTCTTTCAGATATTAACAGTTTTTCTTCATCTTTCTTTCTAAATATTAATGCTTCATATCCGTATAATGTTACTGTTGTTCATCTTTCTTCCTAAATATTAATGCTTCATATCCCTATAATGTTACTGTTGTAATGGTCGACTGATACAAGCGTATTTTAAAGTTGGTACTTAATGATCTTTTCTGTAAGATTTTGTTGAAACTAAAGAGTGTTTTGATCGATGTTGCTAGTCGAGCATCTACTTCTATATCCATTCAATTATTGTTACTAAACAGTCTCCCTAAGTACTTGAAACGGTCAACTGTTTCGAAAGTGAATCCATCTACAGCCAAAGGTGCATCTCTTTCGTTTTTCTTACTTATGTCCATATATTCTGTTCTTTCTTCAATAACATGTGATCCTGCTTTCTCAGTAGTTTTGTAATAATTTTGCATCGTTTTGTTTAATTCTATTTTGGAACTACTTATTAATGCTACATCATCTGCGTAGGCAAGTCTAGTAATGTTCATCTCCTGCATTTGGATCCCTTGTGGATTAGTGTTACTATATTCTCTATCGATCTTCTCTAAGACGAAGTTAAATTAAACAGGTGAAATTGTGTCTTCTTGTTTCACTCCAGTGAACAACTAAAATTTTTCTGTTTCTCCTACAGGTGTCTTGATACGACATAACGTTTCATAGGCTTTTGATTGTGTAAATCATGGAATACTTCTAGATAAGCTCAAGTACTGTGGTATGAATCGGACAGCGCTCAAATGGTTTAAATCATACATAACTGGAAGAGTGCAGAAAGTTGAAATAAGCAGTTTGTGGTGTCACCGCCAGATACCACACTTGCTAGGTGGTAGCTTAAATCGGCCGCGGTGCATTTAGTACATGTCGGACCCGCGTGTCGCCACTGTGTGATCGCAGACCGAGCGCCACCACAAGGCAGGTCTGGAGATACGGACGAGCACTCGCCCCTTTGTACGACGACTTTGCTAGCGACTACACTGACGAAGCCTTTCTCTCATTTGCCGAGAGACAGTTAGAATAGCCTTCAGCTAAGTCCATGGATACGACCTAGCAAGGCGCCATTAACCGTATCTGAAGATAGTCTTATTTGTATTATCAAGAGCGATGTACCACAAGGATAGAATAAAGTTAAGTATTCGAGGAGCTGCATACTTTTCTTATTAGAATTCACTACTTATCCTATTCCAGAATTCACGCCCGTCTGCGTTAGATAGCGTGCATTTAGGCCGCCTCTATCTACAAGGTGTTGGCACATTTACCAACACATCACAGTTCGCATAATATGCAAATTTTGGCGATATACATCTCAGTAAATTAGCTTACCACGCCTATTTTCATTCTCTGCTTTCGTATGACGTCATATTCTGGGGTAACTCATCATTGAGTAAAAGAGTGTTCATTGCACAAAAGCGTGTAATCAGAATAATTGCTGGAGCTCATCCAAGGTCATCCTGCAGACACTTATTTAAAGAGCTAGGGATCTTCACTGTAGCCCCACAATATATATATATATTCACTTATGAAATTTGTTATTAACAATCCTAACGAATTCAAAAGTAATAGCACTGTACATGGGTACAACACTAGGAGAAAGGATGATCTTTACTACTCAAGGTTAAATCTAACTTTGCCTCAGAAGGGGGTAAATTATGTTGCCACAAACATCTTTGGTCACTTACCTAATAGCATCAAAAGTCTGACAGATAGCCTTATAGCATTTAAAAGGAAATTAAAAGAATTTCTGAATGACTACTCCTTCTACTCATTAGATGAATTTTTTGATATAGTAAGTGGATAATTTCCCCATCCCCACCCAAAAAAACTAAACAATATTAAGTGTTATTTAATATTTTGTGTTATGAAGTGTCGTATTCATGATCTATGGAACAAGTACTAATCTAATCTAACCTCTATAGATTTTAATTAATCTGATTAGCTTTGATGGTATTTCAAACTTCCTCATTATATTTAGAAGTGTTTTTCGGTGTATCCCATCATTGGCCTTCTTGAAATCCGCAAATAATATGTCTACATTTACACTGAATTCCCATGCCTATAGAGTTATCTGTCTTATAGTGGGAAGATGATCTAATGTGGATCTGTTCCTGACGAAACCGCGTTAGTAGTCACCAATTAATTCTTCAGTAATTGGGGTCAGTCTGTTTAATAGACGCATCTATAGGAAACTAATTCCATACGAGATGGATAAATTTAAGTTTAGCTGAATCACTGTGAACAATCACACCTCTAGCGCAATGATGGTTGATGTTGCACTGCAACGGAAAGTTATCGCTCGGTGTAGTTATCCACGGAGGCGGAATGGCCTGGTGGTAGCTGGGAGGCCGTGTAGAAGGCTTCAATCGCTTTCTGGGTCAAGAGGGTATTCCGACGGGGTGAGGGCCCTGCTGAAAACCGGTTCCGCGGATTACGTGGCGTACCACCCAGCGCGGAGGATCACAGCGGCCGGCGGCCATTCTGGGTGGACAGCCCAAACACCGGCTACAAGTGGACCACTCACTCTGTCAGCCGCCACTGTGCGCGGCGCGCTCTTCGCTGTCAACACGGCGCGCGAGTGCGCTTCTGTTTGGTCCCACGCGTCACACCAGTAGGCGGCGAGTTATCCCTTGTGTTTGGCGTTCCGGCGAAAGCCTGCACGTGAAAGCTGGCGTGTAACCTCAATTACTACTAAATCCAAACCTCCCGCGGGCAGCGCTCAACGAGCGGCTTCTGCCACAAGGGGACAGGGCAGTAAGAGCTACGATTAACAAAGGGAAATTACCAGTTGCTTGTGTGCCCCTGCCCACGTGTATAGGCTCGCAGGCTGACCGATAACACTCCGACCATGTAAAGGGTCAATTGCGCAGGCTGATCTACGTGCTGTCAACAACAAATCCCACATGGTTTGCGAAACCACTGGGAGAACACGCAAATCACAGGAAACCGTGAAAGGCAATACAAAAAGGGAAAGACCCTAAATTACGGAAAGAAAAAAATAATAGAAATTCTTTCCCTAACGTAGAAACAGCATTCCCCTCATTTACCTGGTTGTATATAAGAAAATTTGCAGATCACTGTGTACAAACTGCTTACAAGAGAATCTCCCCATCGGACTCTCCTCAGATTTAGTCGTAAGCCCGTCAAAAACTGAAAAAAAATCAAGAAATGAAAATAGAAAGAAGGGGTACTGAACTGTAAAAAAAGAACCAAAATCGAAACAGTGAAAGGTCCAAATTCAGGAAGTGCAATGTTGAACCAATATAAATATGCAGCATGTCGTGGTTTTGTGGTCACGATGTTGTACTGCGAAGGGGGAGATCCGTGTTTAGATCTCTCCCGTGTCCCTTTCTTTTTTTCACACAATTATGAATTCTGAATCCGGTCATCGAAGTCTCTTCGCTGAATACAGATTTGTGTCTGCGTCGTGGTTTACCGTCTGTTTGCAACAGCGAGGTAATGGGAAAGGACATCCAAACGTGCATACCTCCTATTTGTTCTACACAAGAGTACAGTACGTTATGAAACTTGCGTTACGTTTTTGGAAGTTTTAACTCTTGATTTCCTTTGTTGTAGCATAGTTCACGCCCGTTTGTTGTTTCCATTTCTGAGAGCGGTCTATGTAGTATCTCGCCTGCTATCAGTATTCATCACATTTACTTGCGACGGTAATGCATTCTTATCACATGACTCATATTCTACAACCACTGTACTGTATGACAACTGCCAAGACTACAGAAGGAAAACACACACGTCAATAACTGGATGGAAAGAACGTAATTTTGTGAAAAAAATATAATACAACGCGAGTGAAATATGAACAAATATCACAGATCTCCAATTTTGCAGTCCAATACCGTGACCACAAGACCACAACAACGTGATCCTTGCAGTTTCCTACATGTTTTCATGCTTGATCTGTGTTTAATTTTTGGCGGGCTATCCACCTGGGCCATTTTACCACTAAATCTTGGGAGGGGGGGGGGAGGGGGGAGTTTCCCTTGTTACAGAGGAGTATTTGTAATTATGAGTGCACATGACGATTTTGTATTGTGAAAATTATGTTGTTATCAAAGTTATAAGAAAAAAATGGTTCAAATGGCTCTGAGCACTATGGGACTCAACTGCTGAGGTCATTAGTCCCCTAGAACTTAGAACTAGTTAAACCTAACTAACCTAAGGACATCACAAACATCCATGCCCGAGGCAGGATTCGAACCTGCGACCGTAGCGGTCTTGCGGTTCCAGACTGCAAGACCGAGCGAGGTGGCGCAGTGGTTAGACACTGGACTCGCATTCGGGAGGACGACGGTTCAATCCCGCGTCCGGCCATCCTGATTTAGGTTTTCCGTGATTTCCCTAAATCACTCCAGGCAAATGCCGGGATGGTTCCTCTGAAAGGGCACGGCCGACTTCCTTCCCCATCCTTCCCTAATTCGATGAGACCGATGACCACGCTGTCTGGTCTCTTTCCCCAAACAACCAACCAACCAACCAACCAGACTGCAGCGCCTTTAACCGCACGGCCACTTCGGCCGGCAAAAGTTATAAGAGTCTCTTGGTATTATAGTTTTAATTTAATAGCATGGCAAATGCTCTTCCCAAACCGTTTGGCGCGTAATTTTCAAAGACACTATTTCTCTCACGTCACTGGACGCTATTCTAAAGCAGTGTATTATCCACTATCGTAAACAAGTGTTTGAGGTTCAAAAATGGTTCAAATGGCTCTGAGCACTATGGGACTCAACTGCTGAGGTCATGAGTCCCCTAGAAAACTACTTAAACCTAACTAACCTAAGGACATCACACACATCCATGCCCGAGGCAGGATTCGTACCTGCGACCGTAGCAATCACGCGGTTCCAGACTGAAGCGCCTAGAACCGTACGGCCACACCGGCCGGCTAGAGATAGTTTATAACCCAAGTCATTTACATATCTTAAGATTTCAACTTCGTTTCACATTATAATACCTCGCTGATACATGTGGGCAGGCATACATCGTATTTCTGTTCGTGGCACAAAAACAATACAGTAGAGTACAAACGCACAGAAATACGATGTACACAAGTACCAGCAATGTAACACAGTGTGACATGAAGCTGCAAACTTAAGATATGTAAGTAACTTAGGTTATAAAGTATACGTAGATATGAGAGCTTGCAGACGACTAATGTATAAACCAATGTCACCATTTTTGAAATTATTACAGGTGTTTGAAAATGAACCACTGTTGAAATTGGCCGATTGTAAGGCTATAAAAATAATACAGCTTACTTGAACCATAACGAGAATTTCACTCTGCAACGGAGTGCGCGCTGTTATGAAACTTTCCTGGCAGATTAAAACTGTGTGCCGGACCGAGACTCGAACTCGGAACCTTTTCCATTCGCGGGCAAGTGCTCTGCCATCTCAGCTACCCAAGCACGACTCACGCCGCGTCCTCACAGCTTTACTTCCGCCAGTACCTCATCTCCTGCCTTCCAAAGCAGGAGAGCTTCTGTAAAGTTTGGAAGGAAGGAGATGAGGTACTGGCGGAAGTAAAGCTGTGAGGAGGAGAGATTCTGTAAAGTTTGGAAGGAAGGAGATGAAGTACTGGCGGAAGTAAAGCTGTGAGGAAGGGGCGTGAGTCGTGCTTGGGTAGCTCAGATGTTAGAGCACTTGCCCGCGAAAGGCAAAGGCCCGAGTTTCAGTTTCGGTCCGGCACTCAGTTTTAATCTGCCAGGAATGTTACTTGAACCATGTTTTCATTCTCAAAACACGTTGAGGCTGTGAACTCCCACAAGAATAAAACATTGAAATCTTCTGCTTGGACGTCGACATTTAGGGATTTCTATCCCCTACGCTCTGTCAAGGAGAATGGGACTTCATCATCATATCTCTATTATTGTTGGGGGTAGGTTTTCTGTCTATTTTGATGAGAACAACCGTATAACTAAGCTAAGTAACTGACTCTACCTAGCTATCCCCAACCTACTTTCCTATTCCTATCTTTTAATTCCTGACAAATCCTACTCCTTTTATACCATTTTCTGTTGCTACCGCTGCTATTCTGTAGTCTTCTGACGAGAAAACCTTATCCTCCTTACATTTCACTTCACTGACCTCCAGTACATCTCGACTGACCCTCTGCATTTCCCTGTTCAGATTTTCTTGCTTCTCTCCATATTCAGACTCGTAGTATGCTACTGTTTCGTTGGTTATTCAGTCTTTTCCCGTGGTCACCACTCCCTTGGTTTTCCGCTCCCGGAGATTCGAATGGGTTAATAATTGAGAATCTTTTGCCAATGAAGGGAATGTAATGAAACCTTTTCACTTACTGGCTGTGTGTCGTGCTATCACACTTGATTTCCATTGGATCCTTGGCTCCTCAATCCTCTTTGACGAGGATTGGGAGAATAAGGGCGTCTCCTTATGCCTGGTATTACCAGCCACCATTTTTGCTGATGATTTTCATTCAAAACTAGCTGACAATCGCTACATTGCTTGGGTACTCATTTTACCAATTTTCAGTTAGAAACGAAACCTAATACCTACTCCTGCAGTAGACTTGGTGTGAGAGATCCCAGACAGTTTGTATTCTCGTTAGTCGCTTTTATGTCATCTCGGTGTCTCTGTAAAGCTGTACCATGGGAAGCGAGGAGAGGAGGTTGGTTGGTGGCCGGTATCCTCATTCTGTAACACGGACAGCTCGCAATTAATAGCTGGGTTCTTTATTCATAAGCAAAGAACAACTTAATTTTCCATGTCCTGTGGTACAAGCTTTCCTCTGTACAGTCCACGTATCCTCAATGCTGCTGAAGTAGAAGTCCGCTATGTTCACTATAATGTAGGTATGTGCTGCCTGTCTCTGAGACAGACGCTAAGTCTGCGACTTCGTCTCGGTGACAAGGTGGAACTCTCACGGCGTACAGACTTGAACTAACCGACGTAACAGGCTCGAACTAACTGCCTAAACTAACTGCAACTAACTAACTGACTAAACCGGCCCTCCGGTCCGCGACAGCGATCGTAAATACTGGCGGGTGAGAGGGCGTGGGCGACACATTTCCAGTCAGTCTTGTCATTGGTCTCTATCGATGTTCTCGTAAACTCTATGCCGCATGGTGTGCTGGCGCCAGCGTACGCCAGCACAGTTCCTGCACACCAGGTGCAGCTGTTTCCTATGTCTACAACGGTTTTGTAAGGTATATACAGGAATGCCTCATCATAGCTCTATAGACGACTATTGTTTCCGCCTACAGCTGTCTCCGCTTCACCGCAGAAAGCAGCCAGAAGAGCTAGCGAGTGTCATGGATTTTCTTCAGTTGAACTGACTGGAGGACTGTCTTACTAATAAAGAAGAAACGTATTAAAACTTAATGCATGATGCGGCATTATTTATTTATTTATTACAAATCTCAGTGTTTATGACGTCATATCTCTTGAACTATGTGTCGCGTCCTACAGTGAGAGATTTATTTAAGTACACTCAGCTTCATTTATGGATACTACCTACGAAATAGTTGTGAATAGAATTAGTAACAAAGAAGTAATAAATTTACACGTCATGCACGATGTGGCAATTTTTCACGCATCTCAGAGCTTAAGACGTCGTATCTCCTGATGTATGTCATACAATGGTATAATTCTGTAGGTACATTCAGCAGAATATTTGGATACAGTCAGCAAAATGTGTTGCGAATAGTGTTAGTGGAGAAGAAGTGATAAATATAAACGTCATTCTCAATGCGGCAGCTTTCCACGCGTCTCAATGTATGTGACATCATATCTAACGAACTTTATGTGGTGCTATGATATGCTTTTGTAGCAGCATATATTGGATACTGCCTGCGAAATTGATTGCGAATGCAGTCAGTGTCACAGAAGTAATTTTTGTATCCCGCCTGGAAGGCGGCACGTGGGTCTGCTCCTGGAAACTGAAAGGTTGGCCGAATGAATGAAGCGAGTAGGAGCAGGTGAGGTAAAAACGTCGGTATTGCGTTTAAAATTATAGATATTTACTGTAGGCAAAAACAAGTTATAAATTGTTATATAATTTTGCAATGAAGTGCGAAGCTTCCCGGCCGTCTGCTCTTGATGAAATGGGCAGAATCTGTAGCGGAGCTCGTAGAGCTCCTCAGCACCGGCTAGAGGGCGCTGTCGACGGTGTCTGTCGTAGTGCCAACTTAACAACTTTAAACTACGGCGTGGCATCGTAGCTATCGATACCACAGTAATACATTTAAATGTCAGGCATGATGCGGCAGGTTTTCATGTACCTCGTTGTTTACGACTTCATATATCCTGGACTGTGATAGCTAAGCGGTTCTTAAGCCCACAGCGATTGTTAGCTGAGAGTAAGGGATACGTGCATCACGTTTGGTTGAAATCGGTCGAGTGGTTTAGGAGGATATGTGGAACTTACACATCCACATACGTACAGTCGTGGACAAAAAAGAGCGAGACCCCTCACCTTTTCGTTATGCTGATCCGCCCATCTTTAAAGGCTGCTACACAGCATAACAGACAAGGCGACGAAGTGCTACAAACATACTACGCACAGGCGTGAAATTGAAAAACCATCCGAACTTTGTCAGACTGTTTTCAATCATGTGTAAGACTACATTAATGCTGACTAGTCCAAACGGTTCAAATGGCTCTGAACACTATGGGACTTAACATCTATGGTCATCACTCCCCTAGAACTACTTAAACCTAACTAACCTAAGGACATTACACACATCCATGCCCGAGGCAGGATTCGAACCTGCGACCGTAACAGTCGCTCGGTTTTGGACTGAAGCGCCTAGAACCGCTCGGCCACAATGGCCGGCAATGCTGATTAGTATGTTAAGCACAACACGTAAATATATAAATGAAAAAAGAAACGCTAATTAATGTGAACTGTATTAATAAAAACGAATTTCAGCTTACTGAGATAACATAACTGTTTTATTAAGACAAAGTACCCCAGGTGGTTACGAATTAGCAAAATGTTGTGCGCATTCGGCCGCGGAACAGTCTGTGCCAACGTTCAGACCAGTCATACTGGATTACTGTAGCTGTCCTACCATAAAAGTGTGAAAATTTAGCAATGCGTGAAGATTCATAACGAAATTCAGTTAAAAATATTTCTGTGCCACACTTAAGTCAATTCAACTATTGACAGAAATGGAAAAAGCAGGCAGTAACAAGTATGAAATTCTAGAAGAGTTTCATATTGACATCAACATGGAGCCAGTACAGAATAAAGGTAGCAATAAAACGTATTGAGGGCGCGAGAATTTCTTAAAATTGTTTTACTGATAGTCTATCTGCCTCCATCGACATTAGAACAGAAAACAAACGAGACCTCCCTTGCAGTAGAAAACACCTTTCACTACACTAGCAGACAACCCTGGCAAACAGCCCTCTATTATTACCCCAGACATGAATAAGCCAACAATTTCGCAAAATGATTTGCAGTTTCTGTTGCACAGAGCTTTCTGGACTCAAAAACATGAATTTTCTACCTTTATGTCGCCGCTCGTGTGGCAATCATTTGGAATGATACATTCCATATATTTCATATCAGCGCACACTCCGCTGCAGAGTGAAAATCTCATTCTGGAATCATTTGGAATGTTTATCGAAATAACAAAATGCCGTTACTAGTGAGTAAATTTAGTAGGATAATTCTGCACCACCGCAGGAAATAAACGGCGACATAGCTGCCTAACGTATTCTACAATGTTTCGAATTCTCCATTATTCTCGTCACAGCGAGAAAACATTCATTACCCGAAGTGTTTCTTAAGCTAGCTAGCAATGGGAATGCTCGCACTTGTCAAACGCATTGGCATTAATACTGAGATCTGAATTATCACTTGTATAGGCAAATGGACTTTATTTGCATTCCTGTAAACGGGTTTTGGTTCGAAAGCGTAGCTACGATTAATATGCTGATGTATCGACTGGAACGAGAACATTTCGAATAAAGAGTAGGGGGAATTATTTATGCGGCCCTCATCTTCAGTAACTGTCGTAGCTATTTTCTTTGTTAGGATTTCGTCACCTAAATCGGTAAAAATGGAACCCTACTAGTCTCACTTTCTTGACCGTCTGTCTGTCTACCCACCTCTCAAAACCCGTTTACCTCGAGTGGACATAATAAGCACTTCCTGCGATATACGGTCCCTTGGTGGTGTAAAAAAAGTGAGCTTCTATGTTAGGATCCAATATGACTCGTCCGAACGATGACACGGACCGTTTCGCGGCCGAATGCGCGTAATATTTTGCTAATTCGTAACGGTCTGGGGTACTTTGTCTTACTAAAACAGTTACGTTATCTCGATAAGTTGACATTCATTTTATTAATACAGCTCATACTAATTAGCGTTTCATCTTTCATTTATACCTTATATTTATGTGTAGTGTTTAACACACTAATCAGCATTAGTATAGTCTTACACGTGACTGAAAACAGTCCTACCAAGTTCGGATAGTTCTTCAATTTCACGGCTGTGCATAGTATGTTTGTAGCACTTCGTCGCCTTGCCTGTTATGCTGTGTAGCAGACTTTAAAGCTGTGTGGATCAGCATAACGAAAAGGCGAGGGGTCTCGCACGTTTTGTCCACGACTGTCCATGCATATATATTTATAATACGGTTCATCGGTCTCATTGGATTAGGGAAGAATGGGGAAGGAAGTCGGCCGAGCCCTTTCAAAGGAACCATCCCGGCATTTGCCTCGAGCGTTTTAGGGAAATCAAGGAAAACCCAAATCAGGATGACCGGACGCGGGATTGAACCGTCATTCTCCCGAGTGCGAGTCCAGGGTGCTAACCACTGCGCTACCTCGCTCGGTTTTATAATATGCGGGGATCTAAACGACTGCCAATCAAAGACGTTACTCCTAGACGCGGGTATTCTTAATACAAGTGCAACAGGAGTTCGTTCAAATGGTTCAAATTTGTCTGAGCACTATGGGACTTAACATCTGAGGTCATCAGTCCCGTAGAACTTAGAACTACTTAAACCTAACTAACCTGAGGGCATCACATACATCCATGCCTGAGGCAGGATTCGAACCTACGACCGTAGCGGTTGCGTGGTTCCAGACTGAGGCTCCTAGAACCGCTCGGCCACATCGGTCGGCAAGAGTTCGTTCCTTGACAATTTCTATTAGGCATTTTATCTGGTTTTGACCAGTTCTGTCTCGAGTAAAAATACCTTTATAAAATGATTTGCATGACAGCAAACATGAAATTGTGACAATATGAGAGGCTGTCGCGTGGGGCGAGTGGCAGTGGCGTGCATTTGACAGCCAGCTGAGCAGTGACTACTAGAAAGAGGCACGAATGCTGGCTGGCCGACAGCGGCGAATTATGGTTTTTTTCTGGTCGGCCGGTCGAAGATCGCTAGACTGCAAAGGATGAGTCCACAACAATGGCTTCTAGAGATGGCTGAAATGGAAAGATGGATATTACCATGAAAGTTGCGAGCGGCGGTCAGTAAGTAATGCAAACATTTTTTTCGAGGCCAGTTTCGGGTGGAAAAATGCAGAATTTGTTATGGGTGATGAGGGGATTAGCGACGCAGCAAGACGGTGGCTCCGACGTCGACCAGTAGAGTGGTACCACGCCAGCACTCAGACCCTCCCAGTAAGGTGTCGTAAGACCGTCTCATTGAACGGGAATTGTGCTGAAAAGTATAGTTTTGTAGCCAAAACATTGGGGAATACTACACTTTTTCGGAATTCTGAATAAAATCAATCCGATCCCCGAAAAAAAGGTTTTATAATTTTTGAAAATCTCTCGTACAATTGTTTTAATAATGACGATTTATAAATGTAACACTGAAGTAATACTTGGCTCACATATTTTGCCATACGAAATTTGTTTACATCAGTAACCACGGAAACAAATTACATTTCAAATCGTTCATGTTGAAAAATAATTACAGACTTTTTATTAAGGAGTTGATATGGAACTTATGCCGTTACTGTTACTGTAAATCCTCCACAGTTACAGGTAATATCAAAGCAGCAAGTGTTTACCAGATCTTTACTCAATACTCCTAGTGGATGAGAAACCACAATTTATTATTTCATTGATTTTTTTTTTAATATTTGGTAAGTTTTGCCACGTTTCAAGGCCAGATCTTAATAAGTTGTTTAATACTATGTCGACGCCGGCCGTGGTGGCCGAGCGGTTCTAAGCGCTACAGTCTGGGACCGGACGACCGCTACGGACGCAGGTTCGAATCTTGCCTCGGGCATGGGTAGGTGTGATGTCCTTAGGTTAGTTAGGTTCAAGTAGTTCTAAGTTCTAGGGGACTGATGACCTCAGAAGTTTATTCCCATAGTACTCAGAACCATTTGAACCAACTATGTCGACATTTTATTGCGAAATCGCAAAGTGACTGAAACTATTTCCTGTACCTGCTAGTATAACAGGTCTATTTGGTCATTAGTTAAGTAAGTAACTTGGATTCAACAGTGTGTGACGTCAAAGAGAACTTATAAGCACTAGCGGAAAGGAGCGAGAGGCATTTTCCCCAGCGAGCTTCTGATCATGATGGTGGCTGCGTTCTTGTTCAGGGGCAGTGAGGCCGAGGAGACACCAGCGAGGGAAATAGGCCTGTTTTAAAATGTCTCTGGACTTTGAATAATACGGCGTGCGTGGGTCATGGACTAACTTTTCACGGGGCACAGTTTTTGGCTGTGTTTCCCGGTGACTGATTTTTGTTCGACGAGATTTGAGGCAGCTGCTGTCAGTCGCTATAATTTTCTGCAGCTGATATTTATATTTGTGTATAATGAACTTATTATATGTTTCCGTATTGATTATTGAGAATAACGAACTAAGTCGCGACTCAAAGTCGTAACTGCACTCTCGGACTTTTTGCTGCTTAATATTTTAATTATTGTGCAGTTGAAGGAACTTTGTACACATCTTTGATGCTCTGCTCACACGCATATTACTCATTGTTTCAATGATTTTATTTGAATCACAACTTACATGGGGCCACCATTCTCATATGCGCTAACTTCATTTAATAAACATTTATTTGGAAGGAATTTTATTTTTCTGGTTAAAACATCATTGTCCAATGGGACTGTTTCCAGTTATTTCAGGTGCTTTCCAAATATTTTACTTATTTATGTTTTTTATTTATTTATTTATTTTTTTCCAATGGATCTGTCACGCTGGGTAGCCGCATGGTGAGGCGCCTTGCCACGGTTCGCGCGGTTCCCTCCGTCGGAGTGTAGGGAAGCAGCCTACTCACGCCGTATAAAATTCACATCAGTCTTTCCATTGTGTGCCAGCCTAGTCCGCTGTAACTAGCTCTGACGTCATAAATGTTGCGCAATACTTTTAAAAAATCAAGTAAATAACCTGAAACGTTTCTAGCATGTCAGGAGTAATACTAAATCGATATGTGTTGAATATCAGTTCAATAACTTCAACCATTTTCGAAATTTGGACGTTTTTCTGTAAAACTCATTGGCGCAACAGAAAAGAGCTAGAAACTTAAAAATTTATATTTAGATTCCTTTTCCAAAATAATGTAGTAGAAACAGTATTCTGGATCTCACAAATTAAAATTTTAGTTGAAATTCATAATTTTCTGGTTTTTGTCTTGGAAATTAAGGAAGCAAGATACATTAAGTAGGCGAATAAATAAAGCTAGGATGTTTAAATTTGACTAGAAGGGAGATCCGCTATAATCATAAAGATGTGAGAAGTTTCAACAGAACAACTATAAAACTATAGCTATAGCGTATCTCCAAAGAGCAAGTTCAGAGCTCGTCTACTGCGTGTAGTGTAATTAAATTAATTCTCTCCCCCAAAATATTTGACTTAGCCACGTCAGACGTTTATTATGATTACTTACCTGTGTCCTGATTGCACATTTAAATTGAGAGCTTCATTGGCCATCAGCAAAGGAAGCAATGATTTATTCGATATCTTAAAGTGGTGCATTACTAGCCCAGCGGATAGTTGGGAGAGCGGATTTGATCAGGCGTTCCCTTAGCCGTCCGCACCGCGGCTCTATATATAAGAACGCTGCACGAGAGAAAAAGGCCCCAGTTCTCTCCAGACGCTGATTAGCGCACCACCTGTGCCGGGAGTCGCGTCGCGTCGGTATCATTGCTATAAACAGCCTCGGATGCCGTAATAAGTTACTCGGGATACGCGTAACCATGAAATCGTTTTCGAGTGAAGTGTTAATTCTGGAATGAGTTTAATGATCTATCTTCAGTTTGCGTATGTCGTATTTTCACATGCCGCCGCGGGACAGACATTCTACTATTATTTAGCGTGGCGTTTGATGAACATTATCATCAAATTATGGCGAGCATTCACTTAAGTATTTAATTTGAACAATTATAGTTGCATCAGCGCATTAGACTCTGAACTGCTCTGGTTGTTGGATTGTGTGGATTCTTTTTGGTCTGTGACTTTCAGAATATAGTGAACATTTTAGAGAGAATCGTTTTTGATTATGAATCCCAGACAATCTCCTAATTCCTCAGAGCTATAAGCTGTAGCTATAAATGTATTTCTCAGATGAAGTGGGCACTAGGAATTCTAATTACATGCTTCACGTTTTGCTAATCACTTTCTGGTTGCCAATATTGTAGTTAGAGAGCCAGCGTTGAGAATGGCAAACAGCAATAAATAAAAAAAATAACAAACATTTAATACCAATTAAATCCACCCACCGCCCCACATATGGTGCATCGGCCGGGAAAAACAAAACATTTTATAACAATTATTTCTACCCGCCGCCCCACAGGAGGTTCGAATTCTGCCTTGGGCATTGGTGTGTGTGTGTGTGTGTGTGTGTGTGTGTGTGTGTGTGTGTGTCGTCATTAGCGTAAGTTAGTTTCAGTTACTCACACATTATGAGAGTCTCCACATTACGGAACTGTTTGATACTGACTTTTTGGGATTTGTTGGGTAGGAAGAATTAATTAGGATTTAATCAAATTTTGACATCGTTTCATTCTTATTTCGAAGGGTTTTTGTGAATTTTTTCGATAGTTTCAGCCAAAAATAACAAAGTTACGCTGTGATGTCCGCTGAAGATTGTGAGCCTAGATCTCCAGTTGCATGCAGTGTAGCCGTTCCGATTTCCATCTGTAATCAAAAAGGGTTTGATGTCACATTAATAACCTATTTTCTAAAAATGTGACCCTCAGAGCAGGTGAAAATAACGAAAATTAAAAATTTTGCAGGCGTTGGAACAATTTACTTCGATTTTCACAATTTTTTCTCTAATTATGAAAAGGAAAATACCTTAAAATCATAACATTATCTCACAAATTGCTTCATATAATTCGTAATTTTATAAAGAATCATACGATCAATTTTCACAGTGATCAGTTCTATACTTTTTGAGTTAGGCTGCATGCAAATTTCGAGATAAACGCGTTTGAAAAATAAATTCTCGGAAACTAGAGATTCAAAGAAGTTAACAATAATGTAAACTGCTCACCGATTAATCTGCGATTCCAGCACCATATAGTAATCCTTCTTCTTCCTAATGGGCTTCGTTTTGCGCTTGCAGCAGTAGTTTCCGAGCTTTCCGACCTTCCTTCAATTTCAGTGAACTACGTCAATTCTGCCGGCTTACGCGCTGGTTATCCATTTGTTCGGCATAATTGAAGCTTTGCGTGCCTACTACAATTCCTGCCTCGTTCATGACCATCAGAAGGGATGAATTTCCTTCATTGAATAAGCCCGTTGCTAAATACGATGCCAGTTCAACGACTTTTAGTCCAGAGTGCAAGGGTTTAGGAGCTAATCGCCAAATAGTGGAATTAAAACATTATTCGCATTTTGTGTGTGGCCACCTAAACATCTCTCCAGTAATTTATGCCTTGATAAATCTGCGATCGAGCCTGTACCCGTTGTGCATTCGGTTCTATGCTCATAAAGCACAAACGAATGGGAATTTGGCTTTGAAATTTTGACAGCGTATTCTTGGATAGTTACACTAACGATTTATGCAATAATAAAATCGGATTTTTTGAATCTCCCAAATTGGTTTCCCTCTTAAGTAGTGTGTAAGCCTAGGGACTGATGACTTCAGCAGGTTGGTCCCATAGGAACTTACTATCACTCATTACAATGTATCTCTGTACCAAATAAGGATTTGAGGAATATTTCTATACATATACATTTGTGCTTCAAAACAACAGTGCAAGTAAACCAAACGTGTCAACCCAACGAAAAATTATGTCATGCATAGTCCACATTGATTGCAGAAAGTAGAACTACCGGTGCGCTCGTAAAATTTCAAGATATTTCTGTTGTAGTCTAAAGTTAGCACTACGTTGTGTCAGAACCAACTTCTACTCGTAATTCGTTAATATTTATAATAAAGAAAGAAATAGCTTTCAGTCACAAGCAATCGATCAGTTGTCCTTAGAGTGCTTCCTATTAACCCTTTGCTGGGTCCGCGGGGTCATTTCTGTCTATATGCATGATCCAACTTGTATCATGTCTCGCGCCACCTGCCGTTGTTTACTTTTTCAGTACCTTCCCACTCTTCACAGCAAGCCATCAGCATGTTTTCATCATCCTGCCAGTCACCATCTAGTTGTTGTGAGCCTCGCAAGGCATTTCTGACTCCAAGCGCCTACCTAAGAGTTAAAGAGTGATAATGCATGGGAGTTATTACAGTGGAAACATTTCGTCGTTCCTTTACATCTCTTTGCTCAATATTTGTGCAAATTTCGTCCATATCTAGTGATTCATTAAAGGGGATTCATTTTTCAGAAATAGGGGACGTTATTCTTCGTCTGTGAAGACGGCAGGACACGTAGACTTCCCGAGGAATCGCTCCCCGCTAACGCGGCCCGCTGTATGGCGCACCCAACAGGCCGCTAACAAGCACTGCTCCAACACAAGCGTCGCTTTGTTGCTCTGGTAGCGCGGGGCTTTGCGCGTCATTCACACGTAACACCGGGCGTCCGTCGTCTGCAGGTGCCTAGTGGATAAAGAGTAGACATAGAGGGAAAAGAGGCAGACGAAAGTCGGACAGCGCGACCAGCCCTTTCGCAGTTGGCAGAGACGCCACGCTGCAGTCTGAAGAGAGGTTGGGTCTCGCCGGCCCAGGGGGGGTACACTTCGGCACAGGCGTCAGCAGATAGCAGTCCTTCTGAGCTACCTGCTACGAACGTAGCCAGAGCAAGAAGATATCTGTGACTCACGACCGTCAGAGAGTAAAACCCAAAGAGGCAGGTAATACGCAGAGATTCTGGGGCACGGTATTTAGCGCTGCTTGCGGTGCGTTACCATATCATTAACATCCGTGTTTTTGTGGGCAACCTGCATTTTTCCTGAAAGCGGGAGAGGTTGTACTTGGTGAAAACTTTCTGAAGCCAAGATCACGTAAGTATTTCTTTATCTACAACAACCAGTTTGGACAGATTTTGCTGACGTCTTTAAGTCATCAGAATTTAATGTTATAAAAAGTGTTCATTTAGTGTGTCGAAACCGGTTGTTAGTACATAAAGAAATATTTATGCGGTCTTGGCTTCAGAAAGTTTTTTCCAGGCAAAACAGGTCGCTCCTAACTTCTCAGCATGAGCAAAATTCAACCTGCTTGTATTTTGTTTCTGAGGACTACAAAACTGCTGAATTTCTTTTGGGATCATGCCTACCATGTGCTGTAGATGCAAATACAAACTCATACGTGAAAAAAAAGACTGGAGGGGGTCTCTGAACATATTATTATAAGCTGAAGCGACAAAGAAACTGGTACAGGCCTGCATATTCAAATACAGAGACATGTAAACAAGCAGAACACAGCGCAGCGGTCGGCAACGCCTATGTAAGACAACAAGTGTGTGGCGCAGTTGTTAGATCGTTTACTGCTGCTACAATGGCGGGTTATCAAGATTTAAGTGAGTTTGAACTTGGTGTTGTAGTCGGCGCACGAGCGATGGGACACAGCTTCTCCGAGGTAGCGATGAAGTGGGGATTTCCCCGTACGACCATTTCACGAGTGCAGAAAGAATATAAGGAATCCGGTAAAACATCAAATCTCCAACATCGCTGAGGCCGGAAAAAGATGCTGCAACAACGGCACCCGACGACTAAAGAGAATCATTCAACGTGACAGAAATGCAACACCTCCGCAAATTGCTGAAGACTTCAGTGCTCGTCCATCAAAAAGAGACAGCATGGGAACCATTCAACGAAACATCATCGATACTGACTTTCGGAGCTGAAGGCCCACTCGTATACCCTTGATGATTGCATGACACAAAGCTTTAAGCCTCGCCTGTGGCCGTCTACACCGACATTGGATTGTTGATGACTGGAAACATGTTGACGAGTCTCGTCTCAAATTGCATTGAACAGATGAATGTGTACGGGTATGGAGACAACCACATGAATCCATGAACCCTATATATCAGCAGGGGACTATTCAAGGTTGTAGAGGTTCTGTAATGTTTGTGGGGCGTGTACAGTTATCCTTATAACTGTACTACAGCCACTTTTTCTCACAAAATCTGCTTTCGACAAGACAGCAATAATAATTTTTTTCACTCTGTGCGCTAGAGATGTCAGACACTGAAAAGAAGGCGTGGTAAGGAATAAACATTTCAAATTTACTTTTAAAGTTAGTCTACATCTATGTGTTTACTCTACTATGCACAATAAAGTGCCTGGTAGAGGGTTCAATGAACCATCTGCAAGCTGTCTCTCTACCGTCCCACTCTCGAACGGCGCGCGGGGAAAAACGAGCACATAAGTTTTTCTGTACAAGCCCTGATTTCTGTTATTTTATTGTGATGACCATTTCTCCCTATGTAGTTGGGTGCCAACAGAATATTTTCGCAATAAGAGGAGAAAAAATGGGCGACTGAAATTTTATGAGATGATCCCGTTGCAACGAAAACACCTCGTTTTAATGATTGTCTCTCCAATTCACGTATCATATCTGTGGCACTATCTCCCCTATTTCGCGATAGTACAAAACGAGCTGCCCTTCTCTGAACTTTTTCGATGCCGTCCGTCAGTCCCACCTGATGGGGATCCCACACAACACAGCAGTAGTCCTGAATAAGGCAGACAAGCGAGGTGTAAGCAGTCTCTTCGGTAGACCTGTTGCACCTTATAAGTGTTTTGCCAATGACTCGCAGTCCCTGGTTTGCTCTACCCATAATATTATTTATGGGATTGTTCCAATTTAGGTTATGTGTAGTCGTAATCCCTAAGAATTCAGTTGAATTTACAGCCATAAGATTTGTGTGACTTGTCGCGTAATCGAAATTTAGCGAATTTCTTTTAGTACTTATGTGAATAACTTCACACTTTTCTTTTTTCAGAGTCAACTGCCACTTTTCGCACCATACAGATATCTTATCTAAATCATTTTGCAATTCGTTTTGGTCGTCTGATGACTTTACAATACCGCAAATGACAGCATCATATGCAAACAATCTAAGAGGGCTACTCGGATTCTCCCCTGTGTCGTTAATATAGATCAAGAACAATAGAGGGCCTATAACACCTCCTTAGGGAACGCCGGATATTACTTCTGTATACTATCCTATCAGTCACGCATTTAACAGTACTTCGCACTCTAGCACTATGTAGTGCACTACTTTCAGGGCGAAAAATTTTATTTGCAACAAATCTGACAAAGTAATACATGTATTATGGAATAGCATTTATAATGCCTCACAGATTGGACGGCTGTCTACATGACAGATAATGAACATCATGTTACTCGTTTGGCACATTATTTCGATTGAATATGTTGTACCTAGAAGATAAGTTAACCAGGAACATTATTACACGACACCAGTAAACCTCGTATCCTTGCAGTCACATGCACGCGTAATATCCCGAATGAATGGGATACGGATCTAACTTAAATTACCCTGTATATTTTCATACTATTTTACACTGCTTGTTGAGTTCTTTCCATTTACTACAGTCATGAACCATGGACCTTGCCGTTGGTGGGGAGGCTTGCGTACCTCAGCGATAAAGATAGCCGTTCCGTAGGTGCAACCACAACGGAGGAGTATTTGTTGAGAGGCCAGACAAACGTTTGGTTCCTGAAGAGGGGCAGCAGCCTTTTCAGTAGTTGCAAGGGCAACAGTCTGGATGATTGACTGATCTGACCTTGTAACACTAACCAAAACGGCCATGCTGTTGTGGTACTGTGAATGGCTGAAAGCAAGGGGAAACTACAGCCGTAATTTTTCCCAAGGGCATGCAGCTTTACTGTATGATTAAATGATGATCTCGCCCTCTTGGGTAAAATATTCCGGAGGTAAAATAGTCCCCCATTCGGATCTCGGGGCGGGGACTACCCAAGAGGATGTCGTTATCAGGAGAAAGAAAACTGGCATTCTACGGATCGGAGCGTGGAATGTTAAAGTTAGATATAGTGGGAATTAGTGAAGTTCGGTGGCAGCAGGAACAAGACTTTTGGTCAGGTGGATACAGGGTTATAAATACAAAATAAAATAGGGGTAATGCAGGAGTCGGTTTAATAATGAATAAAATATATGAGTGGGGGTAAGCTACTACAAACAGCATAGTGAACGCATTATTCTGGCCAAGATAGACACGAAGCCCACGACTACTACAGTAGAACAAGTTTATATGCCAACTAGCTCTGCAGATGATGAAGAAATTGATGAAATGTATGATGACATAAAAGAAATTATTCAGTTAGTGAAGGGAGACGAAAATTTAATAGTCATGGGTGACTGGAATTCTACAGTACGAAAAGGAAGAGAAGGACACGTAGTAGGTGAAGCCCAAAGAGGCAGGTAATATGCAGAGATTCTGGGGCACGGTATTTAGTGCTGCTTGCGGTGCATTACCATATCATTAACACCCGTGTTTCTGTGGGCATCCTGCATTTTTCCTAAAAGCGGGGGAAGTTGTACTTGGTGAAAACTTTCTGAAGCTAAGATCACGTAAGTATTTCTTTATCTACAACAACCAGTTTGGACAGATTTTGCTGACGTCTTTAAGTCATCAGAATGTAATGTTATAAAAAGTGTTCATTTAGTGTGTCGAAACCGGTTGTTAGTACATAAAGAAATATTTATGCGGTCTTGGCTTCAGAAAGTTTTTTCCAGGCAAAACAGGTCGCTCCTAACTTCTCAGCATGAGCAAAATTCAACCTGCTTGTATTTTGTTGCTGAGGACTACAAAACTGCTGAATTTCTTTTGGGATCATGCCTACCATGAGCTGTAGATGCAAATACAAACTCATACGTGAAAAAAAGACTGGAGGGGGGGTCTCTGAACATATTATTATAAGCTGAATCCACAAAGAAACTGGTACAAGCCTGCATATTCAAATGCAGAGACATGTAAACAAGCAGAACACAGCGCTGCGGTCGGCAACGCCTATGTAAGACAACAAGTGTGTGGCGCAGTTGTTAGATCGTGTACTGCTGCTACAATGGCAGGTTATCAAGATTTAAGTGAGTTTGAACTTGGTGTTACAGTCGGCGCACGAGCGATGGGACACAGCTTCTCCGAGGTAGCGATGAAGTGGGGATTTCCCCGTTCGACCATTTCACGAGTGCAGAAAGAATATAAGGAATCCGGTAAAACATCAAATCTCCGACATCGCTGAGGCCGGAAAAAGATGCTGCAACAACGGCACCCGACGACTAAAGAGAATCATTCAACGTGACAGAAATGCAACACCTCCGCAAATTGCTGAAGACTTCAGTGCCCGTCCATCAAAAAGAGTCAGCATGGGAACCATTCAACGAAACATCATCGATACTGACTTTCGGAGCTGAAGGCCCACTCGTATACCCTTGATGATTGCACGACACAAAGCTTTACGCCTCGCCTGTGGCCGTCAACACCGACATTGGATTGTTCATGACTGGAAACATGTTGACGAGTCTCGTCTCAAATTGCATTGAACAGATGAACGTGTACGGGTATGGAGACAACCACATGAATCCATGAACCCTATATATCAGCAGGGGACTATTCAAGGTTGTAGAGGTTCTGTAATGTTTGTGGGGCGTGTACAGTTATCCTTATAACTGTACTACAGCCACTTTTTCTCACAAAATCTGCTTTCGACAAGACAGCAATAATAATTTTTTTCACTCTGTGCGCTAGAGATGTCAGACACTGAAAAGAAGGAGTGGTAAGGAATAAACATTTCAAATTTACTTTTAAAGTTAGTCTACATCTATGTGTTTACTCTGCTATGCACAATAAAGTGCCTGGCAGAGGGTTCAATGAACCATCTTCAAGCTGTCTCTCTACCGTCCCACTCTCGAACGGCGCGCGGGGAAAAACGAGCACATAAGTTTTTCTGTACAAGCCCTGATTTCTGTTATTTTATTGTGATGACCATTTCTCCCTATGTAGTTGGGTGCCAACAGAATATTTTGGCAATAAGAGGAGAAAAAACGGGCGACTGAAATTTTATGACAAGATCCCGTTGCAATGAAAACACCTTGTTTTAGTGATTGTCTCTCCAATTCACGTATTATATCTGTGGCACTATCTCCCCTATTTCGCGATAGTACAAAACGAGCTGCCCTTCTCTGAACTTTTTCGATGTCGTCCGTCAGTCCCACCTGATGGGGATCCCACACAACACAGCAGTAGTCCTGAATAAGGCGGACAAGCGAGGTGTAAACAGTCTCTTCGGTAGACCTGTTGCACCTTATAAGTGTTTTGCCAATGACTCGCAGTCCCTGGTTTGCTCTACCCATAATATTAGTTATGGGATTGTTCCAATTTAGGTTATGTGTAGTCGTAATCCCTAAGAATTCAGTTGAATTTACAGCCATAAGATTTGTGTGACTTGTCGCGAAATCGAAATTTAGCGAATTTCTTTTAGTACTAATGTGAATAACTTCACACTTTTCTTTTTTCAGAGTCAACTGCCACTTTTCGCACCATACAGATATCTTATCTAAATCATTTTGCAATTCGTTTTGGTCATCTGATGACTTTACAATACCGCAAATGACAGCATCATATGCAAACAATCTAAGAGGGCTACTCGGATTCTCCCCTGTGTCGTTAATATAGATCAAGAACAATAGGGAGCCTATAACACCTCCTTAGGGAACGCCGGATATTACTTCTGTATATTATCCTATCAGTCACGTATTTTACAGTACTTCGCACTCTAGCACTATATAGTGCACTACTTTCAGGGCGAAAAATTTTATTTGCAACAAATCTAACAAAGTAATACATGTATTATGGGACAGCATTTATAATGCCTCACAGATTGGACTGCTGTCTACATGATTGATAATGAACACCATGTTACTCGTCTGGCACATTATTTCGATTGAATATGTTGTACCTAGAAGATAAGTTAACCAAGAACATTATTACACGACATCAGTAAACCTCGTATCCTTGCAGTCGGATGCACGCGTAATATCCCGAATGAATGGGATACGTTTCTAACTTAAATTACCCTCTATATTTTCGTGTTATTTTACGCTGCTTGTTGAGTTCTTTCCATTTACTACATTCATGAACCATGGACCTTGCCGTTGGTGGGGAGGCTTGCGTACCTCAGCGATAAAGATAGCCGTTCCGTAGGTGCAACCACAACGGAGGAGTATTTGTTGAGAGGCCAGACAAACGTGTGGTTCCTGAAGAGGGGCAGCAGCCTTTTCAGTAGTTGCAAGGGCAACAGTCTGGATGATTGACTGATCTGACCTGCTGTTGTGGTACTGAGAACGGCTGAAAGCAAGGGGAAACTACAGCCGTAATTTTTCCCAAGGGCATGCAGCTTTACTGTATGATTAAATGATGATGTCACCCTCTTGGGTAAAATATTCCGGAGGTAAAATAGTCCCCCATTCGGATCTCGGGGCTGGGACTACTCAAGAGGATGTCGTTATCAGGAGAAAGAAAACTGGCGTTCTACGGATCGGAGCGTGGAATGTTAAAGTTAGATATAGTGGCAATAGTAGGTTAGAAAATTTAAAAAGGGAAATGGATAGGTTAAAGTTAGATATAGTGGGAATTAGTGAAGTTCGGTGGCAGGAGGAACAAGACTTCTTGTCAGGTGGATACAGGGTTATAAATACAAAATCAAATAGGGGTAATGCAGGAGTCGGCTTAATAATGAATAAAATATATGAGAAGGGGGTAAGCTACTACAAACAGCATAGTGAACGCATTATTCTGGCCAAGATAGACACGAAGCCCACGACTACTACAGTAGTACAAGTTTATATGCCAACTAGCTCTGCAGATGATGAAGAAATTGATGAAATGTATGATGACATAAAAGAAATTATTCAGTTAGTGAAGGGAGGCGAAAACTTAATAGTCATGGGTGACTGGAATTCGGCAGTAGGAAAAGGAAGAGAACGAAACTTAGTAGGTGAATATGGATTGGGACTAAGAAATGAAAGAGAAAGCCGGCTGGTAGAATTTTGCACACAGCACAAGTTAATCATAGCTAACACTTGGTTCAAGAATCGTGAAAGAAGGTTGTATACATGGAAGAACCCTGGAGATACTAAAAGGTTTCAGATAGATTATATAATGGTAAGACAGAGATCTAGGAACCAGATTTTAAATTGTAAGACATTTCCAGGGGCAGATGTGGACTCCGACCACAATCTATTGGTTATGAACTGTAGATTAAAACTGAAGAAACTGCAAAAAGGTGGGAATTTAAGGATATGGGACCTGGATAAACCGACTAAACCAGAGGTTGTACAGAGTTTCAGGGAGAGCATAAGAGAACAATTGACAGGAATGGGGGACAGAAGTACAGTAGAAGAAGAATGGGTAGCTTTGAGGGATGAAATTCTGAAGGCAGCAGAGGATCAAGTAGGTAAAAAGACGAGGACTAGTAGAAATCCTTGGGTAACAGAAGAAATATTGAATTTAATTGACGATAGGAGAAAATATAAAAATGCAGTAAATGAAGCAGGCAAAAAGGAATACAAACGTCTCAAAAATGAGATCGACAGGAAGTGCAAAATGGCTAAGCAGGGATGGCTAGAGGGCAAATGTAAGGATGTAGAGGCTTATCTCACTAGGGGTAAGATAGATACTGCCTACAGGAAAATTAAAGAGACCTTTGGAGATAAGAGAACGACTTGTATGAATATCAAGAGCTCAGATGGAAACCCAGTTCTAAGCAAAGAAGGGAAAGCAGAAAGGTGGAAGGAGTATATAGACGGTCTATCCAAGGGCGATGTACTTGAGGACAATATTATGGAAATGGAAGAGGATGTAGATGAAGATGAAATGGGAGATACGATACTGCGTGAAGAGTTTGACAGAGCTCTGAAAGACACGAGTCGAAATAAGGCCCCGGGAGTAGACAACATTCCATTGGAACCACTGACGGCCTTGGGAGAACCAGTCCTGACAAAATTCTACCATCTGGTGAGCAAGATGTATGAAATAGGCGAAATACCCTCAGACTTCAAGAAGAATATAATAATTCCAATCCCAAAGAAAGCAGGTGTTGACAGATGTGAAAATTACCGAACAATGAGTTTAATAAGTCACAGCTGCAAAATACTAACGCGAATTCTTTACAGACGAATGGAAAAACTGGTAGAAGCGGACCTCGGGGAAGATCAGTTTGGATTCCGTAGAAGTGTTGGAACACGTGAGGCAATACTGACCCTACGACTTATCTTAGAAGATAGATTAAGGAAAGGCAAACCTACGTTTCTAGCATTTGTAGGCTTAGAGAAACCTTTTGACAATGTTGACTGGAATACTCTCTTTCAAATTCTGAAGGTGGCAGGGGTCAAATACAGGGAGCGAAAGGCTATTTACAATTTATACAGAAAGCAGATGGCAGTTATAAGAGTCGATGGACATGAAGCAGTGGTTGGGAAGGGAATGAGACAGGGTTGTAGCCTCTCCCCGATGCTATTCAATCTGTGTATTGAGCAAGCTGTAAAGGCAACGAAAGAAAAGTTCGGAGTAGGTATTAAAATCCATGGAGAAGAAATAAAAACTTTGAGGTTCACCGATGACATTGTAATTTTTTCAGAGACAACAAAGGGCTTGGAAGAGCAGTTGAACGGAATGGACAGTGTCTTGAAAGGAGGGTATAAGACGAACATCTACAAAAGCAAAACGAGGATAATGGAATGTAGTCGAATTAAGTTGGGTGATGCTGAGGGAATTAGATTAGGAAATGAGACACTTAAAGTAGTAAAGGAGTTTTGCTGTTTGGGGAGCAAAATAACTGATGATGGTCGAAGTAGAGAGGATATAAAGTGTACACTGACAATGGCAAGGAAAGCGTTTCTGAAGAAGAGAAATTTTTTAACATCGAGTATAGATTTAAGTGTCAGGAAGTCATTTCTGAAAGTATTTGTATGAAGTGTAGCCGTGTATGGAAGTGAAACGTGGATCATAAATAGTTTGGACAAGAAGAGAATAGAAGATTTCGAAATGTGGTGCTACAGAATAATACTGAAGATTAGATGGGTAGATCACCTAACTAATGGGGAGGTATTTAACAGAATTGGGGAGAAGAGGAGTTTGTGGCACAACTTGTCTAGAAGAAGGGATCGGTTGGTAGGACATGTTGTGAGGCATCAAGGGATCACCAATTTAGTACTGGAGGGCAGCGTGGAGGGTAAAAATCGTAGAGGGAGAGGGTTGAGTTGTTTTGGGAAGGAGACCAGACAGCGAGGTCATCGGTCTCATCGGATTAGGGAAGGATGGGGAAGGAAGTCGGCCGTGCCCTTTCAAAGGAACCATCCCGGTATTTGCCTGGAGCGATTTAGGGAAATCACGGAAAACCTAAATCAGGATGGCCGGACGCGGGATTGAACCGTCGTCCTTCCGAATGCGAGTCCAGTGTGCTAACAACTGCGCCACCTCGCTCGGTATAGAGGGAGACCAAGAGATGAATACACTAAGCAGATTCAGAAGGATGTAGGCTGCAGTAGGTACTGGGAGATGAGAAAGCTTGCACAGGATAGATTAGCATGGAGAGCTGCATCAAACCAGTCTCAGGACTGAAGACCACAGCAGCAAGTTTGATATCGCATTCACTAAGGCATGGAACTGAATGTGTTATGTTTTGCAAGAGTTAAGGTAAATAACATATACCAGGAGACAAAATGTGTTTGAAAAACGTCATTTCCCATTTTGTGTGTTGCATTATATCTGTTAGTACTGAGTATAAAATCTGATCTAGAAACTTTTGAAGCTCCATTCACTAATTTTCTTTCCTGTCAGAGAAAATTTAATGACGCAGTATGTTGACTATGAAGTAAACCAATACTTTTCGAAGTACACTGACGTAAAGCAAAATCGTAGCACCAAAAAGAAATTAATGTAGAGAATACATTTGACCAGGTAAAATATTTAAGTGATTAATATTTGGAGATCACAGGTTAATGTAAGACAGAGATAACCCATTGGAAATGTGAAATTCTGATACTTTAATAACAGGTGTAACCGCCAGAATGTTGAATGCATGTATGTAAACGTCCATTGTGATGTACTCGTGCCGCATGTCAGTTTGACGGATAGAGTTGCATGACTGTTAGACTTGATTGGTTAATACATGGACGGTTAATGCTGTTTTCTTAATGACTCTATAGTTGTCGTCCGATGATATCCCATATGCGCTCGATTGGAGACAGATATAGTGATCGAGCAGGGCAAGGTAACATGTCGACCCCCCCTTCCGGAGCACTTTGAGATACAACAGCGGTATGAGGGCGAGCGTTATCTTATTGTAAAACACCCGTCAGAATGCTATCGCCAGATTAACGTACAAATTTGCAGTCAAGGTGCGTTGGTTAACCACGAGAGCCTTTCTCTTGTGATACGAAATCGCACCCCAGACTATAACTCCAGGTGAAGGTCCAGTGTGTCTAGCACGCAGAGAAGTTGCCTGAAGGCGCTCAACTACGAGCTTCATTCTAGCTAACACAAGGCCATCACTTGCACCAAGGTAAGATGAGCTTTCATTAGAAAACATAGGACACCTCCACACTGTCCCCCAACGAGCTCTCGATTGACACCACTGAAGTCGCAAATGGCGGCGGTTTGGGATCAGTGGAATTCACGCTACGGGTCGTCTGGCTCGGATTTTTACCAGTTCGTTGTGACAGTGCGGTTCTAACTTGTGCTCAAATTGCTGCTGTATATGCAGTACAATGCGCCAGAGTCGTATGCCGCACACTATGGTCTTTCCTCTCGGTAGTGTTACGTGGCGGCGGCCGGGGTGGCCGAGCGGTTCTAGGCGCTACAGTCTGGAACCGCGAGACCGCTACGGTCTCAGGTTCGAATCCTGCTTCGCGCATGGATGTGTGTGATGTCCTTAGGTTCGTTAGGTTTAAGTAGTTCTAAGTTCTAGGGGACCAGCCTGGGAACGCCACCAGCGGAGCTTACCATGAGGCGTCATTCGTCCACGTCTACGCTACCCTGCAGGTTGGTCTCATGGAGGCCTGGATGCTCGTACTTTAGTATCTCACGGTTTGTTACTGTGCTGTGTTCTTGGATACTGAATTTTGCCTGTTAGAGTCAGTGAACTTATCAGCCGCGACGAACAGTTACTTTCCCTTGAACAGAGACACTTATATTTTTTGAATAAATAAATAACAACAGCTACCGTGTGAACACTTATCGAGCTCCTATTGACTCACAACTACGAGGGGCGTTCAATGAGTACGCAATACTCTTTTCTGAAAGCAAGTTGGTTGCACTGAGGATTCCAGTGAACCCTATTAGCCAAAGAACCTGGTACACCTGCCTAATACCGTGTAGGGCCCCCGAAGGCTGAACTGCCGCAATATGACGTGGCATGTGTGACTTGACGAGCATTGCGATCTCATTTAAACACAGGGCCGAAAGAGTCAGCCTACAGGAATTGTGAAACGAACCCTGTCGTCCAGGACCACGTCCCACAAAGGGCGCAAATTCACCACGAGATGGCGAAACCAACAGGCGTCTGTTGTCTATTGAGGCCTCAGAGCTGTAGTGTGCGAGTGAGACGGACGAAAACCTACGTCACAGGGAAACCCAGTTCAAGCCTTTTGTGGCCAAGGGACGTAGCAATGTTAAATATGGCGGACCTAAGATCAGCCATAAAGGGAAACATCTATGAAAACTATTTAATTCTGTAGTAATGCAGGGAATGAAGCCACAGTAATTTTAATCTGCCGTTCTCCATAAATGTTCATGGTGATCCCAATAAAACTTGAATATTGATCATATCTATAATACTTTACTGTTAAACTGAAATTAACAATTTTTGAACCAAAGACCTGAATGCTAATAATATCTGAACGCTTTGGTCGATCTTAACGATCGACATTTCATATAGAAGTTCATCATTATAATGACAAATGTTGTAAATATCAAGTTTGTAACTTTATTTGTTTAAGAAAGATAGTAAATTTAAATTATCAGTGTTTTCAGATCATCATTTCCTCCACACAAGACACATTGAACGATGGCAGCATGACACCTTATTGAAGCATTACGTAATAAAATATTTGTTGTAAAGTTTAGTGCATAATAGTTACTATTGATCTTTATTTATTTATCAGAAAGCACATTGGTGCAAGGCTACTGGCCGTGGCATTCAAAGCTAAGAAGGAAACTGTATTGGTTTTATGTAAAAGAATTTAACGTTTATTATGTAATGGATATTATTGTTACTTCATCTAGAACGTGAAAGTAGTCAAGCTTTGATTGTTTAAATATGTTAAAATGTAAAATAATGTAGAATAAGCTGTAGCTAAAGAGATGGACGGCTTCAGGAAAGGGAACTGCCCTAGTCAGCTGAGCGAGTATATTCGGCGCGCGGGAAACACGGTGGGAGAGGGACAGTTCGGCTGGAGACACCAAAGGGTACAGATCGGATTGAGCAGCGAGCGGACAGTCGGTCTTTAGGCAGCTAGGAAGTGAAACGACTTAGAAAGTTTCGCGTTGTGTGGTATCGCGGGACTTAGTCTCTGAGCGGTGAGCAAGAACGCGCCTGGTGTGAACACTAATATTTCGCGTAGATAACTTGTATTTCGCGATGAGAATGTGAATGATCGAAATGTGTCAAATGGATAGTCGCTCGATTGTAACAGTAACTCTAAATACGGCCACTTTCGCTATTTGTTTGTGTGGTTTCACCGCCAGACACCACACTTGCTACGTGGTAGCCTTTGAATCGGCCGCGGTGCGTTAATATACGTCGGACCCGCGTGTCGCCACTGTCAGTGATAGCAGACCGAGCGCCACCACACGGCAGGTCTAGAGAGACGTACTGGCACTCGCCCCAGTTGTACAGCCGACGTTCATAGTAATGGTTCACTGACAAATACGCTCTCATTTGCCGAGACGATAGTTAGCATAGCCTTCAGCTACATTTGCTACGACCTAGCAAGGCGCCGTATTCAATTGATATTTATTATATGAAGCATGTATCATCAAGAGCGATGTTCTACAAATATGGATTAAAGTCAAGTATTACAGCAACTGCGTCCATTTTCTAAGTTCTCATTTCCTTTTAACTGTTCCAGACCTCACGCCAATCTGCGTGAGCTTAACGCGTGCCTTTCGGCTTCCTCTCGTTGTGACTTGGCTGTCTTGCTAAGTCACAACAGTTTGCTTTCTGAATAAACATTATTCTAACCAAATCGCAGCTGTGTGGCCTACATCATTTATGGGTCGTTAATTTAGTTTCCGATATTATTGATACTGTTATTATATGTTATGTTAACTTTTTATTTCGTAAACTTGCCATCAGCCAGACAATTTAACCAAAGGATCACAAGTGTGTAATTTAGTGCGTCTAATGCGACACCTGCGGTTTAACCCCTAGACGAGTTTCAGCCAAGACATTTCGACGAAGAGGAACCGCATGAGACCCCGAATGTCCTTGGGGATGTTTGCTTGCACATAGAGTCGACTAATGTCTGAAGTAGTGCCGGAGGCAATTAACACCATGAATCCTGCATGGCTGTCCATAAATCCGTGACAGTACGTGGGGGTGGAGCTCTCTTCTGAACAGCACGTTGCAAGGCATCCTGGATATGCTCAACAATATCCATGAATGGGGATTTTAGTGGCCAGTGAGAGTGTTTAAGCTCAGAAGAGTGTTCCTGGAGCCCCTCTAGCAATTCTGGACGTGTGGGATGTCGCACTGTCCTTCTGGAACTGCCCAAGTCTGTCGGAATGCAAAATGGACATGAATGGGTGCAGGTGATCAGACAGGATGCTTCTGTACGTGTCACCTGTCAGAGTCGAATTTAGACGTATCAGGTGTGCCATATCACTCCAACTACACAAGCCCCACACCATTACAGAGCCTCCACCAGACTGAACAATTCCCTGCTTACATACAGGGTCCATGGATGCACCATTGTTTGCATACCCGTCCGCGTCTATCCGCTCGATTCAGTTTGAAACGAGACTCGTCCGACTAGGCAACATGTTTCCAGATCAACAGTCCCTTGTCGTTGTTGACGGACCCAGGTGGGGTGTAAAGCTTTGTGTCGTGCAGTCATCAAGGGTGCACGAGTGGGCCTTCGGCTTCGGAAGGCCTTATTTCGCTTCAGGCAAAGGGAAATCATGAAAAACCTAAAGCAGGATGACCGGACTCGGGTTTGAACCGTCGTCCTCCCGAAGGGAAGTCGAGCAAAGAAGCCGCGATGAACAAGTGTTTACAGATACGAGCACTAGATGTCACTGCAGCTGGTTTTTTTTAATCCCACTGCAGAAGTGGAACAGCGAACTGTACGTAGGTGAGTGATCCGAACTACCGAGGTATTCGCATTTGGACTGGCACTGGTGGTTGGATCGTTTGCATCCTATCCTTCTTAATCAAATGATCTGAAGTTAAGTTCTTAGACCAACGAGATGTTTGCTGTTTAATTATTGTTAAAATCGTATGTATGTACTACGATACACGTGTATTTTGTACAGCCTGTAAAAAAAGAATTGTACTGCAAAAAACAGCCCATTTATTTAGCTAGATGAGGGCCGATAATAGACATAAATGCAAGATGTACAATCTTGTGATGGTACGTGAGATTCTTGGGGGTCTTTCAAAGAATTAGAACACACTGCAGAAATGAGCCTACTATCGAATTCAAATACTTGGTACACGTCGTTCCCTGGTACTGTGGTACCGTTGATTGTAGCGTGTAACGAGCTGAAGTAGTGTAGCGTATCTTGTTAAAGTAGGTCATGGGTGAAATTCCAGCCCAATCGAATGTGGACTTCATCAAGACGCTTACATTTCAAATATATTTGTGCTAACTAGGATCATATTTCATACTCAACTCACGGTGGCTCAAAATAATATATTCACAATTATCTGCAGAGCTGTGTTTTTTTGGAAAGGTTTTGCTTATGTTATCACGCATTTTCAACCGGTTTAGCTTCCTTTGTGTGTCGTTTTATTTTAAGTTTTATTATCGTGGGGCTGTCAATATGGCCCCTTTGATTTCTCTTATGAACATACTGTAAGCTTCCGTCCGTTGAATATGTATGGTGTTGATACCATAACATTTTTGTTTCTCATGTGAGTTGTTACGATCCACGCTATCAAATGTAATTTTGTAGTCCATTTAATTAAACTGAATACATTGTACGTACGTATTATCTTGCAACTATCAGACACAGGCGTACTGGTAGATCCTGTCTCCCTAGGCTTTGGGAAGGCGTTCACTACTGAACCAAATTAACGACTGTTAAATACATTAATGCAAAAAATTTCCTCATATTGCAACTGTCTTCAGGAATTTCCGAAGAGCAGAATCCAATGTATCATACAGCATTCCGAGTAACTGCAAAGGTATTTTCTTAAAGCATGCAAACGCTTTATCATCTAGGGTCAGCTATGTGCATTCTCGGTATATTCCCTCATTGCGGTTCAGTTCTCAACATGGGGTTTTTCGGGTTGGAGAAAAATTCTTTTGAAATGTTGTTTTTTCCAGTGTGGTAAAATTGGGTATTGGTCCAGCGCATTTCTCACCATATTCGCTATTTTACTACAAGCAAGGAATTAATTATACGGCATTTACGTAACAATAAATCGTATGTAATTTTCGAGTTTCCCTATATGGCAATAACGATCACCAGCGTTAGATCTCTAGAGAATAACTGCGCAGTTTCCGTAAATACTCCTCGTCTTACCACTGCCTGGAGTATCTCGAAAAGTAACTCATGGTAGGGAAAAAAATTATGAGAGAATAAACTGGTAAAGTTTCAATTACTTTCTGTTCGAGAGAACGCTAGTTTCAACGGTATAACGATCATTTGGAGGGAGAACTGTAACAGCCCGATTCGAAACACCTGTAATGTTGGAAGTACCGCAGGTGGGTGGCACTTAAACTGGAGTATTCTGAGAAGTTTTCATTATATGTGTGCACAAATGTTACCGTAAGTGGCCAGAAATCTTCGGTCGCCGTGCTCTTTTGTCTAGTTTCGAGAGGGTTTGAAAATACATCGAGAACTTAATTTCCAAATGGCGGAGAAGCGTTAGCGGGGAGGGCCCATTCCAGAGCAGGTTTACGACAAAGGAATTTTCTGCAGCCGCACATGCAAGCCCACCGGCAAACGCTTCAGCTAATTAACACCGGCCTTCCACCTGCTGCAGTCATGCCGGTTTTTCAGTTATCTCCGTCCACGGCATAATTGCAGTGGATGAACAAATTGTTATCTCGTGGTTTTTCCACCGACTCATATTTGCATGGAATTCACTCTGTGTGTGGGACGCGAAAATAGCGAGCGCCTCGACAAATAGATCTCTCCTTTCCGGGGGAAAATATGAAACTGTGCAGTCTTTCGTCTTTTTCGGTTTTGAAATAATTGTAAGAGTCGAGAAAAAGTATTACTTTCAAGCAGTAAATCGCGCCATGGAAACAGCAACTCATTTTGTCGCCATTTTATGAGCAATTCGTCGCACTGACTGATAAAGGCGACCAGTGCTGTAAGGGAATTGCAGGTCAAAAACAAAAATGAAAGGTTATATTGTGCAATCAGTGATAAATCTACGTCCTGTAGTGAAAAGTAGGGATAAAATTTGGGGAGAGAAAAATTATATATAACTTGTAGAGAAATTATATATAGCTTGTTGAGAAAAATTATATGTAACTTGTAGAGAAATTATGTATAGCTTGTTGAGAAAAATTATATATAACTTGTAGAATTGATACATAACTTGTAGAGAATTACATATAGCGTGAAGAGCCAAAGAACATGAAAGGGAAGTAGTGGTTGAGAAGGGAATTAGACTGGATTGTAGCTTCTCCCCGATCTTATTTAATCTGCACATTCAGCAAGCAGAATATGAAACCAAGGAGAAATTCGGAAAGGAAATTAAACTTGTAACTTTGAAGTTTGTCAATGACACCTTAATTCTGTCACAGGCGACAAAGGAATTGATGGAGCACTTGAACGGAGTGGATAGTGTCTTGAAAATATATTATAAGATGAACATCAGCAACAGTAAAACAATGCGAATGGAGTGTAGTTGCGAAGCTGAAGAAACTACCTTAGGAAACGATACTCTAAAAGCAACACAGGAGGTTTGTTATTTGAGCAGCAAAACAGCTAATGGCCGAAATAAAGAGGATATGAAGCGCAGACTGACTGTAGCAAGAAAAGCACTTCAAACAAGAGGAATTTGTTAATATAAATCTAAAATGTAAGTGTTAGAAAGTATTTTCTGAATGTATTTGTTTATGGTGTAGTCTTGTACGGAAGTGAAACGTGGACAATATGAAGTTCATACTCGAACTGAATTAAAGTTTTTCAGATATTGTGCAGCAGTTATATGGGTGGATCCAATAACTAATAATTAGAGCTCTGATTTTAGTGACAAGTCATATTTTTTTCGTGAACTTTAGAATGAACTTTAAAACAATTTATACACGAAACGAGGTATTGTAGTGTAGTGTAAATGTTTAGTTTCTTCCAGTAACTTTACAATTTTACCATGAGTGAGAAGTGTGGGCTCTGTCGTAGATTTGTGAGTAGTAGGTTACGGTGTGGGATCTGTTCAAAGTATTTACATTGGGGGAATGCAGTACGGAAGCCAGTGGGTATTCTAGCGTGATCGTCTCCTGGGAATGCAGAATCTGTAGTATAAATAAGTTCATAGAGGAGCAGGAGTGTAAAATCTGTGCCCTTCAGATACCGTTACAATACGCAAAGGAAGAACTAGATAGGTTGAGGAGGAAGGGTGAAGGATTGTGGGGAGGCCAGCCGGCGTGGCCGAGCGGTTCTAGGCGCTACAGTCTGGAACAGCGTGACCGCTACGGTCACAGGTTCGAATCCTGCCTCGGGCATGGATGTGTGTGGTGTCCCTAGGTTAGTTAGGTTTAAGTAGTTCTGAGTTCTAGGCGACTGATGACCTCAGAAGTTAAGTCCCATAGTGCTCAGAGCCATTTTTGATTGTGGGGAATGTGAACTGGCAGTTGGCACGAAGGTAGCTAGGAGGAGGAGGTATTCAGACTGTTGTACTTTGGGTATATACAGTAGATTTGAGCAACTGTCAGAATTGAGTGGAGAGGAGCCTCTTGTAGCTTTAGGTGTAGGAAACATGCAGCAGTCCTCAGCAGTTAGGAAACCTAAGTCAGTTGCAAAGTCTAACAGAAAGTAGAGGGTTCTGCTGCTAGGTAGTTCACACGGTAGAGGTGTGGGCCAGCAGCTGCAGGAAGTGTTGGGGAGTGGGTACCAGGTCACCAGCATTGTGAAGTCTAGTGCAGGATTGGCTCATGTGACTGACAGCATAGGGGACTTATGTAAGAATTTTACGAAGGAGGATCAGGTAGTGATAGTGGGTGGAGCAAGGAATAGTTGACAGGGACAGGGAATATGTTGTAGGTGGTGTCCAGGTACAGATAGCTACTCAAACTGGTGGCACTAATGTGCACTTCACGCAACTGTTACAGCTTCATGATCGGTCTCATCTTAATGTGGCTGTTAGGCACGTTAACATGGGCTGGAGAAGGCACTGATCTCAGAGGGCATGGGTCAGTTGGGTCTATCAGTATATCAGGCTTCACTAGGCATGGCCAGCACCTCAATAGGCATGGGAAGAGGAGGCTGGCAGAACTTAAAGGTAACAGTGTAGTGGGTGGTGGCGGGATCATTCATGTAGAAATTCCTGTAGTAGTTGGTGTTAGAGCTGCACCTTTTTTCAGATTGAAGTCAGCTGATAGGTGTACCTGCTTGAAGGAAGTCCCTCTAACTAAGACATTCCAAGTAGAGAAGGAATTAGCATATTTCGTCAAAATATAAGAGGTGTTAGAAATAAAGTTAGTGAACTGCTTATAGATGTTGACTCTGAAATTATTGGTATATCGGAGCACCACTTAAATAATTGGACAATTCAGAGGCTTCCTTTACCAGGAAATAGATTAGCTGGCTGTTTTTCAAGGCGTTCCTTGCAAAGTGGAGGAGCGGCCATGTACAAAAAAACAGTATTCAGTTTGAGTACATAGACATATGACGGCCCTCCACTGACCTGATATTGGAGTGTTGTGCAGGGGCAGTTGAATTTAGTGAAACTAAACTTCTAATTGTTATTGTTTATAGGTCCCCTAATACTGACTTCAGAGCATTTCTGCTCAAGCTAGAGAACGTTCTTGATTCACTTTATAGGAAGCACCAGAAATTAGCTTTATGTGGTGACTTCAGTATTAATTTTGTATATGATTGTGCAAGAAAAAGGTCGTTCGTATATCTCCTAAATTCGTAAGATCTGATGAAAACTGTGATTTTTCCAACTAGGGTGTAGGGGAACAGTAGCACAGCCATAGAAAATATTTTCATTCTTTCCTCATTACTAGATGGGCACTGTGTTAGTAAAAGGGTGAATTGCCTTTCAGACCATGACGTACAAATTTTAACACTAAAAGGCTTTTGTACTCAAACAAATGTCTCATATAATTACAATCTGTGTAGGAAAGCTAATCCAACAGCAGCAGAGAGTGTTTCAAACCTTGTCAAGGAACAAGAGTGGCAGGATATTTATAGTGCTGATAAAATAGATGGCAAATATGCTTTCCTTAGCACATTTCTCATGCTCTTAGAGAATTGCTTTCCATTAGAACATTCTAAACGGGGTACTAGCAGTAAAAGGAAGCCTGGGCGACTTGTTAGTGGGATAAGGATATCATGTAGAACAAAGAGGGAATTGTATCAAAAAGCTAGAAGTAGTCACAATCAAGCTAGAGTGTCCCATTACAGACAGTATTGTAAGGTGTATGTATGGAGTATGTGGTACGGAAATAGAATAGCTAATTTCCAGTATAAAATTAAAACCATATGGTCAGTTGTGAAGGAAGTATCTGGTCAGCAGCATAAGGTCGACGATACAAAGTCAGTCTGCAGTAAAAATATTTCTGTTAGTGATAAATCAGATATATGTACTGTATTTAATAATCATTTTCTGAGAATTTCTGGCGAATTAAATGAAAATTTAGATTCTATGGGGAATCATATAACTCTCTTGGCAAATGCCTTTCCGAGGCTGATGTCTGATATACTCCTTTGTGATACAGCCAAGTGGTAGATTGAGTCAATAATTAAATCACTGAAGACCAAGAACTCTTATGGATATAATGGAGTGCCTATCACAATATTAAAGTATTGTGCTGCACATGTTAGGCCTGTACTTAGCCATAGTTATAATTTTTCCTTCCAGAATGGTCAGTGAACGAGTAAAGTACTCAGTAGTAAAGCCACTTTATAAAAAGGGAGAAAGGGATAATGTAGGCAATTTTAGAGCTAAAGCTATTGAAAAGGCTGTGAATGTAAGGATAATTGATCAGTTTGTATCACCTAATTTGCTATCCGATGTACAGCTCGGCCTTAGAAGTCGTTTAACAACTGAAAATGCTATAATCTCTTTTCTCTGTGAGGTAATTGATGCATTAAGCAAAAGGGTTCGAACGCTAGGCATATTTCTTTATTTAACTAAGGCGTTTGATCACAAAATATTACTCCAGAAGTTGGACCATTACAGAATATGAGGAGTAGCTCACAATCGGTTCACCTCTTATTTTAGCAACAGACAGCAAAAGGTCATTATTAACAATGTTGAGAATGGCTGTGATGTGGGGTCTGTGTGGGGTACAGTCAAGCGGTTCGTGCCCCAGGGATCAGTGTTGGGGCCATCCTGTTCCTTATTTACATAAATGATATGACCTCTAGTATTACGGGTAACTCCAAAATATTTCTCTTCTCTGATGATACTAGCTTGGTAGTGAAGGATGTCGTGTGCAGCATTCGCTCGATTTCAAATAGTGCAGCTAATGGCCTAAGTTCATGGCTTGTAGAAAATAAACTAAAGCTAAATCACAGTAAGACTCAGTTTTCAAAATTTCTAACAAACAATTCATCAAAACCTGACGTTTTAATTTCACAGAATGGGTATATGATTAGTGAAACTGAACAGTTCAAATTTCTAGGTGTTCTGATAGATAGCAAGCTGTCGTGGAAAGCCCACGTTCAGGATCTGGTTCAAAGACTTAATGCTACCGTTTTTACTATTCGAATGCTGTCTGAAGTGAGTGATCATTCGACACGAAAATTAGTCTACTTTGCTTATTTTCATTCCCTTATGTCGTATGGTACTATATTTTGGGGTAGCTCTTCCCATTCTGAAAGGATATTTTTGGCTCAGAAACGGGCGGTTCGGGCAATAAGTCGTGTAAGTTCACGAGCCTCTTGTCGACCCCTGTTAACTAGTCTGGATATTTTGAGATTGGCCTGCCAATATATATATTCTTTACTGTCATTCCTTGTTAACAATATGAGGTTATTCCGTAGAATGAGCAGCATTCACACAGTTAATACTCGGCAGAAATTCAACCTGCATTTGGATTGGACTTCCTTAACTCTTGTGCAGAAAGGTTGCAGCATACTGCTGCATCAATTTTCAATAAGCTACCACAAGAATTCAAAAAATCTTAGCAGTAATCAACGATCTTTCATATCAAAACTGAAGATTTTCCTCATGGGGCACTCCATCTATTCTGATGAGGAGTTCCTTGAAAACTTAAGCTGATTCTTATATTGTTGATTACGTTTACTTAAACTTATGGCTAGGTTTTTTTCGGGTTCATAAAAGTTTTATTTTTATCTGTTATTACTTTTATGTTCTAATTTCATGTACCGACACGTTCCATGACCTTGGAGATTTGCTGCGTAATTTGGTCCTACGGAAGTAGACGTGCAAATAAATAAATAAATAAAATAAAAAAGTATTATTTGTCGTCCTATTAATTCACATTTACTAATAGGCAAGTCATATTTACACCTTTTTTTAGTAACACGCCATGCGAAAATGTATATATTCGTCATATCTTTAATGAAGCAAGAATAAAAACCTAAAAATGTTACCCAAATGCACTATTTCAGGTGATACTGTCAAAAACAAACACAACGATTACTAGAAAGCTTTATTTGTCCGGACTGTAGTAGACGAGCAGCGTGACAAACTAGTCTGTGCGCTGACGTAATAAATTGTTTGGAGGAGTCAACAAAATGTTATCCAAGCCAACAAAAGCGGCTTCCGATGTAATAAACAGCGTACACATGGTAGCACTATTCAGTTTGAAACAAATTCAGTCTGGTTCGGGTGCCAAAAGTAAATTGCTCGAGCTGCATGAAGCTGTTCGTGATTTTGGAGAGAAGTTCTTCAGCACTGACGAGGAAATATTATTTGGTAAAGTATGTGAAGTTAAATTTAATACATAAAAACGCTTTAACGGGCAACAGAACTGTAATACCGCCAAACACAGCAGATGTGATGAAGAGAAATGCCGGAAATGACAGCAGAAAAAGTCCGTTATTTGAGCAGACAGGTAGTCTTCAATCGTGCAACCATGCTTCAAGGACTTGTGTCGGATTATGGTGTCTTGTAACACCCCAACGAAGAAGCTGAAGAATCCACTCTTCAGACAATTGTTGGAGAAGTACACAACACATCCAGTTCTATATGAAGGTACATTGAGAAAGAATATTTTGTCCGCGTGGTACGTGAATCTACTAAACAAAATACGAATTAATGTTGGTGACCAAATGGTCTTGGTGTCCATAGATGAACCGCCGACGGGGGTGGGTGTTAAGTCACAAATGTTGCTGTTGGTGTTCGAAAAGCTGACAGGCCTGCAGAAATGGTCCTCCTAACGTACGAAGTTCTCGAGGGATTAAACAACTGGATAACTGTCATTGTGTTTGACAACTCTGTGAAGTTACTGTGCTCAGATGATGTGAGCTGAGACAACGTTTTACTGCTAGCGACACAGTGCTTCGCAGGGGGCTAAAGCAGCCAGGTGGCTCCAAAATCTCTACCCCAGTACGGTGTACGGCACTTGCCTTGCACGTGTGTCACACAGAGTTGCAGAAGAGGTACGATCAAATTACCCTGATATCGACAAATTAATTTGCTGTGGCTAGAAGGGTGCAGAAACTCATGTAACAAGTATCTTCACTGCCCCTCTCACCTCAGTCTGTTCTTACACGAAATATTACTGCACGAATTTCATCAAAACAAAGACAATATTTTGTGAGCCTGATAGCGATGAATCAATTACTATAAAAACTTTAAAAGAGGAACTATGACAAGATATGAGATATTCGCGCTGTATTCAGTTGTTGTGCTATTGTGGAGGATATGATGTTCTGACAGATATTTGCATAATGAAAAAGGTATAAAACGTAATACTCGTGAATCAAAAAATTAAACATTTACAACTACATAGATATCAGGGATGAGAGCTATACCGCAATGCTATCATCTGAGATATTGCCTGTTGAAATTGCATGAAGCATTTAAAAGTTGTTAATTCTAGGGTTCAAGTGAAAATATTTACTACTTATAAAATATTAAGTTCTGTAGTTTTTAAGTTATCGAAAATATTATTGTTTCATTGCATGCACCTCATTTTTCTGAGACAGCAAATGTAATCAGTTTTACTTTTTTATGAAACTGTGATTTATTACAGAATTTCTAAGAGCTCTAAGTAGCCATATTTCAGACTCTCTTACACTATACCATTTCTGATGCATTGTCTGCCCTCCAGCTAAGGGATAAACCGCTGTGCATATGATCTGTGATCTATCCTTTCCTGCTATTCACTCCCCACCTTTGTAGCTGGGCATTGTACAAACAAATTCATCTCCTACCAATTCTAGGCATTACAACTCGACGTGGTAATTATGATGGAATACTTTAAAAACGTGGTGTGCAATAGCAAAAACATGGTTTTATTGTTCAGATAGGTGTCATTGTTTCCAACTTCATGTTTACACATGCGGACATTTCAAAAACAAGTGGTGGTTGTTTTCAAACACTGCAAAAAGTAAACATTGCACTCACAATGTGTTAAGAAGTGAATTCTGTATCCATGGTACTTAAGAAAATTATATAAAGTCATCTTTTATTTTTTAAGCTTGTATTTATATATATTTTAGGTTGTATGTGATTGCATATTTTGTTGTTTTTAGGGCATTAAAATCTGCATGCTACTGATGAGAAAATACTGAATCGATTCGGATAAAAAAGAAATTTATTACACATTTCACTAAAAGAAGGCATTGGTAGATAGAAGTTTCATGAGACATCAGGGGCTCATGAACTTTGAAATGGAGGGACATATGGGAGATTGAAATTGTACAGGTAGACCAAGGCATGAACGCAGTTCAGATGGAAGTATGACGCCGTAGTTACGTAAACGCGAAGTGGCTTGTACAGGTTAGGCTAACGAGGAGAGCTACGTCAAACCTGTCTTCTGAAGGAAGAACACAACTAAAGCACTGAAATACTAAGTTTCATAATTAAGAATCACCAATTTTTTCGCGATCGCCTTTGGTTAATGCATTGCGGAAAACAAAACAAAAAATCGTATTCAGGAAACTAGGTGCATTCCGCAAACGAAGGTCTTGTGAAAGTCAGTTCGCCCTGTTTGTTCATGACATCCAGAGTGTCCTAGACAGTTTCGTCCAGGCTGATACCATGTGCCTTGTTCCAGAAATTTGAAAAGTTCCGCCCTACTGGTTACTGAACAACACCGAAAATGGAAAAGAATGTACCACAGCACAAAAGGTGTCCTTTTTCGACCTTCCTTTGTTGCGCGGTGAAGCAAAGAGCTGAACACATCGAAAGAGAGAATAACTGACAAAGGAAGCGTGTGTTTTAGAATCAGTAGCTCACTATTTCTAAGGCTGCTGTCACAGTCACCAGACGTCTCCAGAGGCCGCCGGTAACATCGGCCGATAAATTTGTCGTAGAGCGTCCGACCTCCTTCGTCAATTTTAGGTGGCATGAAGGTCAGTACTTGTTCCATGAAGGAGTTTAGAACCTATTCTGACCTCCTTTGGCGAGATGGATGCCGCGATTTTGCTCTGATACGAGTGCTGTATTTCGGCTTTTGCTGTTAAGAAAACGTGCAAACTCATGTGACTGGGCCCTACTTGTCTCGAAAAGAACATGCCATTGACTGCACTCTTTCTCCGCGTTTATTGTAATTACCAGGCAAGTTTTACGGTGTATGAAATGAAGAGAGAAACATGCTTTTACATAAGTACTCTAAACACAGAAAACCAAAATTACAAACTCTCTACACAGCTACAAGCAAATTCAGCTAAACAGGCATTTGTCAGTTTACCTTCAATGACTGTCATTCAGGTTACATTTAAAATAACTTACTGCCGGCCGAAGTGGCCGAGCGGTTCTAGGCGCTTCAGTCCAGAACCGCGCTGCTGCTACAGTCACAGGTTCGAATTCTGCCTCGCGCATGGGTTGTGCGATGTCCTTAGGTTAGTTAGGTTTAAGTAGTTCTAAGTTCTAGGGAACTGATGACCTCAAATGTTAAGTCCCATACTGCTCAGAGCCATTTGAACCATCTGAAAATAACTTATTCGAGCACCTGAAGCACTGAAAAGCCGAAAAACCGCACACCAAGTTAGTAAAATATCACATACAATAGAATCACGAAACTGCTATCATAAGAACGCCAAGTAAGCTGGTATAGCAACTTGTATGCTAATGCTCACCCACCACAGTCCAAAAAAGGACCACTACAGAAAATATAAGCATCACCTTTCTCTCTCGAAAACACAATTTTTTGAGGTTATAATCTAGGTCTAAAATTTCCGATACAGATTTTGCTTGTGATGCAGATGACATGCTGTATTAAAAATAGACGTGAGGCTGAAATGCCTGGACTGCCACAGAATATGTATAACGTAATAAAGGTAACTTTCAATAAATTATTATTAAATTTTTAAGTTCTAAACTTGTGGTTTCCAATAAAGCAGCGATTTCATACCATACATTCCGAGGTATTGAAACGTCCCCTTTGAACTGTTTTCTGTATTTTTGTAATTGTATTCTCATGTTATAAAATTGTACTTGACACCAGTTCATCAAATTAAGTAACTTGTAAGTTCCATTTCACTGCACACGATTCTGTTGGTCATACTGTATGGACAATATGTGAGAAGTAGGGACTGTTAGTGTTTGCACGTGTGTTAATAATTCAGCAAGGGACTGGATAACAGCATTGCTGGTTCTGAGGACAATTCCAGAAACTTTGTGAGTGCACAAGTGGTGGTTTATGGACTTGCTATATTGTCCGCAAGACTCTTCGATGGTGATTGTGCACCTGCACATTTGCAACAGATGGCTGCTGGCCGTCTCTACAAGGACTACAGTGGGTCTGCGTCTTTGCTGACTCACCAGTACCATTATTTCTACAAGGACTGCAGTGGGTCTGCACCTCTGGTGGCCCACCAATATCGTAATCTCTACCAGGACTACAGTGGGTCTGCTCTGTGATGACCTACCAATACTCTTCAAAACTTCGATTGACTCTCCTGTGGGTCTGCTCTGTTGTGGCCCATTACTTGTCTGCATGTCAAGAGTCAGCACTGTCTTTCCGTTGGAAGGACACTACTTCTTCAAGACTGCATGGAAATCCACTACTTCTGTGTGCATTCTATTTTACTGTTCAGACTTTGAAAAAAAAAAGAAAAACACTGTGATTTTACTGTGATGAATCAGGACTGTCTTTATAGCCTGTGAGAAAATTTTAGCTTTTGACCAACATTGTATCAATAAGTGTGTGCGTTTGATATCTTTGTTATTGTAATTATGAAAAATTTTATCATATCATTATTGGCCACTGCCCAAAACAATTTGTAAAATTTTTTGTGGGGAGCATGGGGGCTATGTAAGTAGGCTGTTTAGGTTTTTTTATTGGTAACGCCACCTCTGTATAAAAATCACTGGCTGTGCTGTGTGCAGTCTGTGTCTAGTTTGCATTGTTGTCTGTCATCGTAGTGTTGGGCAGCGGCAGCTGGATGTGAACAGCGCGTAGCGTTGCGCAGTTGGAGGTGAGCCGCCAGCAGTGGTGGATGTGGGGAGAGAGATGGCGGAGTTTTGTAATTTGTCATGAACTGCTAGATATATGATGATATTAAGGTAAATACATTGTTTGGTCTCTATTAATATCTTTCATTTGCTAACTATCCCTATCAGTAGTTAGTGCCTTCCGTAGTTTGAATCTTTTATTTAGCTGGCAGTAGTGGCGCTCGCTGTATTGCAGTAGTTCGAGTAACCAAGATTTTTGTGAGGTAAGCGATTTGTGAAACGTATAGGTTAATGCTAGTCAGGGACATTCTTTTGCAGGGATATTTGATAGTCAGATTGCGTTGCGCTAAAAATATTGTGTGTCAGGTTAAGCACAGTCTTGTACAATTGTTCAAAGGGGACGTTTCAGTATATCCTCGATATTCTATTTATCTTCCTCAGCATGTTTTCCGTGCGCGAACGTCGTCCGATTCGATGAAGTTAGCAAAAAAGTGGTTCAAATGGCTCTGAGCACTATGGGACTTAACATCTGAGGTCATCAGCCCCTAGACTTAGAACTACTTAAACCTAACTAACCTAAAGCCGTCGCGCGGATCCAGACTGTAGCGCCTAGAGCCGCTCGGCCACTCCGGCCTGCCATATTTTATGTTGTACGACTCCTGCGCAACGTCTTCTACGACGCAGTTGAATATTAAGGGAGATACCATAACCTTGTCACGATACAGTTTTAATTTCAAAATGTTCCGAAATTTGTCTGCTAGACTTTAGTTTTTGTACCATTGAGCCTTTTTCACATAACTGGAAAATCTTAAAGAAACTGGTCAAAGATCGTGTCTCCAAATCACACAAAGAACAAAATACAAAGTAAATATCTAGCAGTAATAGAGTGCCCTAAAATTGTATAAATAAAGTACGGAAAACTGGAGAGAGTTTCTGAGTGAATACATTTAGACGACTCCATTCACGGGGCTGGTCCGTAAAAGAGTCGCCAAGAAATTCATTGACACAAACTGGAAAGTGTTCACACTTACGAAACAAATGTATGACAAACAGTGCACGTCAGTACTCTTAAATCTGAGGCATGACAATACGATCGTCAAATTAGAGCGTACTTGGGGCTGAAATATAAATTTTAAACCAAAAGAGACACGTAGAACGAGTTTGTACGAGAGAATAACAGGCAATTAGGAAATTTTGAGGCCCAAAATACAGACTAAGAACAAATAAGGAAATTCAGAAGTTTATCAACATTTATTAGAATATAAAATATCACGCTATTGACATGTAAACAGAATGAAGCCAACTACGTTAAATAGGCAAATTGGGGAGTTCCAGGAAATTTACATAAAAACTAAAATTAGGGCAATAAATTGACCGCAGCAATGAAACGGTACCTGAAAGAGATGGGGGTAACAGACCAGGAAATAAAAGGTAGAAAAATGTTTATTTAGCGTATGTAACGACTGTACCGTTGGCTAGGTAGATAAATCAAGGACACAGGAACCACTTTGTTCTGGGGACAGGAACTGAGGAATTCTGAAATCCCCGTTGTTGGACATCGCGAGGTCCGGTAGGATATATACGAGAAGTATTGTCTCTTTATAAAAGCAATTCACCGTGTGACATTTTCCAGTAATTTCGGAATAAGTACGAAGAAATAAAGCACACTGACTACTGGGTGTTTCCACAAATGTAGATTAGAACATTAATGCGTTGTAGCGGTATGGAGATTTTTTCACCTGTTTATATATTTTTCTATGTATTTTACGATATTTTCAGAAACAGTGTGAAAGACAACGTCCGTTTTGGTAGCAGAAGGCGGATATGATTTGGAATGTCGTAATAAAAATAGTAAACACCAAAAACACAACAGTTTCTCTTGTAACTACAAAAGAAAGGAGACAGGTTTAGTTTCCTTCGGCAAACGCGGAGACTTGTCGAATTTGCTGTTTCCAAAGTTCTCAAGTTGGAACATTGTCAGTATGTGTTGCTTGACGTCAGCATGCAGTATTCTACCACACTAAACTGGACAACTTACCTCATGTAGCTCTTTTGGGACATGCACTTGTGGCGTTACGTTTGTTGGACATCTCCTTGTACTTACCTGAAAAAGAAGAGCAACATCAGTATTAGCACGAAGGTACAATGACAGTTGTACTTTTAAATAGTTTTGTTTGATTATTCGTGCTGTACAGTATATACATAGGGAACTGACATGAACTCGTGCGATATATTGCGGGCTAGTCACTGATTGACCACAAAATGAATAAAAAATTATGACAAGATCTGCGCGTCCAGAGCATCATACACTGTCTGACAAAAAAAACTAACACCGAGAAGACATGGTCAGACGTTAGTGTAACTTCGTACACGCACACACCATCGGCAGTTAATGATTCGAGTTGCAGTTCTCAGTGACAGGTAGAACGATCACCAAAGTGCCTTAGTATTATCCGTGTTTAGTGTTGTTATCACGTCAGGTAGGGTATATAATGGGCGTGAACAGCGTCATATGTTGAGTGATCACCCTGTAGGACACGAAGATGCCGCTTAACCGTGAAAGCGTTATCGGCGCCAGAGAGAGAGAGAGAGACCTCATTCTGGATGTCCATGAGGTCAAAAAAATGGTTCAAATGGCTCTGAGCACTATGCGACTTAACGTCTGAGGTCATTAGTCGCCTAGAACTTAGAACTAATTAAACCTAACTAACCTAAGGACATCACACACATCCATGCCCGAGGCAGGATTCGAACCTGCGACCGTAGAGGTCCATGAGGCCAGCTGGTCGGATCGCGAAATACCCAAATCTGTGGGACATTCGGATGTGACAGTGGTTCGATGTAGGACCGCATGGGAACGTGAAGGCAGGTATCCTCATTGTTAAGGTTCTGGTCTACCACTTCTGACCTCAACAAAAAGGGATAGCCGTATTGTGCACCAGGTAACCGCTTCACATCTGCGCCTTCCATCATAAATGGCTACCTACAATATTGTGTTTCATCCTGCTCCACAGATCGTGTACTAGCACCAGCCAGATAAGGCAATTACTCGTAGTTTCCGACGCCTAGGAGCCCTTGACACCGTAACACAAACGACTGCGTTCGGCCGGGAACGGGCAGCTGATGAATGGCGTCACATTGTGTTTGGCAACGAACTGTAGTTCAGCATTGCCACGGCAGATTTGGCAGCGTCCTGGGGAGAGGTCTCATTCTCTTTTGGAGAAGCATAGCGGTGTTACTCTCGGCGTGGGGAGCCATAGGGTGAGATATCAGGTCACGGCTGGTAGTAGTAGTAGTAGTAGTATGGTATTCTGCCTTACGGCAGGTCTTGTCACGGGTTAAGCCTCTTCCACATTTGTCTGTCCATTTCCAGTCTTTTCATTTCTGGATATTTGCCTCCTTTGATATTGTCCAGCATTTGATATCTTCTTTTTCCTCTTCCCCTTTTCTCCCCACCATTTCTTCTATTCCTTCCTTCAATAAACAGTCCTTCCTCAAACAATGTCCAATCCAGTTCCGTTTTCTCTTTCTGATGACTCTCAGCATGTTTCTTTCTTCTCCAACTCTTCTTAATACTTCTTCATTCCTTACTCTGTCTTCCCATTTCACTTTTTCCATTCTTCTCCATATCGACGTCTCTAGTGCCTCCAATCTTCTTTCATTTTCCTTCCTCAACGTCCAGGTCTGCGCACCACATAGTGCAACGCTCCAGATGTAACATTTGGCAAGTCTTTTCCTCATATCTTTGTTTAGTGGTCCACAAAGTAATTTCTGTTTCATCTTTAGTCATTCTTTTGCCATTTCAATTCTTTTCCTAATTTCTGTTGAGCAATACATATCATCCATTATTACACTTCCCAAGTAATTGGAGTTTTTCACGTACTCTGTTTCCTCTCCCCTTATTTTCATACGGCATTTTCTCCCCTTTCCTGCAATTACCAAGCTTTTAGTTTCTTCTTGTTAGTCTTCATTCCATGTTCTTCTAATTTTGAGTTTAGATCATCTAACATTTGTTCCATCTCTGTTGCCCTCTCTGCTATCACAACCCTGTAGTTTGCAAATCTTACTCACTCCACTCTCCGACCCCCTATACAAACTCCTCTCCTTCCTTCAAAACTTTCACTAATAATTTCCTCCAGATGAATATTGAACAGTGTTGGTGATAAACAACAACCTTGTCTTATACCTCTTCCCAGTTCAATTTCTTCACTCATCACACCTACTCTTACTCTTGCTCTCTGGCCCTAATATAAATTTCTAACTAGCCAACTATTCCTCCAGTCAACTCCATGTTTCCTTAGGATTTCCATCAGTTTGTCGCATCTGACACAGTCAAAAGCGTTCTCAAGATCAATGAACACAACATACACCTTCCTTTTCTTCTCCATGTACCTCTCCCATATCACTCTCAGTAACCCAATGGCATCTCTAGTTGCAGCTCACCTGAAACCAAATTGTTCATTTACTATTACGCAATTCAGCTTTCCATATAGCCTTCTGTTGAGCGTCCTCAGCGAGGCTTTGGCTGCCTGCGATATCAGGCTCACTGTTCTATGTTCCTTATACTTTTTGCTGTTCTTTTTCTTTTCTATACGTATTAAGATACTTTCTGTAAAGTCCTTTGGCCATTTTCCTGTCGTGTATATTTGATTACACAATTCAATCGACTCCCTTTTCCCTTCTTTCTCCAATGACTTTAACAGTTAGACAGGAATATCATCAATTCCCATTGCCTTTCCATTTTTCATCTCCTCCATAGATTCTTCAGTCTCACTAGTTAGTATTGCATTTCCTTTGTCATCGTCTGTAACTTTGTCTTCTTCTTCTAGCCTAAGGCCTTCTTTACTTGGTCGGTTGTCTGCAGCTGGCACTGATTAATTAAAAACTGATGCTACAACGGTACGTCATGGACATCCTGCGACTTCTCATGCGACATTAATGTGGTGTCATATTCCAGCAGGACAGTGCTCGTCAAGATATGGCACGTTTCTCTGTGAACTGTCTGCCTGATTTTGTGCTACTCTCGTGCTCAGCAAGAGCCCCAGATCAGTCCCTGAGAGGACTTTCTGGGGATCAGTTCGGCCCTCAACTCTATTCCAGTGCCAGTATCCAATCTCTCAACCTGTGGATTTTCATTTCCTTTCCCACTTCTGGTTGTTTCAATTTTATTGTCAGGCAGTGCGTAAAATAACAAAATATAGGAGCAGTTGGTTGCCTTGTTTGCAGCGCTTGGCTGAACCTAGGACAGAGAATACAGCTCAACAGCACGAATCAGTACACCTGTGGGAGAGACGGCAGGACCAATGAGGAGCCGTACATCCTTCAAGAGTAAATCCTACTGCTGCTACTCCTGATGATGATGATGATGATAATGACGTACTGGAAAACCTTCGTTTCTAGTAACTCATGAAGTAAAACAACTGATATAAAGCTACTGTAAATCAAGTAGCCGAAAGGGACAGCCTAAGTCTCTGGAATTAAGTTCGAATTCCTCGCCCTCACTCCCATGTAAATATCCTATTGATTTTCACACTTCATCTCGGCCGATTGGCGGATGCCCAAATGGTTTCTATAATAAGAGAACTCCCGAATGCTTCCCAATACTTAATTCGTCACCTTCCTCTATACCCCCCCCCTTTTCTACTTTGCCGGCCGCGGTGGTCTAGCGGTTCTAGGCGCTCAGTCCGGAACCGCGGGACTGCTACGGTCGCAGGTTCGAATCCTGCCTCGGGCATGGATGTGTGTGCTGCCCTTAGGTTAGTTAGGTTTAATTTGTTCTAAGTTCTAGGCGACTGATGACCTCAGAAGTTAAGTCGCATAGTGGTCAGAGCCATTTTTTCTACTTTGCTTTTCAATCAAACTTCTTTTCATGAATTCGTGGACTTGCTGAAGCGGCCATTCTCGGGAGAATGGCCGCAGAACAGTATGACTAAAATGCCTGTTATTTAAAAAATATTAATATTTTAATTATTTGATACGACGAAACGAAAATGATATTTTTTACAGATCTGTGTACGAGAGACACTTCGGAAGTACTAGACTTTTTATTTTTTTAAAAAAACTTTATTTTTCTCATTTCTTTTATGGAACATCTTTATCACCTTTAAAACTATTCTCCATTATACATATCACGTTTGTCCATTCACCGATCGGTTATTTTATGCTCATCTTTAGTCATTATGGCTTACAGCCTCTGCCTCGTTTTCTTCCTTCTTGGCATTTTCTGCACCACCACATCGGTGTCCTTTCATGCCCCTTTCCGTATGTGCAAACAAGAAAACGCACGGAACTTAGGCGACGTGAGTAAGGAACGTGGGGTTAGGGAACCATGCGATTTTCGGCCAAAAGCTGGAGTAACCAGATGGCTGTCTGAGCAGCAACGTCGTTCACTCCACCCTTGCCACCTTTTCCAACGATCGAAGTTACGGAACGGTCGAGAACCTCCAGATAGAAAACATGATTAAGTGTATTGAATAAGACTATGCCTTTTTTTAAAAGAAAGAGGGAGAGAGAGAGAGAGAGAGAGAGAGAGAGAGAGAGAGAAAGAGAGAGAGAAAGAGAAAGAGAGACAGAGACAGAGACATAAAGAGAAATGACTTGAAAAGCAATTTTTGGGCGAGGTCACAACAATGTCTTCCAGTCACTCGACTATTTCGTTTTAGGGTTGTAATCATAGCATCACGACTTCCCGTTAGCTGTAATCCTGGAAAAAAATGAGAGTCGAAGTAAGCATGCTTCCAAACGGCACTCGTTTTGTTGGTAACTCAGAAGCTACAGGTTGTTTCAAAAATGACCGGTATATTTGAAACGGCAATAAAAACTAAACGAGCAGCGATAGAAATACACCGTTTGTTGCAATATGCTTGGGACAACAGTACATTTTCAGGCGGACAAACTTTCGAAATTACAGTAGTTACAATTTTCAACAACAGATGGCGCTGCAAGTGATGTGAAAGATATAGAAGACAACGCAGTCTGTGGGTGCGCCATTCTGTACGTCGTCTTTCTGCTGTAAGCGTGTGCTGTTCACAACGTGCAAGTGTGCTGTAGACAACATGGTTTATTCCTTAGAACAGAGGATTTTTCTGGTGTTGGAATTCCACCGCCTAGAACACAGTGTTGTTGCAACAAGACGAAGTTTTCAACGGAGGTTTAATGTAACCAAAGGACCGAAAAGCGATACAATAAAGGATCTGTTTGAAAAATTTCAACGGACTGGGAACGTGACGGATGAACGTGCTGGAAAGGTAGGGCGACCGCGTACGGCAACCACAGAGGGCAACGCGCAGCTAGTGCAGCAGGTGATCCAACAGCGGCCTCGGGTTTCAGTTCGCCGTGTTGCAGCTGCGGTCCAAATGACGCCAACGTCCACGTATCGTCTCATGCGCCAGAGTTTACACCTCTATCCATACAAAATTCAAACGCAGCAACCCCTCAGCGCCGCTACCATTGCTGCACGAGAGACAAATGGTTCAAATGGCGCTGAGCACTATGGGACTCAACTGCTGAGGTCATTAGTCCCCTAGAACTTAGAACTAGTTAAACCTAACTAACCTAAGGACATCACAAACATCCCTGCCCGAGGCAGGATTCGAACCTGCGACCGTAGCGGTCTTGCGGTTCCAGACTGCAGCGCCTTTAACCGCACGGCCACTTCGGCCGGCGAGAGACATTCACTAACGATATAGTGCACAGGATTGATGACGGCGATATGCATGTGGGCAGCATTTGGTTTACTGACGAAGCTTATTTTTACCTGGACGGCTTCGTCAATAAACAGAACTGGCGCATATGGGGAACCGAAAAGCCCCATGTTGCAGTCCCATCGTCCCTGTATCCTCAAAAAGTACTGGTCTGAGCCGCCATTTCTTCCAAAGGAATCATTGGCCCATTTTTCAGATCCGAAACGATTACTGTATCACGCTATCTGGACATTCTTCGTGAATTTGTGGCGGTACAAACTGCCTTAGACGACACCGCGAACACCTTGTGGTTTATGCAAGATGGTGCCCGGCCACATCGCACGGCCGACGTCTTTAATTTCCTGAATGAATATTTCGATGATCGTGTGATTGCTTTAGGCTATCCGAAACATACAGGAGGCGGCGTGGATTGGCCTCTCTATTCGCCAGACATGAACCCCTGTGACTTCTTTCTGTGGGGACACTTGAAAGACCAGGTGTACCGCCAGAATCCAGAAACAATTGAACAGCTGAAGCAGTACATCTCATCTGCACGTGAAGCCATTCCGCCAGACACGTTGTCAAAGGTTTCGGGTAGTTTCATTCAGAGACTACGCCATATTATTGCTACGCATGGTGGATATGTGGAAAATATCGTACTATAGAGTTTCCCAGACCGCAGCGCCATCTGTTGTTGAAAATTGTATCTACTGTAATTTCGAAAGTTTGTCTGCCTGAAAATGTACTGTTGTCCCAAGCATATTGCAACAAACGGTGTATTTCTATCGCTGCTCGTTTAGTTTTTATTGCCGTTTCAAATATACCGGTCATTTTTGAAACACCCTGTATGATGCTTTGAATCTTCTCAAACTTAAATATTCTGATCAAATGTGTTGAACCAAGCTTCAAGTCAGTCCATTTAACTACTCCGTGAAATTAGTAGTTTATTGTTGGTCTTCAAGCACAAACTAGTGGATTGCGTTGCTACCTGTGGATCACGGTCCTGGGTTCGATTACCGAATTGGGTTGGAGGTTTTCTCTGCCCGGGGACTGACTGCTTGTGTTGTCCTCATCATTTCATCATCATCATCATCATATTTCGTAACAGTACCTAGGTTGGACTGTGTAAAAAGTTGGACTGTGTAATAATTGGGACTTTGTACGGACGCTGATGACCGCAGCTGAGCGCCCCGCAAACCACACATCATCATCATCATCAAACACAAACTCACGAAATCTCTCAATTTCATCCATTTGGACAGTTGGTGGCCATCCCAAATGAGGCTTGCAGTCAAAGAGCATGTCACAGTTTTAAAACGAGGCAAGTCACTATAGTTACTGTGGAGAATTTCACGTTGCGCGTTGTTTGCTTACACAAGCCATCGGAAAAAGACGAGGAGAGAATGAAACAATTGGGGTGAGAAAATTCATATTAGGTTTTGTCTATCAACCGTCAGCAGAGGTAGAAACGAACTCGCCAGTAGTTTCGTGGCACATCCCCATCGAAGAAAATGCATATCACAGGAGCTCCGCCGAGGGCAGCACTGTTCCGGAAACTTCTGGATATCCCCGTACCCGCTAGTAATTGCATACCAATAGCAGCGCGCTGAGTGAGTTATACGAATTAAAAACTACCTCGTGTAATAGAACAGGCATTTTATTCACCCTGTGGTTGCTGCATGAGAGTGCTTAATGTGCAAATGACGGACTTTGAACACTAATTAGTGATGTGCTTGTACCTAGTTCGTTAATAATCACATATTGAGCGACTGTTTAGCGCTAACTCGATAACGTGTGTAATTTCGCAGCAAACTTGGTAGCCTCAGCTACTTCTCGTTCTACGGTCATATTCTAGGGGTTCACTTTCGATGAAGGAGTAGGTATAGACTCAGATAATAATACAGTTGTGATGATGAATAGGCTGAAGTTTAAAAGATTAGTCAGGAAGAATCAACAGGCAGAGAAGTGGGATACGGAAGTACTAAGCAATGACGAGATACGCTTGAAGATTTCTAAGGCTATAAATACAGTAATAAGAACAGCTCAGGAAGCAGTACAGTTGAAGAGGAATGCACTTCTCTAAAGCGGAGATACAAAGAAGTTGGAAAGAAAAACGTAGGCAGAAAGGAGGTACTGTAACTGCGAAGAAACCATGGGCAACATAAGAAATACTTCAATTGATCGATGAAAGGAGGAAGTACAAAAATGTTCAGCGGAATTCAGGAACACAAAAATACAAGCCGCTGACGAATGAAATAAATATGAAGGGCAGGGAAGCTAAGACGAACTGGCTGCATGGAAAATGTGCACAAATCGTAAAAGAAATTATTATCGGAAGGACTGACTCAGCACATAGAAAGCAACCTTCGGTGGAGTTAAGAGCAAGGGTGGTAACATTAAGAGCGCAACAGAAATTCCACTCCTAAAAGCAGAGGAGAGAGCAGGTAGGTGGAAAGGGGGAAGATTTGTCTGATGTGATTGAAGAAGAAACTGGAGTCGATTTAGAAGAGATAGGGAATCCAGTATTAGAAGCAGAAGTTAAGAGAGCTTTGGAGGACTCAAAATCTAACAAGGCAGAAGGAATAGATAACATTCAATCAGAATTTCTAATATTATTGGCGGATATTGAGTATTCGCGTTGGTATGCAGAATGTATGAGTCTGGCGACATACTACCTGATTTTCGGAAAAATATCAGCCACGCAAATCCAAAGTCTGCAAGAGCTGACAAGTGCGAGAATTATCGCACAATCAGCTTAACAGCTTATGCACGCGAGTTGCTGACAAGAATAATATGCAGAAGAAAATGGTTCAAATGGCTCTGAGCACTATGGGACTCAACTGCTGAGGTCATAAGTCCCCTAGAACTTAGAACTACTTAAACCTAACTAACCTAAGGACAGCACACAACACCCAGCCATCACGAGGCAGAGAAAATCCCTGACCCCGCCGGGAATCGAACCCGGGAACCCGGGCGTGGGAAGCGAGAACGCTACCGCACGACCACGAGATGCGGGCAATGTGCAGAAGAATGGAAAAGAAAACTGACGATGAGTTAAATGATTAGTTTGGCTTTAGGAAAGGTAAAGGCACCAGAGAGGCAATTCTGACGTCGCGGTTGATAATGGAAGAAAGAGTAAGGGAAAATCAAGACATGTTCATAGGTTTTGTGACCTGGAAAAAAGTTCGACAATGCAAAATGGTGCAAGATGTTCGAAATTCTGAGAAAAGTAGGAGTAAGCTATCGGGAGTAACGGGTAATATAGAATATGTACAAGAACCTAAAGGCTGTAGTAAGAGTGGACGAGCATGAACGAAATGCTCCGATTAAAAGGGTGTAAAACAGGGATATAGCCTTTCGGTCCTTGTGTTCAATCTGTACACGGAAGAAGCAATGATAGAAATAAAAGAAAGGTTCAAAAGTTGGATTCAAATTCATGATGAAAGGATATCAATGATACGATTCACTGATTACATTACTATCCTGGTATAAAGTGAAGAAGAATTACATGATTTGCTGAATGGAATGAACAATCTAATGAGTACAGAATATGGACTGAGAGTAAGTCGATTAAGGACAAAAGTAATGAGAAGTAGCAGAACTGAGAACAGCGAGAAACTTAACAATAGGACTGATGGTCACGAAGTAGACGAAGTTAAGGAATTCTGCTACCTAGACAGTAAAAGAACCAATGACGGACGGGGCAAGGAGAACTTCAAAATGAGACTAACAGTGGCAAAAAGGGCATTCCTGGCCATGAGAAGCGTACTAATATCAAATACCGGCCTTAATTTGAGGAAGAAATTTCTGAGAATGTACGTCTGGAGTACAGCATTGTATGGCAGTGAAACATGGACTGTGGGAAAACTGGAACAGAAGAGAATTGAAGCATTTGAGGTGTGGTGCTACAGACGAATGTTGAAAATTAGGTGGACTTATAAGGTGAGGAATGAGGAGGTTCTGCGCAGAATCGGAGAGGAAAGGAATATGCGGAGAACACTGGGGAGAAGGGACAGGATGGGAATCCATCTGTTAAGACATCAGGGAATGACTTCCGTGGTACCAGATGGAGCTCTAGAGGGCTTAAACTGTAGAAGTCAGAGATTGGAGTACAGCCAACAAAGAACTGAGGATGTAGGTAGCAAGCGATGCTTTGAGGTTGGCACAGGAGCGGAATTCTTCCGTGCCGCTTCAGACCAGTCAGAAGACTGATGATTCAAAAAGAAAAAGAAAGAACAGCTTACTAAAAATAACCACGTACTATGAGCGAAATATAAATTGGCACATAGATCTTTAGACTCAGAGCCTCCCCAGTCGTGCAAAACCAACGAGCCACAAGTGAAAATTAACGACTGTGTAGACAATGATCAAACTTAGAGGCGTCTATCACCATCCCAACAAGGTCGCGCAAACCTGACCGATCTTCAGCGTGCCGGCCAGCCGCACACGACTGTAACAACTTCAGAGTTGGAACGTGCGGACACACTCATTCGAGGTGATCGACAGATCACAATCAAACAGCTCGCTGCTCACTGAACGTCTATCTGGGTACTGCTGACACACTCATTCACCATTGGGAGGGTATTGTGTGTGCTCACCTCCTGACAAAAGGCCATAAAGGAGGACCATCTGTGCAAAACTGCTTGAGCGTTACGAGGCTGATCGTGACAACTTTTTGTCGAGCGTCGTCACAGGCGATAACACGGAAACGGAAACAAAACGATAATCCTTGTAGTTGCGCAACACCACCACTCCTTTCAAGAGAAAGTTCAAAGCCGCACCATCAGCCAGCCGGTAAAATCATGGCGACGGTTTTCTAGCACTCTGAAGAAGGTTTGCTCTGATTGATGTCCTTTATCATGGTGCAGTGATGAAATCTGAAGTGAACTGTAGCCCTCCGGGAATTCAAAAGACGGCTTCAGCGTGTTCGTCGTCTAAAATTTGAAATGAACTTCTTCCCCTTGACAACGCAAGGCATCATTCGAGCCTGCGCACTTGACAGGAGCTCTCAAGACTTCACTGGACCGTTCTTTCTCATCCCCAACTTGCACCTTCCGACTTCCACCTGTTTGTCCCAATGAAGGATGCAACCCGTGGGGAGCAGTACATGGATGATGTGGAGCTTACTGATGCAGCAAGACTTTGACTCCGACGTCGACAGTGGATGGTTCAAATGGCTATAAGCAGTGTGGGACTTAGCATCTGAGGTCATCAGTCCCCTAGACTTAGAACTACTTAAACCTAACTGCCCGAGGCAGGATTCGAACCTGCGACCGTAACGGCAACGCGGTTCCGGACTGAAGTGCCTATAGCCGCTCGGCCACAGCGGCCAGCCCGACCAGTGGAGTGGTAGCTTGTGGACGTATAGGCCCTCCCAGTAAGGTGGCTTAAGGCCGTTGAACTGAACGCAGATTACGTTGAAAAATATGGTATGGTACTGAAAAGAGTGGGGAACAGTATAGTGTATTAGGATCCTGAATAAAACCAATCTCCAGAATGAGATTTTCACTCTGCAGCGCAGTGTTCGCTGAAATGAAACTTCCTGGCTGATTAAAACTGCGTGCTGGACTCGAGTTCGGGTTTTAATCTGCCTGGGGTTTCATATCAGCGCACACTCCGCTGCAGAGTGAAAATTTCATTCTGGAAACATCCCCCAGGTCGAGGATAAGCCATATCTCCACAGTATCCTTTCTTCCAGGAGTGCTAGTTCTGCAAGGTTTGCAGAAGAGCTTCTGTCGAGTTTGGAAGGTAGGAGACGAGGTACTGGCAGAATTGAAGCTGTGAGGACGGGTCGTGAGTCGTGCTTGGGTAGCTCAGATGGTAGAACACTTGCCCGCGAAAGGCAAAGGTGCCGACTTCGTGTCTCTGTCCGGCACACAATTTTAATCTGTCAGGAAGTTTCAAAACCAATTTCCTTTAACACCCCTCCTGCATTATGTAAGTTAGTAGAGTCTCTTTCCTTACTTTTCAAGTCAGTGTGTGTTGCATTGTTTTCAACTAGGGTGTGTTCCGTCCGAACGTACATGAATTTGTTTCAACCATTAGCTGTAGATTTGTGTTTTAGGGTCCTTGTTGCACGGACTACACACCGAACGTCAGCAGCATAAAATAAAATAAGAAATTAAGAACAAGTATAAGAAATTATTAGCGGCTGCTAGGACGATGAAGACCAAGACGAGCTAGATCTGTCGGTTCGGAAAACTTTCAAATATTGTCAGCTACGCAAGTTTAAGTAATGAGTCAACTTGTACAGCTTGCAGCTTAGAAAGTAATAAAAGAGGGCTACCTCCGCTTCCACAGACACCTGTGACGTAGTTTTGTCATTCAAGAGAAACTTCTGCTAGCGCTGGTGCGCTTTACTGCAAGAAGAACACGCGAGGCAATAAAAAGTGGTCTTGAAAGAGCCTGCACACGCTATCGTTTAGTGTAAGGCGTGTTTCTAGCTTAAAAGCCTAGGAACGAAGTAACATTTCAGTTTTATTTGATCCATTTTAGATGGTTGGTGAAAACCTGCAACTGTAAGAACTACTCGTGTAATTTTGTCTGTTATAGAATTGTATCCTCTACTGCCGGTCACAATTTTGTTTTATATATTTTCTGCATGTAGTGTCTCGGGAGACAACCGTCATTATGAAGTGTGTTTTTCTCGTCTTCTTCTCTGTAGCCATGACGTTTACAATATGTGAGAAGCTCCATTATTCTGCTGCCTTTAGTGCTATAAAAACACGAGCAATTTTGTAATTACTGAGGACTCTTTCCCTATAGATAATAATGGGTTTGGAAATAACTTTTACGTACGTACCACTTATTTTCATCTTGTTGTCCGTCAGTAAAAGCGATTTCCCAATTCACTATTATCTGCAGAAAAAGATAGATTCATAATTTTGAAAATTACCCGTGTTTATATAACAGTAAACTCACCATAATAATGCGAGGGCTCACACATCGCAAACATCACGCCCAAAAATGCCATAAAACTCCAGAAATCCCCTTCAAAATGACATTTATTTTCCGAAACGCGTCATGCAGAAAATAAAAAAGAGGAAATGCGTGACGTAGGACCAGATTTTGCTTTAAAACGAACACAGTGATAATATTTCAGTGCCAACGGATTAAGTTTGTAAATGAGTGTGACAGTGCTCTTGCATTTGTCCCGCATTGCAGAGAACATTGAATTATTCAGGTGAAAGATTATAATTTAATATTTTCGTTAGCACAATCGCAGTATATGTTTTACCTCGTTAACAGGTATTGGCCTCCACTGGCCATCACCAGAACTAGAAATGAACACATATTTTCCTCTCCGCACTCTGTACGCAGTATAAAAAAGGAAAACAAAAAATACTTTTCTTATTCACTGAACCCATGCTCCCTGTGGTTTCTCCAGTCTGATAAAATATTTTGTAGGTTGTTCCCAATGCATGGAGAACATAAAGTAAAATAGTCTTTTCTTTGTCTTTTCTAGTTCTGTTGATGGTAGTCTCATCGACAAAAGTCGTTTTTTAAGAAAATTATAGTTTGTCATCTGTGTAATGATGATTATAGAAGACCAAATATCTGCATCCATGCGAGTGAGACCAGAGTTCAAAATGTTTTCTCTCCCTACAAAAGAAAGCTCTTATTGGATAACTTGTGTCTGTGGACACGTGCAGTTAGTGCAGTTGCGAGATGTATACTAATAAGCAGTAGCGTCTTCTGAACATACATATACGGTGTTCACAAATTTTTACATTAAGTAAATGTGAGTGTGTGAAATTAAGAGCATCTGTTGTATAACAGTTATGCTTATCGACAAGTTTATACAGTTACAGCCACTGCTAACAATAATAACATTAATAGTAATTATGAGATGCGTAAGTTATCTGACAAAAAAGAATTGTTTTGTGGGATTTTTTTATACTGTACACAATTAAGTACAGTTTATGGGAATAACGAGATAATTTGTAGGCTTTCGCAACTCTCCTTTTCGAATTTTTGTATAAGTGGGAGTTTTCGTGCATTTCCATTTCTTCTGACAAATGTACATGATCCCTAACAGATGTATTAGTTCACGAATTTACTTTCGGGCTGAAAATCAGATTTTTTACGCTGCACCCACACAATAGTTTGTGCTAACTGTATACTACCTTGTTAAATATTCGCTTGCAGTCACGGTTATCTGACGTCATCACTCTCAATCAAACGATCTTTTCTCGGAGGCCCTAGTTGCTTTCCGGCTAACTTTTCCTACTAATTTACTTTCTGTTCCAGGAATGACAGTTTCACTCTGCAGCGTAATGTGTGCCTACATGTAACTTCCTGGCAGCTTAGGCTGTGTGCCGGACCCAGGCTCGAACTCGGGACCTGCGCTTTTCGCGGGCAAGTGCTCTACCGACTCAGCTACCCAAGCACGACTCATGACCTGTTCTCACAGCTTTACTTTTCCGGTAGCTTTTAAAACAGACTCAACATAGTTCGTCTTTACACTGCACACGAAAATCGATTCTCCCACTGTAAACAACCAACTCCAAATACAAAAGTGCCACTTGTTGAAATTATTAAAGTAAAGCAATAATGTCTACCAACATGGTCACTTGACTAGAATACAAATGAACCGCTGAGATCCATAAGGGCCTAAAGCACACCGCCGTCGATCCCACATTTAAGTGAATATTGGAGCAATCAGTGATACAGATTTTCGTGAATTTTCATATATACAACAACCGGTGAGATCCATAAGGGCCTAAAGCACACCGCCGTCGATCCCACATTTAAGTGAATATTGGAGCAATCAGTGATACAGATTTTCGTGAATTTTCATATATACAACAACCGGTGAGATCCATAAGGGCCTAAAGCACACCGCCGTCGATCCCACATTTAAGTGAATATTGGAGCAATCAGTGATACAGATTTTCGTGAATTTTCATATATACAATGTGGGCCCACAGCACAGATAAACCTGACTCACGATAGGATCATCAGATTTCAGGAGCATGAATAAATACTGCAATCTCACAATCTATCTTGATGTGCTTTAGGCCCTTATGATTCTCAATGTCTCAAATGGATTACTGTACGATTAAGATTCATAACTTATCATACTGCAAGTCATTCAGAAACCCACGAAGCAGGTTTACTTCAGTACAACGTTAACACATACTGACATCAGATCCAATTTTACGACGGTATATAGAGAGGGAATTAGCATATCTGAAAATGAGGAGTGTGCCATCGTCTAGCAGGATTCATGCAAGTCTGCCGCGTTGTGCTACCACTTGGTGCCACCGATGTAAACTTCTAGTTGAGTGGAAAGGGATAGTTGTGCACATCGTGAAACATGCACGTTGTTTATCATATCCAGATGTATATGGTCCGTAAGGTAATTATGTCAAGAGAGCTGTGCATGAGCAAAAGCTCCTTAAAACGGGCACAACTGACGGTGTGCTCGCGAACCCGATGCCGAGTTAAAAAAAAAATGGTTCAAATGGCTCTGAACACTATGGGACTCAACTGCTGTGGTCATAAGTCCCCTAGAACTTAGAAATACTTAAACCTAACTAACCTAAGGACATCACACACATCCATGCCCGAGGCAGGATTAGAACCTGCGACCGTAGCGGTCGTGCGGTTCCAGACTGTAGCGCCTTTAACCGCTCGGCCACTCCGGCCGGCTGCCGAGTTTCGCGGAGTCTATAGGAGCAGTAGCGTAATAGATGTAAGTGCCGTACCTTCCAGATTGCAGCATCTATGTTACGTTTCAACAGCATTCGAAGAAAAACAACCAATAAATCTGCAAGGTGTCGAAAGTTAGGGTGTTCACGTGCTCTTGTGTTCTTGCACAGCAGCCGCTACTGCTAATAAAATAACAAATGAGTACGCACAGTAATGCTTATCTTTTATTTTACGCTTACGATGTAAAATAGAGGTCTTCCCAAGCTTTATTAGCGACGTTGTGGTGAAGTTAATTTCGAAGTTCTGTTGCAAAGTGATTTACATACGCAGTAGAAAAACATTACAGTAGAAAATTGTTCCCGTTCGATGGGAAAGCTTTCACGAGTAATCAATGTGCTATTTAGGTAAGAAGCGAAGGCCTTCATCAGTTACAGGCAAATGAACTTGGCTTTCTCAGAGTAAGGTACACAGCATGTAAATGAGCGCATTAACATGCACACACTCAGAATTCGTTATGCAAGCTGCAAATCAGACTGTCGGACAGCACACCTGACCAGCTCAAATCATAGCCAATTGATCGCCCGTCTATAGTTCGTCGCCGTCAAAGCGACCACTGATGCGTCCACAACCCAAGCGTAATAATGTTCGTGCGTACACACACACACACACACACACACACACACACACACACGACGGAATACAGAGTCGGCGTTAGCAATTACATAGGGGCCATCAGTCTCCCTCAGTCAAATTACGCCTTCCACTATTTCATTTCACCAGTGTTAATCTCTGCCATGACCTCATTACCTTTTACACTTCACGTCGTCAATAATATCTATTAGATATTCATCAGCTTTTTTCTTCACCTTGCTGTAATATTTTGAGTTTATATCTGGTTCAGAATAACAGAGTGATCGACAGATGAACATGGAACGGGAGAGATGATGTCAGATTGTCGTTACGTACAGTCGCAATATGGATCCAGTAGCAGCAGCTATGCCGTTCCGCACTAAATGCATTCATACGTTCCTCGTTAACATGCAGCACTGATACTTTTTCCTTGTTCTGGTCGCTACTACCACCTCTGAAAGTTGACCACCCTGCAGTCTTAGCAACCGGTACATATATTCCGCTATCAAAAGTATCAGAACGATTTTCGCTTGTAACTTTCGACTCAGCCGTTTCCGAAAAAGGGTCCCTACCTCAAATTGATACACTTACCCTTCTCTATGATCTCTGAAAGTTTGTAACATCATCACAGAATGCTTATACATACGTAAGTGTGGAATTCGTAAGCTTTTCTGGTAAACATTTCCTCCAGAACCCACTTGTTTTGTCTAACGCTGATACAGTTCGTATACTGTCAGTCAATATTTTTTTACATCTTCGTATGAGAGGACACATGAAGCATTTCTGTTTCCTATTAATGTTTCACAGCCGGCAGCGGTGGCCGAGCGGTTCTAGGCGCTTCAATCCGGAACCGCGCGATTGCTACGGTCGCAGGTTCGAATCCTGCCTCGGGCACGGATGTGTGTGATGTCCTTAAGTTAGTTGGGCTTAAGTACTTCTAAGTGACTGATGACCTCAGATGTCAAGTCCCATCCATAGTGTTCAGAGCTATTTTAACCATTTGAACTGTTTCACACATCCGTAATTTATTTCACTATATCCCCGGATTTAAAATATGCTGTTTGAAGGACCTTATCGTCGATTCAGGTTACAGAAACTTCATCTTTGTGCCCAGGGCAGTGATTTTTTTTTTTGTTTTTTTTTTTGGAAGAATCTTTCTTCAACTGTGACAGTTTGCGTCTAATATTTTCGTACCTTCACCGATATATCGTAATAATGAGTCTCCTATGTAATAGATACGTTCCACTATTTCTCCAACAAACGTAAGCTTCTCGCTCTTGCTACTTTTCATTGACCTCTAATATTTATTTGTTCATAATCTGATTTTTCTTGCTGCGTCGTCTACCTGGTCCATTTAATTGTTTTATGTTTACCGTGCTAACTAAGACGACAAGATCAGTGCCCCACATTTCTTACACGTGGTTCCAAAATCTTTTCCCGTTGATCGAAATCAAACTGAATCATGCGCCAGTCAGAAAAAAACAATAATATGGAAAGAATGAGAGATTTTAAATGCTAAAGTGTCTAAATTGGACAATAAGATTTTCACTCTGCAGCGGAGAGTGCGCTGATATGGAACTTCCTGGCAGATTAAAACTGTGTGCCGGACCGAGACTCGAACTCGGGACCTTTGCCTTTGATGGGAAAGTGCTCTACCAACTGAGTTACCCAAGCACGACTCACGAGGAAGTTTCGTGTCTAAATTTGGGTCAATAAACTCCGTTTTTTACAAAAAACACAGTGTATTTCTTCTTCTACTTACCGAAAAATGTTTCGACATCAGTCATCTGCTGTGGGTCTCGATGTTTGTCTGTAAGATTATTATACCAAGTCCACTATCGTGTTTCAATTTTAGACCTAATAACTATAGCATTAGTTTATAAATCCAAATTTAATCCGCTAATACAAGAAAAACGTAAACAGGAGTTTAAAACTTCGGTAAGATGGTTATACTAAAGTGACTTTCATTACATTATGTAAAAAGGCGAGTAATTTGCTGCCAATATTTATTTTTTCGACACATCCTTTATATGTCTCCATGTAACACACAATACTACAAATTAGTGAAGAATTTTTGCTTTTCTCCGCGCTGCAGTCATGGTCTGTGCGGCTGATTCCGTCGGAGGTTCGAGTCCTCCCTCGGGCATGGGTATGTGTGTTTGTCCTTAGGATAATTTAGGTTTAGTAGTGTGTAAGCTTAGGGACTGATGACCTTAGCAGTTGAGTCCCATAAGATTTCACACACATTTGAACATATACCTTTCTCCACAGTATGAAGGACCTTGACTGAATAATTAGTCAGATTTAGTTCATATATTTCCAGTCGCAGTTAATTTTATTCTAGACAGTGCAATTCCTAAGGCCTTCATCATGCTGAACCCAGAGATAAATATCGCGCTGTACTGTTTCGTTCTCGTACTGGACACAGAGTATCTACAACAGCTACTATTAATGTGAATAAATAGCAACTGCAGAAGGATAAAAATATGGTGTAAGACAACCGGTTCATGAAGTGAGAAAGGGTTCGACGCCAAAAATAGTAGCGAGACAAATTATATTTTTTTGCAAACGGAGCTGTTATTTATTTACGCCTTGCAATATTAATAGCCGTATATAGTGTTTAATCATTTCTTGGATTCCAGTGTGTAATCCTTCCAGTGCGTATACCATTTAGGCGGAATACAGTAGCCTTAGCACTATACAATGATTTTTTACTAAATTACGGTCTGGATTTGGTAGGAAATTTGCCCACACCTATATCTCTGAAATGTTTGACATGCAACTGAACGCGATAAAAATGTAACAGTTTCATAGTGTAACGTAGTAAAGTTTTCAGCTGGTTTACGAACTTTGCTTGATGTGTTATCGTACGAGTAACTCTCCACGTGGCCTGACGGTCGGACCGTATTACCGAAACATCTAGGCTAGAACTAAATTCTTTTAATTATGACTGGATGGATTTTTGTTCAGCTCCCGCTGATAAGGAATGTCATTTGACAGCGTTACGCAGTGTGTTGCACAACGAAGTTCAGGAGATTTATGAACGAAATTGCACCTGTAGCCTATCGCCTGTGATAGGGAATGTCTACGAGAGGAAAAAAAGGACGGAATGTAAAGACAGATATAGTCTCCGACGCATTAACTGGTGGCGTTACGTTTCCCGTGGCGATGTTCCCCCAGCCGCCTGGCAACCCATGAATGAAATTTCAGTCTCTGGTTGAAACACACAGTGCTGACCTACTTTTAGATGCGTTGTACGTTTTCAAATAACTGACAGTGTATCGCCTTACGGTTAATTAGTGCGGAAAGAAGTTATGTCCTGAAGTAGGCCAGGCATTAAATGAAAACCCAGTATTGGGTGACTGTTTATGTGAAGGTTACCGGACGCGGTCCCATGTTCTATTAAGTATTTATTCCGATGTTTCTAACAGTGAAAAATGATGCGTATTTAGACTCGTTATGTTTCATTTACTCTCATTGAGTTACTTTACACTCAACAAACGTCGATGATCATCGTGGCAGGATATTTTTCATTAATTGATGAAATTCTCTCGGGGCACCACTAGAGTAAAAGGATCCTCTGCAATCAAAGTTTCTAGTAGTTCCTATTCGTCTTCAGAAGTCCTGGCCTGAAGATGACGAGTAGAGAACTCGCTGAAACGTCGCCACTCGGTTGATTGCCATCAAGATTTCATAAGCGAAATTCACCGAGAAAGCTTCCATATACACTGCTGGACAACTACTGAGGAACAACTGAAACTTGCTAAGGAACAACGGCCAACTGCTACAGAAGAACTGACAATTGCTACGGAACACTCGGCCGGTGGTAGTAAAAGGAAGTGTAGAGCGCGGGACGTGTTATCTGCAGCGCTCGGTATGCGCACAAGTGTTCATGCAGTACGTTGTTTGACTATGGCTCTTGTGGAACAAACTAGTACGATGTTCCGTGTGGTACGGTTACATGTCCGCAAGATATTTATTAAGTGCTTACGGTCGTGGATGGGCAATTGGAATTCCTGAACCTGATCAAAATGTCACTACTGTGACCAAAGTATTCCATGTGTCCAGAAGTGTCATCTCGCTATTAGAAAAGGGCGCTGAAGGTGGAAATGCTATGCAAACGCATGCTGCTGGTCATAGACGGGCCACCACACCGCAAGAGGTTCAATACATAGCCCTAGTGTCGAAAAGTAACAGACATCTTACTCCTAGGCAGATCGCTGCAGACCTTGCAACCGCTACACGTGTCTCTACCAGAACCATTTTGCGCCGATTAGATCAGGCTGGTTTGTATGTCTGTAGATCAACCACGCCATCGTCGAGAAGGAATTCTTGACGTACAGAACACGTTTGTTTGGGGCTAGCAACAGTGGTCCAAGCGATGTTCTCCGTCCGCAGCTCGTGGTCTAGTGGCTAGCGTTGCTGCCTCTGGATCACGGGGTCCCGAGTTCGACGCCCGGCCGGGTTGGGGATTTTCCCTGCACGGGGACTGGGTGTTAGTGTTGTCCTCATCATTTCATCGTCATTACCATCATCATCATTCATGAGAGTGGATAGATTGGACAGTCTAAGAAATTGGGACCTTGTGCGGCCGATGATGAGCCCGCAGTTGAGCACCCCACAAACAAAAACATAATCATCATAGTAATGTTCTCCAACGAATTAGTCGCGCGGGGTAGCCGCGCGGTCTAGGCGTCTTGTCACGGTCCGCGCGGCTTCCCCCGTCGGAGGTTCGAGTCCTCCCTCGGGCATGTGTGTGTGTGTGTGTGTGTGTGTGTGTGTGTGTGTGTGTGTGTGTCATCCTTACCGTAATTTAGTTTGAATTCGATTAAAAGAAAAACCCACTTGTTATCATTATCATTTACGACATCCCAGTTCCCATAGACCACAATGAGCTATGTGATACCATAAGATGCCAAAATTTTGACGACATGAGTTCTGAAGAGTTTAAAAATTAATTCAAATTAAGATTTAAAACTGGGCCCAGAGAGAGAGAGAGACGTAGTTCATCATGTAGCCGAAGAATCCGGTAAAAAAAAAAAAAAAAAAAAAAAAAAAAAAACTAACGACTATGAACAAGATCTACATTGGTTTCCACGCCATAAATGTGCGGGACTACTTGGTGGTACCTCGCAGTAATATCTGTGGAGACTTAGATCATATGTATAAGTACTTTGATCGGAGGCCGGCTTGCTCCAGGTGTGGAGCAGAAGATAACATAAACAGAAACTGCACGAGACCAGGAATTTGTATTCCTTGTAAAAAGAGGGGAAAAAGACGTTCAATGCTACGTGAAGAAACTGCCCCACATATAGGATGCTGGAGCAGAGATTGAAATGAAGGATCCATTATGGCTGAGTCCACAACGGCATATAGGATGCCAAAAATAAAATCCCCGTGCAAGAGGCGAAAGAATGCGGAAAGGGCAGCAAGGTTCAAACAATTTATAACTTTAGTTGCAAAAGGCGAATCACGAAGGATGGAAATGGTGGACGTGCGCGTCCAGACAGACCCTTGGGAACAAGTGGCCGCTCCCTTTCCCTACCGAAAGTGACACAGATTGCCAGAAAATCTGGCAACACAAGATAGGCGTTCTGTTGTAGTGGGCCGACCGGTGTTTGTACAAGAGAACTCTGTACCAGAACTACCAGTACAGGTTAGCGCAGTCAGCAGCACAAATGCTAACACTGTCCCAGGTCAGCCACACTGGTCAGACGACTGGAGGTTGATCCTGTGAGAATATATCCAAATCTCTAACATTCCATGCAGTTGTCCCGCCTGAAGGAGCCGGCTGTCCTGACCACGGCACTACGACACGTGGTGCGTATAGGGCACAAATATGGGAGTAAAGTTACCTTCTCAGCCATGGAGGCTGTTGACAGGATACAGCTGAAGACTATGAATCTCTCCACTGACTTCGGTGCCCTACGTGACCTTGTGAAGAAGGTATTTGAAAGACGAAATGAAACATTCAACCTAGATGAAATTTACAATCAGTCAGTGCTATCTAACGGAAGAATAACCGTCGATTGGAGAAAGACCTTTCCGGAAACATATGTGCATACATATTTCCCATGACAACAGCAATACAGATAGGACAGGTAAATGCCCATAATAGTAAGTTGGTCATGCAGGAACTTCGGAGGGTGGTGAGGAGATGAGCGTTGATATGCTCTGTCTACATGAGTCATACTCTCTTGCAGGGAAGACAGCATTTGCTGCTGTAAACTGGCAAGTGATAACCATCATAGTGGTTAACAAAGCGTTAAGAGTCACCGTGCTTTCATAGTTGTCCGATGACCACTGTAATATTGTAGAGCTCCAATCGCCAATAGGCATCATATATCTGGTTAACATGTACTTCCAATACGCAACCTATATAGAAGTATACCTTGACCAACTCGTGCAGGTAACTACGGCGCTGAGAGGGCACAAGATTGTTGTGGTGGAAGACGTGAATGCCAAATCCATCCTATGGCACAGCGGCACTCGGGATGAAAGAGGCGGAAAAATGGAGGAGATCATCATGTCCTTACAGTTTCTTATCGCCAATTGGCCAGGAGACTCCCCACCTATACTGGCGGAGGAGATGAAGGCACGAATGTCGACATCAAGTTAATGTCAGCAAATATTGTTGGCAATATTCGAAATTGGATGGTCAGACCAACCAGGAGGAGAGCCATAGCGGCCTCTCCGTCGCCATGGTCTGCAGAACTAGGGCAGATGCGTCAGTCTGTCAGGAGGGCGAGGAGGTACTACCAGAGAAGTGTCGTCTGGAAGAAAAACAACGATGGTTGCGGATTTACAGGGACGCAAAGGAGCGGTTCCAGAACGAACTGAGAACAGTTAGGCCCCAGAGCTGGGAAAAGTATGTGAAGAACCAAATGGCTATTGATCCCTGGGGAATTCCCTACAAGATAGTCAGAGAGAAAATCTGGTCGCCAATGGTGCTCTCCACCGTCAGGGATAGGAACTAGTTGACGGAATCCTGGCAGGAAACTGCTGAAGTCGGCCTCTGATCCCTGTTCCCTGACGACAATGTAGAAGCGGATACATAAGAGCAACGCCTAATTAGGCACGCGGTTCAGGGAGAATATGTGAATAACACTGTAGTGTATCCATTCTCCGAGGAAGAAGTGGCGGCTCACATACAATCCTTAAAGAGAGGCAACGCGCGAGGACCAGATGGCATTGTAGCGGAAGTGGTGCAATACCTCGCTCCTCAACTGGTAACACCTCTGACAAGAATACACAGTGAGCCATTGCACCTCAGGATGTTTCACTCCATCTAGAAACAGGCTAATCTGGTCATCATCAAGAAAAGCCAGGGCAAAGACCCAAAACAAGTAAAATCCTACAGACCGGTCTGTCTGTTGGACCTGCTGAGCAAATTGCTAGAGCGGTCACTGGCTGACAGAGTGACAGCACAACGAGTGCTGGGTGGGATGAGCGACAGGCAATTTGGCTTTCGGCTGGGGCGATCCGCTTCTGACGCAATTACCCTGGCGGCCGAGGTCTGTGGGTTGTTCCTCACATAAGTAGAAGTTGGCATCATGGTTGACATCAGTGGCGCCTTTGACAAACCGTGGTGGACTTCGCTCTTCTCCTGTTTACGACAGAAAGAGTGTCGAGGGCATCTATATGGCTGTCTTAGGAGCTGCTGTGCAGACAGGGAGGTCTGGCTATCGTCCCATAGTGGGGGGGGTTGGCAAAAAGATTACGAAGGGGCTGGGCACTGTCCTGGAGCCACGCTTTTGGGATATAAACATGGAGCCTCTCCTGGACTGCCTGGAGAGCAGTGCAGATGGTTCATCAGTTATTCGGCACCGCGAGACCCCATACTTGGGATACGTCATAGATGAAAAATGTTTTGCCCAACACATCGAAGCGGTGACTCGAACGTCTTCAGATGTACTGAACAACCTCATTATGATCGGGCATAGGAGATTCTACCTACCCGCAGAACTGATCAAACTATAACCTAACAACATTCTCACCACCATCATGGGTTACAGGCCCGGAGTCTGGGCACCCAGGCTCACGAGTCATGCCTGCTATGCAGTGAGGAGGTTGCAACGCAACATTCTTCTATGTTCGACTGGAGCTTACCGAACGTCTCCTGGGGGGGGAATTGCTGATGCTCATTGGGCTGTGTCCCTAAGACATAAAAAGTAGGGAACAGGCAGCTTGCTATTGGGTCAAGAGAGAGGAAATTGAAACGACTGAACATTGAACATACTCTTGGGGTACGGGCAGGGGATAAATTTGCAATCAAAAGAAGGGGGGAAGAATTGTGGCAAGAATATTGGGATAGTAAAGACACGGGCCGAAGGACTTATCAGAGGCTGTCTAACATCAAGGAACGGCTCCAACTCACACATTTCAAATCAAATAATGGGCTGCTGCTCTTCCTTACGGGGCATGGACCGTACCCAGCATATCTTTGCCGGTTCGGAAGAGGGCTACCCCCTCGTGTGACTGTGGTGCTGAAGTAGGCACTCAGGACCAGGTGATCTACTAGTGTCCACTTCTCGACGAAATAGCCACCGAATTCAGACAACAATTGCCAAATAGAGACACATCATCTAATCAGAGATCCAACCACATTCAGAATCATTGACAGTCTTTCCAGGGGGGTATCAGCAAAAGTCCTGCAAGAATACCGTAGGGTGGATCGGTGAATCGTAGGAAATAAAATGAAATTCCTCGCCGGGGCGTGGACTCGCCGATCGCCGTGATGGTCGGAATACCCAACGTCTTGGAAAAGGGGTAAGGTGCGAAACAAACCCGGACTTGACTCAAAGTAAACTATCGATGACTAATAGTAGTTAGTTAGTTTTAAGTAGGATGTAGTGTTTTGCAAATCACTGACAGTACCTGCAGCGATTTCCAGTTAAGACCGGCCCAGTGCCAGGTGCACGCCCGCTGGGGTTAGTTCGGTGGGCACGGCCAAGAATAAGTAGGTTTATAGATCTACTGGAACGCTTGTAACGTTGCAGGAGATAGCTTGGTAGGATAGTTCGAATAGAATATTAGTAGATACACTTGCCCACAGAGTAACTTATCTCCTGTACCAAGTAGAAAAGTAGGAAATCTAACACATAGCAATAGAATTAAAAGCTACTAGGAAAATTATTGTGTTGTAGATAATTAAGACCCACTAATGTGTAAGGCTGTGGGTTATGACGTATTAATATTATTGGTTGAATAGAGAATGTTTTTACAATAAAAAATAGTGCGTAAGCTTAGGGACCGATGACCTCATCAGTTTGGTCCCATAAGACGTTACCACCTTACCACCAATCATTCTCCGACGAATCCTGCTTCACTGTGCCAAGTGATTCTGGCTACTAGTTAGTGTGGAGAGAGAGAGAGAGAGAGAGAGAGAGAGAGAGAAAGAGCAACGCGTTACGCACCACACAATGTTCATGGACGTCATCGGTAAGGCACATGCGTTACGGTGTCAGCAGGCACTACGCGCAATGAGCGAGCACTGTTGCATATCTTTACGCGAGGTACCTCTTACAGCACGAAGGTATTGTAGGGCAATTATTCTGTATCGTTTCCGTCTGTTTAGGGATTGTTTTGCACTGGACGACAATGCCCTTCCACACAGGACTGCTGAGGAGTCGGACACACTGGAAAGTGAAGATATTGAACGTATGGAATAGCCTGACTACGCCACGGACGTAGACTTTTACAACGTGCCCGAGATGCTCTTGGCGGACGTGTTTCTTAACAACCCCCCACCCCCTCACGACCGTGAAAGAACTGAAAACCGCCTTGAGAGAGGAGTGGATCAATACATCCTAAGGACTCGTTAAGATTTGGTGTAATAAAATGTAAGACCTGCAGCCATTATTTCGGTGTTATTTATTACATAGTATCCAGTTTTGGTGTTTCAATACACCATCTTCAGAGTTTAAGTAATGCTGAGGGGGTGAAAAACAATCGTATACACAATTCCATCAGCGGCCAATATCTACGAACAGCTATGTTGTGTCTGCAACCACCAGCTACCAATGGTTCGTAGGAGAGCTTCTGTGAAGCTTGGAAGGTAGGATACAAGGTACTGGCGGAACTGAAGCTGTGACTACGGGTCGTGAGTTGTGCTTTGGTAGCTAAGGTGGTAGAGCACTTTCCCGCGAAAGGCAAAGGTCTCGAGTTCGAGTCTCAGTCCAGTACACAGTTTTAATCTGCCAGGAGGTTTGACTCAGTATTTGGCAGCCAATTTACAACAACTGTTTATTCACTTCTAAGAGTTCGCTAAACGACATTCCCTGTCTAAGTCACCCCTGAACGATGATATATAACCGAGCGGGCGAGAGCTACTCTTCTGTATTTCGAGTAGGCTTTTGTCCGTTGTCGTACGATCATTGGCGAATTGTACTCGGCCGGCAATTGCCCGTGGCGAAGTCGGCATCATCTTCCTTGCGCTGGTGGAACTCGCACACGTGGCGAGCCTATGGCACTGGCACCAACTCGCATCTTTGAACGTGTTGTCCCTTTGCCCTAGCTGTGCCTTGTTCGGACGACACAGCAGCAAGTGCTTGAAGTCGAATGCGATGACTGTCGGTCGTCCGAACAGGGAGAATGGGGGCTGAGACGATCGCGTCCCGAAGTTTTATGACCTCAGAGTGCCCGGTACTAAGTAAGCTTTTGACTTCAAAGAATAGGTCTCCTGCCAAGAAAGGCAACGGCCAAGTTCCACCTGCTGGGACACAGATAGCAGATGAAACCTTTGTTCCTCAGAGGTGTCGCATCCTACCTAGGGAGCAACTGACCCTAAGGAGGACGTTTTCTGAATCAAGGTGTCTCTTTCAAGAGACATGCTCAAATTATTTGCGAATTTTAACAGTTGACGCCAATCTGGATAAACAAATTTCTGATTATTCTCGCTATCGTCGCCAGGTTGTAGAAACTATTCTCTGTTGACGATTGTGTCATACATCAGATTCTATAATTCTGGTTTACAGTTAGTAAGAATTTTAGACTTACCTCGTTACCCTCCGATTTTCCTTTGACGGGGAAATATGGATGTAAAGTTATACATACACAAAAATTAAATCCTCACATGTTGTAAAAATGGATACATGTATGCGCGTGTATATGATCCTCATCTCCTCCTAAACCACTGGACCGATTTCAAACAAACTTGCTACACATATACCTTACTTACTGTCAGGCAATAATCGCTGTGTGTGTAAGGAGCGCCTGCCTATCGAAAGGATAGGGATGAAGAAGAAACACAGCCGACGACGCATGAATTCATAGAATTTAAGCAGTCATTATTTGAGAATGAGAGCACATAGCGAATTGCAACAAACTTAACTCGTAATTTCAAAACTGAAAGGAAGTTTTTCTCGCTGACAACCCCCGCAAAATGATGAAAGGAGAAATGTGTATCGCTTACCGTTTTTCCTCAGTTAATGCAGTAACGGTACCACATGATGCAAACGGCTATTATTTATTACCTCTTTACTACTGACTGTCTTCACGACAAATTTCGCAGACTCTATGAGTATACAGTACTGAAAGTAACTGAAAAGTTATACCATTGTACGACACGAGGCTCAGGAAATATGACGTCATAATCAGTGAGAGGTGTGAAAAATTTCCGCAGCGTGCATGAAGTTTAAATTTATTATTTCGTTGCTACTAAATCTATTCGGAACACATTTCGCAGAAAGCATCCAAATATGCCGCTGAATGCATCTACAAAATTATATCATTGTACAGCATGTTCTTCAGGAGATATGACGTCATAAACCTTAAGCAAAAGGGTAGAAGCAGCGTGGGGCAGACGTGGACGCATAGCTATAAACAAACACCTGAGAACGCCTGGTTTCTCCACTAGATAATATTAAAAATTAAATACACCAGCGAGTTGACTGTAATGAGGGGATTAATATTCTGGAGCAATAAAAATCTTAATTTAATTAACTGAGGCCGCTTTCTTTGTAATCGGACCTCACACGACGCTCGAATACACGTCTCGGCGTGTGGTGAGGAAGTCATGAGATGTTTCCTTGCTTCTTCTTCCACTATTCTGTCGTTCCCAGTTCAATGTTAAACAAGTCGTTATTCTCCTTTCTATTACATCACTCTAATCATTGATTTTTTTCCCTTAAACTGTTAGTGGCGACGAAAAAGTTTCCCTTGAAGGCTTGGCTGCAGTGTATATACAACGTAGCGTGACTGCAAAGCAGTTATATTAGCACCATATGTAAGCAAGGGATTAGTGTAGCATATCTTCCCGAAGTGAATGCGGTGAATGCAGAAACGTGAACAATGGCGGCGTTATTACCAAAAGGGTCGCAGTAGAACCAACATGTTATTTTTTTCTTGGGTGCTGAGCGATAAACACTGGTAGACATCATTTGGAGAATGAAGAACTTGAGTGGGTCAGCATGTCTGTAGAAACAACTGTGTGGAATGGTGACCCGAGTTCTGTGCTGGTCGCGATTCGACACAAGACGCTGGTCGATCTCCGAGGCCAATCAGAAGTAGCGTCAACTCAGGCGCGAGTACTTGACCACCCGCCCTACATCCATTATCTCTTCCCACGCTATTGTTACGCCTTCGTTCTCTTGAAAAAAGGCCTTGAAGGATGATGATTCCAGTGGGGAGCAGGCACTTATGGACTTCTTCGCGCACCATGATACGTTGCTTCATCAGACGTATTTTACACCTCGTGCGTCGATCGGCTTATAACACTACTACAACGTTTGTTATATCATTATGCAGTTTACCTAGCGACGATAAAATTTTAGCCCTGTCACTAGGAAGCCAAATATAACACTATACTGCGCGGTTTGTTATACTGGCACAACATGTATTACCAGATATTGCATTACGTTTCAGTAAAGTTACCCTCTGGGAAGATTTAAGTAAACTGACCGCGAGTTACCTAATGGTCTGGCTTATCGAACCTGAATTCAATGCTACAGAAGAAACCAGAAAACTAAAGATTAAAATTTGGAAAATGTTTTAAGTAACCAAGTTTACTTAAATGAAATAAAATACAGTCGCCAGCCTAATTAGGCACAGTAATGTGGAACATTACTTTTATATAATCTGTATAGAGCTTTGACTAAATGAAACTCTACTACAATCGGATAAATGAGACAGTGAATACCAGCAGTTATAAATAGTATGTTAGTATGTACAAGCTCTCACAGAAACAATTGACACTTTATCTCTTCTCAAAGTAATACTTTGTCATATATACGTTATCTCATCATTAAAGGTTGTGAAAGACACTATTAAACCGAAACTGGACATGGACATAGTCATGTTTCAATAGTTGCTTTTCATATAGTGCAAAGAAAATTAAAAGTCATTTGCAATAGGATTTTTACACTCATTAAGATGTAATATTGTTTCTATTTTTATGGATAGAGGCAATAACGATACTTTATTTTCAATAAACAAAATTGTTGGCGGGGATTCTCAAACTGGCTTTCCAATTTTCATCACACTAAGAACACAAAATTCAAAATTAACTTCAACTGCAATTAATACATTCATTATTCAAGCAGGTTTATTCATTTTAGGCAACTCAAAATTGGGGACCCTTAAACTGTCCAATACCATAAAGCAAACTAAACACACTTTCCTGAGACAATTTGTAAGATGCAAATTTAGGTATTACTCTTTACTAATTTCACTCACCTTGCAGGACGTTTAAAATAGTTAATGTCAGTGATTTATAAATGTATTAACATCTCAACACAAAAGCCACATAAGGAATAGTAAAGAGGAAACACAACGTATAAAATGAAAAGCATCAGTATTTCCCATTTGTAACAGGTTCTCAAGTATGACATTAAATGTATTTTACTCTAACTAACCCTTAAAATGAAGTGTTTCCTTTTGTCATTACCACGACTAGTAATTTTCACTGACAATAAATCGTACAATGCAAGTCCCTCGGTATGAAACAGCTTGTATATATTCTTAAACAGACATCTTCTAAAAATCTTAATATTTTTAAATATATTAACATCTCAACACAAAAGCCACATAATTATATAAAATTTTCCTTCGATTAATACAAAGACTTTAAATAGTAAAGAGAAAACATGTTACACAACTTTCCACTTCATTACAATAGGTCAAAGACATTACATAGTGAAAAATACATAGTGGACATTAAACAGAATTAATCAGTACAAAATATTTACAGTATTAATTATGGTGTTACAGGCTGACTGCCTGAATGCGCACGGCGATTTTGCCTGGTTGGCATACCGATTCTGGGCTGTGTTGCCTTCGAAAGGAAACTTTTTGATGGACTCACTTATTATGTGCTAAGTGTGCTATCCACCTACAGTCCATGACAAAGTAAGTTAGGCACCCAGAAGGCAGGGCTGGGTATTGTAAATTAGAACAGTTACACATCGTCGGGTAATTAAATGATTTAGGTATCGTTTTCTGTAACTGCAGAAGACCACCAGAATGCTTAGTGTTGTCCGTGTTTAGTGTTGTTACCAGGCATGGTAGGGTATAGAAGGGGCGTGAACAGTGTCATGTATTGAGTGATCACTGTAAAGCCGCGTACCCATATGAGACAGCGTTATCAGCACGAGACAGGTTTGAAAGCGGCCTCATGGTGGGTTCTCATTTTGGACAGCTTGCCGTATCGTGCATTATCCAGATTTGTGGGGAATTTGAATGTGACAACGGCCCGATGTTGGAGTGCGTGGGAACGTAAGGGCAGGCATATTCGTCGTCAAGGTTCCATTCGATCACGTCCAACCACCACAAGAGAAGACCGCCGTAATGTACACCAAGCCCATCGTAGCCCCTTTCCTTCTCAGCCTGCCAGCCGAAAAGAAGTAATGAACTCCCTACAACGTTCTGTGTGGTCGTGCACCATAGGTCGGAGAGTAGCAGAAGCCAGGAATTACAGGTCCTTGCACGCGCTGCCATAAATGCCACAAAACAAAGGACTGCATTTGATGGCGTCCGTTTGTGTTCAGCGAGGAATCTTAGTTTTGCACTACCCCGGATTACTGATGGTGAATATTCCGGCGATCTGCAGAGACGTCCCTTTCTTCCAGTGTTTTGAAGAGGCACGGTGGCAATAGTTTGACTAGAGAAGTCTGTGAAATGTCGAAATATCGATATTTCGATACATTTTCCAAAAAATAGCGGTATATAACGGCGATATTTTTTCCACGAAGTACCGATATATCGCTATCGAAATGGCAACGCCGAGCGCCGATATTATTATTTTATAATATATTTTTTTCGTAATTTTCGGTAAATATTTGAAATTGTTCTTTCGAAATTGTAATAGAACATAATTTTACTTTCACTGTGTAGTCTTACTACTTTTTGAGCTTTCATCACGTCCAGTCTTCCTCTTTGACTGTGTGATGCACAGTGGCACAAACAAGAAGTCCTGTTGCACTGGCGGGTGGCGGTGTGAATGGAGTAACAGTATTCCCGATGGGAAGAACTGGCACACTCGTGCTATTTCTTCACGTCAGGATTCTTCTGAAACATTCGCTGAAAATCATGAACAAAAATCTAAGTCACAAGATTGCTCTTTGCGATGGGCGGAGAAAGGTAAGGGGAAATGCTAATGTAATCGGCACTAGGTGCTACCAACAGAAACAGTTCAAATGTGTGTGAAATCTTATCGGACTTAACTGATACGGTCATCAGTCCCTCAGCTTACACACTACTTAACCTAAATTATCCTAACGACAAACACACACACCCATGCCCTAGGGAGGACTCGAACCTCCGTCGGGACCAGCCGCACAGTCCGTGACTGCAGCGCCTAAGACCGCTCGGCCAATCCCGCGCGGCTACCAACAGAAACTGCAACGTTTAACTTAACCTGGCAATTTTTGACACGACAACTGCTAAGTCGTTGTGGCAGAAATGGAAAAAACCGAGGAGTCTGCATAAAGTGTTCCGGACATATATGTGACGAAACCGAACGACGGACACCGTTTAATGCGCGGCTTACATGCAGTTACCATAGTTAACAAAGTGGTTATCGCCAAGCGTGAAGGTGCATCGTCTTCCTTTCAGTTCTTGGGGGACAGGCAGGGCGCTAGCTTGTTGATTTATAGAATATCTAATAATAAATCAGTACTTAAATATACAGCTCTAAAACTGGCATTATATTTACAATGGGCAGCCGATATTTTGTAGGCCAGTACGGTGATATTTTTTTGACATATCGATAATTTTTTTGATATGTCGATGGCGATAACAAACTTTTTTTAAATATCAATGTATCGTATTCCTGATATTTTTAAAAATATCAAAGTCCTACTTGTGATGTCATGGCATGGTCTCAAGCAACGGCTCGTAGTGAGTTGGGGAACTGTGACGGCACAGTGCTACGTCACAGACATGTTACGCTCTCATATATTACCTCTCATTCGTCATAACGTGGTGCCATTTTGCCATTTTCAAACGGCATAATGCTTTTGCCACACGTGGTTCGTGTGTCTATAAACTGACTGCATGTTGCTGAGGTAACGCAATGCCCAAAATGAAGCCTAACTCTGTCCCTGAAAGAATATGTATGGTAGCAGTTCGGATATCACTTCAGTGGCAGTGCCTTTCTCCAGGATATCAATGACGAGTTGCAGCAGTTGTGGACCGGCTCGCCTCAGGAGAGGATACAATACCAACTGAAGCAGTGCATACTTGCGGGCTCGAGGGGGGCGCAACGTCATACTGCTCAAACTGCTTCTTTGAAATTTGACTCTATATTGTAAAAATGGCTCTGAGCACTATGGGACTCAACTGCTGAGGTCATTAGTCCCCTAGAACTTAGAACTAGTTAAACCTAACTAACCTAAGGACATCACAAACATCCATGCCCGAGGCAGGATTCGAACCTGCGACCGTAGCGCTCTATACTGTAATCACTGAAATAATATCATATGCTCTCTCAGCCCTCCCCCCCCCCCCCCCCCCCCCCTACTGGGTGTTTCACCTTTTTCTTCAGGCAGTGAACTTCAGCAACAAAATCTTCTCTTCGTGCTATCAAAAGAGCGATCTCCCTAGTAAATGAGAGAACCATTCTCAAGTCCTTTCTGATTTGTGTGTATAGTAAGACCGTAAGGATAACCATGGTTGACAGACGGTGGCCAGTTCCATGTCAAATATAAAGTTATTTACGTGAAATGATTTCACAGTAGCGGATGCGAAACGTCCCTATGTCGCCGTTCTCGCGTCACAACCTATACTCATGCACGCCTTATATATTGCCCGCACGGGGAAGGACAATTTAAAGTCGCTGCCCGGTATCGCCAGTTAAATACGATACTGAAGTGCCTGTATTGTTAAGAAGAACGATGGAATGTTCCTTCAGAGTAGCATGCATGTCCGAAGGAAAGAGCACTGCGGCGACTATAGCCGCTATGAAGTACGCGAAATCTATTCGCAGTTGTGAATACAACCATCAGCTGTATACGAGCCGATTAAGAGTAAGGTAGTGTTGCAGGAAATACAACATAAGGAAGTTAGGTTCTGGCCATGGCCATGGCCACGGCTGAAAAAGCTGAGGCGATCGCTTTTATAAAGCGGGAAATCCATGTTTGTCGTATTTCCCTTACACAGCCGAAGATTGTTCGCATTCGCAAATGTGAATACATTTCACGTATTCCATGACGGCTGTAGTCGCCACAGTGCCTGTTCCTTCGGAATGCATACTCTCCGAAGGAGTGTTGCATCGTACTTCTGAACAACGCGAACAATGCAGTATCGTGTAAAATGTTTCGTATTCAGAATTTTGTTACCGAAATTAACAGTTTAAATGTGCCCACTAAATACTGTACCTTTGTTTGTATTACCATTAAGTAAGAACACCGATCAGAAATTTTTTTTTCATCTGCTGCAAAACGTGTATAAGAAATGACAATCTGAGCATATAAACGAAGAGATTCAGACATTTGGAGTTTATTGTGTTTTTTCTAACGCATTTCATTCGAATGCTGGCTTGATCATTTGAGAAAATCCAATGCGTACTCCTTTTTTTAAAAAATTTAACTAATTGTAAACTGTAAGTAAGCGTCCTTTGTAAATGTTTGTATAATAATTTATTACGACACACAATCGCCTGTATATACGTAAAATATTCACATTACTGTTTTCGACAGGCAGTTGCTGTCTTCAGATTTGCTAATACATAACAAATACAGTTAGGCACTTGAAGATCATGAAGCCATCTAATACATTTCAATGAATGTGAGCGTTATCGCAACATGGTAGAAAGATTGTGTACTGTGTGAACAGATGATGTACATTCACTTAAAGCCGGCAGCTGTGGCAGAGAGGCTCTAGGCGCTTCAATTCGAAACCACGCTCCTGCAACGGTCGCAGGTTCGAATCCTGCCTCGGGCATGGATGTATGTGATGTCTTTGGGTTAGTTAGGTTTAAGTAGTTCTAAGCCTAGTGGACTGATGACCTCAGATCTTAAGTCCCATAGTGCTTAGAGCCATTTCAACCAATAGTTACACGGATTCGTGATATTTAAGAATCTACCTGTAATTATTATACACTGATGAGCAAAAACATTATGGTCACTGCCCACAAGGAGGTTGCGTGCTGCCTGCTAGCGCTGAGGGTACGTTACACGGTAAGAGAAGTATATGAGCGGAGCAGGGACGAATAGGGAATCTGTGGTGTCACCGCCAGACACCACACTTGCTAGGTGGTAGCCTTTAAATCGGCCGCGGTCCATTAGTACATGTCGGACCCGCGTGTCGCCACTGTCATTGATCGCAGACCGAGCGCCACTACACGGCAGGTCTCGAGATACGTACTAGCACTCGCCCCAGTTGTACGGACGACTTAGCTAGCGATGCAACACTGACGTAGCCTCGCTTATTTGCAGAGAAAATAGAATAGCCTTCAGCTAAGTCAATGGCTACGACCTAGCAATGCGCCATAGAAATTGATAGTTATCGTATGAAGCATTTCTCATCAAGAACGATGTATACAAATGATGGATTAAAGTTAAGTATTCCAGAAGCTACGTACTTTTCTTTATAGCATTCTTTACGTATCCTGTTTCAGACCTCACGCCATCCTGCGTGAGCTTATAGCGCGCATTTCGGCCTTCTCTAGCAATATAACAGAATCATTCTAGCGACGACAAGTGGCGCAAATGCGGAAATCCGCCGACTTAAGCAACTTTGACGAAAGCTAGATTGTTGTGGTCCAGTGCCAGGGAGCTAGCATATCGGAAACGACGAAGAGGGTCGGTTGTTCTTCGCGTGCTACTGCCGTGTGCTTCTATGGAAAGTGGTCGAAGTATGCTGAAACCACGAGCAGGCGACAAGAAGTTGGATGTGCATACCTCATCACAGAACACAGGGATCGGACGCTTCCCTGCTCTATAAAGCAGGATAGGCGGTTATCTGTGGCAGATCAGATGACAGAGTACAATGCTGGCCCAGGCGCAAGTGTTTTGGCGCACATCGTTCAGCGCACAGCATTGAACATGGCGTTCCGCAGCAGAGGACTCCCACGTGTTTCCATGTTGAGTCAACAACATGGTCAATTATTATTACAGGGGCCACAGGATCATCGAGATTGGGCCGCTGATCGATGGAATCGTGTTACCTGGTCGGATAAATCACATTTATTGGGCGCGCGGGGTAGCCGTTCGGTCTAAGGCCGCCTTGCCACGGTTCGCGCGGCTATCCTCGTCGGAGGTTCGAGTCCTCCCTCGGGCAAGGGTGTGTGTCGCCCTTAGTGTAAGTTAGTTTAAGTAGTGAGTAGGCCTAGGGACTGATGACCTTAGCAGTTTTGTCCCATAGGAACTTACCACCACACGTTTATTGATGTACCAGGTACACGCCAATCAGTTACGTCAGCAAGTAGCTGACGTGTTCAATATACGTGTGTCAGTATTGTCATACGCGTACAGCAAAAGTGAGCGAAACCGTTAGTGTTTGGAATATTTTTAAATAAGATGGTATCCAAGTTAAAAAGGTTTTTGTCCAAGAGAAGACGGTGTAAGACAGGATGGTAACACTTTCGCGGTGTTTTTGATGGTTCTGGTCATTCAGAAACACGAATATTCACTTGAATCCTTAACCGAAGTTACTCTGGATAGGATAGTGGATGAATAAAACGACTTTACAGACGATAACGCGATTAATAGAGTTCAGATTGCAGTGCTAGTTGCAGTGGCGGAAACAGGACTCTTCAAAGAGAAGCGGACACTTCCTGTGATTATAAACCTTCAGCAGAAAGGAAATCCATTAATGTTTGTATTCTAACAAAATTTTCGGAAGAAGACCTTGAGCGGGTTTATGATTATCAAACATCTACAATCCGTTATTGAAGAATAAAGAAAAATGGCTCTGAGCGCTATGGGACTTTACATCTATGGTCATCAGTCCCCTAGAACTTAGAACTACTTAAACCTAACTAACCTAAGGACATCACACAACACCCAGTCATCACGAGAGGCAGAGAAAATCCCTGACCCCGCCGGGAATCGAACCCGGGAACCCGGGCGTGGGGAAGAATAAAGAGCACACCGAACATCAAAGTAATATTTGATTGTGAGGAGAGAAAGAAAGACATAACGAACACCCATTTCGAGGAAACAAGGCAATCAAAGAACTGGAAGTAGTACAACACTTTCTGTCCCAGTCCGATACAGCAACGAATGAAGTAAAATTTGTCCATTACTAGCACCTGAAATTTTGGACAATGCAAAAAGTAAGAGAAATTGGGAACGCAAAGTTTAAATGTTCTTCTGCTTTCATAGCACGCCTCAAGAAAAAATACAGAATGTGTCGTAGACACGTCATTGCTTTCATGACAGCCATAGATGCACTGGAAGACCAAGATATTCGCCAGTCTGGGGCCCGTTTTGCCGAAGAAGTAAACCAGAAAACTGCAAGTTTCCAAACACAACCACACTGCGTCTGGAGCATTGATCAAAGCGGCGACAATCAACATTCGCTTTTGTCCAGTCCGCACACAATACGACACACAGTTATACAATAGTTAATGGTCTTTCAATGAGTGCACACTAACAAAGAACCTCTATATTTGTCTGAAAGAAAAGCTCTTTAGCCGAAAACTAAAAAAACTGTTGAGGACAGTCTTCCACCAAACATACGTTTGGAGCGAAGAGGGAAAATGGCATTTCAGATCCTTTTGTCGCAAATTGCCAGAAGTGTATACTACTTCGGATTCCTGCAGTACTTACAAAGACACAACAACAGAAAAGGATTCATTTGTGAATAAAGTAAAAATAACAAAAAACTCTTGAAACCTTTGGAGGTATGTTTCTTCCGGTAATATAACATAACAAACCCAGTAAGGACGCTCTGCAGTGACACTAAACTTGAAAATACGTTACATTATTCCATGGCCAACTCTCTGCTCCATTGAATCAGCCTATGCTTAAATTTTCTTGGCAAGCGGTTGGGTACAGTACTCCTGCACATGTTGCCACTAAAGAATGTGAGTCAAGTGGCATTTACTTTTGCAGCTCAAGAATGTTATTCTGAGAACAGTCTACGTGTCGATTTCGCCAAATGTGCCTCTTGTGATTCTGAATATTGTTTCATGCATATTGTTGAGGGACCTCATTTGTATTTTTAAAGTTCGATACTGGCCAAACTAAGATTACCACAATCCAATGTTTTCACTGTCATAACCACAGTGGCTTCTATACAAATGAAACACCAAATTCCTGTTCGAGCAAAGAGACTTCCTTGTCAGTAATAGAGCACTAACAGCTGAGGTACACAGTCCTGCTAATATAAGGTAAAGTCATTGGTAGCCATAATTTTCGACAGTTTCAATTTCTGATCGCCCCACTTTACTGTATATGCCATGCTTCCATGCTCGTAAACGAAGTAACGTGAGTAACTTTGTGCTAACTCCCGTAAAACATCGGAGGTACATTCTAGAACTAAGTGTGAAGTCTTGTAACGTCTTTGCTTGCTACCATTAACGTCCGTCTTTAAGGCCCATTAAAACTGCAAGGTTATTAAAACTTTCGGCCAACTAAATTTATAGCTTTCTAATTCGCTCACGTCGTTACAGAACAGAAAAGCATTAACAGCGCCTCGCTGATAATGAATTTAGCACTATTTTCTCGTACAGAAGACCTGAAAAATTTTACGATGAATCATGATGTGATGATGTCACGTATCTTACACGAAGTATGATAAAAAAGTAAGGTGAATGAATTTTTTTTAGCATCAGCTTCTGATGCTCCAATGTTTCGATGTAATTTCTCTGGTAACATCCGTTGAGACGGGCAGCATCAATAAAGTTCTAACACGTTCTGATTTGTCATTCAGCGTCCAGAGCCGCTAGAGTGAAGCTGCGTTTACAGTGTCTGCCGAGCATCATGGATTTCGAACAACGCGTGAAGGTTAAGTTCTACTTCAAGTTTCAACAAATTGCCGGAGAAGCTAATGACTTGTTGAAATTGATGTACGACGATAAAGGTGTAACTCTGAAGACTGTTTACATGTAGTATGGGCGATTTGAAAGTGAAAATGAGTCGGTAGAAGACGGCCAATGTTTGGGATGTCGATTAACATTAAGACCGTGCAGAAAGGGGCAAGAACTGTTTATCCAAACAACCTAATAACTGTTCGAGGGCTTACCGAAGAACTGAGCATTTCTTACGGGTCCGTGCAAAGCATTGTAACCAATAATTTGCAAATTATATCAATGAGTACAAAATTTGTCTACACACTTCTGAGTGAGGAAGAGAAGGAAAATTGTGTGTCGGTTTGTACTTAGTTGAAGGATCGCTTCATTTAGGTTCGGACTTCATATACAAAACTTAACTGGAGATAGACTTGGGTCTCTAGATATGACCCTGAAACGAAAATTCAGAGCCCCAATGGAAAACCATTGAATTTCTGCGGCCTAAAAAGGCACTTCATTCAAAATCGAATATCAAAGTCTTGCTCATCGCTTTTTCCGATAATGTGGGCGTAGTGCGATCGGAGTTCGTTCCAAACGACAGCTGTAAACTTCGAGTTTTACAAGGATGTATCTCAACGTTTGATAAACGACGTAGCTGAAAGGGACCAGAAAAATGGGCCAATGGCTTCCTTCTTCATAACGACAATGTGCCGAGCCACACTTCACATTTGATACGTGAGTTTTTGGCCGGAAGAAGTATTCCTGCCTGTCCACATCCGCCTTACTCACCAGATTCAGCATCATGCGACTTCACCCAAAAATTAAAACTTTGTTTAAAAGAAAACGTTTCGACACTATTCCTGACACTGAAAGGCCTACAACAGAACAACTGAATCCCTTCCAAAATAAGTCTTCCAGAAATTCTTCCAGCGATGGATTCAACCTCAGGGAGCCAAGGACAATACTTTGAAGGAGACTGAAACAAATTCTGTGTGAGCTTATTATTTTGTTTGTAATAAAATTATTCGCCGTATTTTCTTGTCATACCTCTTATATGTTTCTGTTTGTGAAGCGTCTTGTTAAACATCATAAATGTTATTCTATCCAAAATTGAAGGAAACGTGGTGCTAGCACATGAAGAAATCTACTCTGGGGAAAAATTGTACTGGAAATCGTAATTACGTCTCGAAAGAAAATGAGATAGACTTATGCTGGGCAGATACCGAAGCGAATAGATGCTCAATGAAATGCGAAAATTCCTTGTATAATTACAAATCATCAGAAGAGCGAACCAGATGTGGCTACAATGTAAAGATAAAAACGATGATAATGATGGGATGATAATTGTGTTGATGACACGATTACAGAGAGACCTGAATACAAACAAGAACTGAAATATACCAGGAAGTAATTAGAAAGGAATTTATCATTTGAGGGAAACTGCACAGAAACTGAATTGGGCCGTTGCATCAGTTACGTGACTTACTGATATGACGTTAAACTGTCTATAACATACTGATGTAGAGGTATTACATAAAGTTCTCCCATAACATATGCGCAGTAAAGATAGTCTCTAACGCTCAGTGTGAGCAGGTATTGCTTCATCAACGTGGCTACCAGTGTCTCAAACACCAAATCACAACATAATGACAGCAGCCCACCATGAGGCATGCTGGCATTGCGCTCACATGTCGCGGTAAGGAAATTATACACTGAAACGACAAAGAAAATGGTATAGGCATGCGTATTCAAATACACAGATTTGTAAAAAGGCAGAATACAGCTCTGTTGCCGGCAACGCTTATACAAGGCAACAAGTGCCTGGCGTAGTTGTTAGATCGATTACTGGTGGTACAATGGCAGGTTATAAAGATTTCAGTGACTTTGAATGTGGTGTTACAGCCGGCGCACCAGCGATGGGACACAGCATTTGCGAGATAGCGATGCAGTGGAGATTTTCCCGTACGACGATTTCACGAGTGTACCGTGAATATCAGGAATCCGGTAAAACATGAAATCTGCGACATCGCTGCGGCCGGAAAAATGATTCTGCAAGAACGGGATCAACGACGACTGAAGAGAGTCGTTCAACGTGACAGAAGTGCAACCCCTCGGCATATTGTTACAGACTTCAATGCTGGGCCATCAACAAGTGTCAGCCTGCGAACCATTCTACGAAACATCATCGATATGGGCTTTCGGAGCCGAATGCCCACTCATGTACCATTGATGACTGCACGACACAAAGCTTTATGCCTCGCATGGACCCGTCGACACCGACATTGGGCTGCTGATGACTGGAAATATGCTGCCTGGTCGGACGAGTCTCGTTTCAAATTGTAATGAGCTAATGGACGTGTATCGGTATGGAGACTACCTTATGAAACCATGGACTCTGCATATCAGCAGGGGACTGTTAAAGCTGCTGGACGCTCTGTAACGGTGTGTCGCGTGTGTAGTTGCAGTGGAATGGAACCTCTGATGCGTCTAGATACGACTCCGATAGGTGAGACGTACGTAAGCATCCTGTCTGATCACTTGCATCCAAGTCCAAGTGCATTCCGACGGACTTGGACAATTCCAGCAGGACAATGCGACACCCCACACGTCCAGAATTGCTACAGAGTGGCTCCAGGAAGTCTCTTCTGAGTTCAAACATTTCCGTTGGCCACCAAACTCCGGAGATATGAACATCGTTGAGCATACCTGAGACGCCTTACAACGTACTGTTCAGAAGAAATCTTCACCCCCTCGTATTCTTACGGATTTATGGACAGCCCGGCAGGATGAATGGTATCAGTTCCCTCCAGCATTAATTCAGTCATTAGTGGAGTCCATTCCACGTCGTGTTGTGGCCTTATCCTCGCTCGCGGGAGTCCTACACGTTTTTAGGTAGGTGTACCAGTTTCTTTGGCTCTTCAGTGTAGAAGCGTAGTTCAGACGAATCGGAAATTGTTTTAGTGACGATGCGGACCGCTAATGGCGAAATCCATTGACAAAGACAGAAGTTCCGCTGGGAAGCCCTTACACATGCTCTATACATTCCCCAACTCCCAACACGATTTCCATATATTTGGTGCCCTGAGGGAAGACATTCTTTGGCTGTCGACCTGCTTCGGACGAAGTGCACGGCTGGGTACTACCACGGTCTGTAGGCAACTGGAGCCATTCTTCCATGAAGACATTGATCATCTTGTCTCATGGTGGGATAAGAATGTTAATAGTTATGCTGATTATTGTTGAAATAATGAACAATCTACTTACTTTTTCCACTTCTCGATCATTTTCATCTGACTGCTCCTTGTAGGACAACGTTTCATACTGATTACTATAACGTGTTTTCTTCAATTATTGTGAACTTCCTCTTCGTGCCAGTTCTCGTTAGCTGACTATGGCACGCAGAATATATCTTGTTTATTCAAGCCTGACTATGACTTCTATTCTGAACTACATCTAAACAGTAGTTGGGAAACCTCTTTATTCGCTATTACTTTTATCAAATATCTTCGGTATAAGCAATTAACGAGTCATTGCTTACGTTAACGTTTACTGAGAGCAATTTTTTCATTTACATACTGATGACTTCCCATCCCAAGAAGCTTCAGCAGCAGAATGTGCATTCCTGCCTCCGACCACAAACATTCGAAATAGTTCCTTTTGTGCCTATTTTGTTTAATTTTTACCGTGAAAGCAATGACGATTAGAGAGGCTCTCAAAATTTGGTTGTCATGTGGACCTCCTGAACCTACCGTCAGCGTCAGATTGAAAAATCTAATGAAAACTCAAAGAAGAGCAGTAACATGAATGTGATTCTTGTACTTATCCCGACGTAAAACATGGTAAAATAGATCGCAAGTCGGCGGTGGGGTTTCAGTGTCCAACAAGCACAATATTTCGTCAAGTGATCACGTTTCCAGCATCAAGGAGATATCCCACAATGAACTGACTTCGGAGGCGGACACAGCATCAGCACGCATCCATGTGCGCTTACCTCGACTTGGCGGCGGGTGAAGGGGAAACGAGATGTTGCAGGAGGAGGGGAGCAGAGGAGATGTAAGCCACTCGTCAGGGCTCCTGACGATGGCAATGTGGTCGCTTGCCGAAGTGCTGTGCCTGTTGGACGCTGACACCATGCGTTTCACATGTGAAATGGCTCTGAGCACTATGGGACTCAACTTCTGAGGTCATCAGTCCCCTAGAACGTAGAACTACTTAAACCTAACTAACCTAAGGACATCACACATATCCATGCCCGAGGCAGGATTCGAACCTGCGACCGTAGCGGTCGCGCGAGCCCAGACCGTAGCGCCTAGAACGCCTCGCTCACTCCGGCCGGCACATGTGAACTGCTTCGCAAGTAAAATGAATATTTGAGGACTGATAATCATAGAAGAATCATCTTCACTAGGCATGGGCAACCCTTGGTGACCCGAGCCTAGTCACCTGCAGCGGCAGCAACGCTCCTAGCGCATAAAGTCAAAACTACAGCTTCCGTGACTTTCATGTTTACGAGCTAGGACACCGATATGAATGGTACAATACACGCCACAGCAACAGCCTCATGGTGTTTTCGAGAGCACATTCGATTTATGTTCACCCCCTCTTCAGTTTTTTTTTCATTTATTTATGCGTCGTGAACATTGTACCTTAACTTACGAAGTTTTACAGCAGCTATCACAAAAACTTCCGTTGGAAAATTCTGCAATGCCATTAGTAAAGAAGCAATGTACGATATAATTCGAGGCATCTTCAAATGTCATACAGAAAAAATAAAGACCTATAAACCCAACGGCTTACAGATAATTCATTTAAAATACCTACAGGAGTAGCATTGTTCTAATACGTCCACACTTCGCAATGGACAAAAATTATTTTCGTGAAAGACTGGAAAAACAAAATACATCAATAAAATAGACAATCCCGGTCGACAAAAAATAAGAATAACTTTGCGAATTTCTTCCGCGGACCAGTTTCTCACCCGTGATCTGTACTATATACTAAAAAAACTGTAAAACCAACGTGTTTGTCTGTTTCAAAACACTCATTTATGATTATTAGACGAATTTTCACGAGGGTATGCGAGATAATTAGAGCACATCTTGGGCCAGAGTAGGTTTTATTTAATCAAAATCGTAACACGAAAAGAACGATACCGTAATTTTTATTTTTATTTAAAATTGTCTTCTCAGCTTAGTAAACTTATGGTCAGAAAAAACAGAACACCTTGAACGACTAGAGAAAGGACGTTCATATTCGCATGACATGTACGTTAGTATTTTCTGTAGAAATGATTAACATTTGAACCATTTCGGTCCGCCAGTTCGAGGTCAACATCGATATCGCGGTGCAACACCTGTACCTGCAGGCTCCAGTTGTCGCTATAAAGCGATGGTAATGGATCAGTATGACTTGAGGTGGCAAGCACGATTCCTCGCAGACGTATGCGCTAACCGTGCCGTCAAATCAGTATTACTGGCATGAGAGAATGTGATGCACCCAACGGGAAATAGCTGCTTGCGTGGGAGAAAATGTTTCGGCAGTGCAACGGGTGTGTGCAGAATTGTTCACGGAAGGCCGTAGAATACGACGAGGTGCGTCAGGTAGCAGCATCCAGACCAACCTCCGGAAGATCGATTCCTCATCTGAATGGCATTGCAGGACAGATCTGCGTCCTCCTCGGCTCTGGCGCAACAGTGGAAAGGTGTCACACAGCGCATATTATCAGGGGTAACAGTCCATCACCTTTTATTACGGCATGGATTATATGCGCTTCGTCCACATTTTGGTCTACCTTTGATGAACGTGAAGAAACTTGCTAGACGACAATGGCTTATAGAACGACGTCACTGGGGACAGGAATGGCATCAATAATGTTTTCAGACGAATCCAGGTTCTGTTTGTTTAAAAATGATGGCCGCATTTTGGTTCGCCACGGACAGGAGGAGCGGCTTCACAGTGACTGCATTCGCACAAGGCATACAACGGTAGCCGAAGGCCTTATTGCGTGGGGTGCTGTTGGGTCCAACGACAAATTACAGTTGGTGCGTGTCCAGAGCACCGTGACAAATGTGATCTACGTGAATGACATCCTGCGACCCGCAGCCATACCCTTTCTGCACAATATCCCAGACATTTTTCAACAAGACAATGCACGACCACATGTTGCTGCACAAACACGTGCCTTCTTGGTGTCACATAATGTAAACCTATTGCCCTGACACGCCATATCATCAGACCTGGCGCCCATCGAAAATGTGTGAGATATGGTGAAACGATGGGTGCAGTGCTGTGACCCATTTCCAGCCACCACAGATGAACTTCGGAACCAGGTGAATGCACCATGGATGGCTAGAACACAGGACGCTATTTGCTCGCCCCTTATACACGTCGATGGCATCATGCGTGGAACAAATTATCAGGACCACTGGCGGACTCTGTGGCTACTAGGCAACAGGACATATGCTGAACTGAGGTGACTGAAATGTTAATGATTTCTGAGGAACATACTAATGTACATGTCCTGTGAATATGAACACCCTATCTCTAGTAGTCGTTCGGATGTTCAGTCAACATAGCCTAGTAGACGAAAGACCCAATAGATAACGCTGTTCGTTTTTTTTTTTTTAAATTCAATGATAGATGGATTTTTGGAACCTTACGTCAGTGATAGAATTAAACACTGCAATCTTATCTTTATCAATATCAAACAAGCAGTGCATTTACTTGGTTAGCATGTACGGATTTACTGCTTTCGCTTTGTGTTTAAAATACTTAATCGCGCTGCTTTGCTTCTTTCGATGGATTTTATTGGTATTCTTTGCTAGGAATTTATTAAGTGGGTTTTATGATTTGGTTGCGTACTCGTTACATCTTGATTTCGTTTTGTTTACGAATAAAAATGCTTAGAAAACATTCGAGGCTTTCAGAGTACATCAGAACAACTAAAAGACTGAGGAATATATGGTCTCAAGAAACACATGAAGTTCAAGAGACGAGACTTGTTGTGGAATATCGCGGTGTATGTTGATCTTTGGGAACTCCTTTTGAAAGTGAGACATGACGTAACTCTGATGGAGAACGGCATACGTTATCTCGCTCCTCAGAATGCTTTACTCACAGAGGCTTAAAGGTACTTCTCTCCAACGTAACACCATACAAGCGGAAATTTTGACGTGTAGTGACATAGGCGAGTGAGTTTTTATGCCACGGATCCGGCTTTTTCCTAAAAATGTACCATTTCACTTTAAACATGTACAGCTTCTGGTGAGCTTTTGTTAAACAAAGCCCGAGGCCAGATGCTGCGTTTTGCGGGCGTGTTACTTAGTGTGAGCTGCTTTTCGCATTGCCAGCTCTGCGTGGCTCTCTCCCACGTTAGTGGAAAAAACAATCACTTCCTTCACTTCCTCAATCGAATGCTGTATAAAAGGAAGCTTTCTAAGAAAAGAAAAGAAATAAATTGCACATGTAGGAGTCTCGGGCGCAGTTATAAATACCTGGGCAAAGCTGGGTTTCTCAGCTAATTGAAAAATTGGCTTTGAGATATGTGAATTCGCTTTTTTATGGGCCGTAGGTCATAGAGCATTGGTATACACTGACAAAGTCGACCAATTGGCGGTGGAAACAACTGCTTCGGGCCTTGTAACGAACTTCAGTCTTCTCATAAAGAAAAGACTGCCGTTTTACTACATCTGCAGGACAGTCTGATATTCCATAAGCTCGTACTCTGTTCACGGGTCGTTAACGTGTCGTTTCATACCTGTTTGATCTTACACAATCCATACGCATCAACGAACGCCAGCCGCTGAGCAGGGGGTCAGCTGTGTATAACACGGCGAGACGCGCCTCCCACTGATGGAGCTGTCAGATAGGCCGCGCTTGACGACGGGCGAGCGGTGCGCCCTCCGCATAATGAAGTGGGCGGTCGCTTGCTGACTAATTTTAGATAACAGCCGTGCGTGGCAGTATTAACCGCACCGCGCCTTCCAACATGCTCCAGTCACAACCTCTCCCTTAAAGTGACCTGTGTATTATCCATTTGGGACAAGACAAAAGTGAGTCTCTGCTAATCCATCAAGGAAGGTGGGACTGCAGCCAGATGCGAAGTACTTGAATAATGATAGCAAAACCAGCGGCTGTATTTGAATCTACGTTGTTTATTCTTTTTAGCACACGTTACCAGTTTCGACACCAAATAGTGTCATCTTCAGGGCCATGCATATGGAAACGCACATAACATGATAGAAGAGTATGAGAGCACGGACAAATATGTTACTGTTATCCATACGAAACCAAATTCAGCATCTAACTTACATTGCATATTTCTTTTTTTTCCATCATTGACGTAGTGGGGAAACCCACACATATAATGAGCTACACCAGCATAGCAATCGCAGTAATGTATATCCCTCAACAGAACACCTACAAATATGAGATACAGCAATAAAGACCCTGGGTGCAATATCTCCAAAGAAACAACGAAGCCTGTCACCAAAGTTCCTACTACCTTCAAGAATTCTGCCGGACGTAGCAGCCAGCATTAGTAACAACCACAGTCAATATGTGCCACAAGATTAAAAGTAGCGTACATGATATACTGTATATCGACAAACTATTGCCGAGGAACATCCCGTGTGGCAAATCCGCTATTTACCTGTAACAATAGGCTGTAAGGAGTAACCTAGTCAAAGTCCATCAGTAAAACCAGTAGCCGCATATGTGCAACTGCACATAGCGGACCATAAACTTAGCACACTTAAACTACACTGTGGTAGCAGTACACCAGTGTAACCAAACTGTGCGCCCAAAAGGTGTACCGCTACTGCAATATAATTTTGGTGTGCATAGGTTTAAGATTTTGCCACGCTTGCGTAAGTTATTACCTGGGTTCCCATTATTACGCAATCTTCGCAGTTCTTTGTCTTGTTCTTGTGTGTTAATATGTACATGTTCTTGGTTTTATTCAGCTGGGTTTCCATATGAGCTTTTCTAAGTTCATAGTGCGGTATGTGTAGTTGTCCATATGAGATTCCTGGTTTTACTGATTAACTTTTACTAGGTTACTTGTTATAGCCTGTTGTTACATCTAAATAGCAGATTTGTCTCGGCAGTTATCTTTTGACATATATCATGTATGCTAGTTTTAACCCTGTGGTACATACTGATGCCGGCTGTCACCAATGTTGGCAACTTTGCTTTACGTTTGGTAGAATTCTTCGAATTAGTAGGAACTTTGGTGATATGCTTCGTCTTTTCTGTGGAGGTATTGCATCCAGGGTCTTTTAGACACGCAAGTTACACATTTGTTAAGCATATGTCAAGGACCTTGGGGATATGCCTGGGTTGCTTTAGAGTGGAATCATGGAGCATGAGTCTTTATGTACCAGATTTTAGACCACGTTTTACATTGCTTGTGTTTTTGGGGTATTAGAGTACATGTTGGTATGTCTGTGGGTTTGTATTTTCCAGCGAATGTTTGTTCATCAGGTTAGTGTTGTATTCGTCCACTCCGGCCTCATGGTATTATGTTATTTGTTTCTTTCCTTTTTTTGTTGGTACATCTCATATTTGTAGGTGCTCTGGTGAGGGATATATGTGTCTGCGATCGCTATGCTGGTGTAACTCATTATCCGTGTGGGTTCACCTAAAGTCCATTATGTCATTGGTGTAAAAAAGAAAAAAAAATTGCAATACGCTGTATTTTGTTTTCTATGGATAATAATAAGACATTTTATTATGTAATTTTATGATTTGATTATCCCTTTTTAGTCATAAACTATAATTTATGTTGTCTGAGCTCTCATACTATTCTATCATGTTCTGCCCGTTTCCATATGCAGGGGCCTGAACATGATAATTTGGTGTTGAAACAGGTATCATGTGTTAAAAATAATAAACGACGTAGATTCAAATACAGCCGCTGATTCGGTTATAATTATTCAAGTAAGACAAAAGTGGGACCAGGATTCTACCCAGAGCACTTGCTTCCCAAGGACATTACCCCAACAACGGAAGTAGATTAGTCGCCTCAGTTTCGGATACAGAACATAAACAGGTGTAGAGAGCCACTAATGTTCTATTATGCTACAGGTAAAAAAAGGTAATTACAATAAATATCCTAACGGTTCGCTGCGTTCAGTAGACTGAGCAAAGAAAACTATCATAAAAACTCAGACACCAGGGTAGCATTCCTTGGGTGAACATTAAGGAAATGTAATTCATCTATAAAAAATTAGGCTTAAAAACTTGGACTGATTTTTGAGTACTGTTCATCAGCCGGAGGTCTTACCAAGAAGGATTAACAGAAGATGCAGACAATATCCAACGACGAGCAGCACATTCCGTTATGGGATCCTTTAGTAAACGTAAGAGCTTTACGCAGATGCTCAACAATAATGGAAAACGCTGAAAATGACTCGTTTTGCTTCACGGAGGTTTACTGTTGAAATTGCGACAGCGTGCGTCGAAGATGACGGGCAACACATACTTCCTCCCATAAACGTCCTGCCAATTGATCAAGGCGAGAAAATCCCAGAAATTAGAGCCCATGTAGAAGTTTATTAACAGTCGCTCTTCACTTACGCCATTTTCGAGTGAAACACTGAATTATAATGGTTCAAATGGCTCTGAGCACTATGGCACTTAACATCTGAGGTCATCAGTCCCCTAGAACTTAGAAGTACTTAAACCTAACTAACCTAAGGACTTCACACACATCCATGCCCGAGGCAGGATTCGAACCTGCGACCGTAGCGTAATATCTGGAAATTTCCATCAGTTTTTTTAATTTTTATTTATTTATTTGTTTATTTTGCAAACAAAACTAGCCAGGTAGCTTGAATCTTCAGCAAGGCAATTCGCCACCCAACGTTAACAAATTGCTTGAAAATTGAGAAACATACTAACGAGTGTTCTCGAGGTCACCTGCTCTGAATCATATTGAGAACTCCTGGGACGTCATCGAGAGACGCTTGTTTACCTTATGTCCAGATTTAACTAATTTCGATATGTTGATGACGGTTGACCACGAAACAAGAAGAGTCCTCAATGTGTACCTGGTCTCACAGAGTAAATGCCGTGACGTGTCACGATTGTCAGCAGGGTGAAAGAGAGTGCCGTACATCCTACCAAGAAGGTATGTCTGATTCAACTGCTCATGTGCGTACTAACGTTTACTTATATTCAAAATACAATACTCAACGTTGAAAGGCGTTGGCAATCCGCGCCAACACCTTTCATGAGTAAGAGAACCTACAGTCACTCAAAGCTTGCTGTGACGTGATGTCAAAACGACCTGTCTTCCTTAAAACTCGATGTGAACACAAACTCAGTAGCAATCAACATACGAAGAACATTAGAGACGCCATATTGGATACAGACAAATTTCTTTTCAGTCGTATTGTAACTTATGCATCAAGACAGTATGAGTTTCCAGGGCCACAGTACAGGAAGATTTATCAAAAACACACCACTCTTCGTACAGTCTATTATAATTAAATGTTAGTAAAAACTTTCAGAGATCTTAAGATGGCAGATACTTTGTTGAATATCATATGTATTCACCGAGGTGCAGTGGCTAAAGTTGCGCAGTTACAAAGTCGCAAGAAATAGGTTTGCATCCTGTTGTATTCAAATACTTTTTAATAAGTTTTCATGTTTGTAAATTATTATGGGGCTATCTTATTAATGTAACAGAAGCAGATTCTACAACATTTGATGTTATTAACACAGAAAAAGACACTCTCTCTCAGAAGTGAGTATGTTCGATTTTATGACTTCAGTCTGATTAAAAAACGAAAGATGAAATTTCTGCTATGTGCCTTCTCAGGACGCCTGACATATACCACTAGATAATAACTTTGGGAGTCGAAACCAGTCGGGTTTCAAATAAAAACAATAGTCCAACTGTTGCGGATATTTTCTTGGAGGTCTGTTTTACCGGTTTTCACAAATACTTGACTGTTTATTCCTGAATATATCGCTTTTTTCAGAGGGTCCACTGATACACCTCACTTCTTTAGAACTCGATGCGACCACGATACTCTATAGCAGTCGAGAAATGTGTTGCACAAGTGCACCTGATTTTGACGTTTCATCTCAGTAGGCTTCGAGATAAACTAGCGTCTTACTCTCATTAGCGCTCTGGCGCGCTGGGTGCTTGTCTTCTATTTTCGTGCCAAAGTATCATAGTCCTGCCAGGCAACATTACTCTGAACAGCTCCCGAAGAAGGGATGGGCAAGTTCTTAAAATTATCGATAGTTATATCGGTATCTGTAAAGGACCTCAATATTATAAAGATGAAAATATCGATATGCTGAATAATCCTCATTTTTGACCTATCCCTACGAGTGAGAAGTCTCGGGAGGGAAACTCTTCTTATATGTGTCATATGCATTAAATATTATACTTAACATAGACAATAAGAGTCCATTTTCCATTAAATACCAATGTAGTAACGCACGTGACTTTTGTACCAAGTCTACGTTAATTTTACAGTGCGTATATCTTTTCTTGATCCAGGCACTCACTAAGGGGGTAAGGAGAGCGCACGTTCTGCCCCACAGTTGGGGGCAGGGAGTGGTAACTTCCACCATTCTCATACAGTGCTGTGTTCGTCTTGCACCTCGTACCTATCATTCTCAATGCTAGAAATGACACACGGAAGTAACAAACTTTCATCAATATGCACTATATATTCATGTTCAGATCTGATGCTGACATGTAGTACTGAATATGAAACTAAATTAAGCCCATTGTAGGACATTTAATGTTAGACCGCCGAGATTCTAGCAGCTGGGATGGACAAGAAATCTTCATAGTGCCTATGAGTCAAGAAACGACAGACACACAAAATATCTTTCTTTACTTATTACGTAATAGCGTTTAATTGATATATCAATAACCTAGATACAGGATATATACATCTCTATTATGAAAACATGACGATATTTTGAAATTAGATATGTTTTACCCATCCCTATCTCGAAGTATATCTGGCTTGTTTCGAGTGGTGTGTCTCTTGGAGCTCGAAGCCCTAGTCTTGCGAGAGACAAGCAGAAACTCGGAGGTTCCAGAAGCCAAGTCTGAGACAACGTGATTGCTACGGTGTTGAAAATCTGATAGGGACTTCTGGTTGAGCGCCCTTAGATCACTGCCACGCCACTTGGAGCGCTGCCGTGGTTGTCTGTTCCTGTGTCGAAACACGGGCCTTTGTCTTTGGTGGTGTTCGCCTAGGAAGGCACTCTTGGCTTGGCTTTTGTGCGGTGTCGGCGCTGTGATCGTAATTTTCGAACTGATGAAGCCGATCGACGTTTGCAACATGGTTTTCTGTTGTTGGGTGAGGCTTAATCTGTGCAGTACACGCGTACCGATTTTGTTTCTGTCACATCACGTTTCTTCCGAGTTATGTTTATACAGAATAATTTCTCGTGTTGTGTGTTTTTTGAAGTTGCATTGAAAACTAGCTTTCTTTGAGAAGAATTTGTAACTATGTGGCCAAGTAGGTAGCGATATCCATGTGTGATTATTGATTGCAGCTGGGAACACTGTTGACAAACTCTCTTTGAAACTAAAAAGACAAGGAGCAATATCATTCTGTTACTTCCTTGTCATCTTACGTACATATTCGTGTCTTATTGGTAATTTCTGTGTGGTATTTCAAACCAGTTGTAATCTCCCAAATGATGATATATATCTTATATAGAATTTTTGATCATTAGCGTATCTTTCTCCCGCAAGTTATATCCGTCTTTCCATTGCATTAAAACGTTTCCTTTGTCGAAATTTTCACCCACATGGCTCTATATCCTTGCACCAGTGCTGCGTTTCCTTAAACTGCTAGGTCCCCATTTTACTGTTTCGCTACTTTAAGAAACGCACTTACTTTCTATCGCCAGTCATTATTCTACTGTCTTTCGTAGCATCTACAGTAAGGTTTTTAAGTCGTTGAGTTGCAGTTTGCTGACGCATGCACTTCAGACCAACAACATCATCGGCTCAGTCTCTTCACCATAAATGGCGTCATTGTTGTTTAGGATTACAACGTTATTATTTTAAGTGCTTAGTTTCATAGTCTACAGATCGCAAAACATTGTCTTGCTCGAATTTAGTTTCCTAGCTGTCCAAAGTCATGCATTAATGTAGTAGTGTTCCTGCTCAGAACCTATTAATATATTCATTTCAGAAACTTGTAAATCGGAACTCCCCATTGCGCTTGCGAAACAACTGCTGCTCTTGTTAGAATTTGCGAGTCGTTTTGTGTTATCATGTAACGGTGCCTTAAAATTTGCTCCAAAATTGGAAATGAGCATTTTGTAACATTTCGCGAGACAACGGAAGGCTTTCGAGGAAGAATATAAAGCAAAATCTCACGGAAAGATGTCAGAAGAAACGAAAAAGAGGTCGAAAGTTAAGGCTGAAGAGCTGCGGGCGACAGGCGGAGGATCGGTATTTGGGGCGGAAGAGTAAGCGGCTTTGCGAGTTTCTGCGTAGCTACGAACAAGGGGGCTGTTGAGCGGAGGCGGTGGGCGGAAGTGGGGGGCGGCAGCATCTGGAGTCAGGCTATGTGCCGTCTGGGAGCTGGACCACTGCCTCTGTTGGCTCTGTGAGGAGGTTCGGGCAGCTGTCCAGTGCACGACAGAAGATGCTGACTTGGCGTGCGGACAGGATAGCAGCACCTGACTGATCTACCATGAAACACCACCACAACAGTCAGGCAGTTTCCGACTGCATCTTACACCAGGACACGAACCCTGACACCTAGCTCAAGCCTGATTACACCAAAGCGAATGGAAGCGAACGACCCTTCACCAACAAATCGCCAGTGTTCGCTACCACTCGCTTCTATCTGTGAACAACCTAGAAAGAGCGGAAGAAAACACGACATGAGGAACTTAGCCTACGAATTCAGTTCTACCGGTATTTTTTTCGGTAATAATCGGCTCACAGGACGCAATATTACAGACACGATCCACAATGAAAATCTTCGATATTCAGAGATTATTTCACACAGTGAGCCAATTATTTTTGACGAAGTAAGCAAAACTGCACAGATTGTAGATGCCTGAATTTGTACGTAAGCGTGAAGTGCGTGGAAGTAGAGCTCTTAAATGACACTATATTGTAGCTCCATTTTTCCTTAAGCATTATTCCGAAATTTGGCGCACATCTAGACTGATGCTCTTCGCTGTCTTCTCATTACAATTCAGGAAGAAATTTAAAAGTTAAACATTAATCATGACCAGCAACGTAACCTGATTAAACATTAGCATTAACACTCCGGTAATTTGCAGTAGGAGGCAATGTAGCACTGGATTCCTTCTTATGTTTCCCGTTATGCTGTAATACTGCGTTCGCCTCGCACGATCATCACTTTGCTGCTCAGTTTTGCTATTGGCTGCAGATATCCTTTTACATATGGTAAAAAAATCAGCACAAAGAAACAAAACACAATCCTAAAATGACGAAGAATTTATGTTAGTGGCTGTTATTGTCGTCAGCAGCGAGATATGACAAGGGCGAACAAAACTGGCGAGGCGATCAAGCTCTTTGTCTGAGGGGTTTCTGCTATGGAAGGTCTTTCGTAAGCTGCTGGCTGCCTGTCACTTTCTTATTCTTATCCGGGCATAGGAAGACAGTTCAATCTCTCGATTTACCGTGGTGTGTGACCTGCGCAAGCAGCATCTTTAACTTGCGAATTGCATATACGTCTGGCGCCACTTCTCCGCACCCACTCGCCATCTTCCCATGTCTTTACTTTCCTCGATATAAATTTACTTGCCTGCATTGCCTCCTCCATATTATTCTGCTACTTGCGTCGTGGACGACCCCTTTCCTTCCGCTGGTATGGTATGCACCGTCGTATCCTATTTGGTATCCTGTCTCCATTCATCCTTTTCACATGGCCAAACCACGTCAGTTTTTATTGTTGGATGTCGTCACAGATATCCCTATCCATTTTTATCCTTTGTCAGATTACGTCATTTCTTATCCCATTCGTCCTAGTACAGCTTGAGCTTCGCCTTAAGTAATCCATCTCAGTGGCCATCAGTTTATTCTTCTTTTCTTTTGCTAACATCCCAGGCTTCTGCTCCGTACAAAACTACACTGTGGACCATCGTCTTATACGTTCTCTTCTTCGTTGTTGACTTATCTTTTTGTTCCACAAGTTTATTTCCCTTGTTACATCTCACTTTATTAATCCTTTTGTTCCACACGTTTATTGCCCTTGTTACATTTCACTTTATTAATCCTACTAGCAATTCATCATTGCTTTTGTCCCCCTTACTAAATAATATCCCAAGGTATTTTGTCTTTCCCACATCTACAATTACATCTCCATCTACCTCAAAGTTATTTACTCTTTTCCTTACAACGGCCTAGTACTCACACTTCTTCATCTTCAGGCCAGCCTTATTGCATTCCTCTTTAAGCGTCCTTATCACGTAGTTAAGATCATCTTGATCTTCTGCTAGTGCAACCAGGTCACGCCGGCCGAAGTGGCCGTGCGGTTAAAGGCGCTGCAGTCTGGAACCGCAAGACCGCTACGGTCGCAGGTTCGAATCCTGCCTCGGGCATGGATGTTTGTGATGTCCTTAGGTTAGTTAGGTTTAACTAGTTCTAAGGTCTAGGGGATTAATGACCTCAGCAGTTGAGTCCCATAGTGCTCAGAGCCATTTGAGCCCAACCAGGTCACCTGCAAAATACAGGTTAAATATCTTTTTGTCCTCTTTACAGCATTTTTGTGCTAAACACAGCTCGTGTTATTATCAGCGTTTGTTGATTTCCCTTGTTCGCTGCTGTTCTGTAATATTATGCATGCGCAACTTTAACAGGCGTACAGTAGTAAAGAAATGAATAAAACAGTGCGTAAATGCTACCTGAGACCATAGCAGGCTAGCAAGTTGAGGGCAATGACTGGATAAGTAGACAGAAAATCAGAGTGATTGTGATAAAGAAGTGAGTTCGGACTTCAGAAGAAAAGTTTTGATGTCTCTGAAAAGGACATTTTATTTCCACGGTGTGTTAGCGGCGCTGACGTATTGATGCTAGCATTGGGCTTTCAATGCAGAAGCCACTAAAAAACTGAGAGTTTATCGGTTTTTTGTATTCTTGCATATACATCCAGTGGCCACTGATTATCTGGGAACAAAATTATGGAGGATGATTCCATGACGATGTTACAAACTTTCAATGATGATGAAGTAGGGTAATCAGGTCAGGTAAGGTTCCCTGGTCCGGAAACGACTGAGTCGCAAGTTATAAGCGAAAATCGTTCTGATACCTCTTACTGTGGGATACATGTATTACTACTGTTGTTGGTAAGATTGTGAGGTAGGCAACTTTCAGAGTTGGTAGCAAGGACCAAAACAAAACAAAAATGTGTAATTAATATTTGCTCTAAACTGCATACCCTACGAGCACTTGTTCAGTGTAAGAGATCTGTATCACAGTATCGAAGATGAACAGGCACTAATAGCTCCATGAGGTATGCATTTTGGAGCCCATGTTTACTAGATATTTGTCTGCTGTTTTAATCCATACCATCACCTCTGTTAGTTGGCTACCCTACTGCCATAACAACAACAGAACCGGTACACGTATTCCGCTATCAGAGCACAGGGTCCCGGATTCGATTCCCGACCGGGTCGAAGATTTTCTCCACCCGGAGACTGAGAGTTTGTGTTCTCCTCATCACTTCAACACCATTCGGCAAAATGGCGAGACTGGACTGTGAAAAAATTGGGGATTTGTAAGGGCCGCGTCGTTGATCATCATCATCATCATCATCACCACCACCACCACCACTGTCAGAGGTATCCAATCGATTTATTTTGCTTATAAATTTCGACTCAGTCGTTTCCGCAGCGTCTTACCTTAAATTGAGATATTTACCCTCCTCCATTATCCCTGAAAGTTTGTAACATGATTAAGGAATCACCTTGTAGAATGGTGCAATTATCATGGATCATGACTTGTCTATAATGGATAGGTTTTGAGAAAGATTTTTTCACAGTTTCAAAGTCAAAATCCTTTCTAGCGGCCCATAGAAGCCAGCTTCATCTCGTTGCACTGAATAATATATACTGATGAGTCAAAACATTAGGAGCACCTGCTAAATAGGCTGCTGATCCACCTTTCGTACGCAATACAGCACTGATTCAGCGTGGCACTGATTCGAAAATTCCTTGACAGTTTTCCGGAGGTATGTATCACCAAATGTACCCACAGGCCACGGAATTGCCGTAAATTACGGCAGGGTGGTTTATAGGCGCAGAACTGGAGGCCCATAGGGTCTCAGATATGTGCCGCCGGGTACATATCAGTCGAACGTAGTTGCTAAAGCATCAAGGCGAGTCACTCTTCGAACAACTGTAGCACGGTTCTGTCCTTGTGACACGTGCTGGAACATGTCATCGCAGTCGGAGAACACATATAGAATGATACGATGCAGTTGGTCTGCAATAATGTTCATATAGTCGATGCTGTGTCATCGTGCCTTCGAGTACTGCCATATGTCCCAAACTATCCCAGACGAAGGTCCCCAGTAGCATATTACTGCACTCATCGACCTGTGGTCGTGATGCGTTGCGTGTTTCGAGCAGCCGTTTCCCTGGATGACGGCGAGTCCGAACCCGACCTTTGACCTGGAGTAGTAATAAATGTGATTCAGCCAATCAGGCGACACGATTCCACTTATCTACGCACCAATCTTCCTGATCCTCTGCTCATCGCAATCGTCGATGCCGTTAGATCAACATGACATCACGTGGAGGCCGTCTGCTTCGGAGCCTTTTTTTCAAAAAAGTAACGGAACGGTGTGCCCCTAAACACCGGTGCCTGCACCGTCACCGTACTCTGTCGTCATATCTGTGAGAGATCGCTACCTGCTCTGCTTTACAGAGAGGACAGGCACAGACCTCCACATTCTGTGATGAGGCGAGAACGTTCAGCACTTTGTCGCCCATCATGGTTTCACTGTCTTCCAACAACTTTCCATAGATGCTCACTGCAGAAGCACAGTCGTTTCGGAGATGCTAGTCCCCAGTCGCTGTACCACAATAATATGCCCTTATTTAAGTCGCTTATGTCAAGCTAATGTTGCCGTTTGCGAACAGTATCTTCGTTAGGACAATAACCCATTAGTCTCTGCTCTACTTACGGTATTTTCTTCGAAAACTAGTCTCCATAATTCAGATGCATGTTATACTCGAAATTGATATTAAAAAGTCCAGTTTTTGATTTAAAATTCCCGCCATTCTTCAAAATGGCCATATATTCGATGCCGCGGAAAACGTATCTCTATCTGGCAACATTGGATTCAACCGGCAGCAGCAGTGCGTCGATACCACGAACATGAGTTGCCGGGATCCACAAGATTGCTGTCTCCCTCCCACCTCGCCGTCACAAACCCAGAACACTGTCTAGCCTATGATGTGACATTGCTGTCTACAGTGCCAATGAACTGGAAGTGTTTGTGCTTTCGGTAACAGTACAGTATTTTTGTTAGTAGCTAGTTTCGTAATGCAAAAAATAAAAGGTATTCATATGATGAGCGCTATAAAGATAAAGTAATAGGATATGCAGAAGAACATGCAAACAGAGCACCTGAGCGGCATTTCGGCCCTTCACCAACAGAAAAATCCACACGCGATTGGCGGGCTAGTAAGCAAGAACTGAAAAAAGTGAGCAAGGCTAAATGCGCAACTAGAGGACTGAATGCAATATGGCCAAAATCAGAAGACGACGTATTGAAATGGATCCAAAGACACATCCAAGATGGCATTGGAATTAATACAGAAATGATTCAAACCCACGCTTGTAAGCTAGCGCTATAGTGGAATTTACAGATTTTCAGGGTAGAGTTGGTTGGTGCTACAAGTTTTTGAAGCGTCATGGACTTAGCATGCGAACCAAAACCTAACTATCTCAGGAAATGCCACAAGAGTATGAAGAGAAAATACTGTCTTCCTATCGCTTTATTATTCAACATATAAAGAAAACCAGTGTGGAAGAAAGCCAAACAGCGAATATGGACGAAACTCCTCTGACATTCGGTGTGCCGAGTAACAGAAGTGTTGCCATGAAAGGTGGTGAACCTGTAACTATAAAAATAAGTTGACATGAAAAAATACATTACATTGTTGTCCTTTCATGTTGTGCTATGGTACTAATTTTAATCTAATGATCATTTTCAAGCGCAAAACAATTTCAAATCTCCTGGAATACCGCCAGATGTTGTTCTTCCAGCACATGGTAAGGGTTGTATTGACGAGCCTGGTATGAAGTGATGGATTAACAGAGTGTGAGAGAGAAGGAACGGTGCTTTATTGAAGAAGAGTTCTCTCTTTGTGCTAGATCAGTTTAGCGGTCATTTGAAAAATTCAGTGAAAGAGAATTTGAGACAGAGAAATACAGAGCTTACTATTATTGCAGGAGAACTCCCTTCACAATTGAAACCCCTTGATGTCTCGATAAATAAACCATTTGAACAGTATATGAAAGAGGAATGGAATGAATGGATAATGGATGAAACCCAACATGAACTCATGCTGAAGAGACCTTTAAAACGACCTACAATCAAACAGGTGTGCCAATGGCTAAAACATTCGTGATGTAGAGTGAGAGAAGACATTATTGTTATATCTTTCACGAAGATATGAAGAGGAGAACGATGACGATGAAGGGGAAGAAGGAGAAGAAGAAAGTTCAGACGACGATTTTCAAGGATTCGAAAGTACAGTTCGGTTTCATAAATTAAGAATGTTTTTTAGTCTGGATTTGCAGTATAACTATAAAAAAAGTAAAATGTAATCTTTTCAAAAGCTGCTTAAAAGTCAAGGTGTGTCCGTAAAATACGGTATATACTTTCTACATCTACATCCATACCCCAAAAGCCACGTTACTTTATGTATCGGAGAGCGTACTTCTGTACCACTGTCAATTCCCCTCTTTCCTGTTTCCTTTCCTGGGAAGAGAGATTGCTCATAAGCCTCCGGGTGGGCTTGAATCTTTCTACTTTCACCTTCTCGTCTTTCCTCGAGATATGCGTAGGAGAAATCATTGCAAGCATAGAGTATGTGCTGACTTTTCTAGGAACGTATGACCTCGGAACTTCAACAGTAAACCTCTCAAGCACCGTCTGCCACTGGAATCAACTGATCATTTCCACGACGCTTTTGAGATTGTTAAATCAACCTGTAAAGAAACGAACTCCCCTTCTTTGGATCTTCTCTATTTCCTCTATCAATCCTAATCCCATACTCACGAGCAATATTCAAGTACTGGTCGAACGAGAGCGTTATAACCTACCTTATTATTTGACGGACTAAATTTCCTGATGATACTTCCAATAAATCTCAGTATGGGCTCTGATTTTCCAGCGATTAGTTTTATGTTGTCTTTCGACTTTAAATCTCTCCGTACACATACGCATAGGTACTTTATGGAAGTAACTGCTCCCAGTGATTGTTCTGCAATCGTGTAATCAGACAATAAAGGGACTTCCGGTCTATGTAATCGGAAGACGTTACATTTGTTTATGTTGAGGCTCAATTGTCACTCCCTGCACGAAATGTCGATACTGTGCACATCATTCTGTATTTCGCTACAATTTTCTAGCGTTGCAGCTTCTCTGTATTCAACAGCATTATCCGCGAAGAGCTTTTTGCAGTTTCCAAAGTCGTCAAGGGGCGATCAAAACGATCCCGGTTCAGCGCGTCGCTGCTGAGTGTACACAACGTAACGCGACTCTAATGCTGGTATTAAGCACCGACACGTGGACACTGTATTAGTGTGGGATTTGCGTTTTTCAAACCTTCTTGCCGTAAATGCAGGTGCACGAACTATGGCGATGTTACACATGTTATCAAAAGTATCCGGACAGCCCCAAAAACATACGTTTTTCATATAAGGTGGATTGTGCTGCCACCTACTACCAGGTACTCCATATCAGCCACCTCAGTATCATTAGACATCGTGAGAGAGCAGAATGGGCCGCTCCACGGACTCATGGACTTGGAAAGTGGTCAGGTGACTGGGTGTCACTTGTGTCATACATCTGTACCCGAGATTCCTAGTTCTACTGTTTCCGTTGTGGTAGTGATGTGGAAACGTGAAGCGACACGTACAGCACAAAAGCGTACAGGCCGACCTCGTCTGTTGACTGACAGAGACCGGCGACAGTTAAAGAAGGTCATAATGTGTAATAGGCAGACGTCTATCCAGACCATCACACAGTAATTCCAGACTGCATCACGATCCACTGCAAATACTATGACTGTTAGGCGGGAGGTGAGAAAACTTGGATTTCATGGTCGAGCGGCTGCTCATAAGCCAGACATCACACCGATAAATGCCGAACGACACCTCGATTGGTGTAAGGAGCGTATACAATGGACGATTGAACTGTCGAAAATCGTTGTGTGGAGTAACGAATCACGGTACACAATGTGGCGTGAGTGTGGCGAATGCCCGGAGAAACGTCATCTGCCAGCGTGTGTAGTGCCAATAGTAAAATTCGGAGGCGGTGGTGCTACGGCGTGGTCGTTTTTTTTTCATGGAGGGGACTTGCAAACCCTGTTGTTATGCGTGGCACTATCACAGCACAGGCCTACATTGATGTTTTAAGCACCTTGCTTCCCACTGTTGAAGGGCATTTCGGGGATGGCGATTGCATCTTTCAACACGATCGAGCACCTGTTCATAATTCACGGCCTGTGGCGGAGTGGTTACACGACAATAACATCCCTGTAATGGATGTAATCCTAAGAAGACCTTTGGGATGTTTTGGAACGCCTACTTCGTGCCAGACCTCACCGACCGACATCGATACTTCTCAGTGCAGCACTCCGTGAAGAATGGGCTGCCATTCACCAAGAAACCTTCCAGCACCTGACTGAACGTATGCCTGCTAGAGTGGAAGCTGTCATCAAGGCGAAGGGTGGGCCAACGCCATACTGAATTCCAGCATTACCGACGGAGGGCGCCACGAACTTGTAAGTCATTTTCAGCCAGGTGTCCGGATACTTTTGATCACATAGTGTATTATCAGAGCACCCAACCAGGGCGAACGTGCTGTTATTCTTTTCTTCGCTCTCGAAGGGTAAACACGTAAAGATCCATCAGAGGGTTGAGAATACAAATGAAATAAGCCGAAATGTCCAGTAAAACTGGGACAAGCGGTGCTGCTGCTTCATGATAACGCACGTCCCCATATCGCAAACATAACGCAGAAGTTATGCCAACTCACATGGGAGACAGTATAGCAAACGCCCTATAGTCGTGATGAGATAATCACCCCTTCAGTCCCTTAAAAAGGGCCGACTATTCCTGTCAGACGAGGATGTGCATCAGGCAATTATGGACTTCCTCATGCAGCAGAACATGCAGTTTTACCCTACGGTTATCTTCAGCTTGATGCATCGTTGGGATAATTGCTCAGTGCCCATGCCGATTTCGTCTGATTGGCATACTGCTGCTGGACTGCATGGCCTTGGAAAGGTAACTTGTCGATCACCTCTGGTGTACCGTGAAAAGTATCTTGCCTTGAGACACTACCAATGTTACTTTTAGCCCTGAAGAATTCTCCCGGTTCAGAATGACATACTGTGTTACTGTTTGTCAGGAACTCTTCAGTTCAATCACACAGTTGTTACGGTAGTCCATATACTCGAACAAGGTTATTATAAATGACTGAAACGATTTCACAGATTTGCTGTAGCTGTGTTATTTCACATATTGTCACACGGTTTTGCTCACACATAGAAAATAATTTTTTTTTTCGCATACTACAAGTCCACACTATCTGTCTCCAGTTGTGGAATGAGCCAGTCTTCCTCTATGTGTGATGCACGTGTGCTGTCACAGTCTTTTCGCAGATGGAAAAGACACCGTAAACTTTAAACTATGAGAAGTTCTTTAAATACTCCACTCCACACAAGCATGAGGTTCACTGTAGTGCATCATACTCACAGCTTATATCTGAAACTTCTTCGCAGATTAAAACTGTGTGCCGGACCGGGTCTCGAACACAAGACCTTTGCCTTTCATCCGAATGCGCTCTACTGGAGGGAGTAAAGCTGTGAGAGCGATTCGTTATTCGTGCTTGGGTAGCTCTGTTGGTAGAGTACTTGTTCGTCAAATGCACAGTTTTAATCTGCTGGTAACTTTCACATCAGCACACATTCCACCGCAAGGCGAAAATTTTATTCTATAACTAACATGATTTAGTCATTATAAAGCCTCAACTGGTGACTTTTCCCAAGAACAAGAGGCAGAAACACCGTAAGTGTAAAGAACTGCTGGTTTTAATATGTAACAAGTAAGGTGTAAGTAAATATGCGCCCATATTTCCAGAGGGACCACAGAAGATACCTTGTAAATAAAAGAGAACCGCGTCTAGTGCAAAATTCTCTTTAAACACATGCAGTAATCTTAAGACAGAGAAACCAATAGTAATCGATTTTATAAAGTGCTTCCGCAAGTTAAATCTGAGAAATATAAAGATGTCATAGTGCTTGGGAAGAAGTGTGTGCCAGCCTCAGGCATGGAACCAAATAAAAAGGCCGCCTCTGATGTAAATTTTACGAATACTACGTACAGTTTAACTGGAGAAGCGCAATGGACTTTTTAATCTCCCACACATATGAGTCTTATTAGCGCAAGTTTTTCTTTCTTTCCTTTTTTTTTTTTTTTTTAAGACGCAGACTCATCATTATATTCAGTAACCTGTGAAGTGCTAATAGTTGTTTCTTGTTATCTTTTGACATTATACTAAAAAAACATAGTTGTTTTGTGCAAGAGCGAGAGACAAGACCTATTTTTTTTTAAATTCAGTAAATATGATAATAAATCTTCGTTTGGTTACGAAATAGGCTACTGCAGTGTGTTGGTGGCCTCAATAAACGTTGGGAAAAGGCAATACTGTTTAATAAAGTTTTCCAATTTCCGGACAGCTTTTTTATGCAAACGTAACTTTACACAAATGCCTTCAGTTTGAGGCGAATATTACCAAAGCAAATAAAAGTGCAATAGCGTCTTGCCATACATATACTTCTTAAATTTATATAATAAAGCAAATGGGGCTTTTGAGACGCATTACGATATAGTCATTGTATCTGTCCAGCTGAATTAGTTTGTAGCCCTTATGGAAACAGGTACGATGAGCTCGTTGGGAGCAAATGATGAACATTAAATCCATCAATTTTTTTTCCTTTTACGTCAGCATGGCTCCTAAAGTCTTATGGTGTGATGAACAGCGCAGGGGTAAGAAGGTCTCTGTGTATAGGATCGCTGCGACTGTCATTTAGTGCCATCTGCGGGCAGATACGTTTAACTAACAAAACTAAAGAGTTACCCCTGCCGCAGCAGAGGGGCATAGACATCCCAATACCTACACATGGAATGACCTTGCTTAAAGATTGCAACATCAGACTCGTCCCGAAAACTGACTCCCATCGTAGCAAATAAATTGTAGTGATCTCACCTGCCTCATTACGCATTGTATTACCTGCATAACAGTATGGATCTCCGTCAGAGGCAGCCTTTCTCTCAAGATCGGAACACAGCACAAGAGTCTTTAACTTCATCACAGACGGTCAGAACAGGTCAATCCTGCAGAAGGTAATTACTGACACCGTGGAGGCCCACGTTCCTACTAAAACCATCCACCCCCACCATCCCACTCTGCCCCTAAAGCGGGCTGTTCTCCTCCTCCGTGAATCCTACGGCCTCTATATCCTTCCTGCGCACTCGTGACAGGGATACACTCCATCGCCACCGGCAAATACAGTGACACGTACAGAACCTTGTTACAGCAACGAAACGCCGAGACTGGCGACAGACCTGCACACGACTCAATGCCACTCTCCTTATCAACTCCTCCAAGTACTGGTCCGCCTTCCATCGCCTTACTGGTTCCCATTCTGCTCCCCACTACCCCCTTCTCCACAACGACCGACCTCTTCCCAACAACCTCAGAAAGGCCAACTACTTCGCTTCCCACCTTTCCGAGGTCTTCTCCATCTCAGATGATCCCCACTTTGATTATTCTCTTTCCCTCACCGTCATGGAACATGCTGATACCTCGGTTCCTCCACTTGTTCCTAGTCTCCAGTACTTGGGGTAGTTGCCCCCCTCTGACATCAACACTCCAATCATAGCGCAAGACATTAAACTTATCCTCCCGTCCAAATGCAACATGACCCCTGGTCATGACTGTGTCACCCACCACCACCTTAGAGAGAGCCCCTATTCCTTCCTGACTGTCCTCACCCTTCCTCACCCATCTCTATAACGTCATCCTCTCAAACAGCTTTTACCCTGACCTGTGGAAGACCTTCCACGTCCTCTTGTTCCTCAAACCCAACAAACCCCCTTCTGCAACCTCTTCCTATTGTCTCATCTGCCTCACCTCCGTCTTCAGTAAGGTCTTCGAATCCATCCTCTCCCGCCATATCCATCAGCACCTTAATCAACAACACCTCCTCCCCCTTACCCAGTGTGGCTTCCGACCCTCCTTCTCCACTGAAGACCTCATTCACCTTCTCTCCCTCCAGCTCAACTCCTGTCGTTCCACCATTTTTATTTCCCTCTACCTCCAAAATGCCTATGACCATGTATGGCATCCCAGTCTCCTCTTTAAACTCCAAACCTACGCCGTGCCTATCAATTTTGTCCATCTGGTCACTTCCTTCCTCTCGTGCTGTCCCTCCTATGTCACCCTCCACAACACCAACTCCCACATCTTTTATCCCACTGCTGGCATTCCCCAGGGCTCTATACCCTCTCCTTTATCTCTTGTATATGGCTGATATGCCCAAGTCACCCCCACCTGTCCTCCTTCTCCAGTATGCTGATGACATTGCCTTCCTGGTTCTCTATCCTACCCTTCAATGGTCCAAACACACCCTCCAAACCCACCTTAACCAATTCACCACATGGTGTAACCAGTGGTTCCTCCATCCTAACCTCCCAAAACTCAGGCAATCATCACAGGCTGTCCACCCGCTCCTTCCGTCTCTGTGATTTCTACCTCATCCTTTATGGTCGTCCAACCAGCTCACCCCCTCCTTGAGATACCTTAGCATCACCCTCAACCATCACCTCACCTGGATCTCTCACCTCCAGACCATCCAGCAGAAAGCCCATTCCCACCTCCGCCTCCTGAAACTCCTGTCTGGCCGGACATGGGGATTGCATCCTTCCACCATCCTCCACACCTACAAATCCCTCATCCATCCTATCCTCTGTTATGCCAGCGTTGCCTGGATCTCCACTCCCACCCTCTTTTAAAAGGCCCTCCAAATCCTCTAACGCCATGTACTCTGCCTTGCCTTCCGTATCTGCCTTCCTTTCCCCACATGGCTACTGTATGAACTCATCCCCTTCCCTGACCTCCTCCTGTTCCTCCAACAACTCTGCATCCTTTACATTGTCCACAGGCTTGATCCCCCCACCCCACTGGTGTCCTCCTTCCTCTCCTCCCCCCGCCCGTTGCTGTGCCTCTATTGCTGTATCCCTCCCTCTCTCCACCTCCACACCCTTCATCTCCTTCATCAGGACATTTTTCAGCGCCTCCCCCTCCTGGATGATGACTTCACTGTGACATATACCCTTCCTTCCAACTATAACCTGGCCTTGTTCCCCCCTCCCCAGGGTCTGCCTTTTACTCTCCCCTCCTTCTCCCAGAGCGGGTTTTCTTCCTCCCCTCCCCCATGAGACCCTGCACCCCATCCTTGCCTCTTTCCCTCCCATATCCCTCCCTACCTGGCCCTCTTCAGCGCGCCCCCCGCCCATCTCCCCCTTTCTTCCCCTCCCTCCCTTCTTCCCTTCTCCCTCATCTCCTTGCTCCTGGCAGATCCTCCATTTTGATTATCGTCAATGTCAGTGTTGTGTTTAGTGCTGTTTGTCCTGTGCATCACGAGCTGTGATTGTAATTATGTGCTGGCCTTGTACGTAGTGTTACTGTCAGTGTTTGTTATGTGCAACGCCATCCGTCGAGACTTTTATGCTCCATTCATATTGTGCCTTGTGTTCTTTTAATTGTCCCAGTGTGTGGTTTTTTGTGTGCGCTACTTTTTTACGGTCTTTATCTCCATTTTACCGTCGCCCCTTTTTTGTCTATTGTCTTCCATGATGTTCCCCCTTTTTTATATCTATGTTCACCATATTCTCTCCTTTGTTATTTTTAAATGTCTTCTGTTGCTTGTTCTATGTCTTTCGGCTGAAGAGCAGCGCATATTTTGCTGCCAGCCCGCCCCGACGAGGAACTGAAATACAATAAAGGGAAAAAAAAGTCAGAACAGGATGTCCTACTAGTGCTATGACTTATTCCGCTGAAACGAGCGGAACCATGTGGCCGAAAATCCGCGGTCGAATTGCACGGTTGAAAGCAAAACGAACTCTGACAGACTCAAAATTGTCAGAACGACATAGCAAATAGTTTGCTACAAAGCGCGTATCGATTGATCGAAGCTGGCCAGAGCAGCCTCGCCTATAGTACAGCAATCACGATTTCAGAGACGCAAAGAAAAAAATTGCACTGACGAAAAGAATCGCATCTTGAAGAGGGAATTGTGCAACATAAACGAAAGTTGCATAAGAGTGGTGCTGGTTGCGCCACTATGACTATGTAAGTCAGGCTTCTATAAAATACACCCTGTACGGTCCCTAGAGTTACTTACCTTTGAGATAGGATGTGGTGAGTTGATGTTAATCAGGAACACCTTCAAGGCGACAAAGACGCCCTTGTAATACCTCACTGAGTTTGAACATGATCATGTCGTAGGACTATGAGGAACTGGATGTTCCTTCTGTGACACTGCAGAAAGACATAGCAGGAATGTAACCACCTTACATGATTGCTGGCAGCGGTGGTTACGAGAATGTACGGTCGCAAGAAGACCGGGTTCAGAATGGCCACAGACCATCGCGTTTAGCCAGCCGGGGCAGGTCGCAGGTTCGAATCCTGCCTTGGTCATGGATGGAGTGATGTCCTTAGGTTAGTTAGGTTTAAGTAGTTCTAAGCTCTAGGGGACTGGTGACCTCGGAAGTTAAGTCCGATAGTGCTCAGAGCCATTTGAACCATTTGGACCATCGGGTTTGGTGTACGGCTCTGGCGGATTGTACAGAACCTGCAGGAGCAATTTGAGCAGCAGGTAGCTCAACAGTGACACAGCAAACTGTTACAAATCGGGTACTTTAAGGACAGCCCCAAGCCGGATGACCCATAGGGCGCAATCTGCTGAACGCAAACCACCACAATTTACCACTTCAGGGATGTCAAGCGAGAGCTGATTGGAGGACAGGGTGGAGATCTGATGTGTTTTCTGATGAAATCCCGTTCTGTCTCGGTGCCAGTGATGGCCGTGTGTTGGCTAAAAGGAGGCCACTTGAGGAGCTACACATAGAGTTATGGTCTGATGTGCGATTTCGGATGATAGCAGCAGCACAGTCGTGTTTACCCCACACATCCTAACTGCAAATTTTTATGTCAGTGTGGTGACTCGATTGGTTGTTCTGCCATTCGTGAGCAACATTCCAAGGGGTGTTTTCCAACAGGATAATAGTTGCCAACATACCGCTGTTGTAAATCAATATGCTCTACATGGAGCCGAGCAGGTTTCCTTGGCCTGCTCGGTCACCAGATCTGTCTCCAATCGAGCACATATGCGACACTGTCGTACTAAAACTCCAGCGTCAACCACAAACAGCATTAACCGTCTAAATATTGACCGTCGAAGTGCAACAGGCGTGGAACACCATCCCACACACTGACATCCGGCACCAGCGTTCAACATTCTGTTACGCTGGTTATTAATGAACCAACATTTGCAGTCGCTTATCTCGTCCTTACATTTAACCTGTGATCTCGCAATGTTAATCACATAAATATGTTACCTAGACAAATTTATTCCCCAAATTTCAGTACCCTACATTAATTATTTTTTAGTGCTGTGAGCCGGCCTGTGTGGCCGAGCGTTCTAGGCGCTTCAGATTGGATCCGCGCGACCGCTACGGTCGCAGGTTCGAATCCTGCCTGGGGCATGGATGTGTGTGATGTCCTTAGGTTAGTTAGGTTTAAGTAGTTCTAAGTTCTAGGGGATTGCTGACCTCAGATGTCAAGTGCCATAGTGCTCAGAGCCATTTGAACCATTTGAACTTTTAGTGCTGTGATTTTTCTGCGCCAGAGTATGTTTTGAGGAAAACTGAAGTGCTAAGTAAACAGACACATATCAGTTTGTTATGTTCTTCTGTTGGTTGTTGAAGTTAGTCCCCATTAGAGGCAAACAGTATACGTCGTCCGCAAAACCGTGGTTGTCTGAACATAGTATTCCATTAAGACCTATTCTTTTTTCGTTTTTAAGGATTTGAAAACCAATTCCGTGGCTACTGACAATAAATTTGCTGTTATGGCGACAGGTGCTATCGGAAGTCCCCCCGTTGATTGACTCATATTGTGCCTGGAAGTATGCAGTTTTCACAAACGTGGATAGCTGTCATGTAGATCAAGAACCGTGCGGTGTTATTTCACCGCTTAAACAACTGTCACACCCGCAGCCTGCGCAGACATCTCACAATGAAAGTCACTTGAGAACAGTTGTGTATTTTGACAGAACTAGTTATAAACTGTAAATACTTCGACGGTGGGTCGCAGTCTGCTAGCGAGAGTGACATGTGCTGCTATGAACTCTACAGGCAGCACCTCTGACGGGGCCGTCGCGTGTTATCGACAGCTTTCACGTTCTCGAATGTTGCGAAAATGGGTTCTCGAGTGGGGCTTTTCACGCGATGTACGGGATTAGCGAGAGAGGCAACACTGAATAATTGACGTATCAGGGGAAACGCTCTCTCCCTCTCTCTCTCTCTCTCTCTGTAGCTGCAATACCCTTTCGTAACTGGTGGTATGTTTCCGCGTCGCAGGCAATACAGCCGATTTCGATACAGTGACTGCCCCTTCACTGATTTGTACGAGTGTTATTCGATAGGTTAGGCAATGTTCACGAATGAAAGGAAAATTTTATCAAGCTGCGTCAGTGGGCCGGCCGGAGTGGCCGAGCGGTTCTAGGCACTACAGTCTGGAACCGCGCGACCGCTACGGTCGCAGGTTCGAATCCTGCCTCGGGTGTGGATGTCTGTGATGTCCTCAGGTTAGTTAGGTATAAGTAGTTCTAAGTTCTAGGGGACGGATGACCACAGCAGTTAAGTCCCATAGTGCTCAGAGCCATTTGAACCATTTTTTTTTTTTTGCGTCAGGGGTGCTAGCTGTATATATAAATGATCTGACGAACAGGGTAAGCAGCAATTTGCGGCAGTTTGCTGATGATGGTGGGCGTACGGAAAGGTATCGTCATAGGGTGACTGGGGGACGATTCAGGGTGACTTAGGTCAAGTTTCAGGTTGGCCGGATGAGTGGCAGCTGGCTCTAAATGTAGAAAAGTGTAAGTTAACGCTGACGATCAGGAAAAACAAAGCCTTAATTTTCGAATATAGTATTAGTAGTGTGCTGCCTGACACAGTCGCGTTGATTAAATGTTTAGGCGTAACGCTGCAAAGCGATATGAAATGGAGCGTGCTTGTAAGAACTGTAGTAGGGAAGGCCAAAGGTCGACTTCGGTTTATTGTGATAAACTTATAAAAGTGTGATTTATCCGTAAAGGAGACCGCATATAGGACACTAGCGCAACCGATTGTTGAATACTGTTCAAGTGTTTGGGATCCGTACCAGGTCGGACTGAAGGAAGACGTCGAAGCAATTCAGAGGCTAGCTGGTAGATACGTTACCGGTAGGTTCGAACAGCATGTAAGTGTTACGGTGATGCTTCGGGAACTCAAATGCGAATCACTGGAGGGAAGGTGCCGTTCTTTCTAAGGAACACTATTGCCAAAATTTCAAGAAAAGAGAACTGTTCTGCCGCCCTCAACGTACATTACGCGTAAGGACCACAAAGCTCAGAAAAATTAGGAAGGGAAAACAGGAAGACTCTGTTTATCGTCCAGTAGACACGGAGGAAAAACTCGGGTTGTATCATGGAAGGCGAGGGGGGGGGGGGAGGGAGGAAATCGGCCGTGTTCTTTCGAAGGAACCATCCCGATATTTGCCTGAAGCGATTTAGCGAAATCACGGAAAACCTAAATGTGGATGGTCGGACGCGGGTTTGAACCGTCGTCCTCCTGAATGCGAATCCAGTGTACTACTCACTGCGCCAACTAGCTCAGTAAGAAAAATTAGGGCTCCTATGGTAGCGTGTAGACAGTCGTTTTTCCCTCGCTCTGTCTGCAGGTGGGACTGGAAAGGAAAAGGCTAAGCAATGGTGCAATTTACCCTCCGCCGCGCACCGTACTTTGGCTTGCGGATTATTTATTTAGATATAGAAGACCTCGGCTGTAATCATTGTTAAGGAAGGAGTTGGTTGTCCTGAGAAATCAGAAGCTGCGCCGTGAAGTTTTTCATATAATCTCATTAACAAAGTATTCGAAGTACATCCATAGTAGTTCTTTTAGTCACGTAGACATTGTTTTCAAACATTTTTTAGAAAAAAGACATATTTTTAAATCGTAAGTTCGATCCGGAATTTTATTCTTAAAAATACGTGAACGGGTTCTTAACATTGCTTACCTGACAACTGAGTGCACTTAACGTGTGTTTCTATTGACTTACCACTGTTTACTTGTTGGGGGTGTTAAAGAAACAAGCGAGCCTACGGCGAAACTTCACAAAAATACAAATTTAAGAGATCTGAATTGTTTCAGTTTGTGATGCTAAGATTTGAATTACTTATTTTCGCAATAAAACATAATAGCCTCAAAAATTGATCTGTGATTCATCACAATATAAAATTAATTTTGTCACCTAACTACGGCACATAAATAATGTTAAAGACGGCCCTTAATGTTTCTTTCAACACATTGTCACGTAAATACACGTAAACAATAGTAAAGCACCCAACACACAACTTAATATTGCTTCCTCGCTTAAATAATTGTTCACATTTACCTCATTAGCAACAACTTCTGAATCGCATTGAGGAACATATTCAAGGTTTTTATCAGAGTCATAGAGGTATCCACATCATCGTGGGATTTGTAGAAATCGTCCCTGAAAAGCATTTTCGTGCCACGGACACTGTACACATTACTAATAATACGGGCAGCTATAATTTTTACGCTTACCACTGTTTTGCACGCACACATAAGTTGGCGTTAGTGAGGCCCTTATATTACATATAGAGCTGCCATTTCTCGGCTTATCGTAGAACTGTCAACTAATATGAATGAAGCAAACCACGTGCCACGTTTCACGAGCAATAACTCTGTTTCCCCACACTGTCCCCTACTATGTTTACACCCGAGGTCTTCGAACAGCATTCTTGTATCGCTTCAACTGTACGTTTAGAACGATTCCAAAGTGCTACATGTCTCTGGCATATAGGGGAAGTTCAAGAAAACTGACAAAACGAAACTGATACTGAAGCTAGAACTACAACAATTTGTATTTGAATTCTCTGTCAGAAATTAAAGTGAATGCTTCAGCATTTTTGGGAATACCATCAATAAGGGAAACAACAGCGAGTGACAGTTTTCATAAAAATAAATTATTACTTAAGTCCTAATATAACATTTTTAAAGCTACATCTATGAAAACTGGTATTCGACTTCTCGGTTAGAAGTAAAACAAATACGTGTTTCAGTGTTTTCGGAAGTTCAGCCCCTAAGGAGGTGAAATAGGGATGGAAATTTTTATGGATATATTTTATTATGAAGGATTTTTTAAGCCAAATTCTAAGAAAATTTGTAGTTGGCTTCTTGGTTAGGAGAAAAAATACATGTTTAAGTGTATTTGAAACTTCAGTCCTTAATGGGTGTAAGTAGGGGATGAAAATTTTTATGAAAATATTTTGTTATATTAAAACATTTCTGAAGCTAAATCTATGAAAATTTGTATCTAACTTCTTAAGGGATGAAAGTTCCTATGGAAAAATTACAACAAGAACTCAGAACGCAGGATTAATGGAGATCTCCGACTCCAGCTGTCAGAACCCCGTTTTGGTCAGAAGTACGTTCGGAAAAGACCATTGTTCTGGGTCCTTAGTGTGCAAAGTTTCGATGTTACAATTTATAAACAACAAAAAATACGACTGAAGGAAAACGAAAGAAAAAAAAGTGTGCAAACCATATAGTCAACACGAGCAATGCAGCGAGCGCTATGCTAGTTTATTATACGATCTATATTATAATTTAGCTGGCTATTTGCGCCCCAAACACACAATAAAGAAACTTGTGCCGTCCCCGTCTCCTAGCATTTTTAAAGATACACATGTTTCGATATAATTATGTTCGCTTACGATACTTCGCTCAATAAATTCACGACGTATGTGGACCCGTACACAGAAAAGACGTATATTGTTGTTATAGCTTTAGTAAAAAATTTTATTTCATGTTTTGTATAGCCGCTTAACACGAAGCAAAATTGCATGAAGTTCAAGCGGACTCTGAAAAGGTATTGCAAATACTTTATAAAGCTCCCGGAATGGTATACATGTAGCTTCAGAAGCACGACACATGAACTGTAGTCCGACAGAGCAGTTATGGTCACGACACATCACTGATAACAGCTTGAATGGGACCAATTCACTTTCAACTGTAAAATAAAATAAAAGCACTCACATAGGGAGAAACGACCATCTTGATAAATAAGAAAAGACAGAGTTTAGACAGAAAGATTTAGGTGTTTATTTTTCTCACCTGTGGTTTGAGAGTGGAACGGTAGAGAGATAATTAAAGTTGACCTATGAACCTGGAAAGGCTGCGCGGAGTCTATGCTAACATTTTTATCCTTGTGCTATTTTGTTCTTATAACAAATGCCATCACATTCAAATATACATCTGAATATAAATCTTTCAATCACTAAGGGCTGGGCAAAAATATGGAAACGTCACGAAAGATGCAACCTTCTACATAAATGCGGAAGCTATCCAAGCCTGCAGATTGCTCTGTTATATTTGACTATGAACGACACCTGTGCTGTGACGTCAGAACTTGTCAACTGTCAGCCATGATCATAAAAATATTCTACGCATTTGTGAGAGCATTATGTCGGAGAATTATGTGAATTAGAACGAGGGGAGATTGTTGGTGCTCTATGGTGGGTGCTTTCGTAACCAAGGTAGCCTAAGTGTTTGGTGTTTCTAGACACACAATATCGAAAATTTACAGTACATACAGGGAAAGCGGAAGAACATTATACGCTAATTCACAACGCGAACGAAAGTGTATGAGTTGGGTGATCGAGACGGACAGTGACTGGGACTGGGACGAAGAATAGATGGGCGAAATCTGCAAATCTGCAAATGTCCCTGCAGAATTGAATGTCGTACTAGTTAACCATGTCAGCGCCAAAACAACACGAAGTACAAGCAGTGAATTGCAAGGCGAGCTGGAATTTCAAACTCGTTCATAAGTGACGCAAAGTGCCCGTAACGTGGATAATGTGGTGACGAGCCATAAAACCTGAACTACCGAGCAATGGATGAAAACCATTTTGATAGATGTGTCTTGTTTCCCACCGTTCCCAACATGGCGGATATTCGGTGATAATTTGGGCACCCATGTCGTGGTATTCCGTGGGACCCATGGTTGTTCTGAAAAGTCACTTTACTGCCAAGGATTACGTGATCATTTTGGCTGGTCATGTCCATCCTATGATATGACGTTTGTTCACCAGTGGTAATGCTCTTCCAAGACGACAACGCTGCTGTTCGTACACCTCGCATCGTCCAGGACTGGATTTGTGAGCACGAGGATTGATTGCCGCATCTGCCCTGGCCACCACAGTCACCACAACTAACAATTGACCCTTTGTGGACTACTGTGGACAGAATGTTGCGTGACCGCTATGGACATTCATTATTGTTAACTGAATTTGCCACTATTCTGCAGTAAGAATGGTATGAGATTCCCTTGAAAACCATACAACATCTGTGTTTATCTATTCAGAGATCACTAGAATCACTTTTGAACGTCAAACAGTTTTCCTACACCGTATTAGGCGTGTTACAGTTGAGCCGTGGTAAAAATTGCTGTTTTGAAGAGCGCGCCACAACGCGTTGTGTGAAGCAGTTGCCCTCCGTTCCTGGCGGTGTCGCCGCTGTGGCAGTCGCAGCTTTGGTGTTTCCCTCTGGTGGAAAGGGGGGAAAGGTTGCCTGTTCACATGCATTTAAGGGGCACTATAAGCTCGCCAGGGCTCTCTCCTCACTCCCAGATGGGAATCTGTTCTCATCTCCTCCCCCAGCCCCACCCTCCATACTGACATCCTCTCCCGCCTCCCCATCACCCGTTTTGGCCCCAACGCCTCCCTCGCCCCTGGTCCTTCTCCGTCTCCTACCCACCAACCCCAACCCCCGCATCGCCCGCCAACCCACACCGCCGTGATCACTCGGCTCAGTCCGTTGATCACGGAGGAGGAGGTGTTGGCGGAGCTCAAGGCGCATCCCACGCTGGAGGTGCGGGCGGTCCGCCGCATTTTCAACTCGGCTGGCCCCACTCGCCTTATGCGGGTTTTCTCCGAGGACGCCCCCTCCATTGACCGTCTCCTGAAGGAGGGTGCCCTCCTCTTCCACCAGCGCTACAAGGTCGACCCCTCCCATTCCCCCCCTCAATCCCTGCGCTGCCAGAGGTGTCTGCGCTATAATGCACACCCAACAGCTGAGTGCCGCGAGGCCCTCACCTGCCTGCATTGTAGGCAAGCGCACTTCCTCCGGCAGTGCCCTAACCTTCAATCCCCTCCCTCCTGCAATACCTGCAATCTCCCCCATCCCACCTACTCCCAAAAGTGTAAAGCCCGACCCCCTCCGACCACTCCTGAACTCACCGTCCCTGTCCGTCCCCTGGACGCCCCCATCCCTCCTGGCAATTCCCTTCGTCCCCCTCCCACCGCTGAGGACATCATCAGGTTCCTCACCATCGTCCTTCAAAATGTTCATCCCTTTCAGCGCCCCCACACCCTCCAGCAGATCTCCCTCGCTGCCCATTCCATATTCCACCTCAAGATGTACGCCACCTACTCCAACAACCAGGCCCATTTCACCTTCTCCCGTCTTGACACCCTCGTCTAAATCCCTGTCATTGCGCAACAGCAACGTATCCTTTTCAACAATATCCGCTCCCTTCCCGCCAACAAGAACCTTTTCCTGCACACCCTTGCCACCCACCGCGTGGATGCCTTCCTCCTCAATGAAACCTTCCTCCAACCTCACCACTCCATCCACACCTCACCCTATCTCCTCCACCGCTCTGATAATCCCCTCCCAATTGCGCGCGGCGGAGTTGCCATTGGTCACCACCGCCAGATCCCCGTTCGGCTCCAGCCTCTCCTTCCCGACCCCACCGAACACCTGATCCTTAGTCTCTTCTTCCCCGGCCTTACCGTTACCTGCGCCACCATCTATGTCCGCCCTAACGTCCCTATTCCCTTCGACTTCCTCTCCCACATTGACCGTACCTTCTCCTCCTACGTGATCACTGCCAACCTGTCCTCCTCACCATTTCAGACGGTCGTCGCCCCCGCCCTGACCCTCGTAATGACCCTCCCCCTAAGTACGTCCATGACTATTCCCGTGCCGACTGGAATGCCTACCGGGCTACCCTTTCCACCCAGGTCGATAGCCAACCCTTCACCTACCACCACCCTGATGATGTCACCCATGCCGCCTCCTTTCTCCAGCAGACCTTGTCTGAGGCCGTTGAGGCCCACGTTCCTACTGTCACCGTCCACCCCCACCATCCTACCTTACCCCCATAGGCCGTCCTCCTCCTCCGTGAATCCCGCCGTCTCTACCGCGCCTTCCTCCGCACGCGTGACCCGGACACACTACGACGCCACCGGCAACTCCAGCGACACATTCGTAATTTGCTCGCGGCTAAGAAACGCCGGGACTCGCGACAGACATGCACCCTTTTAACTGCTACCCTACCTATCCACTCGTCCAAGTTGTGGTCAGTCTTCCGTCGCCTTACCGGAACTAAACCCTCCCCCTACTATCCTCTTCTCCATGATGATCACCCTTTCCCTGACACCCTTAGTAAGGCCAATCACTTTGCCTCCTATCTCTCTGATGTATTTTCCATCCCTGATGATCCCCAGTTCGATTACTCCCTCTTCCCGGATATCCGCGATCGAACTGACACCTCTGTCCCTTCCCTCGCTCCTGGTTTTCAGTACTTGGACAACATTGCACACACGGAAATCAATGCCCCTATCACTACTCAGGATCTCATTGCTACACTCCGCACAAAACGCAACACCACTCCTGGTCACGATCGTGTCACCTACCGTCACCTTCGTGAAGCTCCTGTCTCTTTCCTCTCCACCCTGGCCAGGCTCTACAATGTAGTCCTGTCCACTGGTTACTACCCCGACCTGTGGAAAACCTCCCGTATCCTCATGTTCCTTAAGCCTGGCAAACCGCCGTCCACCGTCTCCTCCTACCGTCCCATCAGCCTTACCTCGGTCTTCAGCAAGGTCCTGGAATCTATCCTCACCTGATGCATCCACCAGCATCTCCACCAGCACCACCTCCTTCCCGTTACCCAGTGTGGCTTTCGGCCGTCCTTCTCTTCTGACGACCTTCTCCTTCACCTCACTCATCTCCTTTCCGAACAGCTTAATTCCCGTCGCTCCGCAATCTTCCTCTCCCTGGACCTCGAACGTGCATATGACCGCATATGGCATTCCGGTCTCCTCTTCAAGCTCCAAACCTTCGCCCTTCCCATTAACTACGTCCGTCTGATCGGCTCCTTTCTCTCCCGCCGTCCTTCCTATGTCACCATCCATAACACAGATTCCTACACCTTTTTCCCCTCTGCCGGTGTGCCCCAAGGCTCCGTCCTCTCCCCCCTTCTGTACCTTTTGTACACGGCGGACATGCCGCCGCCGTCACCCCCCGTCCACCTTCTCCAGTTCGCCGATGACACCGCCTTCCTTGCCCTTGCCCCCACCCTACAGCGCTCCCAACACCTTCTCCAATCCCATCTTGACCAGTTCACCGCTTGGTGCAACCAGTGGTTGCTCAAGGTCAATCCCTCCAAAACCCAGGCGATCATTGTAGGCAAAACCACCCCTTCCTTCCGCCTCCTTGATTTCTACATCACCATCTATGGCCGTCCTATCGCCCTCACTCCCACCCTTAAGTACCCTGGCATCACCCTCGACCGTCGCCTCTCCTGGACTCCCCACCTCTGGACAATCCAAGCCAAGGCACGCTCCCGACTCAGTCTCCTCAAGCTCCTCTCCGGCCGTACGTGGGGTCTGGACCCGTCCACCATCCTCCACACCTATAAATCCCTCATCCGCCCTATCCTTTGTTATGCCCATCTGGCTTGGATCTCCACCCCCCCCCCCCCACTTTTTATAAATCCATCCAAATCCTTGAACGCCATGCTCTCCGCCTCACCTATCGCATCCGTCTCCCCTCCCCTACGTGGATCCTGTACGATCTCATCCCCTTCCCCCACCTCCTCCTTTTCCTTGAAAGAATACGGATCCTGTACACCTCCCGTAAACTCGATCCTCCTCACCCGCTCATCTCCCCGATCCTCTCTCACCCCAGCCCGCTGCCGCGCCTGTATTCCCACGTCCCACCCAGTCTCCATCTCTCCACCCTCCTTACCCTCTCCCAAGGTGGCTTCCGCCAGCTCCCCCTCTCTGATGATGTCCTCCTCCCCTCCATCTACCCCTCCTATCAACTTTGACCCTGCCCCACCAATTCCGGTGTCCTTTCCTTTAGGCACCCTCCCTCCCTTCTCTTCCCTTCCCTTCTCTTTCCTTTTCCCCCATCCCCTCTCTCCACCCCTCTTCCCCCAGGCTTCCCCTCCCCCTTCCTCCCTCCCCCCTATCTCCCCTGCCCATGGCATTTCTGCTCTCCCCTCTCGCTCTCCCACTCCCCTTCCTCCTCCTCCTCTCTTGGCAGGTCCCCGGACTCGCACACGCATAGTGAACATTCGCGCGCCGGAGGTCATCACCATTAGTGTCTCGTGTGTGTGCCTTCGTGTTCGGTGTTTGTTCGCCGAAACGCCGCCTCTGTTGTGCGCCGTGTCGACTAGTGTCAGTGTTGTTTTCTCGTCAGGCGTGAATGGCTCCGTGTTTTTGGTTTTTTGGTGTCCACATTGTTTTGCCCGCCATTTTTGATTGTATTCTCTGTGTCCCCTCTATTTATTACTTATTGTAAATCTCAAGGCTGAAGAGCGGCGTACTCAGCTGCTGACAGCCCGCCTTGTGTAAGGTGATAAAAATTACAATAAAGAAAAAAAAAATCTCGCCAGGGCGTCAGTTGGTCGTCAACCGGGTTAGTGTGGGGCAGTCAATGTCTGTCTGTCATCCGGAATGCTAGTATGTGTTAGGCCGCCAGTCTGCTCGAGTTTGTTCAGGCAATGGTCATTGGCGGTTGGATCGATCGGTTGGTCGGTCGCGCACTGAGACACAAGATGACTTGTCCGTCTTGAGCGTCGGCGCATGTGAGGTCGTCACTTGAGTCCAGTGGAAATGGAAATGAGCGTTTGGCGTCATTGGCCGGGAGGCCCCTCGCGGGGCAGGTCCGGCCGCCATATCGCAGGTCTTATTACATTCGGCGCCACATTGGGCGACCTGCACGCCGGATGGGGATGAAATGATGATGAACACAACACAACACCCAGTCCCTGAGCGGAGAAAATCTCCGACCCAGCCGGGAATCGAACCCGGGCCCAGAGGACGGCAATCCGTCACGCTGACCACTCAGCTACTGGGGCGGACACTTGAGTCCAGTAGGACGCGGCGTATAGCGAGGGATAGTGACTTCGCGGTCGACACGAGAGCAACAGGAGTCAACCCACGACATCGGTCTGGCCGGTGCGAGCTGCGACGCCGTGAGACAGCAGATCGGCGCACCTTCATGCGTCCGTGGAAGCGGCTGGCAGCGGACGCTTCGGGAAAGCGTTTTGGGGGTGCTGCGCCAGGTCTTCGCCAGACATCACAGTTTATTAGAAGTTAAGTGATTCGTGATATGTTGTTTAATTTACTTGCTAAATTCTGCTTGTTTTCTTGGTCAGTCTCTCGTCCCCAGCTTGCTCGTCTGTCTCTCGTCCGCATTTGTTAGGCAGTTGGTGTCTGTCTGCCGTATGTTAATAGCTGCCTCTGTCAGGTTTATCGGATTCTGTGTTAACGAATTTATTGCTTGAAGTGTAACGGCCGAATTTCTGAAATATGTTATTATCTTGCCTATCATCTTGGGAGGCGGTATATGTGTAATGTAGAGCATGTTTGGCCAACCTTGTATACTTTATGTAAAACTGCATTTCATCGGTTTTTATTTAAATGGTCGTTTTATTATATAAAGTTGCCACCCTTCCACCGTAAGAGTTTCTTTTTTTTTCTTTAAAATCAAGTTGCACCTTTGGTGGCAAGTTAATCTTTTAATGTTTGTGTTTTGTACCATTCCCATCCTTGCAACGGGGTGCATAGTTTATGTGCTTGTGTGAGTTGTTAAAATTTGTGGTTTAAATTAATCAGGTGTGTTACAGATTTGCACCAGTGTAGTCTTTCAGGGGTTGTTGTGAGCGGTCGTGGCTACGGCCGTGTCAAAAGGGAGTGGCAAGGTTCTCAGCCCGAAAGCTCATACACTCAAAAATTTGTTCTTTCTGCCTCTGAATAAATTGTAACTTGATATTTAGAGGGTGCTTTCTGATTATAATTTCAAATGTTTCTAAAAAAAAGGGCTTCTAGGAATAAAATTTCCATTTGTTGGAAGAAATTTGATTTGTTCTCATCAGTTACCCACTGGCAACTACTTCCACGCTCACATAGTGTGATTACATGTGTTAATGTTCTTGATGAATCGCTAGAAAATGGAGAAAATTCTTAAGAAAAGGATTTGAAAGTAAATTCACGGTTCAGCAGTGTTGTTTGTGGTATTTTCATGTTTTGGTCAGCCCATCTTTGTATATCTTTGCTACAACAGTGTCTGTTTCGACTATCGAAACTCAACAATCGGGAGACAGCTGTTGACATGAAGATATGACTAGTTTGTTGGCCTTCGTGTCAGAGGACACGGATGAAATATTTAAATTAGTGTGTGAGCCGTATCAAAGTGGACTGCAGAAAGACGGTAATTATCACTGGGTAAACTGTGAACTGTGTGCTGTGATTCCAATCCTGGATGAACTAGTACAGTTTTTATTTGTGCAAGGGGCGCATAGGAGTGAGTCGCTGCTGAAACAATGAGTCCACACGATATCAGATTTCAAAATTACAAGCACTGTGCTTTGATGTGATGTAATTAGCCTTGAACTGTGTCATATCACTCAATGAACTCTAATTGTTTCGCAGGAGGCAAGGAGTAGGACATCGTACACTCCGTAAATATGGCAGTGCCGCATATTTCAAATTGTGTTCACTATGGAGCCCGATCCTAGGACGTCTGTGTCAGTGCAGATGTAGTAGCGTTATAGGGAACACATATGCAGCGATTCTGGAGATACTATTTTCAACACAGAATCGTCAAATATCTGCATTGCGAACCATCATCGCCACACTACGAGAATCCCGAAAACCTCCGACGAGGAGACGTGTAGCCAAATCTGAGCTTTCGAAGCGGACTGCTAACTATGACCACGCTATCAATTGTAATAGATATGTATTGTGTGTTTTTTTCTTTAAAATAAAATGTTGTTCCACTTGTAATATTGTTTAACAACGACAGTATGTCACGAACTGAATATGTGTGCTGTTGTACGTCTTCAGAAAGCATAGTGACAAAACCAAGTCGAAACGCCGCCCACTAGAACTGCACAGCGCTTTCATTTATATCTATGTAAATTCAGGCATATTAGCATGTTTATTTTTTGCGATCAACACAACACGATGTGGCACTAAAATATTCGAGTAATCCTTTACAGTGCACGAGTGGACGACACGCTGCTGACATATGTATTAATGTAATCGGAATAGTTAGGTCTCTGATGACGGGTGTCATACCCCGAAATCGGTAATGACACAAAAAGTTAAATATTTTTCAGAGTATTTGTGGCTGGTTGCGTTCTTCACCAGCAAAAGTTAAGAAAAACTTCCACTGTCTTTTAACACACTTCTCGTCTAACCTCGTGTTAGCATACTCTCAAGGATACGTTTCAGTCCACAATAGCAGCTACGAAAGGACTTAAACTACTGTATTTAGCAATACTTCACTACTGCAAATATAAACAATCAGCCGCGCGGTCCAGGGGGCGCCTTGCCACAGTTCGCGCGGCTTCCTCCCGTCAGAGGTTCGAGTCCTACCTCGGGCATGGGTATGTGTCTTGTCCTTAGCGTAAGTTAGTTTAAGTTAGATTAAGTAGTGTGTAAGCTTAGGGACCGGTGACCACAGCAGTTTGGTCCCATAGAACTTACCACAAGTCAGGAAGCAACTCGTCTAAAAGTGATCAACAAGTTATCTTCGCGTTTTCTGTCGTTTTTGTTACGATTTCTAATAATCCTCGCGTATGCTTGTTTTGCTCTGAAACATGTCAACAATCTGAATATTCTAATACGAACTGTAGTGCGCTGTCGTTTCATGTTTGTCCAGTTTCTGAGTAGGCATGGTTTAAATTTATGTATATCAGTCTTCGTTGACATTACGAAAAACTGTGAACAAATATTTTTGAAATGTAACGAGAGTCAGATTGATGTACTGGAAAATACAGAAAAGAGGTCGCGAAGTTTACTGCGATGAGTGAAATGCTGCAGTCAGAAAGAGCGAGCGAGAAGGGGAGAGAGAGGGAGGAAGAGAGAGAGAGAGAGAGAGAGAGAGAGAGAGAGAGAGAGAGAGAGCGCATTTTAGTGCAAAAATGGGGCTTAACATCTGAGGTCATTAGTCCCCTAGACTTAGAACTACTTAAACCTAACCAACCTAAGGACATCACACGCATCCATGCCCGAGGCAGGATTCGAACCTGCGATCGTAGCAGCCGCGTGGTTCCGGACTGAAACGCCTAGAACCGCTCGAATACAGCGGCTGGCAAGGATTTCAGTGCTTCACTGACTCGCGTCAGTGAACTTCAGATTCCAACAGGTGCAGTTCCGTTACAATATTCAGCTGCTTCGTTTGTGTCATCATTGCCTTTTTTTCGGCTTTAATTTTCTGCGAAGAAGTTATGCCAGTATTGAATGTGGTTTCTACCATTTGAAACACCTTCTGTAATGCATAAATTTCTTTAAGGATATTTTCGCTCTGCAGCGGAGTGTGCGTTGATATGGTACTTCCCGGCAGATTAAAATTTTGTGCCAGACCGAGACTCGAACTCGGGACCATTGTATTTGGCGGGCATGTGCTCTACCGCCTCAGCAAATCCAAGCACGCCACACGACCCCTCCACATAACTCTACTCGCGCAAGTTCCTCATCTTCTGCCTCCAAAACTTCACAAAAGCTCTCCTGCGGAACTTGCAAACTTGTTTGACATTGCTCAGCAAACAGCGCTCGAATTAAGGCTCCTGGGCACTGATTGTCGTTACTGTCCGCCACATACCAAAGCTTTAACTTGTTCAGGATTAGTTGCATTTCTATAAGTGTTTATTCCAGACTTGTTGTATTTCGATCCCTCTATCAGCCCCTTCAATTTGTTCGTAACGTTTTGAATTACCCTAAATATTCCACTCCTACAGCATCAGTCAACTCCTTAGTTTAGTATGAATTAATCTAACTCTTCCAGCAGCACACAGGTATATTACACGCGTCGCCAGTGATAGGTGAAAGGGGGACCATATGTACAATCGAAAGTACGGAGTGTATTTTGTCCATTATCAGCCTCTAATCGGCATCTCCAGAAGCCAGTTGTGGAACTGCCGATTGTTCAATGCTATGACATACAGGGTCAAATGGGGCCGCTTGGTTCTCGCGTGTTCTCTGCGGTGAAAATGTGTTTCACTATGCAGTGCCGAGTCTCCCGAACAACGAAGACGAAAGAAAAGACTGCGAAACGGTAAGTGTGCTAAACTGGAGAGCGGAGACCAAGAGAAATGGCTGCGGCATTTACAGTTAGGCTGACCGGGATATGGGTACAGAAATTCCTATTCTGGAAAGAGTTACCTCTGGAAAGAAAAGCATGCAGCCGTTTCAAAAATGGTTCAAATGGCTCGGAGCACTAGGGGACTTAACATCTGAGGTTATCAGTCCCCTAGAACTTAGAACTAATTAAATCTAACTAACCTAAGGACATCACACACATCCATGCCCGAGGAAGGATTCGTACCTGCGATCGTAGCAGTCACGCGGTTCCTGACTGAAGCATCTAGATCCCCTCGGCCACCGCGGCCGGCTCCAGCCGTTTCGCGTACATTCGAAGAGAAATTGGTAATACTAAGTTTTGTCCAGATTAAGCATGATACATCTGCTACGTACTATTTATTACTCTATTTTGTTCCGTAAGAGCATTGTGAAATTGCGTCTCGGTCATGTAACTTATTATTACACTAAATGTAAGTAACATAATTAACACAATAATTGTAAATCTCTGGATTCAGAAGAAACCTTGTAAGTAGGCTGTTTAAGTTTTTATGTTGGTAACGTCACGTAGCACTCTGTATGAAAATCACTGACAGTGCTGTGTGCAATCTGTCGCTGATTTGCGTTGTTGGAATATTCGCTATTGCAGTGTTGGGCAGTTGGATGTGAACAGCGCGTAGCGTTGTGCAGTTGGTGGTGAGCCGCCAGCAGTGGTGGATGCGGGGGGAGAGATGGCAGAGTTTTGAGAGCGGACGATCTGGACGTGTGTCCGTCAGAAAAACGAAATTTGTAAGACTGGATGTCATGAACTCATATATATATATATATATAATGACTTTTGAACGCTATTAACGTAAATACATTATTTGTTTACATCAAAATCTTTCATTTTCTAACTATGCCTATCAGTAGTTAGTGCCTTCAGCAGTTAGAATCTTTTATTTGGCTGGCAGTATTGGCGCACGCTGTTTTGCAGTAGTTTGAGTAAAGAAGATTTTTGTGAGGTAAGTGATTCATGAATGGTATAGGTTCGCCGATGAGATTGTAATTCTGTCAGAGACAGCAAAGGACTTGGAAGAGTAGTGGAATGGAATGGACGGTGTCATGAAAGGAGGATTTAAGATGTACATCAACAAAAGCAAAACAAGGATAATGGAATGTAGTCGAATTAAGTCGGGTGATGCTGAGGAATTAGATTAGGAAATGAGACACTTAAAGTAGTAAAGGAGTTTTGCTATTTGGGGAGCAAAATAACTGATGATGGTCGAAGTAGAGAGGATATAAAATGTAGACTGGCAATGACAAGGAAAGCATTTCTGAATAAGAGAAATTTGTTAACATCGAGTATAGATTTAAGTGTCAGGAAGTCGTTTCTGAAAGTATTTGTATGGAGTGTAGCCATGTATGGAGGTGAAACATGGACAATAAATAGTTTGGACAAGAAGAGAATATAAGCTTTCGAAATGTGGTGCTACAGAAGAATGTTGAAGATTAGGTGGGTAGATCACGTAACTAATGAGGAGGTATTGAATAGGATTGGGGAGAAGTTTGTGGCACAACTTGACTAGAAGAAGGGATCGGTTGGTAGGACATGTTCTGAGGCATCAAGGGATCACAAATTTAGTATTGGAGGGCAGCGTGGAGGGTAAAAATCGTAGAGGGAGACCAGACTCAGAAGGATGTAGGTTGCAGTAGGTACTGGAAGATGAAGGAGCTTGCACAGGATAGATTGGCATGGAGAGCTGCATCAAACCAGTCTCAGGACTGAAGACCACAACAACAACGACATAGGTTATTGTCAGTCGGGCCATTCTTTTGTAGGAATTATTGAAAGTCACATTGCGTTACGCTAAAAAAAAAAAAAAAAAAAATCTTTGTCTGTTTACTGTTGATCAGAATAAGTAAAGAGAGAAATGTCTGAGTACGTTCAGTTTTGCTCACCTGTTTGAAAATCAAATAACGTAAGAGGTCTACCAGCACAGTCATTTCATAATTTTTCCAAGGGGATGTTTCAACCTTAACAGACAAGATAGCAAATGTAATTTTACTGATTACCAGTTTCGGCTTAACTACAGGCTATCTCCGAATCTGCAATATACAAAACTGTATCTAAGAAGTACAGAAATTGAAACTGTTAATATAAATTTTGAAGTTCCATCACATAATGCATTTCATAACAAAATAGAGTGATCAGTGTGCAGCTACCCAAATGCGGACACATCGTCATAATTTCCGTGAGCAGGATCGTTTGTTATTCAATACAGTGGAACAACGGTGTACTTTAGACCAAAACGAATTTAAATCGTCACGACAGTATTTTAATGTAGGAATAAATAACAAAATACATGGCGAGATTACAAACCTTACCGAGAAGAAAAGGTCGTCATATGTAGTGAACACTGACAGAACCACACAATTTTCATCTGTCGACATTGAGATCATGCTTGCCGCATTGCGTTGTTCTAAAGTAACGTTGGAATTAGCTAGCACTGTGGACTGCCGCGCGGAGTAGCCATGCAATCTGAAGCACCATGTCACGGATTATGCAGCCCCTCCCGCCGGCGGTTCGAGCCCTCCCTCGGGCATGGATGTGTGTGTTTTTCTTAGCATAAGTTAGTTTAAGATAGATTAAGTAGTGTGTAAGTCTAGGGACCGATCATCTCAGTAGTTTGGCCCCGTGGGAATTCACACACATTTGAACAATTTTTTGTTGTAGACTCTGTGAAACGAGATGTCTGTTCTACACTGGAAACTACAGAGACCACAAGAATCACTAGTTGTGACGTTACTTAAGAATAAGCATCATCTCAGTATCTGGACGTCAAAATTGTCTGGTTCTGTCACTGTGAATTACATATGGCTACCCTTTATTCTCAGTAAGAGTGTAGTCTCACCGTACATTTTGTTATGCATTCTTACAGAATAATATTGTAGTCAGGACTTAAATACTTTTCAGGCTAATTGGTCTACTGGATGGTGTAGCAAACGATCGTGCTCACACAGATTATGACGATTTGTCCCAATCATGAGAAAGAAGCTAATGAACAGAAAGTTAAGAGATTGTGGCATTCTGGAACACCGGAAACATATACAATAAATCATGGTTATCACGTGCACTGTCATCATCCCAGGAAAGTTATACTCATCGGGAACGTTGGTCATGGATCTCAAGACGCACTAGAAAGCATCAAGAAACCAGAAATAAGAATCACCAGCAATATCATAGGATCTAATAAGACAGAGGAAGGTTGCACATGTTCGTAGGGTGCGATCAGTCTTTGGCGAATAGGAAAATTTTCTGCAGCCAAGATCGCTTGGTGTTTTTATTTCACAATTACCGGTTTCTAAAGAATCTTTCGAACATAATAATATCTACCACATGACAAAGACAATTTATTACTGGGTACAAACTTACATATCATTGGATAAGAAGTACATAAGCATTACTTTACCTCCCTACCGAAAATTCTCATTAACAATCATACATGCCACTTCTACAATGAGAACACTTTCCACTTTGAAGAAACACCACCACGTTGGCTTGTCAAACACGTAAAAACAACATGTAAAATATGCATTGCAGCAACTGTGTGCTCGGGAGTAGAGGTGAACAAAATAAAGAGTGCAGTCGTGGCCCAAGGTCATTGCAGGAAAAACTGAAAGGGCAAGCAGGCTACGGCAAAGCTGGTCGTTACATGAACGGTGAACAGGTGGCGTACGTGCGCACATGTCGGTTCTCGACATTCTCTATTTCTGTAGACCATAACCCTCTTGTCTGAACAACAGGGCAGAAACACCAGTTCTCATGAGAGCAAAACCCTTCCTGTCCTACTCCTTAGTTCGCCACTTTCTCGAAGTCCTTCTCAGTAGCAGGAACACGACTCTGGAATAACTTCCCGCATAATATTAGAGAGCTGAATAACGTTCACAGCTTCAGAAGACAGTTAATGATATGTCGACTGCAGCACAATAATGATTACTACTGTGCTTAGACACAGTCGCTCACCCTTGCATATCCTTCCTTCCAACCAGACATTCCTAATTTCCCAGTCTTCTTAGCTAGTGCAGTCTCCTTAAATTTGCTTTCCCCAGAATTCGCTACATCCGAAATTTCTCTTTTGTACACCGAAAAATTCTTTTTATATTTTTCTGTGTTCTGATATAGTCGGTCCGGGGGTGATCTGCAATGTATGATAACTGAAGAAAAGTTCATGTTCCAAGATCGCTAAAACACCATTTTATTGGATGACCGGTTTCGACAGAGCTACGCTATCGTCATCGGATCTGCAAGACGATGAACAGAATTCGATAGGAAAATTTTAGAATGATGTTTTTACAACTTGATAAACAGTCTTTTCCATAATCTATGAAATTAAAACATACTTTATGCCTTCAAATTAATTACCCACAAGTGTTGCAAGTTGCTTCACAATGCAAGTACACTTCCCACGACCATGAAGGTCACTATACATCAGTATGTCAAATATAAAAGCATTGTGTAGAAACATAAACATTCCTGTACTGCTCCGATTACAAGTGTTCATGTCCACCACCAGCTGGCGTTTGACAGGGAAGTGGTGTAAACACAACGACCACCATGTTTCCACAAGTGGCACAGTGGCAGTTGACAAATTATCGTCTTGTTCATTGCATAAAGCGTATTTACATAATTTCGTATAATTGTTTATACCTTATTAAGGGCCTTTTTTATTTACTTAACTATTCAAAACCAAATAAATATATAAATCTTACGTACAATTAATGTATCTTTGAAAATTTTGTAGCATAAAATATGTGTGATATACTTTAGGAAACAAGAATTAGACTCACAATAGGCTAAATATAGAGAAAAATTTAAGGCTGATTGTTTGGTTGGTTTGGGATATAAAGGGACCAAACTACAGGATTATCGGTCCCTTTTTCCTGATGCAAACAAGGCTCGGGGTATAAAAACACCCAAATTTAGTTTGGGAAAGTAAAAGGGGGTAAAAGGAATGGGGAACCACACCGAAAGAGAAAATGAAAGAAATTAACAAAAACACCACACGGATAAGTAGAGGAAGGTATTAAAATCATAGAGCAGATGGTGTGGGCTGGCTGACCACAACAATAAAAGAGGATGAGCTAGCCACTCTGCAACCCAGCCCAGAAAGACAAGGCGAGATGAACACACATAGGAAAAAGACTGACAACAATGCTAACAAAATGCAAAGAAAGGATGACTTAAATCGGAGGGAGGGTGGAGGCCTCGGATTTCTTTTATCAAATGTACTTACATTAATTATACGTAAAATGTCTATAACTCTCCGGTGTTATACCATATAAGAATGTAAATAGAAAGGGGTCCTTAATAATGTATTACCAATTACATTGAATTCTGTATCTGTTTTGTGCTATCTGCAAGACGATAATCTGTCAACCGCCACGTTGCCACCTGTCGGACGTACGTAGTAGTCCAGGTGTTTACACCACTTCTCTATCAGGTGCCAGCTGGTGGTTAAGATGAACACATGTAATCGGCTCGATATAGTTGTGTTTATGTCTGTACATAATACTGTTATATTTGAGGTGCCGATATATAGTAATCTTCGTAATAGTGGCAAGTATATATGCAATGTGAAGCAACTTGCAACGCTGATGCACGATATGTTGCAAAAATTTTATAGCGTTGTTAGAATGCCATAGGTTAGGTAACAAGACGCTTTCACAGGTTGTGACAGCGGTGGATTAAAACAGTGATCCAGGAAGTGTAGAACGAATTTATTTAATTTTCGCCAATGATCACAAAACGTTCTGTCCTCAGACTACCGGTTTCAGTCAGCAATGACAATCTTCCAATCTGCAGCAAATCATGGGAAATGGAATACAACTAGTGAACAGATTATATCTTAAACAATAAAATACACCGTGACGAAACATTATGGTACATTATGGTAATACATTGTTACGGACCCTTTTATTTACATTATTGTATGCTACAAACCAGAGAATTATAGAGATTTTACGTATGATTAATGTAAGAACATTTGATAAAAGAAATTCTTTTAAATTCTTGACTACATTTAGCACATTTCGAGTCTAATTCCTGTTCCCTAACGTATGTCAAATATATTTTACCCTTGTTACTTTCATGGACATGAAACACGCGCTTAAAATATGACGTGGCATACCTGTTCTATAACTTTCTTTAAGATAATAAAGTAATAGTGGCATGGTCACAAAATATGCAGAAAATATGCATAGCAAACTCGCACATACTTAAAATGTGATGTAAACTTGGCCACAGTTCTTGCAACACAGTAGCAACAACATATATTCGTGCCTTAAGCAGGTTAGATCTCGCTACTGTAAGTCAACACACACTTCGTCGATTATAAAAATTGTATAGTATGCAGATGTCGCTACTGTACGCCTACACACACTCCGTCAGTTATAAAAATTCTATAGTATGCACAAGTGAAGAAAAAATAGGTATATTTTATCTGTTTGCTACAGATCTGACGATGGTCGTTGCTAATTGAAACCAGTTGGAAATAAAATAAATTCATTCTACATGACAGGTTATCAAGTTTTAACGTCGTGAGTGTAAAATTTTACTATATCAACTTCTGTTCGTCCAGTTGCATATCCCACGATGACATACAACATAGTTCTGTCTAAACTGAGCATCCAATAAAATGCTTTTTAGAGGTCATGGCTTGTGTATTTGCGTTCCGTTACCACCTTTTATATCTGCCACTATTATTATTATTATTTCTATCACTATTATTATTATTATTTCTATCATTATTAGTGGCAGCAGCAGTAGAATGGTAGAAGTATTGGCAGTATTAACTTTACTAGTTCATATTCAGCATTGTTCACTCACATTGTCAGTATTGACACTCAGATAAATTTTAATACTATTTGTTGTTTCTTAGGTAACTACGGCGTAAAATGAGGTAGTGTATGTATGAAATCCTGATCCGATGTAAGATAGAGCCTGTTGGCCCTAATGAAATCAGGTGTAACAAAAAAATTTGAAGAAAACGCAGTGACAAATGTACGGATCCTCGGCTGGCATTCCCAGTCCCCCGATCGTAACCTTCATAGAGTGTCTGGGATGCGCACGGGGCGTATATTTTTATCCAGCCCTACAGCCAGCAATTTTTATGAACTAACTCAATATCTGTTTCAAACATGACAAGAAATGCTCGAACAGTCCACTGGTGTACTGCCGGTCCATAGTGTCCAACGGGCATAATATTTCGGCGATCAGACATGTCGCCATCGTCAAGTGCGCTGAAGAACTTAGCTCCTGGGGGCGGGCGGCAGTCTTAAATCCCCTCCCCCTGCGAGGCGTTCTCTCCGCGGTCCGCACCCGCGCGTCAGCGGTCGGTGAGACGCTGGCGTCGGCGTCTGTGGTAGCGTCGGTGTAATTGCCTCGTCCTCCCTAGTCGCCCGTTCGTTTCCTTTGCTGAGCGTCTTTTTAATTAGACTCAATGCTGGTTCCCATGCCCCGCTGAGGTTGTAGCCCCAATCTCGGTTGATGAGTTCGTCCCTGGTACGAATTGCGATAGCCTCTCTAACAGCCGCCCGCCACCAGGAGCTCAGTTAGTCAGCGTACCTGAAGATGGCGACGAGTCTGATCGCCGAAATATTGCACCCGTTGGACACTATGGACCGGCAGTACACCCGTGGACTGTTCAAGCAAGAAATACGCTGGGAGAAACTGAAGAATCACATGACAAGGTATGCTTTAGATTGACGTTCAGAAGCTCTTTGTGCCATAGCCACACGAATACGAAAGAGTTTTCGTGCCCGTGGGGGTCGCAATTCGTACTATGTTGTTGATAAAGATCAGCTTCAAATGTAATGGATGTTTAATCGCTTAAAACCCGTTGCGCGATGAACATTTGCACTACATTTGATAACCAGCTGATTCTTTTCCTCGTGACCCAACACTTTTCGTTTCGGTGACTGGGGAAAAAGTCTTTGGAGACTACTTAAACAACATAACACGTATGCAGCCTGATCAAGTATCATTATGATAACAGTGCTGCAATTTTCTGTTCTACCGTCAGGTGAAAAGACGTCCCACAGATTTCTCACTTTCATAGTGCATCACTTCTCATTTGGGTGGAGCGGCAACCTACTGTGCTAAATATAGGTTAACACGTAACTCAACCCTGGTATGATTCGACTTGGGACTGAGCAGTGCTGTTCCATTGGGGTAGCGATCAGCGTGGGCCAGGGTGGTGCTGTCACTGCTGGAGTACTGGTTATTACCAAGCGAGGTAGTGCAGACGTCAGTATACTGGACTCGCATTCTGAAGGACGACGGTTCAAATCCGCTTCCAGCCATCTCCATTTAAGTTTTCCGTGATATCCCTAAATAGCTTACGGTAAATGGCGGATGGTTCTTCGAAAGAGCACTGCCGCATTTCTTCCCCGTCCGCCCCTAATCCCAGTTTGTGCTCCGTCTCTAATGGCCTCGTTGTCGACGGGACGTTAAACACTAATATCCTCCTCTAGAAGTGGTTATTCTTCGTGTTTTATCGTCCCTGTCCCATAAACCGAATATCGCTCTAGACCAATTTGTGACCGCTCTATTGAACAAGCACGTAAAATTGCACTTTAATTTAATTTTGTTTGTTACAGGAAACAAGCAGACGCTCTCCGTCATCGATTGGCGTCGTATGAATGATGTGACCAGTAATTGTCTGAACTGACAAATGGTTCAAATGGCTCTGAGCGCTATGAGACTTACCATCTGAGGTCATCTGTCCCCTAGAACTTAGAACTACTTAAACCTAACTAACCTAAGGACATCACACACATCCATCCCCGAGGCAGGATTCGAACCTGCGACCGTAGCGGTCGCTCGGTTCCAGACTGTAGCGCCCAGAACCGCTCGGCCACTCCGGCAGGTGCTGAAATGACACCATTATATTATTGCAAAAACGGAATCGCAAAATATCTGCCAAACACCAGAAAAAATGCGCATGGCAACTCTTAGGAGACATACCCTGTATATATAGACTGGTGTTATAAGTAATGGGCTGTAGCATCGCGTATACAAAGGGGTAAAAGGGCAGTGCATCGGCGAAGCTGTCATATGGATTCGGGTGATTCTCTTGAAAAGGTTTTCGACGTGATAATGGCCGCACCGTGGAAATCGACAGACTGTGGACGCGGAATGGTAGTTGGAGCTAGAGGCATGGGACATTCCATTTCGCAAACCATTAGAGAATTCAGTATTCCGAGATCCACAGTGTCAAGAGTGTGCCGAGAATACCAAATTTCCGGCACTACTTCTTACTACGGACAACGCTGTGGCCGACGGTCTTCACTTAACGACCGAGAACAGAGGGGTTTGCCTAGACAAGCAACACTGCTTGAAATAACCACAGAAACAAATGTAGGACACGCGAAGAACGTATCTCTGAAGACAGTGCGGCGAAATCCGGCGTTAATGGGATATGGTAACAGAAAACCGACGCGAGTACCAAAAAATCGTGGCCTGGCCAGATGAGTCCAGATTTCAGTTTGTAAGAGCTGATGGTAGGATTAGAGTGTGGTGTAGAAAATACGAAGCCATCGGCCCAAGTTGTCAGCAATACACTGTGCAAGGTGGTAATTGGCTCCATAATGGTGTGGGCTGTGTTTACGTGGAATGGGCTGGGTCCTCTTCTCCAAGCGAACCGATCACTGACTGGACATGGTTATGTTCGGCTACTTGGAGGCCATTTGCAGCCATTCGTGGACTTCATGTTCCGAAACAACGATGGAATTATCAACGGACCACAATTATGGCTTGGAGAACATTCTGGACAATTTCAGCGAATGATTTTGCCAACTGCATCTCCTGACATGAATCCCATCGGACATTTACGGGACAAAATCGAGAGATGAGTTCGTGCACAAAAGCCTCCACCGGCAAGACTTTCGCAGTTACGGACGGCTGTACACTCAGCATGGCTCAGTATTTCTGCAGGGGACATCCAGCGACTTGCTGAGTCCATACCATGACGATTTGCTGCAATAAACTGGGTAAAAGAGGTCCGACACGACATTAGGAGATAACCTATGACCTTGGTCATCTCTGTGTATAAGATGGTTATCCAGAATGTAGGTTACGTTTTCGCCTGCAGCAACAATGGGCGAGGTTAGTGCGGCCATATTGTTAGATCCATCGGCATGCAGGCACGCCAGCGTGAGCTTCGTTTCCCGTTATTTGGCAATAAAAGTTGTAAGTACGTAGCGCAATCGAAAATCCCGCGGGTAGTGAAGTGCGGTCACTAATAAGAATTTTGTTGGCAAAAACCATAAACCGACTGAAATTTATCGGCAACTCTGGGAAGTGGATTATGTTTAAACGAGAACGAACTATTTTTCACTATGAGGAGGAGGTGGACGGCCAAGCATTGTGACTGATGAACTGGTCGCAAGGGTTGATGATTCAAGGCTGAAGATTTAAGAAAACCACCGATTCACAGTGACAGAGCTCTCGTTTGGTTTTCCAAGAGTTTCACGAAATTGATTGCCTCAAATTGTTGCACAGAAAATAGGCTATCACAAATTTTGTGCGCCCCCAGGGGATCCACAACTCTTTTGTGGATACGTGCGTAGCGAGCACGGGACCCCGAGCTAATGTGGCCTTCCTTCCTTTCCGGGCTGCATACCTTCCCTTTCCGCATCCTTTCCCATCCCCCATCTTCGCCCCCCCCCTCACCTCTGGCTCTTTCCTTCCCTTTCTCCCCCTCTGGGAGTATGGTTTGTACCTACGTCCGGAGACGGATGCTTGTAAATGTACCGCATTCTTCGCCTTCCTTGCTTGTATATCTTCATCATTCCTTTGTCCTTCTCTTTTCCTTACCTCTTCTCTTTGCCCTTTTCTCCGCTGCGGCGTTTGAGACCTCTCTTCTTTCCTTTCCCTTTCTCTTTCTTCCTCCCTGTGCGCGTCTGAAGGCCGAACCACGCACTTCCACGCGTAGCCAGTGACGGGGTAACGCGTAATTCCCTGCCCCGGGTAGACAGGTAGGACACGTACGTACCCCCTGGTTACGGCCAGGCCCAGGGAGGGGTGATTACCCGAGCTGATACCTTCCGAAAGTGCCGATTGGTCCCTCCGTCCGTTTGTCGGGAGGTGTGACCTGAGGTGTGAACAATCACCTAAGGCGGGAGTGCCCTCAGAGAGGGCCCCCACAAGGGAGGAGCGCGCCATCGGAGACGCCGGTAATCATGGGGGATTCTTCCGCAATGGTTTCCTCACCTTCCACTATGTCTGCTCACAAACGTAAGTTCACTGAGTCTCAGCCACAGTCAGTTCTTCCATCGTTGCCACAGTTCCTTGTTGTTTCTCGGTCTGACGAAGGTCACGACTTCTCCACAATCAACCCTTTCATTATTCAGAAAGGTGTCGACGCAACTGCAGGTCCTGTAAAGTCTTGTTCCAGATTACGGTATGGCACCCTGTTGTTAGAAACAGTCAGTGCCCTCCAGGCACAAAAATTGCTGCGTACCTCACTACTACACACCTTCCCTGTCCGGGTGGAACCGCACCGTACTTTAAATTCCTCGCGCGGAGTCGTTTATACACGCTCCCTCGATGGATTATCTGACGAAGAAATTCAACACTACCTGTCTGACCAGGGCGTAAAGGCTGTTCATAGGGTTATGAAAAGGGTTGACACGAACATCATTCCAACCCGCACTGTCTTCTTGACATTTGACAAAGTTCAACTCCCATCGAAAATCAAAGCAGGCTATAATTTCCGTTCGCCCTTACGTCCCAAACCCTACGCGTTGCTATCGGTGTCAGCGGTTCAATCACACCAGCCAGTCCTGTTCCAATCTGGCCAAATGTGTTACGTGTGGCAAAGACGCCCATGAGGGTGCTTGTCCACCTCCATCCCCTCGCTGCATCAACTGTATGGGTGACCACGCTGCTTCCTCTCGAGATTGTCCCGTTTTTAAGGACGAAAAGCTCATCCAGGAAATTAGAGTAAAGGAAAAGGTGTCGACCTTTGCTGCTCGAAAATTATTCGCCAGTCGACAGCCCACTGTGCCTCAGAAAGGAAAATACAGCACTGTCCTTGCTTCTCCTCGGCCAACAAAGGAGGCGGCCACGCAGACTTGCGACCTCACCTTTAGTGCCACGGTCGTCAGATCGGCCAGCGTCCGTTCAACCTCACCACTTTCGCCTGCCCACTCTCTGGCTCACCCTTCGTCGAGTTCTGCCCACTCTCTGGCTCACCCTTCGTCGAGTTCTGCTAAATCTCGAGCCAAAAAGTCAGACACCAAGACTTCGAAAAACGAGCATACTCGTGAAGAGCTTTTACGTACGGCAACTTCCCAACCTTCGGTTCCTCCTTCCTCTAAACATCATACTTCCAAGAAGGCTACAAAGAAACCCAGTTCCTCTCCTTCTCCGCCAAGGCGTGTCCCATCTACACCACCACCTGGCGGAAATCGCCCTCGGCCGTCTTCTGTGTCGCCGAGGCGCACTGCTGGCGGCCGATCAACCGGCCGATCGCTGTTGGCAGGAGCTGCTCCTGACCAACCTATGGATCAGGATCTTCTGCCTTCGGCTGAATGCCATTCCATGCTGTCGGTCGCGAGCTCAGAGTAGTCGTTGAGTTGACAGCGACCTTGGTCACATTCCTCCATTTTCTGTTCACCCTATGTCCATTATCCACTGGAATATCCGCGGTATTCGAGCCAATCGGGATGAATTGTCGATCCTCTTACACGCCGGTCATCTTCTGTCTTCAGGAAACAAAGCTGCATCCCCATGACCGCTTTGTTCTCCCTCATTTTCAGTCCGTCCGATATGTTCTCCCCTCTGTTGAAGGCACTCCAGCGCATGGAGGACTCATGATTCTTCTCCATGAAACTTCATTATTACCCAATCCATTTAAACCTTCCTTGCAAGCTGTCGCCGTCCGTCTTTCCCTTTCCGGATACACGTTCTCTCTTTGTACTGTATACATTCCGTCGTCCACACCAATGGCACGAGCTGATCTCCTTCATCATCTTGGTCAGCTTCCACCCCCATATTTGCTGGTTGGGGACTTCAATGCCCACCACCCGCTTTGGGGATCTCCACATCCTTGTCCACATGGCTCATTATTGCTAGACGTCTTCCACCAAGCAGATCTAGTTTGCCTCAACACTGGGGTCCCTACACTTTTGTCTGCCTCCACGACAAATTTATCTCATTTGGACCTTGCGGTCGGTACTGTTCCGCTAGCTCGGCGCTTCGAATGGTTCGCCCTTGATGATACACACTCGAGTGACCACATTCCATGTGTCCTTAGACTGCAGCCTCAACTGCCCTACATGCGCCCGCGACGCTGGAAGTTTGCCCAAGCCGATTGGACACTTTCTTCGTCTCTCGCGACATTCGATGACTGTCACTTTCCCAGCGTCGACGATGAGGTCACACATATTACCGATGTTATTCTTACAGCTGCGGAACATTCAATACCACGCACCTCCGAATTGCCCCGGCGCCCCCCAGTTCCTTGGTGGAACGAGGGATGCCGTGATGCAATACGTGAGCGGCGACGTGCTCTCCGCGTTTTCCGCCACCATCCTACTTCGGCCAACTGTATCCGCTATAAGCAGTTCCGAGCGCGATACCGTCGTGTCATCCGCGATAGCAAGAAGGCAAGCTGGAAATTCTTTATTAGCTCATTTAACACCTTCACTCCCTCCTCGGAAGTTTGGAGTCGGCTTCGACGGTTCTCAGGCGCGCCTAGTTTCTCCTCGGTCTCTGGGCTCACTGTCGCGCATGACACATTAGTGGACCCCGTCGCAGTTTCTAACTCGTTGGGTCAGCACTTTGCTGAGATTTCGAGCTCTTCAAATTACCCGCCAGCGTTTCTCCCGAAGAAACGTGCAGCGGAAGTGCGACCTCTTGCTTTCTCCTCTCAAAATCGCGAAAGCTACAATACTGTTTTCTCCTTGCGGGAACTCCAACATGCACTCTCTTCTTCTCGCTCCTTCGCCCCAGGACCGGATGGTATCCACGTCCAAATGTTGCTGCATTTGTCAACCCATAGTCTGCGTTACCTCCTTCGCCTTTATAATCGAATTTGGACCGACAGTACTTTTCCCAGACGATGGCGGGAAGCTATCGTCGTTCCTGTTCCGAAACCCGGAAAGGACAAACATCTCCCCTCTAGCTATCGCCCCATTTCTCTCACGAGTAGTGTCTGTAAGGTTTTGGAGCGTATGGTGAATTACCGTTTAGCGTGGTGGCTGGAATCCCGCAGTCTTTCAACACCTGTCCAATGCGGATTCCGAAAGCATCGTTCTGCAGTTGACCATCTTGTTGCTCTCTCCACTTATATCATGAACAATTTTCTCCGGAAACGCCAAACAGTAGCAATATTTTTTGATCTGGAAAGAGCATACGATACCTGTTGGAGGACAGGCATCCTCCGCACACTGTTCTCTTGGGGCTTTCGAGGTCGGCTGCCCCTTTTTCTTCGAGAATTTATGGCAGAGCGCACATTTAGGGTGCGGGTGAACACTACCCTCTCCCGTATTTTCTCCCAAGAAAACTTGGTACCCCAGGGCTCCGTGCTGAGTGTTGTACTGTTTGCCATTGCCATCAATCCAATTAGGGATTGTCTCCTTCCTGATGTCTCGGGCTCCCTCTTTGTGGACGATTTTGAGATCTACTATAGCTCTCAACGGACCAGCCTTCTTGAACGACGTCTTCAAGGATGTCTCGATCGCCTCCACTCTTGGAGCATCGAAACCGGCTTCCGTTTTTCTCCCAGTAAGACCGTTTGTGTTAATTTTTGGCGACGTAAGGAGTTTCTTCCGCCCTCCTTACATCTAGGTCCTGTCAACCTTCCGTTTTCAGACGTCGCTAAATTCTTGGGTCTTATGTTTGACAGAAAACTGTGCTGGTCCTCCCACGTTTCCTATCTTTCGGCTCGCTGTCTGCGCTCCCTCAACACCCTCCGTGTCCTGAATGGTACCTCCTGGGGAGCGGACCGAGTGGTCCTTCTCCGCCTCTATCGCGCCTTAGTGCGCTCGAAATTGGACTATGGAAGCATAGTCTACTCCTCTGCTCGGCCGTCTATTCTTCGGCGTCTCGACTCTATCCACCACCGTGGATTACGTTTAGTGTCTGGAGCTTTTTACACCAGCCCTGTGGAAAGCCTTTATGCTGAGACTGCTGAACCTCCGCTGTCCAATCGGTGAGCAGTCCTTCTGAGTCGTTATGCTAGCCATCTGTCTTCCATGCCTGCTAATCCAGCCCATGACATTTTTTTCGACGCCTCCTTTGATGTAGGGTATGGAGGCCGCCCCTCCTCCCTACTACCACCGGGAGTCCGCTTCCGTCAACTACTCCATTCTCTTTCCTTCCGCTTTCCCAAAAACCTTCTTGACAACTTGGGGTACAGTACCGCCTTGGCTCCGTCCCCGGATCTGCCTGCTCCGTGACCTTTGTCGATTTCCCAAGGATGGTACCCCTTCACTTGTTTATCGTCGGGCATTTGCTGCTCTATGTGCACATATGACGGACGCCACATTCATTTACACCGACGGCTCGAAAACATCGTTAGGTGTAGGGAGTGCCCATATTGTTGGTGACACCCCAAATCACTTTCGGCTTCCCGACCAGTGTTCGGTTTATACTGCGGAGCTTTACGCTGTTATCTGCTCAGATTCTCTCAGCTCTCTCCTCAGTCTCCAAGCTCTTTATCCTGTGCACCCTCTGGTCCACCGGATTCAGGACTGTCTGCGCTTGCTCCACCTGGGGGGCGTCTCGGTGGCGTTCCTCTGGCTCCCGGGACACGTTGGTATCTGTGGAAATGAGGCGGCCGATATTGCAGCCAAGGCTGCAGTCTCTCTTCCTCGGCCAGCTATTCAATCGATTCCCTTCGCCGATCTACGGAGCGTTCTATGTCGACGTGTTGTTCATTTATGGCACACGCATTGGTCGACACTTACCCATAATAAATTGCGGGACATGAAAGCTCTTCCTTGTGCTTGGACCTCTTCCTCCCGAACGCGTCGTCGGGAAAAGGTAATTTTAACTAGACTCCGGATAGGGCACTGTCTTTTTAGCCATCGACATCTTTTAAGCGGCGATCCTCCCCCACTCTGACCCCACTGCTCTCAGCTGTGGACGGTAAGACACCTTTTAATTGAGTGCCCCTATTTTAATCCGTTACGCTCCCGTCTACAGCTATCGCCTGATATATCGTCGATTTTAGCAGATGACACGCGCTCAGCCGACCGCGTTCTCAAGTTTATTAGTGCCAGTGAAATGACGTCAGTCATTTGAAGCTTTTTTTGGGGACAACCAACCTCTTTCTGTAGTGGATTTTCAAGCCTTCCTTCCGCTTTTAGTTTCTCCAATTTTATGACTTTTGTTCCCATTGCTGCTGGTTTTAAATTTCGGTTTTTTACTGTTTCCTAAGTCACGGACCGGGCGCTAATGACCATAGCAGTTTTGTGCCCTAAAACCAAAACAAAAAAACAAATTTTGTGCAAGATAGGCACAAATATCTTGATAGAAAACCACAAGACCGCAAGAACCGACGTATGGCTGCATCATTGCATTTCTTGATTCTTACAAAAAAGATGACTCATTTCTTGATCGATTCGTAACCGGTGCCGAGACTTGGGTCAAACATGTGAACTGTGAGACCAGATTGCAATCCATGGAGTAGTACCAATGCTTGCAAACGTTGTCTATAAGAAACATTATGGCGTCTGTTTCTCTGAGACGGGGAAGGGGAAGCTGTACATCTTGTCGATTTTCTTGAGTGGTGCACGACAATAAACTCTGCGAGGTATTGCCAAACTTTCGAAAACTTAAGAAGGGCAGTTCGGAATAACCATAGAGGAAAGTTGAGCTCAAAAATTTTGTTCTTGGACGGCAACTCTCGACCACACACGGCAAATCTCACTCGAGATGCCGCCGTACAGTCCAGATCTTGCACCCGCGCAACGCTGCTCTTTCACGACTACCGGAGGCCGTGATTAACTGATTAGCCTCAGGCGACACTATTTTGTGACAATGGGATTTCAGAGGTTGTTCGCTTCTATAAGAAGTTACCAAATTTATGCGGAGACTATGTTGTTAGGTAGTATTTACGTGTCGCTTTCAAATGATTAAAACGTCTGTTTTCCTATATTTCGTTTTTAATACCAAAACTTTCTGGATACCCTCCTATATATCCAACAACGTTAGGTATGTAATTCAAGGGTGTGTTCCTCAGGCTTAATTTCCGAGTGTTGTACCCATCTTACACAGGTGGCAAGTGCCTCATTGTGCTTTGGTATCAACGTTGATTACTGATTGCTAAATGGTTCTTGAATGTTAATGTTCTTTCACGCAATATTATCAGATCTCTGTTAATGTATATGAAGAGCTCCGAACGTTAGATCTTTATGTAATGTGCGGTACACTATATTCATATTTTTATTATTGTGTTTTTTCATTCACTTACATGTTTAGTGAGAATTGCATTTTGAAGTATCTGCTTGTTACTTACAGTCAGTTTTAAGTAGCTTGTTTATATGTTTGTGTGTTGGCAGCGCTATAAACTGTAATTAATATCGCTGACAGCACTCTGCGCCCTCGGTAAGAGACACTGTGGTTGGACGGACTTGCGGTTAACAATTAGCGAGCGAACGGCTTGGATATGTGTCCTACGTGGGGACTCAGGGTTGACAAGACATGCATTGTAAAGTGATGATGAATGTAGTTGGTGATGTTTGGGTAGTGGAATTATTGACGACTATATAATTTGTGGAATTGGATGTCACATGAATAAAGTAAAATCTGCTAACTACACTGTTTGCTTCTCATCAAAAATATTTCTTCTGCTAACCACGTGCTTCCTAGTAGTTAGAGCCTATAGTAGTTAGAATCTTTTTATTTAGCTGGCTTTAGTTTATGCTTGTTGTATTTGCTGTAGTTCGTATTATGAAGATTTTCTGTGAGGTAAGTGGCTTATGAAAAAACGTGGATTATTGTTAGGATTTTTCCAATTTCGGGTTATTCTTTTGGGTTAATTATTTGAAGTCATGCTGTATTGCAGAGCAGTCAAATTGCGTTGCGCTTGTATATTTTGTGTGATAGTTTGAGTTGTCATTGTCAGGGAAAATTCTACTGGTCAGTGTTGAAATGATAAAAATAAGGAACGAGACAGTAGGTTCAGTTTCACTCAACAGTTTAAGTAAACACAAAGAAGTTTCACCTACTCAGTTATTTCAGTAAACTCAAACTTATAAGTTTCACAGTTACTGCGAGAACTTGTGTTTGCCAGCCTGAGTGCAAAACCCAATAACAGCGGCCAGCTCCTGGTTGTAAATTTCTTGCATCAAGCTAAGTTCTATAAATTCTTTAAGTGCCGAGGTAATATGTGACTTATTTCCTTGTGTTTTATTGCTAAGCCTCAAGGCTTTTGTGCAGGGTTCATTATGTGGACGCAGCACTGGCTTTAAAAAGAATGCCAACTGCTCCTTTGGGACAAATATTTTCTTTGTCTGGCAATAACACCCCCAGCTCCATTTTCCAGTATCCGGACCGTCCCAACCCTTCACGCTATGTCTTTCAACAATTATAAAAAGGTTAATGAAAGTCGAACTATGACGCATAAAATACGCTATTGAAAAAGAACAGAGACTGATGAGAGAAAATCAACTACATCTTAGCAGTGGTAATACACCACGGACATTTCACAATGAGGCAGCCTGCATCTTTGAGTAGAACCAGTCAGAGGAATGTCCCACGCACACGGAATTCGTCACTACATTCCACTTTCTCCTAACCGTGTCTGTAAAAACTGCAAAAAGATGCGGCGTCTCTGTGCAAAATTTCGTTTGCAAGCCACGGACTAATCGGGCATGATCACAGTATGCACTATAAGTCAATTGAAAATCCACGCTGACATAGAAGTGGAAAGCAACGAACGGGTGGTGCAGTTTTTCTAAAATCGCATCGTTGGTCCATTGTTTCTCCTTTTTTTTTTTTTTTTTTTTTTTTTAAATTGATAATCAGCACGTAGCTGTCATATATATCTTTATTGTACGTATTCTTTATTTTATCTTTGTTATACATCCATTTATATGTATATATGTTTATTGTAGATCCATTTCATCTTTCACTCAATTACCGTTATAACTCTTAACCCCTGATGAACATGATGTGTTCATGTTCTCGGGCACTTCCTTTCTTGTGAGCGCTGAGCAATTATTTCCGTCTCTCCAACTTTTGTATCCAGTTGCTCAACAGCTATTGACAAAGTCCTGTGTTCATTTTGTCACAGTTACAATTTTTTTCCTTTCTCGGCATCCAATACATCTGCTGATTATTTGCCTTCCTGGGTTTCCTGTTCCTTAATATTACCTTCCTCTCACCAACTTTCCTCTCGACAAGTTCTGCCAGAGCCAACGCTTTGTTCAGGTTTCGTATGCCAACTATTTCTCCGCCTGTTTCACAGAAGAGTACCGGTGAAAAAATCACGGAACAACACTTGAAAAAAAAAAAAGAAAAGAAAGAAAAAGAAATATGCTTTCTGGAAAACTTGAAGAGAAAAATGAAGCAATGCACGCAATTGACTGCTCGCTACAAATGAGAGAAGTTTCGCAAATCTGTCGAGGCTGACCATGTTGACTCTCGTGGTAATAAGAGGGAGCTGGATGAATCGGAACTTCTGGAACGTAGAGCACTTCCAGCGAAAGTGGCTGGGCGCGCCTTCTCTTGGGCTGGCTGCTGGCTCCAACTTCCCGACAGCAGAGTGGCAGCTCAGCCCCCCTCACCCCGCCACCCTTCCACAGGGAGACAACGCCCATGCGAAACTCGCCCGCTAGAACCGCCGCCAGTCCGCCTCTCCAACGAGGCACTTGTGCCGTCAGCGCCAGCTGTGACACTTCTTGTAATTCATCTGTCAATAGAAGCGCGACTGGTGGCGAACAATGCGACTACAAGCACGTCTCTCCTCTGTCCGTATCTCTGTAGTGTGTACTCCTGAATGGCATTAGAAATGGTACTTCCTGCAAAACTAGTCTATAACTACACTCCCAACATTACTCGACTATTCGTGGAAATAGCTACATCTTGAGTGATATCTTCATCTGTATCTATACACGACACAGCACGTTGTGGTGAGTGATTGTGGTCACTTCTGCTACCACTGTCAGTCGTGGCGCTCCAGTTCATTAGAAAAATGAAAATTACCGGGCTCTTCTTATGGAGAAGTTCAAAGGATTGATGAAGGGTCAAAGAAGAGTCAAAGAAACTGGCACACCTGCCTAACATCGTGCAGAACTCCCGCGAGCACGCAGAGGTGCAACACGACGTGGCATGGACTCGTCTAGTGTCTGAAGTGGTGCTGGAGGGAATTGACAACATAAATCACGTAGGGCTGTCCATAAATCCGTAAGAGTACGACGGAGTTGATATCCCTTCTGAACAGCACGTTCCAAGGCGTCCCAGGTACGCTAACTAATGTTCATGTCGGGGGAAATTGGTGGCCAGTGGAAGTGTTTAAACTCAGAAGAATGTTCCTGGAGCCACTCTGTAGCAATTCTGGATGTGTGAGGTGTCGCATTGTCCTGCTGAAATTGTCCAAGTCCGTTGGAATGCGCAAGGAATATGAATGGATGCAGGTGATCAGCATGGTTACGTATGTGTTACCTGTCAGAGTCGTATCTAGACGTATCAGGGGTCCCATAGCATTCCAGCTGCACATGCCCTACACCTTTACAGAGCCTCCACAATTTGAACAGTCTCCAGCTAACATACAGGATCCACAAATCCATGAGGTTGTCTCCATACCCGTACACATCCAACTGCTCGATACAATACGAAAGGAAAGTCGTCCGAGCAGGTAACATGTTTCCAGTCATGAACAGTCCAATGTCAGAGTTGACGGACCCAGCCGATTCGTAAGGCTTTGTGTCGTGTAGTCATCAATGTTACACTAGTGGGCCTTCGGATCCGAATCTCTTCAGTCGTCGTTGGCCCCGTTCTTGCAGGATCTTTTTTCAACAGCAGCGTTGACGCGGATTTGAAGTTTTACCGGATTCCTCATATTCACGGCACACTTGTGAAAATCCTACTTCATCGGAGATGCTGTATCCCATCTCTCGTGCGCCGACAGTAACACCACGTTCAAACTCACTTAAATCTTGACACATGTTGTCTTATATAGGTGTTGCCGACCGCAGCCCCGAATTCTGCCTGATTACATATCTCTATATTTGAATACGCATGCCTATACCAGTTGCTTTGGCGCTTCAGTGTAAATATACTAATACCGTAAGTTTTTCCCCACACGGTGTTGCATATGGAACGGTAAGTTCGATAAAGTGCAAGAATAAATTCTAGCAGTGTGCACTCAGCGTTTCACTTGCTGTTCAAGTGGAGGTCCTCGTACTACCTATCTCCCACAGCTGTCTCGTGGTCCCTTCTGGAATTCATCTCTGCGGGTACGGCTTCTAATAGGCTTCTAATAGGTCAAATTTATCGCGGCTTTCTACACTGATGTTCCAAGACTGTAAATACATTGGATGCAAATGATCATGTTCTCATTATACGATGGCATGGTGAAAAGTAATGTCTCCGAATTGCTTGTGTGGAAATTCTTAACGCTCTTTACATAGAACGAAGCTTATCAGCGTTCTACATCTTAGTTCTTCATGTCTGTATATTTATTCCTCCACATAGTCACCCTGGCGACGATCACATTTCTCCCAACGAGAGACCAGTTTTGTTGATAGTGCTACTGTAGAATGTTTGACTTCGTTGATGAAGCCACAACCTCACATCTGCCTGCACCGCTTCATCGCTATCAAAGCGAAATCCTCTAAGGTCTTCTTTAAGCTTTGGAAACAGGTGAAACTCGAATGAGGCCAAGTCGGGAATGATTCAAATGGCTCTGAGCACTATGGGACTTAATATCTATGGTCATCAGTCCCCTAGAACTTAGAACTACTTAAACCTAACTAACCTAAGGACAGCACACAACACCCAGTCATCACGAGGCAGAGAAAGTCCCTGACCCCGCCGGGAATCGAACCCGGGAACCCGGGCGCGGGAAGCGAGAACGCTACCGCACAAGTCGGGAATGTATGGTGGATGATCGATTATAGTGAAGCCAAGTCGTCGGATTGTTGTATATGTCTGGCATTGTCCAAATGTGGACGATCTCCTCGAATTCGAAACTCGATTACAGCACGCTGCTTCTCACAACCGACGTAGTTACGTTACACATCACCATGTTACACGTTACAAATCGGAGCCCTCTAGCAGCAGAGGCTTCCAACATTCGTCAGCGAATCGCGTAAGTCGATCGGGTAATACGAATGGCATTTAACACCTCGACCGATATTGAGAACAGAGTAAAAAATTCGTAGGGATTACTTTGCTGCATGCTCTCGCACTTAAGCGATTTAATAGGCGGGATCAGTACGACCATTATAGCGTAAGGCAATGCTCATGGCCAACGTTTTGACCATTTAGTATGACAGTCGTGATAATAAACACACGAAACGTACTGTAGTTACGTGTTTGCTTACATGTGGTATAACAGGGAAGACGTTCGTGGAACCTTTTCTTCTGACAGAGGGACAGAGTGGTTTGCGGCGCTGTTATATGTACACCATTTGATCAAGTCCAGTACGTGCATGGCGTTGAAGTGCTCTTCGGAACATCTCTTCAAATTTCACGGAAAAAAGTTTATAATTTCAATACGAAAAAAAGTCTGCGTCGTTATTTGGCGACTGTAGAAGTTAAAAGTTACTTGGAAAAGTCAGATAATTGGGTATCCTGTCCACTATAACTCGGCGAAAACCGCACCTCTATATATTTATTCATTGTGCATTTATTTGTGTTGGGTTGCCTAACTGCCTAAACCGGTGTGTTATAAACAGTAAGGTCCTATCACACTTCTTGGGATACTCGCGAAATTACCTTTACATTTGTCAATTGCGTTCTGTTACAAATCACGTGCTGGGTTCTGTCTGACAGGAACTTTTTTTGGAGGACCAAGTAAAAGAGATTTTCGCGTAAGTTCGTGTTCTTTTTAGTTGTGAGTTCGAAGTAATTCTAACAAGTGATTAAGAGTTTGACCACCCGTTCGGAGAAAGTTGAAGTAATTCACTGGTCCACTGCATTCTTTTATTTTATTTTTGACAGACAGTACTAAAGTCATTTGAAGAAATGTTTCTTCTGCATTGGTAGCCATTCTTGCTAGTGTCAAAATATTTCGTGACGCTATATGTGTAGGGTAACAGCTGCTTCAAATTTGACAAACTTAATCGTCACGCCTGCGTACTTGTTTGACAAAACCTTGAATAGGATACAGTTCGATCCTTTACACGACCTTTACGGAGATGCTCCACAATCTTCAATGGCCAGGGCTACAAGAGACGCCTTGCTCATCACGGAGAGGTTTAGTTTCTTCCACATACGTCTCGCGAAATGATCACGATGGAAAAACTGAGACATTGGATGTCATATAGAACTTTATCGACAGTCGTTCTTCCCACCCGCCTTTCGTCAGTGTAACGGGAAAACGGGAGGAGAGATAGTGGTAGCAGAATTACTGTCCTCCTCAAACCGTATCGTGGCTTTTGGAGTATGCACGTAGCGTCAACCGATAAAAAAGCTTTTGTGTTATGAGTTATCCGAGCTGGAATCTCAAAACAGCGCAGTATTGTTCTGCACTGATGTGAGAAACTCCAAGATTCGACGCGTGGGTTGGTTAAAATACAAGGGCAATGGTCGATAATACGAATCCCTTATTCGATTGGAGATACGGGTTAGGAGTTTCTTGACTCACAGGTTATGTTTGTTCTCTCTGCTCTAGACGAGCAATGGCTTGTGGAAATTAAAACATTGAATATGTTGTGTCGGCTACTGTGGGAGTCAACACAGGCTCAAATAAGGAAGAGGAGAAGTACATAACACTTGCAGATTAATAGAACACCTATTTCTATAAAGGAAAGAAGCATAACTTCTCGTTATGAGGTGGCTTGCTGTGCTTCCGGTGCAGTTACTTCTCCACGCTATTACTACCTGCAGAACACAGGCTAAACATCGTGTTTCTATTACTCAGTACTGATGCTCTATAAGTCTGCGACCAAACTGGGGTGACTGGCGATGGGCGGCTGGTTAAATCAGCGTTGACAGGGGGCGCTGAACTCTGTTTTCCTGGAGGTGTGACGCTGCACGCTCATTCCATTGGTGAACGGGACAACGCCTTCTGGATGCCGTTTCACGGCGCTGCGCTGGTCGGCGTGCAGTCGATGCTTTAGGACTGTACAGAATACACAATAGTGGTTCACAACAGTGAACTAATTCTGTCACCACTGCGCGCAATAACTGGCCACTGACTCTATTTGAGCACGTGTGTTCTTATTCTTCCTTATCGCAAGTGAATGTAAGAGACATTAAACTGTTTTTCGCAGCGCCCCAGTTAACTGGTTTATGAAGGCTGAATGCAGTTTACACAACAGCCCTACCAGAAACTCTTTACTACGGTCACAATGTAAACGCAGACGTATATTCGTTTGGTTCCATTATGAGTCTTATACTTAGCGTAACATTTCTCAAAAGATAATACTTGCTGTAGCCTCTACATAAGAATTACAAGGCACACTTTTCTCAGGTGCTCTATCTTGTCGTCAGTAAAAGCCGGCCTGCCGGAGAAAGCTTTAGTCGAGAGGTATCACACAACGATTCGATAAGGTCTGAACAGTCGAATATTACAAAAAGTTTCCGCAGAATACATCATATGAAAGAAGATTGGAAATTTGTGGTAAGGTCTTATGAGACCAAACTGCTGAGGTCATCGGTCCCTAAGCTTAAACACTACTTAATCTAACTTTAACTTATGCTAAGGACAACACACACACCCATGCTCGAGGGAGGACTCGAACCTCCGACGGGGAGAGCCGCCCGGACCGTGACAAGACGCCTCAGAAGACCGATCGGCTACCGAGCGCGGCTCAGGTGAAAGAGGGGCTATAAAGCAGCGCTGTACGTGTCTCAGTGCTACGCTGACCATGCGTTTGCAGGAAAGATATTAGACAGAAATCACCACAGCGTAGCTAATTTTACGAAGATGTACAAAATGTTTGACATAATAAGTTTTGCTGTCCTTTTTCGAACTCTGCAGTTCTGGCATATTATTAGTACCTTATGTATATCAGCCACGTTCTCTGTGTGAATGTGTGAGTGTATGTGCGTTTCAAAAGCCGTTTGCCACCGTGCTCTCAAATGGTTCAAATGGCTCTGAGCACTATGGGACTTAACATCCGAGGTCATCAGTCGCCTAGAGCTTAGAACTACTTAAACCTAACTAACCTAAGGATATCACACACATCCATGCCCGAGGCGGGATTTGAACCTGCAACCGCAGCAGCAGCGCGGTTCCGGACTGAAGCGCCTAGAACCGCTCGGCCACCGCCGCCGGAAGGGTGCTATCACAACAGCGGTACGTCCACTGCTCTCTCTCTCTCTCTCTCTCTCTCTCTCTCTCTCTCTCTCTCTCTCTATCTATCTATCTACTATAGCTTCTTGCAGTACAGTCACGCAGCTATAAAACGCAATTACATATTCTGCTAACAGTCATTGGATCTCGAGCAACGCGAGCAACAATGTCGCGATACGATAAACCGCAATCGCGATAGGCTACAATCCGACCTTTATCAAAGTCGGAAACGTGATGGTACGCATTTCTCCTTCTTACACGAGGCATGACAACAACGTTTCACCAGGCAACGCCGGTCAGGTGCTGTTTGTGCATGACGGTTGGAAACTTTTCTTATGTCAGCACGTTGTAGGTGTCGCCACCGGCGCCAACCTTGTATGAATGCTCTGAAAAGCTAATTATTTGCATATCATAGCATCATCTTCCTGTCGGTTAAATTTCGCGTCTGTAGCACGTCATCTTCGTGGTGTAGAAATTTTAATGGCCAGTAGCGTATAAGCACCGACAAGCCGGCAAGGAAGTGGTGTGGCATTCAAGTCTTCTAGACTCGCGTACCGTAAGTGCTGAACCGTGAACTATGGCGACGTTATTAACAAATGCTTCCAAAAAGGACCAACTTGCTGTTATTCTTTTTTTGGGTGCCGAAGGCCAAACAACGGTAAGTCATACGTCGGAGAATGAAGAATGTGTGTGGGGCAGCACGTTTGTTGAAAACCACCGTCGTGGAACAGTGCGCCAAGCGGTGCTGCTGCTTCATGATAAAGCACGTCCGCATATCGCAAATGTCGTAACACAGAAGTTACGCCAAGTCAAGTGGGAGGCAATAGAGTAGCCGCCCTATCTCTCAACATGCGACTGTCATGCCTTCGATCCCTTGAGAAAAGCCTCGAAGGGTCGATGATACCTGGCGGACGAGAATGTGAAGCAGCCAGTTGCGGACTTTCTCATGCAGAAGGATACGGTGCTTTAACAAACGGATGCCTTCAACCTGGTGCGTCAGTGCATCAATGCTCACGGTGATTTAGCCAGATTGGCATGCCGGCTATGGACTGTACGTCTGTTATACGTTACGTGGGGAACACTCAGCCAATGGAAATGGAAATGAGCGTTTGGCGTCATTGGCCAGGGGGCCCCTTACGGGGCAGGTCCGGCCGCCTTGGTGCAGGTCTTACTACGTTCGACGCCACAATGGGTGACCTGCGCGTCGGATGGGGATGAAATGATGATAAAGACAACACCCAGTCCCTGAGCGGAGAAAATCCCCGACCCACCCGGGAATCGAACCCGAGCCGGTAGGACGGCAATCCGTCACGTTGACTACTCAGCTATCGCAATCACGGACTGCGGCTGGTCCCGGCGGAGGTTCGAGTCATCCCTCGGGCATGGGTGTATGTGTTTGTACTTAGGATAATTTAGGTTAATTAGTGTGTAAGCTTAGGGACTGATGACCTTAGCAGTTAAGTCCCATAAGATTTCACACACATTTGAACATTTTTTAACTCAGCTGTCGTGGCGGATATAAACACTGATTTCTATCTAATCTTTGAGAATGGTTAATAACGAAATATCGGTGTGCGAGGTGATGATCGAGTGAATAAGTCAGAACACAAAGTGCACCGCTCTACCACTGAAACGAATTCACATAGATAATATAAAAGCATTCTGACGTGGTAAAACGCGAATATAATAATGCCAGAGTACAGTCTGATCATTGGACAGACCTTCTGAACAGAGGATGGGGTAATTTTTTGTTTTTCGTAACTTTTGTCGAAGTTAGGTCCTGATGTTTCTGCAGTTCCATAGAAGTACAACAGGAATTCTGAGGATCGTCAAATATTGTCAGCCGTTTCCTGTGGTGTCTTTCAAAAGTGTCCGAACGGCTCTGAAATAACTGAAGTCGAAAAGGTGTTGGATATCCACAACCCATAGACGGAACAGGACGTCCTAGTTGTGAAAGTTATGTGAAGCGGAACACACAGCAATATGAGACTGAACTGACAGAGAGTTACAATTTTCGGGACAAGCAAAAGGGATTTGTGATAGTGAATCACTGAATCTGTTGTATCATGTTATCTTCCGCAACGATGTCTGTTCGATGTATAATGAGGCAGACGCAGAGGGCAGCAGAGTTACCGCGTTGGAAACGAAATGTGTTGCTTTCAGAAGGCGGCGTGGAAGATGTAGATAGTAGTAATATTATCTCTAATCTCGTGAACCCTTTAACAAATGATGTCGTTCCTACAGGGTGTTGCATCAACCGCAATCAGTATTTTGACTTCCGGATTTGAGGATCTTCTATAATATCCAGTGAGTTTGAGAAGGCATAAAATGCTAACACCCGAAGTAACAAACCACCGCTTAGTACTCTACAGGAATTGTGTGACCTGTTTGTATATTTATGGTGTCATGTATCTCTTGACACATTCTTAAGGCTTGAGCATCCCAAGGCTCAAACGCGCTGTTATTTTAAACACCAAACGTGGTGCAACACGCAGTTGATTCCGTGTTCATAACATTGTGGAAGAGCACTGTATAGAGTTCATCCGTTTACAGCAAGTAATGTGAAGTTAGCCGAGCATTCCAGTATTAATCCACAAGAGAATAACACCTATAACCTATTCGGAATGGTTCTGAAAAGTAATTGAGAAGTAGCGACAGAGCTGAAGCTATGGGGCTGGTTACGAAACGTGTCGGCATGGCTAATTTAAGAAGAACATTGCCTGGACAAGGCAAATTTCTGCTTTGAGTTTCAATCCAGCACATATTTCACTCTTCAATGAGGTTTCATAACAGTGTTCTGAAATGCAAGCATACTCATAAGGTTGTGAGACAAGATTTACTCTAAATAACGAGTAACAAAGGTTGGTAAATTACAGTTTTCACCTCAGAAATGGCTTAAATCGTAATTTTGTTGTTACATTGCCACTCATACAGGTCAACAAATGTTTTAATTTTAACAAGAACAGACGTGAAAAATATTTATAGATCGTCGTATCTACTAGGAAAGCTAGCTATTTAGTCCCCAAGGCCGTCACGCTATCTCTGTATTCCTCTCATTTTATTATTGTTGTCACGAAAATGGCATTGGAAGTAAGTAAGCTTAGTATATAACGTCCCGTCGATGACGCGGTTACTAAAGGAACACAAACCCGCGTAGGATATGGAAATCTGCCCTGTTGATTTAGGGGTGGCCAGACAGCGCTCTTAACCACAGTACTCCTGGATGGACGTCCAGCGCCTTTACATCTGTATCACTGCAGCTGTCCTTGGAGTAACCACTCCATATTTCCCTATCACGACAAAAATGGAATTTATTCATTTCATATTTATTTTTGAGTTCCACATTTAACGTGGTTCTACACGATCCAGTCACACTAATACGACCTCCGCCTTCTTTCGAAGTCAACGTGCAATAACCACTAAACAGCTGACAAGTGGCAGCACTAGCAGTAGAGGATATATAAAGCGTGTCGGGGAGACGCGGGAAATAGTGCGGTCGTTGTCGTAATGCGGAAATGGAGCGATTCGCTTTCGAGCCAACAGTGGAAGCATTTACCAAATGGCTAATTTTGTAAACTGCTAGCGTGCCACCACGGTTAAAGTACACTACTGGCCATTAAAATAGCTACACCACGAGGATGACGTGCTACAGACGCGAAATTAAACCAACAAGAAGAAGATGCTGTGATATGCAAATGATCAGCTTTTCAGAGCATTAACACAAGGTTGCCGCCGTTGGCAACACCTACAACGTGCTGACATGAGGAAAGTTTCCAATCGATTTCTCATACAGCAGTTCACCGACGTTGCCTGGTGAAACGTTGTTGTGATGCCTCGTGTAAGGAGGAGAAATGCGTACCGTCACGTTTCTGACTTTGACAAAGATCGGATTGTAGCCTATCGCAATTGCTGTTTATCGTATCGCGACATTGCTTCTCGCGCTGGTCGAGATCCAATGACTGTTAGCAGAATATGGAATCGGTGGGTTCAGGAGGGTAATACGGAACGCCGTGCTGGATCCCAACGGCCTCGTATCACTAGCAGTCGCCGGCCGCGGTGGTCTCGTGGTTCTAGGCGCTCAGTCCGGAACCGCGCGACTGCTACGGTCGCAGGTTCGAATCCTGCCTGGGGCATGGATGTGTGTGATGTCCTTAGGTTAGTTAGGTTTAAGTAGTTCTAAGTTCTAGGGGTCTGATGACCGCAGATGTTAAGTCCCATAGTACTCAGAGCCATTTGGACCATTTTTTCACTAGCAGTCGAGATGACAGGCATCTTATCCGCATGGCTGTAACGGATCGTGCAGCCACGTGTCGATCCCTCAGTCAACAGATGGGGACGTTTGCAAGACAATAACCGTCTGCACGAACAGTTCGACGACGTTTGTAGCAGCATGGACTATCGGCTCGGAGACCATGGTTACGGTTACCCTTGACGCTGCATCACAGACAGGAGCGCTTGCGATGGTGTACTCAACGACGAACCTGGGTGCACGAATGTCAAAACGTCATTTTTCGGATGGATCCAGGTTCTGTTTACAGCATCAGGACGGTCGCATCCGTCTTTGGCGACATCGCGGTGAACGCCCATTGCAAGCGTGTATTCGTCATTGCCATACTGGCGTATCACCCGGCGTGATGGTATGCGGTGCCATTGGTTACACGTCTCGGTCACCTCTTGTTCGCACTGACGGCACTTTGAACAATGGGCGTACAGTTCAGATGTGTTACGACCCGTGGCTCTACCCTTCATTCTATCCCTGCGAAACCCTACATTTCAGCAGCATACTGCACGACCGTATGTTGCAGGTCCTATACGGGCCTTTCAGGATACAGAAAATGCTCGACTGCTGCCCTGGCCAGCACGTTTTCCAGATCTCTCACCAATTGCAAACATCTGGTCAATGGTGGTGGAGCAACTGTTTCGTCGCAATACGCCAGACACTACTCTTGACGAACTGTGGTATCGTGTTGAAGCTGCATGGGCAACTGTACCTGTACACGCCATCCAAGCTCTGTTTGACTTAATGGCCAGGCGTATCAAGGCCGTTATGACGGCCAGAGGTTGTTGTTCTGGGTACTGATTTCTCAGGCTGTATGCACCCAGATTGCGTGAAAATGCAATCACATATCAGTTCTAGTATAATTTGTCCAATGAATTCCTGTTTATCATCTGCATTTCTTCTTAGTGCAGCAATTTTAATGGCCAGTAGTGTATATCGTGCATGGTAAAACTGCGCATTCCAAAACTGGCGGGGAGGCAACTTGGTGCACCATGAGCCTTAGACGACAGAGGTAAATGATGGCTTCCGATTGTGTATGGGCTAATAGACGTGCAATTGTTGAGCAAGTGACCGCCTAAGTGAACCAAGGGGCTACTAACAGTGTCTCCCCGACGACCGTTCAGCGAACTTTGCTACGTATGCACCTCCGCAGCTGGCGCCTGATTCATGCAACCATCCTGAGTGCTGTTCATCGGCGACGAAGGCAGGAATTTGCACGCCAGTACCACAAGTGGCAGCCTTTTCAGATGAATCACTTTTTATGCTCCATAGGACAGATGGCCGCCGGCCGAAGTGGCCGAGCGGTTCTAGGCGCTACAGTCTGGAACCGCGCGATCGCTACGATCTCAGCTTCGAATCCTGCCTCGGGCATGGATGTGTGTGATGTCCTTAGGTTAGTTAGGCTTAAGTAGTTCTAAGTTCTAGGGGACTGATGACCTCCGCAGTTAAGTCCCATAGTACTCAGAGACATTTTTTGACAGATGGCCGTTGGCGTGCACGGCTTGGAACGTCTGAAAGCAAACACTCTGCAATAATGGTCAGAAGGATCCAGGCCTGAGGCATTCCCTCGGTGATCTCGTCATTCTGGAAGTTGCAATGGATCAACACAAGGATCTATCTGTCATTATTCACCCGTACATGTAGTTTATTTTTCCTCGGCGCGATGCCATCTACCATCAGGACAATGCAACGTGCCACACAGGTCGCAGGGTATGTGCTTGAACGAAGAGCACCTGGATGAGATTACCGAACTCCCGTGACCACCACACTCCCCGGATTTAAACCCAATCGAGAATCTGCGGGACTACCTCGAGCGGTTTCTCCGGTCAATGGATCCGTAACCGAGAAACCTAACGCAGCTGACCACGGTACCGGGGTCGGCATGGCTCCACATACCTGTTGATATCTTCCAGAACCTCACTGACTCATCTCCTCCGCGTCTCACAGTGGTATGCGCTGCTAGAGGAGGTTATTCAGGTTTATCACAGGTGGTCACTCTGATGTGACTGGACAGTGTACAAGGCTACCAAAATAATACTGACTAGAAAAGTGATTTATGGAATATAAGTAGAAAAGATATTAATGGAAAAGTAGTCATATGAGCTCGAACACCAGAAGCAATTGCTCAAATGAAAGATAGTTTTGTAAAAAAGGTTTATGACATTGCAACACCGCTTAGCATAGCAAGTGAGAATTACGCCATGGAAGAACTTTATCAAAAAGGATCTGCGTCTTTACACTCAAATTTTCTGTTTTGCTTAAGTAGAAGCTTCCAGACTAACCTACACGTGTTCCGTTCTCATCGTGGTTTCTGGCTGAGATGCTGTCGACGCATTTGGATCCTCATGTTTTCATTTCTTCATATGTGGCCCAGTTTAGCCAGTTCAGGTATGTGAACTCGGAAAATTCGTTCCATTACGCATCAGGAAATTCTCTCAGCGCCTTGAGAAGCCGCTGCATAATGATGAGAGTGGCATTTATAGCGCAACTTCTGACCAGTTTCAGTTCGTCCACTACTCATCTATTGTACTAAAGACAACCTCTAATGCTTCACATCAACCTATGCTATTTTCCCCTGAAATTATTTATGACTCAGAGGTAAACGATACCCATCAACTTTGACAATTATGATAGGTAATGATGCCAGGTTATTATTGTGGACAGCGCGATTCCTCAACTTCTCCCGGCGTAATTCATGACGAAGCAGTTCAGGGGTGAAAGGCCGAGTGTTAGTGTCCAACGGACACAACGTTTCATGAACTATTTTTTCATTGTTGATAATGCTACCCTCCAAATTTCCCGGAACAGAACATAGATTGGTCCTTTTTTGCCTGGTTCTAAATGCGTGTCTTATTAAAGATAATTTTTTATCTACATGACGTAAAGCACAAGCTACACCCTAAGATCGGATTCTGTGTTGAACCGTAGGTGGCCCTACAACTGCGTTGATAAGTCCACCTCAGATAAGGTAAGAACATAAGAATTCCAAATGGACCATGTTTAGGTAACCACTATATTTTCGAGACAGTCTGGCACATGATTTGTTTCAATGTCTTTTACGCATGTAAAAGCAGCGAAATTTTCTTTCTCAACAGTAATCGTCTGACGTAAGTGCCATAATGTTTTATCCAACCCACTTTCCTTAGGAAGGAACTGTCGGAAATTCTTGAGACAACTCTTACGGTAGCGAAACGTTAATTTTTATTTTGGTGTTCTACAGTTACTCCCGTATTATGGTAATTAAGTAAACGCCTCTTAACGTAGATGTAACCTGCCCCAAGAGAACGTAACGACTGGTATTGCAGTTCACGTGGAGAGAGGTGTACTGTTTTCAACAACATGTCCTCTGTGAATGAACTGACTTTCGCATCAGACAGGCTCCTTGTAAGGCGGGTTTTTGAATCATTTTACAATGCCAGCTATAAGTTCTGGAGGCAGAGCGACGTGTTAAAAAAGTCGACTTATGCGCACAGGACACGTCAGCTCAGGAAAGGAGACGTCCCAGGATTGTATGTCGGTGAAACATCGCAGAACAGTGCGTAATCGGCAAATGAGCACACTTGAAATGGAGGTTAAAGAAGGGAATCGACGGAAAAATGTTACTATCGGAGGACAAAAAATTAGATTATGCTGCTGTTTGAAGGACTCTGACTGAAACATGAGGTACTAGCTGTCTCACCTTCATCAGCACATTTAAAAATTTTTGCAAAGATATTGGCATGTGTACATATTCACGCTATTTTTAACATGCAAATCAGCCGCTCTCATTCCCATAGGCTCTCCTAACTGTAACTCGCCCACACCCATTTGCCCATCGCTGTAAGTGGCTCATAACTATCCACTCCTACTTGCACATTCTCACTCATTCATTCATCCCATCTCATTATCACTATCTTCCTGTCTCTCTGTCACTGCTTCCGGTTTCGTAACGACAGTTTTCTTCGTTGTGTCCTACTATTACTAGCATCTCTCCTCACTGTCAGTATCTTCCTCTTGGTCTCTTTTACTGCTACTATCTCATTCATTCCGTTCCACTGCTGCTGTCTCTTCTCACGGCCGCTCTCTCTCTCTCTCTCTCTCTCTCTCTCTCTCTCTCACTCTCTCTCTCTCTCTGCCTCGTTGACATTGTCACAGACTTTGTCCCTCATCAGTACTGGTCCGCATGCTCTTCTAGTTTCTTCATCTCTTCATTCATCTCCCGCTGGCACTGCTTCCTTCATTCTCTTCCTAGCGTTGTTATCCCATTGTCAGCTATGTTCCACTGCCACTCTGTCCTCTCTTTCTCCGACACTGCTATTGTCTCCTTAGCTCTTTTTACACCGCCCATGGACGCCGACCCTATACGGCAGTAGGTAACAGAAAGTATCGATCAATAGCACCCATCTCCGTCACCAGTCAAAAGTGCTGGAAGAATGGACTCGACCAACTAGGACATGCCACAGTCATGAAACGACAAGGCAGCATCCAGTCAACGACGGCACAAAAAACTCCTCTGTCAGTTATAGCTCCTCTCAGAAGAACAGACATTTGGAGGACAGAGGGCAACACGCAAGTATGTTTCCACTGTGGACCTGCTATACATGTTCTACGTTACTGCAGAGAAAGAAGTCGAATTCTCGATGACTTCTAAGCCGCCAGACGTCAACCATCACAACAGTCCTGTTCACGCCCGTCACCTGCAGACCACCGTAGTCGACCTGTGGGATAACGCCCATCGCCGTGCCCTGGAGGTCGCTCCTCAACAAGCCGTAGCCCTTCGCAGTCACCGTAAGAGCATTGTTTCCCAACCGGGAAGGTAATTACCCCTGAGGGTTAAAATGAAATTTTCTGATGGGAAGAAACTAAACAATTCGGTTCTGTTTCAGTCACGAAACAAAATTATTTTCAAAAGATCATTACTATTATCACAATTTTGTAAGACTGTAATATTGATTATATCCGTTATCAATAATTACTTTTTCTCAAAAACGGTTCAAATGGCTCTAAACACTATGGGCCTTAACATCTGAGGTCATCAGTCCCCTAGACTTAGAACTACTTAAACCTAACTAACCTAAGGACATCGCACACATCCATGCTCGAGGCAGGATTCGAACCTGCGACCGTAGCAGCAGCGCGGTTCCGGACTGAAACGCCTAGAACCGCTCGGCTACAGCGGCCGGCACTTTTCCTCAGTTAGTAGTATTAATATGGTGGAGGTTACTGGTTCCTCATGTAGTCCACCCACTGCAAACATATGTTGTGCTTCGTTCCGTACATCGCTGAGACATACACGTAACATATACTAGTATAATGCTGTACACAGTATTATTATTACTATTACTATTGGTGGCTGTGGTCAGATACAAAGCATTAACAGCCTCAAGTCTATAATGTTACTTTAAATCCGTATTGATTGCAATTTTTTTTTTATTTTATTATTCATATGACCGGTTTCGGTTCATTCAGAACCATCTTCAGATCTGATACGTCACGTAGCATGTGAAAGTTGCTGAATTGGACGGGTTACTCCTGTAACTTAAATATCAGATCTGAAGATGGTTCTGAATGAACCGAAACTGGTCATATGAATAATAAAAAAAAATTTGCAATCAAGACGGATTTAAAGTAACATTATAAAATCACTGATTGCTGTTATCCCATAAGACATTATGTCTGTTTTTGCAAAGCCTGAAGTCTTCCAATTTATGCCAGTTCAGAAGTAAGGGGCGTAGCAATCAAATAATCTATGAACAGGGCGGCTGGAGTGGCCGTGCGGTTCTAGGCGCTATAGTATGGAGCCGAGCGACCGCTACGGTCGCAGGTTCGAATCCTGCCTCAGGCATGGATGTGTGTGATGTCCTTAGGTTAGTTACGTTTAATTAGTTCTAAGTTCTAGGCGACTAATGACCTTAGAAGTTAAGTCGCGTAGTGCTCAGAGCCATCTACGAACAGGAAGTACATTCCACACATTTTAATTTGGTTGCTTTTAAATGGGGTTGCAAAGGGCAGGTCAAGCAAGTGCTGTAATAGAGATGAGTATTTCAGGGGAAATGTGTTTTGTAACAGTTATCTACACTCGCTGTGGATAGTTAGCTTTCTTATCTGAAAAGAAGTTGTGAGTAGCACTTGCGATACACCACGAATTCCCTAACGGCTCCAGCCCCTCTCCCTCCTCCCTCTTCTCCTCACCCTACACACACACACACACACACACACACACACACGCACACACACACACACACACACACACACACACACACACACACAAACTAAATATCTCTCATCATTTTAAAAATGAAAGTGTTCCAAGAAAAGTCTTTCATTCTGCAGTTATAGTTAGGTGCTGAAGTTGGTGACAATGTGTGGGAGCGGGGACAGAGAGGGGTGGTACTAGTTAATATCTGATGACACTCAGGGGTAAAGATATAAGAAAGGTTGGGAACTGCTGCTTTAGAGCTACCAAAAGCTCGGCGAGTCGCTGAATTCAGGAAAACGAAGAGAAGCGACCATCAATGGAGATGACGCTGCCACCTGCCACGGATGAAAATCCTTCATGGACGACAAAAGTCAGGAAAACAGATTGACGTCATCATAGACAACCAACCCGTTTGGATGGCAGACGACTCAGGTGCTTCTTTTTCTGTAATGTCGAATGGCTATTGTCACCAGCTATAGAAGGCTACGTCTGTGATGCGATAACGAATGTACAGAAAGTAGCAAATGGGAAATAAGTCCAACCGGCCGGACCGTGTATTGCGAGAATAACTGAATCTCTGAGCTGGAAGAGGAGGCAACGTCGCAAAAAGTAAATTTTTCAGGAGAGACGAAAAAACTGTTTTGCTACTCAACAGGTTGAAGCATGATGTCTTGGAGTTGCCATTTAGAGATTGGCGCCAGGGAGAAACAATTTACACCATTACGACATACTTTAGCCATCGACTATGGTGAGTAATCGAGTCTGAATGTACAGATCACCACTTTCCGAAACTGATGATGCTGATGTGGCAACTAGCTTTTTGTTTGCAGCGCAGGGATAGTGTTGTGCAAGTTTATGTGGTTCACGTTGGTGTGTAGAATGTATGAGTCTGGCGACGTACCATTCGACTTTCGGAAAAATATCATCCACCCAATTCTGTAGAATGCAAGAGCAGACAAGTGCGAGATTTATCGCAAATCAGCTTAACAGCTCATGCACCCAAATTGCTGACAAGAATAACATACAGAAGAACGGGAAAGAAAATTGAGGACTTGGTAGATGACGATCAGTTTGGCTTTAGGTAAGGTAAAGGCACCACGAGGCAATTCTGAAGTTGCAGCTGATAATGCAAGCAAGACTAAAGAAAATTCGAGACGTTCATAGGATCTGTCGACCTGGAAAAAAGCGTTGGATAATGTAAAGTGGTGCAAGATGTTCTAAATTCTGAGAAAAGTAGGGGGAAAGCTATAGGGATAGAAGGGTAACAGACAAAACGTAAAGGAGCTAAGAGGGAACAATAAGAGTGGATGACCAAGAACGAAGTGTTCGGAATAAAAAGGGTGTAAGACAGGGATGTAGTCTTTCGCCCCTAAGTACAACCTATGCGCCGAAGAAGTAGTGATGGAAATAAAAGAAAGGTTCAGGAGTGGAATTAAATCAAGGTGAAAAGATATCAATGATAAGATTACCTGATTACTGTGCTACCCTCAGTGAAAGTGAAGAAGAATAACGTCATCATCCGAACGAAATGAACAGTCTAATGAGTAAAGAATAAGGGCTGCGGGTAAATCGAAGAAAGATGAAAGTAATGAGAAGTAGCAGAAATGAGAACAGCGAGAGATTCAACATCAAGACTGATGTCACGAAGTAGATGGAGTTAAGGAATTCTTGTACATAGACAGGACAATAACGAATGACGGACAGAGCAGGGAGGACATCAAAAGCAGACTAGCACTGGCAAAAAGGGCACTCAGGCCAAGAAAAGTCTGCTAGCATCAAACATAGGCCTTCATTTGGGGAAGAAATTTCAGCGAATGTACGTTTGAAGCACAGTATTGTATTGTAGTCAAACATGGACTGTGGGAAAAACCGGAACATAAGAGAATCGAAGCATTTGAGATTTGGTGCTACAGACGAATGTTGAAAATTAGGTGGACTGATAAGGTAACGAATGAGGAGGTTCTGTGCAGAATCGGAGAGAAAAGGAATGTGTGGAACACACTGACAAGGAGAAGGAACAGGATGAGAGGACATCTGTTAAGACATCAGGGAATGACTTCCACGGTACTAAATGAGGCTGTAGAGGGCAAAAACTGTAGAGGAAGACAGAGATTGGAATACGTCCACTACACAATTGAGGACGTAGGTTGCAAGTGCTACTCTGAGACGAAGAGACTGGCATTGGAGAGGAATTCGTGGCGGGCCGCATAGAACCAGTCGAAGACTAAATAGTTTAAAAAATATTCATATTCGTTACAGCAATAGGTTTTTTTATGAGTATACAGTGTATTCACAATAGAGCCACAAGCAAAACACAGAACTGCAGACAATAGCAGATATGCTTCATTTTCATCTTGTCGATTTTTCGGTGACCATTGGGAAATATTGTTATAAAATTTTTTCTGCTCGTGAGATATGCGTATTGAAGGTTTGTTTTTACATAGAATAGTTTCTTATTTTATATTGGAACAGGCCATGGTCCCTTCTTTAATACCCCTCTATCGAGCACATCTGTTAATGGGACATGAGGTATTGTTACAGCAAACGGCGCGTACAAAAGTTAAGTTATAATGTTGAATAGGGACAGCGGAAGACGGGAGCAAGGAGACCTAGGCTGACCAGCACTCATCCCGGGGTACTGAGCTGACCAGCGGGCGAGCCAAAGAGACCACGTTGGTCTCGGACAGTGAACGGCAGAACGCGATGGGCTTCACTCCGGTGGCGGCAATGGACAGCCGCCCGGAGTTATCTTGTGGGCAGCAAGGGCTGTTCCTGACATCTTGTGTACTGTAAGCAGGTTTGTTCACACAGTCCACGATTGCCCGTGGAGCAGCTGCAGGCAGTGATTTGGTGCAATGCCGAGCCGGGAAACTTTCTTCTAGTTGGAACGCCAAGGAGCTGTCTATGTGACCTCACTAACGGTCAGTACGGAGAAAGGCCACTATGTGCATACAAGCAACGCAGTGGGGCGGTTGGCGTCTTTTCTCGGGCGAGAAAAGGGAAATTTCAATCTAGATGCAGACAGGGGTTTCCAGATTGCAAGAGGAACACTAACTGTGTTCATTAGGGCCGACAGCAGTATTCTGGTCGCTAGCGATGCTATTAGCGTACGTTGATGGGTACAGGCTGTGCATGGAGAGTATTAGATGATCATTAATGTTATACATGCAAGGTTCGTGGTTACCGTGTGGCATGTTATCGTTATGGTGTGATGGCACGCTTGCGTGCGGATTTTTTCTCTAAAAGCATGAGTAATACTGATTTGTTGTTTGTACACTGTGATAATGATTGATTTTTTATGTGCCTTTGTATTGCATCGTGAGCTTGACTGATTTTGTTTATGCCACTGTATAGAAAATTATCTCGTTACTTTACCCCGAGAGTGAACTATTTTGTATGTGATATTGCAGAGAAAACTCTAGGTAGTTCTGTAGATAGTTGATAAAAACTTTGGCTTAGTGACTAGTTGGCGATGTCAATGATTGGAGACGCACGCAAATTCAGTTGACTTCTAGAGTAAGTAGTCTTAATTAAGACGGCGAGTTGGTTGGTTGGTTTGGGGAAGGAGACCAGACAGCGTGGTCATCAGTCTCATCGGATTAGGGAAGGATGGGGAAGGATGTCGGCCGTGCCTTTCAGAGGAACCATCCCGGCATTTGCCTGGAGTGATTTAGGGAAATCACGGAAAACCTAAATCAAGATGGCCGGACGCGGGATTGAACCGTCGTCCTCCCGAATGCAAGTCCAGTGTCTAGCCACTGCGCCACCTCGCTCGGTAGCGGCGAGTTGTGTTCCAGTTTGTGGCTCTTGAGTTTAATTTCTGAAACCAAGTTTATAGTCTTTTTATGCCTGTGGGCAGGTGCCGTTATCATGGTGGCACGTTTCTGTTTCTGGAGCGAAATCTATCTGAATTTGGTTTTCAGTGTGCTAAAGGTGTTTTATGTTGTTATTCTGTTGTTGAAATTTGCCTCAAATTATTATATTAATCCAGAAATTTCGTTATAATTTCTCTATCGTCAGGAAGAATATTTTATGCTCAATAGATTCTTTGTAAAATTGGGTCCACACCTTCACTACTCCCAAGACGAACCCTCCTCCATCTAAATCCTGCGCTACACACAACTCCTTAATCTGTCGTTTTATCAGGAGGTTGTCATAATGTTATTCTCAGATGGAACTTCTTGCAAGCATAGAAGCAGTCCAAGACCGTGAAACATAAGATCCACGTAACTGTTTTAACAGACAGACTTAACAAAGATTGCTCTTAGCGCTTGTTTGCCGTTGTTTTCTCTCCGTCACCAACGAGACGAGCTACAGTGGTCAATCTTGGTGCTCAGTTAAACTGAGAAGCTTTTGTCGACTGCAAATAGCTACTGAGGTTCAGAAAAGATATCTACATGCCAGCGACAACCCTAAGCATTATACTTAAGTAGTTAAGGACAACTTTGCACCATTGTCACGAGTAACCGAAACTCATCCCTAGAGGTATGCGCAGAGGAACAGATGACCCAGTCCAGCGAAAACAGCTCAAAGCCATTGATGAACAATCGTTCTCCGCTAACACAACAGATAAGGCAGGAGAGGAAGTTACCGACAAATGCCAGTAGGATCTGGCCTGATGGAGGAACAATGCTGAGAAATTTTAGGCTTTTCTGTGCCACTCTTCTGATGCTTTTAAATCCAGAGTGAAAAAAAAGACCAAACGTCCTACGGTAAAACACAGCATCAACACTGGGTATCATTCAGAATTAGCAAGCTCTCATATAGTGTGACGCCGGCAGAACAGCAGGAAGTGGAGAAGATGCTGCCAGATGACATCATTGAACTTTCAAAGAGTCCTTGGTCCTTTCCTGTGGTCCTAATGAAGTAGAAGAATGGCACTTGGCGTTTCGGAGTCGACTACTGACGACTGAGCGTAGTCACGAACAAACGATCTCTACCTATGGACGCACATCGATGACGCCCTATAATTCAGTAATCGCTGCATTAAATAACATTGCTGCTGAACGGAAGGTGAAAACCATATAAGCCTTGAAGAATGAGGAACCGACCAAAGCAATTGCAATCAAGAGACAGTACACTTCGTAAGAGGAACAATAATCCAGTGTGGCAGAAATGGTTGCTCCTCAGCCCAGCTCAACTGTGGCCAGCTGATATGAAGTATCAGCATTACGCTCCAGTGGGATTCACGAAGACTAAACAGAATCAGACGCAGCTATCATTGGCCCAGTCTCTACCAGACACACAGCCAGCCGCTGTGGCCGAGCGGTTCTAGGCGCTTCAGTCCGGAACCGCGCTGCTGCTCTGGTCGCAGGTTCGAATCCTACCTCGGGCATGGATGTGTATGATGTCCTTAGGTTAGTTAGGTTTAAGTAGTTCTAAGTCTAGGGGACTGATGACCTCAGATGTTAAGTCTCATGGTGCTTAGAGTCATTTTTAAACTAAATTAAACTAACTTATGGCAAGAACAACACACACACCCATTCCCGAGGCAGGACTCGAACCTCCGGCGGGAGTAGCCGCGCAATCCGTGACATGACGCCTCTAACCGTGCGACCACTCCGCGACCAACACTTCAGGCACCGTTTAAGAAGAGGTTGTCCGAAATTCCACTTATAAGTTAATGAAACAGGGGATGAAAAGCTTTCTGAAAGTATGGCTCTATCAAGAGAATATTGAAGCTGGAGCTACGAAAACTGGTATTTGGTTTCTCAGCCAGAAAAAAAAGTGTTTCTGCATTTTTGCAAATTCAGCCGGTAAGGGGGTAAATAATGGGTGAAAGTTTTGTGGTAATATATAGTTACTAAACAACTACTAAAGAATTTTTAAGGCTACGTCTGTGACAATTGCTATTTGATCTCTCAGTGAGAAATAAAAAATACCTGTTTCACTGGTTCTGGAAATTCAACCTCTAAGTGAATGCAACAGGAGATGAAAATTTTGAAGAAAAATACTTCGTTACATTAAAAAAATTAAGGCTGAATTTATGAAAATTGGTATTTCACTTCTCGGTTAGATGTGAAGAAATATTTGTTAGGGGATGAAAATTGCAGTGGAAATACCTCCACAAGAACGCGAAAGGCGTGATAAAAAAAAAAAAGAAAAGAAATTTACTCCAGCTACCAGATACGCTTTTTGGTCAGAAGTACATTCGGAAAAGAGCATACTTATATGGCCTCATTTGACTTGAAAAGTTTAGAAGGTGTTGCAATTTGTGAACAACATAAAAATTCGATTAAATAAAAAAAATAACACACACACACAAAGCTCTGGAGGCCACGCAGTCTACGTGAGTGAAGTAGCTAGTGCTAAGACAGTGTCTGTATAAATAGCTGTACACTTCCTAGCATGATGGCCTGAGGAGCACATATGTCGATGAGGATGCAGATCTCAGATATACTTTCAATCCAAACAAGCGTGTTTTCCGCCGTAGCGTACTATTGCCTCGAAATCCAAGCTAATCATGTGCTTTCGTCCACGCCTGCAACGCTGTCGGAACTTCCCTTTGTATACTGGTGTGCAACACTCAACACCGAAAATAACTTCAGCATGCTGTGTTAAATACATAGAAAGAATTGCTAAAATATAGTACGGATGGTAACTGAAAGAAATATCCAATGAGAAGAATGCAAATTACACTCTTATTCGAAGTCAATAATTACACTGAACTCACTGTGATACATGATTATGAGCTGAACATTACAAAAGTAGTCATCACAGCTGTCAATGTATCGTCCGAAAGAGATTCTGGTCATACATAAAGCACACCAGTGGCAAGACGTAACCAATACCTTCAATGCGCGGTAACAACGGCGAAAGCCGGCCTTAGTGGCCGTGCGGTTCTAGGCGCTTCAGTCCGGAACAGCGGGACTGCTACGGTCGCAGGTTCGAATCCTGCCTCGGACATTGATGTATGTGATGTCCTTAGGTTAGTTAGGTTTAAGTAGTTCTAAGTTCTAGGGGACAGATGACCTGAGATGTTAAGTCCCATAGTGCTCAGAGCCATTTGAACCATTTCTGAACAACGGCGAAGTCACTGATGACAGTACCATAAAAGCAGAGTTATTAAACACGGTTTTCCGAAACTTCTTCACCAAAGAAGACGAAGAAAATATTCCACAATTCCAGTCAAGAACAACTGACAAGATGAGAAACATAGAAGTAGATATTCTCTGTGTAGCAAAGCAGCTTAAATCACTCAGTAAAACCACGGCCTCCGGTCCAGATTGTATACCAATCAGGTTCCCCTCACAGTACGCTGATACAATAGCTCCATATTTAGGAATGATATACAACCGCTCGCTCACAGGAAGATCCTTACCTAAAGACTGGAAAATTGCTGAAGTCACGCCAATACCCAAAAAGGGAAGTAGGAATAATCCGATGGATTGCCGGCCCATACCACTAACGTAGATTTGCAGTAGGGTCTTAGAACATATACTGTATTTGAACATTAATAAGAACCTCGAAGAAAACGGTTTATTGACACGTAGTCAGCACGGATCTAGAAAATATCGTTCTTGTGAAACACAACTAGCTTTTTATACTCATGAAGTAATGAGTGCTATCGACAGGGAATGTCAAGTTGATTCCATATTTGTAGATTTCCAGAACGCTTTCGACACCGTTTCTCGCCGGCCGTAGTGACCGAGCGGTTCTAGGCACTTCAGTCCGGAACCACGCGACTGCTACGGTCGCAGGTTAGAATCCTGCCTCGGGCATGGATGTGTGTGTTGTCCTTAGGTTTGTTAGGTTTACGTAGTTCTAAGTATAGGGGACTGATGACCTCAGGTGTTAAGTCCCACAGTGCTTAGAGCCACACCGTTTCTCAAAAGCGTCTTCTATCCAAACTGTGTGCCTATGGAATATCGCCTCAGTTGTGCGACTGGATTTGTGATTTCCTATCAGCAAGGTCACAGTTCATAGTAATAGACGCTAAGTCACCGAGTAAAACAGAAGTAATATCCGGCGTCCCGCACGGAAGTGTTATAGGCCCTCTATTGTTCCTGATCTACATTAACGAAATAGGAGACAATGTCAGTAGCCGTCTAAGATTGTTTGCAGATGATGCTGTCATTTACCGTATTGTAAACTCATCAGATGACCAAAACGAATTGCAAAATGATATACATTAGATATCTGTATGGTGCGGAAATGTGGCAATTAATCCTCAATAAAGAAAAGTGTGAAGTTATTCACATGAGTATTAAGACAAATCCGCGAAATTTCGGTTACGCGATAAGTCACACAAATCTGAAGGCTGTACATTCAACTAGATACTTAGGGATTACTATTACAAATACCCTAAACTGGAACGATCACATAGATAATGTTGTGGATAGGGAAAACCAAAGGCTGCAATTCACTGGCAGAACGTTACAAGGTGCAACCGGTCTCCAAAGAGACTGCTTACAACACGCTTGTCCGCCCTATTCTGAAGTACTGCTGTGCGGTCTGGGATCCGCATCAGGTGGGACTGACGGATGATATCGAAAAAGTACAAAGAAGGGCAGCTCGTTTTGTATTATAGCGTAATAGGGGAGATAGTGCCACAGACATGATGGGTGAATTGGAGTGGCAATCATTAAAACAAAGGCGTTTTTCTTCGCGACCGGATCTTCTTACAAAATTTCAATCACCAGTTTTCTCCTCCGATTGCGAAAACATTCTGTTGACACGTACTTACATAGGGAAAAATGATCATCACCATAAAATAATAGAAATCAGGGCTCACACAGACAAAATTTAAGTGCTCGTTTTTCCCGCGCGTCGTTCGAGAGTGAAACGGTAGGAAGGCACCTTGAAAGTGGTTCATTGAACCCTCTTCCAGGCACTTTATTGTGAATAGCACAGTAATCACGTAGATTTAGATGCCTGCAACGTGCTTCCGTCTTGTGCACAGGGCTGGTAAGGAGTTCTTGTGGTTGGCTCTTCCACTGCTCCCCCAGCGTGGTTAACAGTTGTTAGATGGTCGTTGGTACATGTGGAGTTGCTAAAAAACGTCTCTCCAACACATCCCACGCGTACACGATGCTATTTAAGTCGAGAGAACGGTCGCGCCAATCCATTCGCTGAATAACCTGTCTTTCCAAGAGCTGCCCCTCCTGTGCAGTTCGATGCGGTAGCCGCATTATCATCGACAGAATACACCTCCGAAAAAAGGCACATTGGCAAGGAGCACAGTGTCACAATGACGGGGTAAGTGCACCGTGTTCAAACACTTTGAGGTCAGTGCGCCCATGGAAAATTGTGCCTTCGCACTACGTAACACCTGGACTGCCAAAACGATCATGTACGACAGTGCTCCTGTATTCATTACGTACCCTGATATGGGTAGATGTGGAACCATATAGTGCACCCACGAACATTGTCGAACATGAGCGTTTTCGTACTACAGGTGTCATGGTGTGGGGAGGCATAAAACTGCATGGGCGTACTGATATCAAACTCTTTGAAAATCTTTTAACTTGGTGGACTCACTTGCTAACCTTATTGTGACCCTATATTCCTCCCCAATGTACTTCTTTTCAGGGCTGGATTTGGCCATGACTTCATTTTTATGGATAACAATGAGCGACGAACACGGTGGGTGAAAGAGCTCCCGGAACGAGACCGTATTCGGCGAATGTACTGGGCTACTCGTTCCCCCATCTTAAATCACATTAACTAGTGCAGCCTTTATTGAATGTGATGGGGAGATGTGAAGCGGAATGTTCATGTGCACCAGCTGCCATCCAGCAATTTGTCAACTGCGCTGGTTAGCAACAGAATGACCTCCCACAAGAACTCGTTGCCAACCTCTTGGTCTGCATGGGAGTACGTTGCAGAGCATGCATTGCCATTCGTGGTGATAACCCATCCTGTTAAGAACCATGTCCCGCCATATGTAAAGTCCAGAGGAGCGTCACGATTCGCAGTGCCTTCAGAGTCATTATTGTCTTTGAATAAAAATATCATTTCATTTTGTCTCGTTGCGTAAGTCTTTAAGTTACCTTCCGTATTACGCTGTTCCTGTTCTTTCTAAGTATAGTCCAAGTTTCTTCGAGTTATTGCACTTAACAGTGTCGCATCACATAGAACTTACTTTCGTCGTGAAGTTCTGCATAACCATGGTTTGGTCCAGAACCCAATATCAAAATGGTTCCAATGGCTCTGAGCACTATGAGACTTAACATCTGAGGTCATCAGTACCCTAGAACTTAGAACTACTCAGACCTAACTAACCTAAGGACATCACACACCTCCATGCCCGAGGCAGGATTCGAACCTGCTACCGTAGCGGTTGCGCGGTTCCAGACTGAAGCGCCTAGAACCGCTCGGCCACTGCGGCCAGCTTGAACCCAATTTCCTTTATAGTGGCTACTTAGCCCACTTTCCCCTACCTTAGAGTTTTTTTTTCTTTTATAATCGGAGAAAGACTTTAGGCTCATCCCGTATTTTCCTACTGTGTGTATGTGTGTGAGTGTGTGAAGAGCAAGAGCGAAGTGCTGTACAGCGTTCGCGGTCGGAGAGCGGCGGGCAGCGCTGGCGGTACTCACTGTAGGCAGTCGTCGAGGTCGTCCTCCTCGTCGGTGTCCATGGCTGGACGGGTGGCCGGCGCCTCACTGCATCTTGCTGGCCACTGGCGCCTGCTGCTGCGGCCTCTCCACCACGCCTCTGCTGTTGCTGCGTCTGCCATAACAACACGCCACGCCACTGTCAGGAGCTGCCGGCTACGCGGCGCGCAGATCTTCCTCAACCACCTCTGTCTGCCATCTCGCGATACCGAAACTCCGAGACCTAAAGTACTGTCGTACAACTGCCCATAAAATTAGCCTAATAATTAGGGGGGAACCGCGCTAGTTGGTGTACGAGGCAACTTGTTGCTCGCAAATTTCGAGTAAACCACTCCAGCAGATGGTAGCCCACGGCAGTACTCGTCTGCCGGTCATTGGAGGGCTGGCTGTCACACTGTTGGTATTACGTAGAGAGAGGCGATGTTGTTTCTCTGTCTGTTCGTAAATTTTTTTCGAAGTCTTTTTAATGGCAACATAACCTTTCCGTATATCAGTGCAAGCGCTATATCATACGAAAGTAATAGATTTAGGTGAGTGGCTGTTGTGCATATAGTTCCGCATAGTCAGCGCGTACACAACTTCCCACTAGAGCGCGCCCCACTAAGCACAACAGCACAGGCGCAGCACTCGTCCGTCTCCACATTACGAGATGGCGCTGCCATAGAGACGGACCAAATTCTGCTTCCGCCGATCCGCGTATTAATATGTAACGCAGCCAATGAGATTGCTGCTTATGTAGAACCTTTTCTCCTCGCGGATCACACTCGCGCAGTGATACATGAACACACGAGGTATTATAACGAATGTACAGACCTCCGATTAGTCAGTCTGCATTTGTCTGCACCAGTCTGTACTAGTCTGCATTAGTCTGTACCAGTCTGTACGAATTCTACATTTGTCTGTACCAGTCAATAGTCAAGTTTCAGTCTGCACCTAATAAGATTACCATATTCCTGTACATAGCAATGAAGATAAATATATAGACACTTTTGTCCAGTATCAGAGATATATGTGAGAATAAGATTAACGTACCAATACCAAAGGAACTTCAGATTGTCAATTGTAAATAGCATCCAAACCAAGTTAAGTAATTTTTATGCTTGTTATTATTTTAATAAATGTGTGTGAAAATTAATCAAGTTCTGTTTAGAGTTGGTCACTGTCAGTCCTCTACTCTAAGCATGCAAGTGGCATTTCTATCATCTGACCTAACGGCAGAAGATAAACACACCACGATAAGACCACGAGACATATTGCTGACACTCGCCTACTTTGTTAGAGCAACAAGTCAAATAATCTGATGGTGTGTGTACTGAAGGTCTTACAGTACGCACACCACAGTGGCAAAGTGTTTAAAATTTGTTTACAGTTAAAATTTGATGCTGTCTGTTATCTAGTATAAAACAGCGAGGTACGATGTGGCAATTTGTTACAATTCCCTTGGCACTAGTTGTTACAGTGTAATAACCCGTCAGGGTCATGTCCCTCTACAGTCACATAACTAACAAGCCGTTCATATTTATCAGGTTGCTCTGTGATGTATCCACTCTTGAACCACACATATTTAAACATGTTCACAAATCGAGGTGATGAAAACTGATTATGAATCAAAGCTGGAATTTTCAGGAGATTATTCCTCAGGTGCAAATTTACATAATAATATATATAATTAAGTATACTTTTCTTTCCGTACTGTCTGTGCTTCCTCTGTAAGACAGTTGATAAGTGAAACTTCCTGGCAGATTAAAACTGTGTGCTGGACCGAGAATCGATCTCGGGGGCCTTTGCCTTTCGTGGGCAAGTGCTCTACAAACTGAGCTACCCAAGCACGACTCACGCCCGTCCTCACAGCCTTACTTCTGCCAGTACCTCGTCTCCTACCTTTCAAACTTTACAGAAGCTCTTCTGCGAAAAGAAGAGCTTCTGTTAAGTTTGGAAGGTAGGAGACGAGGTACTGGCAGAAGTCAGGCTGTGAGGACGGGGCGTGAGTCGTGCTTGGGTAGCTCAGTTGGGCAGTCCTTCTTTCACCGCCGTGCAGTGCGGACGTGTTGTTGTTTCCACCTGCGGAGCGCGCGCGCTCGCTGTTGTTTACCTTTCAGCGGCCGTCACTTACGTGTCGCTTACGTGCACTAGGACCATGGCCAACCGTTTTAGAAAATCAACATTACAATTCACCTTCTGCAACGACTACGCACGACCAAAGGCCTTGGAAGTGGAACGCTTCCTCCGCGACGTTGCTAAGATCCCAGCTTCCGACATCTTGGGCATCCATTTGTCCATATTAAGCAGTACGGTGTACGTCAAAGTCGTCATTGATGCGGTATGTGAAAGAATAGGTCGTGACACCAACCATGGATTACGCTCTTGCCACGCCGACGGCAATGTCGGAGCGGTCACTGTCGACCATGCCGGCTTAGGAATGCGTACCATACGAGTTTTCGAACTCCCGTTCGAGCTCCCGGCGGAAGACGTTATCGCGGCTTTCCGCCTCTATGGCAATGTATGTGGCCACACTACCGAAAGCTGGGCGATCCGACGTTCCGTACGGCAAGGCTGCCCACTTTGGGCCCTACTCTATGCTATAAGCCTGGAGCCACTCATCGGGAGTCTGACGAGCCACCTTTCTGGTCTCACCTTGCGATAGCACAGTTTTCGATGTCGTGCGTATGCGGACGACCTCCTCCTCTTGATCCGCTCACGGAGTGAAACACACACGGTACTTGATTTGATATCAACGTACGGCACTGCAGCGGGCAGTAACATGAATGTGGCTAAATCCGCGGCGATGCCCATTGGACGCGGTCTCTCACACGACGACTTAGCACCTTTCCCGTGTGTACGAAAACTACGATACCTTGGTATCATTTTCACCTCCACCGTGCGCCGCTCCGCTGCCATCAATTTTCGGCGTGCACTCCACACTATCCGCACGACGGTGCGCCAAAATCTTCTCCGACGACTCGATTCTTTACAACGTGTCCAGTACCTCAATCAGCATGTGGCGTCCAGAATGGTCCACATCGCACAGGTCCTCCCGCTGCCATCAACTGTTGGACGCAGCCTCCAGGCTGCCTTCGGATACTTTATTACGGCCGGTACGCTCTTTAAGGTCCGCTACGACACGCTCACCCTTCCCCCGCGACCGGGGGGCCTCGGCCTTGTCAATGTGCGACTCCGAGCGGCGTACATGTCCACCATGCACAAGAAGTGGCACGGGGGCATCTCCCTTACGCGCAGCTTGCTGGAAATACTTGCGCTCGCGACCATAACACCACCAGTACCAGTCGGACACATCAAGCACCATCTGATGCACATCACGCCATCGGACTAACGGACTCTCCACTTTGTTCCATTTGCCAACTCGTGGATGACGATGTCCATCAACTGACTTGTGCTGCCACCAGTGACGTCTGGAAACTAGCCCGACAGTTCGTTGCCTGCTACCTCCGCGTTCCGCCGGACTCGATTGACCCATGGACTTTTATCCATCCTGAGAATACTTATTTCCCCGCCACTAAAAATCATGCGATTGTATGGGTCAAGGGATGGACGATCACCTACATGTATAATAATGGCGACAAATCACGCCTTGATTTCTGGAAGTACTTACAAACCGCCCACAGTGAAGTCGAACACCGACCGCGCTACCGCACCTTCTTCGCCAATTACCTACATGCGATCTTTACGTCAGCCCCGCTCAGTTGGATGGTGCCACACGCCGACAGCACTACCGCCCCCCCCCCCCCCCCCCCCCTGCTGACATCTGAGACTCCCCGCGCTACTTTATATATTGTAACCCGTGGTCTAGGGGTAGCGTCTTTGATTCATTATCAAGACGTCTACGGTCCCGGGTTCGATCCCCGTCACTGCCTAAATTTTGATAAATAATCAGCATTGGCAGCCGAAGACTTCCGGCATAAGAAGTCAGCCTCATTCTGCCAACGGCCTTGTCAAAGAGGGCGGAGGAGCGTATAGAGGTTCAGGGCACTCTCTTGTCCTAGGGGTGGGAAACTGCCCCTAAAGGCGGAAGAATCAGCAATGATCAACGACATGAGGATGCAGAAGGCAATGGAAACCACTGCATTAAAGACACGTAACGTGTATCCACAGGACATGTAGCCTTTAATTGAAGAAGTGTCATGACGATCTCTCCATTGGCAAAAGATTCCGGAATAGTCCCCCATTCGGATATCCGGGAGGGGACTGCCAAGGGGGAGGTTCCAATGAGAAAAAGATTGAATAATCAACGAAAGGATAACGTTCTACGAGTCGGGGCGTGGAATGTCAGAAGCTTGAACGTGGTAGGGAAACTAGAAAATCTAAAAAGGGAAATGCAAAGGCTCAACTAGATATAGTAGGGGTCAGTGAAGTGGAAGGAAGACAAGGATTTCTGGTCAGATGATGGTTCAAATGGCTCTGAGCACTATGGGACTTAACTTCTGAGGTCATCAGTCCCCTAGAACTTAGAACTACTTAAACCTAACTAACCTAAGGACGTCACACACATCCATGCCCGAGGCAGGATTCGAACCTGCGACCGCAGCGGTCGCGCGGTTCCTGACTGTAGTGCCTAGAACCGCTCAGCCACTCCGGCCGGCCTGGTCAGATGAGTATCGGGTAATATCAACAGCAGCAGAAAATGGTATAACAGGTGTATAGTTCGTTATGAATAGGAACGTAGGGCAGAGGGTGTGTTACTGTGAACAGTTCAGTGACCGGGTTGTTCTAATCAGAATCGACAGCAGACCAACACCGACAACGATAGTTCAGGTATACATGCCGACGTCGCAAGCTGAAGATGAACAGATAGAGAAAGTGTATGAGGATATTGAAAGGGTAATGCAGTTTGTAAAGGGGGACGAAAATCAAAATGGTTCAAATGGCTCTGAGCACTATGGGACTTAACATCTATGGTCATAAGTCCCCTAGAACTTAGATCTTCTTTAACCTAACTAACCTAAGGGCAGCACACAACACCCAGCCATCACGAGGCAGAGAAAATCCCTGACCACGCCGGGAATCGAACCCGGGAACCCGGGCGTGAGAAGCGAGAACGCTACCGCACGACCACGAGATGCAGGCTGGGGACGAAAATCTAATAGTCATGGGCGACTGGAATGCAGTTGTAGGGGAAGGAGTAGAAGAAAAGGTTACAGGAGAATATGGGCTTGGGACAGGGAATGAAAGAGGAGAAAGACTAATTGAGTTCTGTAACAAGTTTCAGCTAGTAAAAGAGAATACACTGATCAAGAATCACAAGAGGAGGAGGTATACTTGGAAAAGGCCGGGAGATACGGGAAGATTTCAATTAGATTACATCATGGTCAGACAGAGATTTCGAAATCAGATACTGGACTGTAAGGCGTACCCAGGAGCAGATATAGACTCAGATCACAATATAGTAGTGATGAAGAGTAGGCTGAAGTTCAAGACATTAGTCAGGAAGAATCAATATGCAAAGAAGTGGGATAAGGAAGTACTAAGGAATGAGGAGATACGTTTGAAGTTCTCTAACGCTATAGACACAGCAATAAGGAATGGCGCAGTAGGCAGTACAGTTGAAGAGGAATGGACGTCTCTAAAAAGGGCCATCACAGAAGTTGGGAAGGAAAACATAGGTACAAAGAAGGCAGCTGCGAAGAAACCATGGGTAACAGAAGAAATATTTCAGTTGATTGATGAAAGGAGGAAGCTCAAACATGTTCCGGGAAAATCAGGAATACAGAAATACAAGTCTCTGAGGAATGAAATAAATAGGAAGTGCAGGGAAGCTAAGACGAAATGGCTGCAGGAAAAATGTGAAGACATCGAAAAAGGTATGATTGTCGGAAGGGCAGACTCAGCATACAGGAAAATCAAACCTTTGGTGACATTAAAAGCAATGGTGGTAACATTAAGAGTGCAACGGGAATTCCACTGTTAAATGCAGAGGAGAGAGCAAATAGGTGAAAAGAATACATTGAAAGCCTCTATGAGGGTGAAGATTTGTCTGATCTGATAGAAGAAGAAACAGGGGATGCAGTATTAGAATCGGAATTTAAAAGAGCTTTGGAGGACTTACGTTCAAATAAGGCAGAAGGGATCGATAACATTCCATCAGAATTTCTAAAATCATTGGGGGAAGTGGCAACAAAACGACTATTCACGTTGGTGTGTAGAATATATGAGTCTGGCGACATACCATCTGACTTTCGGAAAAGCATCATCCACACACTTCCGAAGACGGCAAGAGCTGACAAGTGCGAGAATTATCGCACAATCAGCTTAACAGCTCATACATCGAAGCTGCTTACAAGAATAATATACAGAAGAATGGAAAAGAAAATTGAGAATGCGCTAGTGACGATCAGTTTGGCTTTAGGAAAAGTAAAGGGACGAGAGAGGCAATTCTGACGTTATGGCTAATAATGGAAGCAAGGGTAAAGAAAAATCAAGACACATTCATAGGATTTGTCGACCTGGAAAAAGCGTTCGACAATATAAAATGGTGCAAGCTGTTCGAGATTCTGAAAAAAGTAGGGGTAAGCTATAGGGAGAGACGGGTCATATACAATATGTACAACAACCAAGAGGGAATAATAAGAGTGGACGATCAAGGACGAAGTGCTCGTATTAAGAATGGTGTAAGACAAGGCTGTAGCCTTTCGCCGCTACTCTTCAATCTGTACATCGAGGAAGCAATGATGGAAATAAAAGAAAGGTTCAGTAGTGGAATTAAAATACAAGGTGAAAGGATATCAATGATACGATTCGCTGATGACATTGCTATCCTGAGTGAAAGTGAAGAAGAATTAAATGATCTGCTGAACGGAACGAACAGTCTAATGAGTACACAGTATGGTTTGAGAGTAAATCGGAGAAAGACGAAGGTAATGAGAAGTAGTAGAAATGAGAAAAGCGAGAAACTTAACATCAGGATTGATGGTCACGAAGTCAATGAAGTTAAGGAATTCTGCTACCTAGGCAGTAAAATAACCAATGACGGACGGAGCAAGGAGGATATCAAAGGCAGACTCGCTATGGCAAAAAAGGCATTTCTGGCCAAGAGAAGTCTACTAATATCAAATACCGGTCTTAATTTGAGGAAGAAATTTCTGAGGATGTACGTCTAGAGTACAGCATTGTATGGTAGTGAAACATGGACTGTGGGAAAACCGGAACAGAAGAGAATCGAAGCATTTGAGATGTGGTGCTATAGACGAATGTTGAAAATTAGGTGGACTGATAAGGTAAGGAATGAGGAGGTTCTATGCAGAATCGGAGAGGAAAGAAATATGTGGAAAACACTGATAAGGAGAAGGGACAGGATGATAGAACATCTGCTAAGACATGAGGGAATGACTTCCATGGTACTAGAGGGAGCTGTAGAGGGCAAAAACTAGAGGAAGACAGAGATTGGAATACGTCAAGCAAATAATTGAGGACGTAGGTTGCAACTGGTCTACTCTGAGATGAAGAGGCAAAAAAAAAAAAAAAAAAAACACTGGTTTTTCCCTCACTCCACTGTATATTGCTTCACACTTCTTAGCTTACATCAGTATTATTATTGTTTTTTTCCTACACCTTGTTCTTAACAAAAAAAATTGCTCGCCTTGTAGGAGTATAATGTGTTATTTTCGCCGGAAGGATGGCATTTCTGTTGTATTTAAGTTTGTACCAATACAGATCTTTTATTCATTTACCCTGTCCCTGGTAAAAAAATAATAATAATAAAATCAAAATAAATCAAAAAGGGAGTGATTCAGGGACGGGGGGGGGGGGGGGGGACACATCGCGGCCAGGCCTCGGGTTCCGCCCCCTGCCCGCCTTGTCTCCACCTACTCATCACTGAACGCTCTTAAAAAAAAGTTGTTATAGCACTTGCCCGCGAAAGGCGAAGGTCCCGTGTTCGAATCTCGGTCCGGCACACAGTTTTAATCTGCCAGGAAGTTTCATATTAGCGCACACTCCGCTGCAGAGTGAAAATCTCATTAGTTGCTGGGTGTTTACGCCACTGCACATGAGTTCAGATTCGACAACACGGTACGGACGAGAAGGCTGGCTGTCTTCTGTAGCTGGCTGACAAACTTCTTCCGTCTGTGAGGTGTTTACATTAGCTGGGCAGGTGGACCTTACAGTGCAGGACTCGGTCGCAGGGAAGCCGTGTCATCAGTTGGAGCATATATGTTGCACACTGCAACTACCTAAACTGCATAGAGCATCGTAAATATCGGAAAATGCGTCTGTTGCAAACTGATTCTGTTCACTGAGGAGTATTCCCGGTTCCTTCCGTTTCAAATTCTCCTAAATTATGCCTAGATCTCTAGTTAAGCTGACAGGGTCGCATAAAAACTCACACAGCAGACGAAGAACGTCCTGTTGATCACACAGCATGCATGACGCGTTTCTGAATTATTTCTATCTTCAGAAATTCAAGTGCAATGGTGGCACAAGGACAAGAGCGCTACCAGCTGTGTACGCAACATGCTCAGTAAGTGGTCTGTTATCTCACGTTATGCACACAACTGCTAAAGCTCTTGTCCTTGTACTACCTTTGCACTTGAATTTCTGAAGACAGAAATAATTCAGAAACCCCTCATGCATGCTCTGTCATTAATGAGGTCACTCTTAACCTGTTGTTTGCTAGAATGATCGCTAGCCTCCTACGTGACTTTGTGTCTCACCTTTATTACTACTTCTTAAATACCTGACCATTTGCTTTTTTCTACTTTATGTAGAATTTGTACTTGTTCGTCAATGTTACCAGTACTATGCCCCAGTTTTTGTAGTGCATAATCCTAATGCCACTTTATTGCTGGCGTAGGTGTGCTCCTTAAATCTTCAATCAAATGACCTGCCTGTCTGGCCTTTACAGCTTTTCTTCGCAGGCACACATGCAAAAGGATGTGTATAATACTGGTAACACTGACGAATAACTAAAAATTTTACATAAAGTAGAAAACAGTAAACGATTATATATTTTAGAAGAACTTGAGATTTGTGTGACGGTAGAGGGACTGCTAGTGCTGGGTTTGAGCGGTGTGCGTAACAAAATTTCCCAACTAACCAACTTTTCTTAAATAATACAAAAATCGAAGCATGATAGTGAATACCCAATCGAGAGGTGAGCCTCAGAACCGCAATTTTACAATGACCATATACACTGAACCAAAAATGTACAGTCACTTAAAAAAATACAAACAGCATTCCTTAAGAACTGTATGGCGCCCTTTTGTAACGGCTCCGAGGATGTACAATAATTTAAACAATACAAAATACCATCTCTTAGGAGGTTGCCCAACTCTTTTAAAATGTACCGAATAAGATCAGGACAAGAACAAATTAAAGAAGTAACCTGACACCCACACTCCCTTAAAACGATAAGGGTACGTAATACAGTCATACAGTCATCAAATAACTTATGGGAATGCAGGCGGGTGACGTCTTCGACAGCCTCTGGTATTTCGATTGGTGACCACCCTGTCATTTTCGAGGCAAAACAACTGCATCTAAGGGCTGTGCCAGGGAATTTTTTCACCACCGGTATCTTCTGGCGTCTGTCATCATTTCTTGTGCTATTATTTACAGTGTGTGTGTGTGTGTGTGTGTGTTGGCGCTGCAGGACGTCGTATGTCGAAATATCGATGGTTGTGGACGACATCACCCCTCTGCGTTCCCGTAAGTTATGTGAACATTGTATAAGCTAAGGGAGAGCCAGGTCTCCACTTTCATACGGTTTATGTATCAAGTTACCAATTACACCAATCACTTCAAAACGGCCCGCACGTTAAATATGAAATAACCTCAGCTTAAATAAAAGGGACCAGTAAAATTCCCAGCCATCAAATGAATAATAGAAGCAACTGGCACTGCTAAATGTTCTTGAGTTAACGGACAGTGACGGCCATCCAACAAGAACCAAAAAATTGCCCTAGTCTCTTAACTTCAACTAATGATAAATGGCCGCGGTCTGTAATTTACACATTCACCTTGTGTGTCTAACCGCCAGCGTCAGTAACTCAGTGCAGCATGCCACAGTACAACTTTCCAACAAGCCAAACATTGCAAACTGACGAGAGAAACAGAGCACGCCCATGGCTCGGCACTGTATCCGTTAACGATTGCCGCGGCAGGTCGACAAATCCAGCAAGACGTGCCCACGCATTCCAAGTAGTCTCTCCGTGTTCACTTGCTGGCCTCAGAACACATTTGTCTTTGCTCACAGTGGGATAAATGTCTTAACGGATATGGAGATTACTTTTGAAATAACAAAGAGATCACTTTTCTTTCGTCTGTCTCGTTTTCATTTGACTATACAGGGTGTTCTGGGAGGAAAGGTCAATATTTTACATAGTGACCATATATGTAATTCTGAACAAAAAAGTCATTTGAACATAGCTCCGCAAATGCTTCGTTAAGGAGGCATGAGTATTGAAAGGAACTTTGATTCTGCAGAACTGACGTGCACAACGTGAACGTATACGCAATATAACTGGACCGTAACGTGATTTTCTTGAAAACAATGTTACAGAGGAGTACAGTTATGTTACACATTTTTACATAATGTTTGTTTGATTTGCATTTAGTACATAATGCATTACAATATAAATGTTACATTCAGTTGAAAAGGACATACCACGTCTTTTACAGACGGCTTCAGCACTTATCGTACAATGTTGTACAGTTCACAGAACAAGTTCGAATATCCCACCACGAGCGTCAATGCACTATCGCGCTCTAGCGATAACATGTTGTGTTGCTTGTTCAGTTGCCTGTGGTTGGTTTCTAATCAATTCAACAGCGTCCATGTTGCGACGAAGCAGTTCGTCTCGTGTATTTACCTTCACTTTGTGCACCTCTTATTTCATCCAACCCCTTAAACAGAAATCTAAAGGTGTAAGGTCAGGTGATCTCGGACCCAGTTAATAGCACCGCCCAGGCCAATCCAACGATTGGGGTAGGTGAGGTTGAGACGGCCCCCTCACACGTAAGGTAACATGTGGAGGGGGACCGTCATGTTGAAAGGACATTCCAGTTCGCTTGGCTAAAGAAACGTCTTCCAATAGTTCCACGAATGAATTTTCCAAAAATTTTAGGTTGACTGATAATAAATGGACCTATCAAAAAGTTACCGATCATGCCGCACCGATCATTTATGGCAAAACTAACTTGGAAACTGCTAACCATTGAAGCGTGAGTATTTTACCGTGACCATCGACGATTACTGCGTGTGTTGTTTATTCCATGTCGTAAAACTAGGCTTCGTCAGTGAATAGTAAGTATGGAAGCAAATGACTATTCTCAATTACCCAGTGACAGAATTGAAGTCGTTGAGCATTGTCGCCAATGTGAGATTTTGAACACGATGTATGTGAAATGGATACAGGTTTTCCGCATGTAATGTTTGCCTTACACTTGTATGTGGGACATTCACACGCAGGGACATTCTTCGTATGCTCGTACTGGAATTTCGCTCAACACTTGCGATAATTTATTTCAGTTGTTGCAAAGTTTGTTGACGCGCACGCTCGGACGAAAAATAACTACTTGGAAGAGAGCCTGTTGCACGCAAAGTGATAAACACTTTGGTAAACACCCTGCGATCAGGTAATCATCGAGTCGGAAAGCGCCTGTGGTATTCTTCTCTTGCAGCGGTAGCACTACCGTCGCAGAAGCCATAAATATACACCATATCTGCGTATTCAAAAAATGGTTCAAATGGCTCTGAGCACTATGGGACTTAACAGCTAAGGTCATCAGTCCCGTAGAACTTAGAACTACTTAAACCTAACTAACCTAAGGACATCACCCACATCCATGCCCGAAGCGGGATTCGAACCTGCGACCGTAGCGGTCTCGCGGTTCCAGACTGACGTGCCTAGAACCGCACGGCCACACCGGCCGGCTCTGCGTATTCCTCATTACTGTAGACTTATGACATTGTTAGCAGTGCTTGAAGGAACACAGTTAATACCATACACTACACAGCTAACCGATCCGTCACCGGTACACTACACAATGCGGCTTACACAGCACAACTGCGCAAACTAATACGCTGAGTTTTTGGTATTATGTTTAGTTTGATAAAACATGAACATTTGTCCACTAAGTCGTGTCCGTAGGTACGATCCAAATCGATTTTAATGACACGAGTAGATGGAGTAAATATTTTTTCCCTGTGTTGAGGTGTTAATACAAGACTTTTATTTTTTGTATTAGTATCTGAAAATGGTCGTTGTAGGTCGAAACCGGTTATGATTGTCTTAAAAAGTGGTTGTCTCATAAATAAACAAAAGTTCACGATAAGTCGTTATCGTCTCGTTACACGAAATGTCACTTCTCCAGTAATTTTATTTCGTTTGATTTTTTTTGATCCCCTTTTATATTATTACCTGTGTTGCACTGAAAACGTATATGCAACTGTGCAAATGTCGGCGGTATGAGTTGCGAATCTTGTTTCAAACAAATATGTTCCATTCACTGACGTCACTTGCTGTTGACAACGGCTACCCAGTTAGCAATGCATGGAAGCATGTACTTGATAAAGAACGAACATTTTTCATAGTTTACCGCCTGACGCGTGTTGTAGCGCTGCAATCGACGGTGGACAGCGGGCACAGACGTCATCGGTGCACTCAGACGGCGTCACCTCAGCGTGTGCCATCTCCGTGATGTCATCATGACGTAATCTAACCACAGAGACGCAGTCCTCTACGAAAGTTTCACGACAAACAACCCCTGACGGCGTCGACGGCGCAATCATCGAAAGCTTGAAATTTTATACGAAATTCGATAACGATCATTTTGTCTCTAGCACAACCAGTATCTAACAAAGGAATCTCTCATTTTACCGTGAAAACAAATACCGGTAGAGGAATGCAACAAACGATACGTTTTGTTATGAAAGCTGTAAGAAGTTTCTAAACAGTGCTTACAAAAGCTGCTAAAAGATGGTGGTATAATCGCAATACGCACTGACTACGAATAATACTCTGAAGCCGCGAGCGATCAGTCACCACAGTTTAGAACGCAGTATTATGGCAACAAGGCGCTGTTTTCGAACGTAATTTAATGTTCCAACAGGAACCGATGCGAAGGTCTTCGCCACATTCGGGTAGGCAGCGTGGCTGACGGTCTAGTGGAATGTTGGCCTCAGACCAACTGAACTTACTTCTGAAAATATCAGGAGTTAGTCATCAACATCCCAGGAGATCCGTCCGAAAAATTGCAACAGAGATTGCTTTCAAGAGCACCAACACTTTTACAATACTGAGAAACAGTCTCCACATGTTTCTGTTCTTAATCCAAAGGCAACAGGTCATACCCGTGCCCTGACTTTGCGAACGAAGTTCTCACAGTGATCGATAATTAAGGATTTGGTTTTGCCGCCTCTGGTTCACAGATGAAGCACACTCTACCTGAACAGATTCGTGAATAAACAAAACAGCCGATCTTGGGGTTCATAAACAACGCCATTTATGTGGAGCGAAACCATTGTGTTCCCCTATAATTACTCTTTGGGCTGCGTCATGCAGCAGACGGGTTATTGGTCTCTTTTTCACACGCGAATCGGTCAGTAGTGAACTTAGCGTTGAAATTTTGGTACAGTAAGCGTGGGAATGTCGACTGGGCACCATGTGATTCATACAAGATGGGGCCCGACAACATCAAACCAAACTGGTGTCTCCCTTTCTTGGTAAACACTATGGACATAGACATTCCGTTGGATTATCCCAAATTTTCTGTCGCAGACATGGATTGGCCTCCATATTCACCCGATGTGACTGCTTGTGACTACTTTCAGTGGGACCACACTGAAAGACACTTTTAGCGGAACCATCACACCTCGCTGGACAAGGCTGAATAGACGATGTGTGTGGCAACTAAGTCCATTTTCGTAGAGGTACGAAAAGACATGACAGTAAATTTCGTTGACCATTTGCGCCACTTCTCTACTTCGAGCGGTTAACATTTTCAAAAGATTTTGGTATGGCTGCGAAGACTGCTTGCACAGCACGAGTTCTTTTTACGCATGCTGATACAAGACGTACAGCGTACAGTGCCATCTGTTAGCAAATTTTGTAAACACAGTTACTTCCGTATAAAATTCGTAAAGAATTTTCTCACAATAACGACACTGTTTGTTGCAGTCTTGAATCATTTTTTTTTTTTTTGTATTTTTTAATTTTAAAATCAGGTAGTCTTTTGTTGAACGCCTGTGCTCTGAAAGGCAGAAATCCAGATGCAGCTTTGACCTCAGGGGACATCCATTAGTTATCTGAGCTCAAAACAGGGGGAGCGGATGGGAGGGGTGCGTTTAAATCAGGGGGAAAGTGCACTGAAAATCTGTCAACATTTTAATTCAGAGAATATACATTATTATAACGAATAGCTTTTTATTTCACATAATTAATCCCGAGCATAGACAATATTAAAGTGCCCAACAATCTTTGTGGCCTCTCCGATTGAAGCCGCCGGCCGTGGTGGCCGAGCGGTTCTAGGCGCTACAGTCTGGAACCGCGCGACCGCTAGGGTCGCAGGTTCGAATCCTGCCTCGGGCATGGATGTGTATGATGTCCTTAGGTTAGTAAGGTTTAAGTAGTTCTAAGTTCTAGGGGACTGATGACCTCAGAAGTTAAGTCCCATAGTGCTCAGAGCCATTTGAACCATTTTTTGATCGAAGCCGAACGCTTTACACGTGTGCATGCCCAGTATTACCCGATTTGAAACTAGTGCCGCACGAATCCAAATCACTACGTGTCGGTGCCGTAACCATGGTATTCTGCAACGCATATAAAGTTGATGTTATCGTGTTCAGTATGAATTTGTATCAAAATTTTTACGATACGTGTGTTAAGCGGGATGCTGAGAAATCGAAGTTCATTCTTGAGCAGGAACATAAATGTATGTAGAAGGTAGCTAAGCCGAAGTTCGCAAACAAGAACTCTCACAGTGATCATGTCAATGAAGAGACTTAAAAGCTACGAAATCATACGGTTCAAAGGGAGGTACAGTCTTTAACTGGAAAGGTTCAATGAGATTTAATGTGTGTAATATACCAATAAAAGTTCAATTTTTTTGGCGATCCGTCAAAACGGTTAACACAATTTCCGTGGAGCCTCTTCGTCAGTCTGTCGCTGATCTATCCGTCCGAATAAGTTAGAATTTATTGTGTTTCAAATAAAGTATTTTTAATAACGTGCTAAAAACGCTGTTTAATACACTTTATAAATAAAACACGTTGTATTGAAGTATTTTCATCAATGTTTACCTTTTTACGTATTTTACCCTGCTGCGGGGTAAAACTCACGAGGGGAACGAGGGGCAGGGGGGTGGAGTACAGGGTTCCGACAACATCTCACCAGATCTCACAAAGGGGGGAGGCGGGTCCTGTTTTAAAGAAAAGCCCTCACTTAATAAAAGGGTGTCTGCTTGCATACCTAAACTTGATCCAGAATGCTCATTACCACAGTCAGTGTCGACTAAACGTACATATGATAAGGTGGCTACGACCAAGGAGGGAAACTGAGGCTCATCTTTTTCTCCCACGTACCACCCGAGAATTGTACAGGAATGAAAAGGGGGAGGGGGGGGGGAGTAGGACTGCTGGATTGGTACACACCGTATACACATATCGAACGGTGTTTGTGTAATATGTATTAAGCTATAAACAATGTTTTGTAGACTAGTTCTGATGTTTGTGAAAGATTACTTCCCGTGAGCTCGAATCCCTATGCTGTTCCACGCCTACGTCAGCCCCGCGCCTCTGAGCCTCCTTGTAGTCCCTGGTACGCGACCAGCGGCAAACCGGTCTCTCGCGAAGAGCGGACCGCACACGCCCTCCGCTGTAACGGGAATTCTATTTCTGATTCACGCAGTCTGCCGACAACGGCGAGAGAGACCCTCAGGCGAAGCGCCCCGTCAACAACAGATGACGTCACGCCAAACTACCTGCCCGGGCGTCTGAGTAGAGCCACACCCACTGGCACACACTGGGCGGATCGGTCAGTAGCCGCGTGTCAAGGACACTCATTTCAGACCTTCTACACTTCGGTCCGCTATATGTAGTCACAATTCTCAGGGGTTCAACACTCACAATTCTTCAAGGTTTCACTGATCGTGTAATATTGTTTTCCGTTCCTCACTGAATGTTTTCGGAAGAAAACTTATTAAAAATGGTTCAAATGGCTCTGAGCACTATGGGACTCAACTGCTGAGGTCATTAGTCCCCTAGAACTTAGAACTAGTTAAACCTAACTAACCTAAGGACATCACAAACATCCATGCCCGAGGCAGGATTCGAACCTGCGACCTTAGCGGTCTTGCGGTTCCAGACTGCAGCACCTTTAACCGCACGACCACTTCGGCCGGCAGAAAACTTATTATTTCGTGAAACAGGTTTCATGGCAGTCCATTTGTTTTTCCGTGAAGCTTTAAGTCCTGTTACCCGATGCGACTGAATATTCTCTTACTGCTTTTACTTCTGAGCTTCATTAACTTACATTTTCTTCATTTAGACCAAGTTACCACTCATCACTCATCATATCACGTAAAAATTCTGAGTCACCTCCTATCCGTCTGCAGTCACCAAACGACGACCATTAAGCATGTCTAACATCTGATTTTTTTAGTTTAAATCGTACGAACATGCACAGCTGAGAATGTTAAACATTGTAGACTTTTGCTGTTGGTATACTATGTTAACAGATGGATATTTTTGACCATTCAGCACTGAATGAGCTATGTTTCACTTTTTATTTATTTTTTATTTACAGGGTGTCCATAATTAAAGTTCCAGTTTCAAAACGCTGTAGATAGAGAACCAGTGACCAGAATGACGTCAAATTTGAACAGCGTATTATTGATGCAGGGGGAAACTTCAGGGAACAAGGAAAGAAAAAAAATGAACAGTTTTACCAATAGATGGCAAAACGCTGTAAGCGTCAGAGTATGCACGCCAACAGACGCGCGGCATACAGCTGTTCCTCAGTTTTGCGCCCGAGACGCGCAGCGTGTCTGTCTTCATGAAGGATCACGCGCTGCTGGTAAAGCTCTTTTACAACGGTGAATTTACGTGAGTAGTCCTGCGAATTTCCGAACATTCAGGGATATGAAAAAAGGAATTGGTCAGATGTGTGTTAGGAGTCGGGACAAAATGGTTACAAAATTCGTAAAAAAAAAAGGTTCAAATGGCTCTGAGCACTATGGGACTTACCTTCCGCGGTCATCAGTCTCCTAGAACTTAGAACTACTTAAACCTAATTAACCTAAGGACATCACACAACACCCAGTCATTACGAGGAAGAGAAAATCCCTGATCCCGCCGGGAATCGAACCCAGGAACCCGGGCGTGGGAAGCGAGAACGCTACCGCATGACCACGAGCTGCGGACCGACCGTAGTGGTCGCGCGGTTCCAGACTGTGGCGCCTAGAACCTCAGGGCCACTCCGGCCGGCAAATTCGTAAAGACAGGTTCTTTTGACGTGCGGTGTACCAGTAGGAGGAAATCAGTTGATCTGGTGTCTATCGAAGACCTGGCCACAGCATTGCAGGAGGAGTCGAGTGGTGGTGTGCGAACATGCAGTGCACGGGGACTTGCCCGAACGCTGGACATGCCTACGAGCACAGTGGATAAAATCTTACGAAACATCCGGCATTGGTATCCATACAAAATCACCCATGTTCAGGAGTAGCTTCCTGCTGAGCAAAAGAAACTTTCGCTCTGGAATATCTTGCTCGCACGGAAGTGGACAGTTAATGGCCTTGTAATATTCTCTGGACAGACGAAACTCTCTTCCATCTCCAAGGACATGTCAATACGCAGAATTACACAATGTGGGAAACGGAAAATCCACACCCGCAGCAACAGGTACCATTTCATTCCGCAAAGATTACTGTATGGTGCGGGTTGACGGCATCGTTTGTCGTACGGTCATATTTTCCGAGGAGATGAGTCCCGCGTGTCTTGTTGCTATACTGTTGCTTGTAAACGCTATGAGAGTCTTTTCGCATGAACGTCATTTTGCTTTTGGCCACAGGACAATTGAAAACGGATCTCACTTTGCTTTTTGTGCGGTTTTTGGTCCCAGGGCAATTAAAAACCGATTTTTCCCATCAGATGTGATACGTCTCTGCCATGGTGGGTGGACTTACCTAACTAACTGTTCCACAACTTTTGACTGCCGAACTTGTGCAGTCATGCACGTTGAACAGCACAGGTAGTATAATGTGAAACTCAAACCATAGCCGTCGTTTTGAGATTCATCTGTCGTTTGTAGTCGACCCCATTTACGTTAACACGTTTGCAGCGTCTTCTATAAGTAAAATTATGGTTTTTCTTTCCATGATGTTTCGCTCTGCGTCAATAACAAGCTCCTTAAATTTGACGTCATTATGAGCAGTGGTTCCCTTTTTACAGCGTTTTGAAAGTGCCCCTTTAATTACAGTCACAATTTTTTTTTTCAAAGTTATATGTTGGTTCACCTGTGCGACGCCAGACGCTAACTTCCACAAAAATAGCATTTTCTATTTTATCCGTTGATGCTTCTTTGCTCGACGTCATAACTATGCTCCTGTCATCTGCGAACCAGACGAAATGTGCTTCAAGTAAAATGGCAGCTCATTAACACAAATGAAAAGCAGTTGTCGGTACACGGTCGAACGCTGTAGGACTAGCATTGTAATTTCTCCTTATGCATACGATTTGGCGTCTCTCTTTGTGTAACTCGAACAGCCTAGGGTAACTTTTAACATTCTTTTTCTCAAAAAACTACGAAACAGCTAACTAAATTAGCTGATGCCCGCTTCGATGAATGTACTGTCTTACGACATTTTTCTTACAGACAAATTTTTTACTTTCTGGCCAAGTATTTCTGTTGACTGTTTTATTGTTGATCGACGACAGGAAACACTAGCTAGGGTGACAAGTAGGGTGTGCCGTTCAGTTACGGTTGAGTCCAAACAGCGAGCAACGAAATCTGCTAGTGTCCCTTTTGCGATTTTTAAGAATAATGCGTGTGAAGTGTGTATAAAAATATAGAATAAGACCAAACAAACCAGACTGAAACTCAGTTGCGAAAAAATATAAAATTATTTACAAAAAATATAACGTCGATACTACGGTTGGGAAAGACAATAACGATGATAAACAATATCACAGTAAAGAATATGGTGAAATAAAGCATTTATATCTTTGTATAACTATAGACGATGGAAAAGATAAGTTATTACTCGCTCTTCTGCTGTTTCTGATTCTCATGTTACTATTGCTAGATGGATATTGTGTGTAGCGTTGAACGCTAGCAGATGCTCATTTTGTTCTTTCGACTAGACGATAAAAAAGGCGTGTATCAGGTTATTGATGGAAATATATGTGTAAAAGTGAGTTTATTGTATTATTTCAACAACATGCCGGCCACTAATCGTAATGTTTTAACTGAAAAGAGAGAGTAATTAGCTTTTTTCAGCTATCAAGAAGACGAAAGCAGTGATCGCTGACTGGCAACAAATGGCACGCGGCGGACTTAATATTAACTTTTCTCACAGCTTTCCACGAGAGCAGAAGTTATAAAATCATTTTAAAACATTATTTAATTTAAATCTGAATATTTCTATGAGTTAATTTTGTGAGAGTTCAAATATTTTCAGAGATACCATTTGTCGTAGATGAGTGAATTTTGGCCTTGACTGTATTTAGATGAAAATCAGTTATGATAATCCTGTAGGGAGCCTGGCGCTCATTTAAATTGAAAACAAATATTTATTTTGGCCTCCTATGAGATACTCTGCTTATAACGGTTTCACCTACGTAAAGAAAGTAATTAATGCTAACCTCTTATCTTAAGTAGTATTAAAAGGCATGAAACCAATACAGAATATCAAAAGAGAACAGTTAGTTGTCGAAACATCGTATGAAGAGAAAATAACAAGTCGGCTGCAAACCTAAAATCTTGTAAGTCTGTACTTAACACTCTGTGTATAGTTCGATGGAAATGTCCTTCAGACATGCGTGCACAGTGTGCGAACACTATGTCAAATAAAGACTCTACGACACATACTTGATTCGGTTCGGGAAGCGTGCGCCGAGTGGCTAAAGCCGGCTTTGTGTTTTGGTCCGGCACAAATTTTCACATGTCTAAAGTAACCATACTGTTTGTGTAATATCGTATTCCCAGTTCATAAGCCAATAACAAAGGTTTCGAAGAGCAGCTGGCGGTGACACAACTACGAGTATGTCTACAAACTGTTGATCAGGACCTTCTGAAAATATTTCAAGGCTGTTTAGCTCGAGCGGGTAACGGAGGGGAAAGCTGTGTCAAGTACTCGGAACTCTGCGGTCGCAGGAGGTCGTCACGATTTGACCGCGCAGCTGCGATGCGCGAGATATGACCTGTTGCCTGCCGGTGGGTGGGGTTGTCTCTGGCGACACACCCTAAGCCGTTACGGTGCAGACTGTGTTGCGTCCCGCATCCGTTACAGAGTTCCACTCGCAGCACCCTCAAGCCACGCTATCTCATAATAACGTCAACTTGAATACCGCAGTACTTAACAGGGGAAGTACCACAGCCCCAACAACCACGAACGTCGTTCAATAAGTAATGCCCCAAATTTTCTAAAAAAGCCATTAATATACATAGACAAACGTCCTTGTTGCTGCTTCACGCCTGATGTTTGCTCTGTACGCCGGTGAAGTTTCTAACCGTTCTGGCGGATGGCAGAGCCGTAGTTCAGCGTCAAAATGGCATCTACATACGATTCACGTTACAACCAGCGTGCTGTTATTGAATACTTGTGCGCAGAAAAAGAAACCATGGTGAATATCCATAAACGTTTGTGTTCAGTGTATGGCGATGCTGCAGTTGATAGTACAGTTGGGCGATGGGTAAAGAAAGTTACAGCCTGAGGAAATGCAGAAACAGAGCTCCATGATCAGCCACGCACGAGACGTCCTGTCACAGCCACTGCTCCAGACACGCTGTATCGTGCGGATGCCATTATTCGTGCCGACTGGCGCATCACAACTCTGCAAATGGCTCTACGGTTGTCGGTCAGCACTGGAAGTGCGTCTGCAATGATCGAGACTCTCGGATATTCAAAGAGGTACTCACGATGGGTTCCACGAATGCTCACAGCGGACCACAAGATTCAAAGAAAGGCCATTTCATCTGAATTGTTGGAGCGTTTTGAAACCGACGGAGAGGCCTTTCTGTAAAGGAACATTACTGGGGACGAAGCTGGGTGCACCACTTTGCGCCGGAAACAAAAAGGCAGACCATTCACCGCAAAAGAAGAAATTCCAGACAACCACCTCTGCCGGAAAAATCATGGTGACAGTCTTCTGGGATTGTGATGGCGTCATTCTCGTGGAACTGATGCCAAGAGGGCCGAACATCAATTCAGAGGCATACGTGAAGACACTGAATAAACTCAAGCACCGTTTCCGACGTCTTCAATAGGACAATAATCCAGCAGAAATCTTGGTCCAACACGGTAATGCAGGCCCTCATACATATCTGAGAACCAGGGAACACATCGCCGACTTGGGTTGAACATCACTGCCTCATCCACCCTACAGTCCAGACCTGGCACCCTCGGACTTCCATCTCTTTGGGCCGCTTAAAGATTGTATACGGAGAACACACTTTGAAGATGACGAGAGTGTCAGTCATGCTGTGAAAATGGGAATTCCTATAGGACAAGAGCTTTTACCAGCAGGAAATACATGCCCTTCCACAATGTTGGCGTACGGCCATAGAACGCGATGAAGACTACGTAGAAAAATAGGACATGGACAAGACATGTTGATGTATATTGTCACCAAATTCTGACTCTTAACAATAAATATGTTCTGAGAAAAAAATGTGGGGCATTACTTATTGAACAACCCTCACATATAAGAATAAAAAAATATTTTATAACTAGGGGCACATCGGCATCGCACGGGTACAGTGTGACGACTTGTCTGGAGTCGCGGTGATTTTTTCCAATTATTTATTGTTGTGGACTGGCAAGACAGCCAATCCACTATGACAGGTAGCCGAAAGGCACGCGTTTAAGCTCACGCAGGCTGGCGTGAGGTCTGGAAAGTGACAAGGAATTCAGACTAGCAAAAAAAGTACGTAGCTTCTGGAATACTTAACTTTAATCCATAATTGGTGAACATCGGTCTGACGGTACATGCATCACAAGTTAAATAGCAAATGATAATGGCGCCTTGCTAGGTCGTAGCAAATGACGTAGCTGAAGGCTATGCTAACTATCGTCTCGGCAAATGAGAGCGTAATTTGTCAGTGAACCATCGCTAGCAAAGTCGGCTGTACAACTGGGGCGAGTGCTAGGAAGTCTCTCTAGACCTGCCGTACGGCGGCGCTCGGTCTGCAATCACTGATAGTGGCGACACGCGGGTCCGACGTATACTAACGGACCGCGGCCGATTTAAAGGCTACCACCTAGCAAGTGTGGTGTCTGGCGGTGACACCACATTTATCGGCTGTAGGTAACCACTTAAAAAATTTATTATCGGGCGTAGATAATGACTTTAAGAAAGTTTTACATATTTATGAAATAATTCTTAGTGCTCCAGTAATTTCTTTACTGACATTTATTACCGCGACGCGTTTCAGAAGGAAGCTGCTTTCATCAGATGCATTATAGCTACGTGAGCATTAAGCTGAAGTGTCATAATTACATTCTTGTCTAAACAAGCGTAATGTCATTTCACAAATAAAGTAGCATGATAATTTGGTACTTCTCGGTTATTACACAAAAATAGCTTCTTAATGTTACTGAGTAACTAGCAAGTAATTATGCCATTTGATACCTACCATGACGTAAGTATGCTCCTATAGAAAAAGATTGTATTCTCATTATTCGTACTATTTTAGCAATTGAAACAAATTTAACAGTTAAGAGGCTTTGAAACGTGGGCGTCTGAACGTGAAAGTGCTAAGTGATGATCGTGTGTTTAGCTTTGCGCCCTGCGTGCCACACAACAAAAATGTAATTAAATACGTTAATGAAGTGACTGAAGCAGTAAAATTATAGCCGTGTGGTGTGTTGAGTTTCACTGTGTTTGCCTGCACGCTGGCAGTGAATTTGTTTTCTCGAAATGAGGGCTACAGAAATCTCATTACAATCGTTACGCTGTGAACGTAGATAATAAAAACATTTGTACAGTAAAACGTGATTACCATTTGTACAGTAAAATGTGATTACGGATTTTTCGTAAGTTGTATTTTATTTGATTGGTAATAGTGTTGCTAGTAGTGTGTAACTAGTGGAGGGAGTGATAATAAACCTAGAATTTAGTTAATACGTTTCGAATTAACTAAATTCTAAACCAAATCGCTCCCTCCACCAGTTACACGCTACGTATGGAAATACAATTATAAAGTCAAAGGGCTGGTATTCCGATTTCATTGTTTGTATTAATTGGTTCTGTTTCGGATCTATTTTCATTTTGTCCTTATTGATTCGCGGGTCAAGAATTCGAAGGTATTGAGATACTTGTGTTTCTTTTCATTGCACCAAATTTTAGAGTTACTGGGGCGACGTTATTTTCGAATTGTTTTCTCTCGGTGCTGAAAAAGCTTTTGTTCCTTTGTTGTATCGTTCTAATGTCCAGTACTTCAGGAACTATAACTGATATTTTGTTTACTGTGGAAGAAATATTTTCCTTTAATGAATATTGTTTCTCACAGTAAGCTCACGCCTAAGAAACCACCAACCTGAACTCCTCACCCCGTATGCTACAAGGGTAGACTAAAAGCGCACTGAAAATTTTCAAGTCCAGTTTTCAGCACCAGGACCGCCACAAGGCTCAATAACTTCATGAGGGTACTGGTGGCGTGGTGAAGAAGACGTCGATCCACCGACTGTCAGATTTAGCCCACATTTCAAATCGTCACCATCGATATACACATTCATACGAGTAGATAAGAAGATGTAGGAGAACAAAGAGCTACTAATGCGCTAATTGATGACAATTTCCTATGCTCCAGGTAACGATCGAGCATAGCTTCTAGCCCATAAACAGGAGCCGATCGGGATTAGCCGAGCGGTGTAGGGCGCTGCAGTCATGGACTGTGCGGCTGGTCCCGGCGGAGGTTCGAGTCCTTCCTCGGGCATGGGTGTGTATGTTTGTGCTTAGGATAATTTAGATTAAGTAGTGTGTAAGCTTAGGTAGTTAAGTCCCATAAGATTTCACACACATTTTTGAACATAAACATGAGAGAACATTGAATACTATTTGGTCTCAAGAACGGCCGGGGTCTCAAGAACGGCCTGTAAGGGATAACTGGAGATCACCCTCAAAACCACCGGGCTATATCTCACCAACCATGCACATCCTAATACGACTCATGTACTCACTGCATAAATGAGCCAAGTTGGTAACATCCAAATCTAGGTAGGCGAAAACCAGTCTATGAGCAGTGTTTCAAAGGGGAATCCCAGCAGATCTTAGGTTTTGTGCTTATGTCGTGTGTGTGTGTGTGTGTTGGGGTTTATGGGCGCTCAACATCGAGGTCATCAGCGCCCTTATGTCGTGAGCGTCTACAGAAAGTGACTGAAGGTTGGTGAAATCACCAGTTGGTGGGAAGGCACTGGACGTCCATATCTCACCACAGGAGGTGGAAGTGGGGGGCTGACCCTCTCTGTAAAGCAAGATAGGTGTCGATCTGTGGTATATCTGACAACAAGGTACGATTCTGATGCAGACAAACGTGTTTCCAGCACGCATTGCTGAGCATAGGGATCCGCCACAGGTGACTCCTGCGTGTTCCCAAAGACGTCGTCAGTGACTATTGCAGTGATTACGGAACATCGAGAATGGACTGTGGATCAATGGAAGAGTGGATGAATTATATGCGTTTGTATCTTGGTACGCCGTCATCCAGGCGAAGAGGTGCTCGGATCATGCACCAAGACACGTACACGGGTTGGTGGGGGCACCGAAGGCACTGTGACAGATGAACAGTATTGCCGACCACCTGCAAACTTAACGTCTCCTTTGCTGACTGGCACAATAACACTGTGCGTGGCAGCTTCCGGGGCCTAACTCAACCAATAACGTGATGCGATTTTATAAACGCCTCATTGTTATCACAGACCTGTAGACGGATAATGTTTTAGCCTGCCGCGGTCAGCACTTCTCAGTTGAAAGCTGGTAACAGCGCTGCGAGTTTTAGGGATCTAAAGTCGTCTCGACTCTGCCTTCATAACGAGTATGTCGCAGCTCGACGATGTGCAACTCTCACATATTACGACTGAATTTGCAACAATTCTCATTAATTCTTCAATACATGGCATGTTTAGATCTCTCTGGATGATCTTCAGATCTAAAACAAAGCAAAACTAAATATGTACTGTCTATTATTTTACAATAAGTGGAAACAATTGTACATAAATATAGCATTTACCCAAGAAGTTGCGTCAGCAACGCACCGTGTTTCTGTTAGAACTTCGTATCAGAGTACTTTGTTTTGAAAGTGCAGTCAATGTTTTAAACTGGTATCCGGTGGAGGTAGAGGACGGCGGAGGGGGGGGGGGGGGAGGGGGGGGGGGAGGTATGACTGGAAAGTCATGAGTTTAAGAAGTGAGGATCTTACGCTAGAATTATATAAAGTATAATTATGTAAAAATTATCGTTAACTTATTAAAAGTGTAGAACACTGGATGTGCAAACCGTAAAAGGCATAAAATACGGAAATTATAAAATGCAGCGAAGGGGACTGAGAGGGGGGAGGGGGTGGGAAGAAAGCAGGGAGGGAGAAGGGTGGAGTGGTTGAGAAGCTATAAGTTTAACACTTAAATCGTAAAAAATTATTGCACTGAGTTGGTCTCATCCCAAAGCACAAGCACACAGTATGCAGAAAGCGCTAAACAAATCTGGGAAGCTTCCAGTGGACGTTTTAATGGACCATGGCCTCATTCACGTCAGAACAGATCCGTAAATCACAACAACAGCTAAATAAAAATTTAACAAGTGAACTGTATAATTTATAGTACTCATGTGCTGATTTCTATGCTACTGTAACAACTATTTCAAATAAAATAAAACAATTATTTATCAATAATTAATTAAAAGCTTTGATGATCTGTGCTGTGACAATCGTTGCCAGGAAAATAGACATGTATGCTCACTGAACAGATGATCTGATTTCATTTGTCAATTCTGAGGACTGATACAAGTAAAATAAACGGTTCCGCTTCCCTCTGTTGTTGTAGACAACTAAGCATCTGGCGTTTGCTGATCAGTGATGAATTCCATTTCTCGGATTAGCGTATGGTGTCCCTACATACATCTTCCAGCCCTCTTCGTGGTCTTTCGTCATTTCCTTTCCGCAAATCTTTGTGGAAAGTCGTTCTCAGCGAATTGAATATTTCTCGGTCGCGGCAGGAACTGGCAGGTATTGAGTGGTGATACCACTCTCACACAGTACGATACGTTGCACTATTTACAGATTGAGCATCAATACGAGGGCATTTTTTTTAGTTCCGATCAGTCGCGAAATGGAAATCACAATGAAAATAAAGAATATTTTATTTGCAATTTTTAGTTAAACCTTCCACCTACTTCTCTATATAGTCACCACTCGAATTAAACAATATAGAAGGCAGCCATGATTGCTTTCAGCCCACTATCTACGCTGGTCTGCAACTCTTTGTCGGTGCCAAAACGATCGAGAAACGAATCAACAACACAGAAATTGTGAACCGACGATTTTGTTGCCTCGACTGATTCACTATCTGAACAAAATTTTCGGCTGACACTCGCTTCCATTCCCAACACCTGCACCATGAACTTAATACTACACCCTGCTTTAAAGTTCCAGCACAATTGCTTCACTTAGCTGTTACGCGTGACAGTTGTGTTACGTGCGGTGCCTGGAATCAGGCAGAACCATTCACAACAGCACACACTTCATACACTATGTGATCAAAGGTATCTGGACACCTGGCTGAAAATGACTTACAAGTTCGTGGCGCCCTCCAACGGTAATGCTGGAATTCAATATAGTGTTGGCCCTCTCTCGCAGGCATAGTCCATATTCAATCACGTGCTGGAAGGTTTCTTGGGGAATGGCAGCCCATTCTTCACGGAGTGCTGCACTGAGTAGAGGTATCGATGTCAGTCGGTCAGGCCTGGCACAAAGTCGGCGTTCCAAAACATCCCAAAGGTGTTCTGTGGGATTCAGGTCACGACTTTGTGCAGGTCAGTCCATAACAGGGATGTTATTGTCGTGTAACCACTCCGCCACATGCCGTGCATTATGTTGAAAGGTGCAGTCGCCATCCCCAAATTGCTCTTCAACAGCGGGAAGCAAGAAGGTGCTTAAAACATCAGTATAAGCCTGTGGTGTGATAGTGCTACGCAAAACAACAAGGGGTGCAAGCGCCCCCCTCCCCCCCCCCCCCCCCCTCACCCCCCATGAAAAACACGAATTTTACTCTTGGCACTACACACGCTGGCAGAAAACCTTCACGCGGTATTCGCCATACTCACACACTGCCATCGGATCGCCACGTTTTGTACCGTCATTCCACACAACGTTTTCCCTTCTGTTCAATAGTCCAATTTTTACGCTCCTTACACCAAATGAGGTGTCCTTTGGCATTTACCGGCGTGATATGTGGCTTATGAGCAGCCGCTCGACAATGAAATCCACCAAGTTTTCTCACCTCCCGCCTAACTGTCATAGTACTTGCAGTGGATCCTGATGCAGTTTGGAATTTCTGTGTGATAGTCTGGATAGATGTTTGCCTATTACACTTTACGACCCTCTTCACCTGCCCGAGGTATATGTTAGTCAATTGACGAGGTCGGACTGCTCGCTTTTGTGCTGTATGTTTCCCTTTACGTTTCCACTTCACTAACACATCGGAAACAGTGGACCTATGGATGTCTAGGAGTGTAGAAATCTCGCGTACAGCCGTATGACGCAAGTGACTCCCGATCACCTGACCACGTTCAAGTCCGTGAGTTCCGCGGAGCGCCCCATTCTGCTCTCTCACAATAGCTAATTACTATTGAGGTCGCTGTTATAAACTGACAGTAGGTGGCAGCACAATGCACCAAATATGAAAAACATATCTTTTTGGGAAAATGGAAATGCCGTGTGGCTAGGGCCTCCCGTCGGGTAGACCGTTCACCCGGTGCAAGTCTTTCGATTTGACGCCACTTCGGCGACTTACGTGTCGATGGGGATGAAATGATGATGATAAGGACAACACAACACCCAGTCCCTGAGCGGAGAAAATCTGAGACGCAGCCGGGAATCGAACCCGGACCGTTAGGTATGACATTCCGTCACGCTGACCACTTAGCAACCAGAGGCGGACTATGTTCTTGTGGGTGCCCGGATATTCTTGATCACGTAGTGTACTTGGATGGAGACACTATTGCTCTACGTATTTTTATGTGCTCACTATAAAGCTCTCACGTCTCCTTCAATATATTGCGGAAACCATGAGCATTGATCTCATAATGTCGATATTACTGCGCAGTACTCTTTATTCTGAAATATACATTGAGTGTGTGTAGTGTGAGAGCTCCTTGAAGTTAATGCTCTTTCTGTCTGAGGTAGTCTCCTTCTTATGCCCATATGCCCATCTCACTTTCTTCCTTTTTACCATCGAGACTCCAGTGGCAGCTAATCGGCGCACACACCCCCTCCCCCCTCCGCCAACTGCTTTTCCGAACTACAATGACGGGAAAAAGATTGCAACACCAAAAAATAATTAATGTAGAGTAATGAAATTCCGTGAATACATTTGTCTAGCTACTGCGTTTAAGTCATTAACATTACAATATCGCATGGTTCTGTAAGCCCTAGATAAGGCATTGCAAATGTTAAACGCTGGTACATCAATGACCTTTTTAACTGCCAGAATGTTGAACGCAAACACGCAAACGTGCATGCATTGTGCTGTACAAGAGCCGAACGTCAGATTGCCGGATGGAGTTCCATGACTGTTGCATTTGTTCGGTCAATACAGGGACAGTTAATGCTGTTGGAGAACGACGCTGGAAGCATCGTCCGATGGTGTCCTATACTTCCTCTATTGGAGACAGATCTTGTGATCTAGCAGGCCAAGGCGACATATTGTCGACACTGTCTAGAGCATGTTGGGCTATAACAGTGGTACGTGGACGAGCGTTGTCCTATTGGAAAACACCACCTGACATGCTGTTCATAAACGGCACCACAAAAGGTCGAATCGCCAGACTGAGGTTGAAATGTGCATGCAGGCTGCGGTCATACGAAACGACGTCTCAGACCACAACTTCAGGTGTAGGTCCATTGGGTCTAACACACAGACAGGTTGGTTGCAGGCCTTCAACTCCTCCTCTTATCCGACATACGACCAGCACGGCACTAAGGCAGAACAAGTTTTCATAGGAGAACACAGCAGACCTCCAGCCTGCCCTCCAATGAGCTGCCGCTTGACACCACTGTAGTCGCAAATGGCGGTGGTGTGGGGTCGGTGGAATGCACGCTACAGGGTGTCTGGCTTGGAGATGTCCTTGTAGTAACCGATTTGTAGTAGTGCGTTGCGTCGCTGTGTTGCCAACTGCTGCTCAAATTGCTGCTGCAGATGCAGTACGATGCTCCAGAGCCATACGCCGAACACGACAGTTTTCCCTCTCGGTCGTGCCATGAAGTCGTCCAGGGCCCGATCTTCTCTGGCGACCGTGCATTCTCGTGACCATCGCTGCCAGCAATCATCCACAGTGGCTACTTTCCCGCCAAGTATTTCTAGAATATCGCAGGAGGGAAGTCCAGTTTCTCGTAGGCCTATTACCCGACCTCGTTCAAACTCAGTTAGGTGTTGATAAGGCGTCTTTGTTGCCTTAAAGCCGTTCTTGACCAACATCAGCTCACACGTCCAATCTCTAAGGTAAGCAAAGCTCACGATCGCTACAGCGTGTATTTGAAGCAAATTTGATTTCCATTCTCACAATGGCGCTACAACCGCAAGTCTTATGCGACTGGAGCGGAATTTGAATAGGCATCATCTTTCGGATGTACACTACTGGCCATTAAAATTGCTACACCACGAAGATGAAGTGCTACTGACGCGAAATTTAATCGACAGGAAGACGATGCTGTGATATGCAAATGATTAGCTTTTCAGAGCCTTCACACAAGGTTGGCGCCGGTAGCGACACCTACAATGTGCTGATATGAGGAAAGTTTCCGACCGATTTCTCATACACAAACAGCAGTTGACCGGCGTTGCCTGGTGAAACGTTGTTGTGATGCTTCGTGTAAGGAGGAGAAATGCGTATCATCACGTTTCCGACTTTGATAAAGGTCGAATTGTAGCCTATCGCGATTGCCGTTTACCGTATCGCGATATTGCTGCTCGCGTTGGTCGAGATCCAATGACTGTTAGCAGAATATGGAATCGGTGGGTTCAGGAGGGTAATACGGAACTCCGTGCTGGGTCCCAATGGCTTCGTATCACTAGCAGTCGAGATGACAGGCATCTTATCCGCATGGCTGTAACGGATCGTGCAGCCACGACTCGATCCCTGAGTCAACAGATGGGGACGTTTGCAAGACAACAACCATCTGCACGAACAGTTCGACGTCGTTTGCAGCAGCGTGGACTATCAGCCCGGGGACCATGGCTGCGGTTACCCTTGACGCTGCATCACAGACAGGAGCGCCTGCGACGGTGTACTCAACGACGAACCTGGGTGCACGAATGGCAATACGTCATTTTTTTTGGATGAATCCAGGTTCTGTTTACAGCATCATGGTTCAAATGGCTCTGAGCACTATGGGACTTAACAGCAGTGGTCATCAGTCCCCTAGAACTTAGAACTACTTAAACCTAACTAACCTAAGGACATCACACACATCCATGCCCGAGGCAGGATTCGAACCTGCGACCGTAGCAGTCGCGCGGTTCCGGACTGCGCGCCTAGAACCGCGAGACCACCGCGGCCGGCACTCAGCATCATGATGGTCGCATCCGTGTTTGGCGACATCGCGGTGAACGCACATTGGAAGCGTGTATTCGTCATCGCCATACTGGCGTATCAACCGGCGTGATGGTATGGGGTGCCATTGGTTACAAGTCTCGGTCACCTCTTGTTCGCACTGACAGCTCTTTGAACAGTGGACGTTACATTTCAGATATGTTACGACGCGTGGCTCTACCCTTCATTCGATCCCTGCGAAGCCCTACATTTCAGCAGGATAATGCACGACCGCATGTTACAGGTCCTGTACCGGCCTTTCTGGATAGAGAAAATGTTCGACTGCTGCCCTGGCCAGTACATTCTCCAGATCTCTCACCAACTGAAAACGTCTGGTCAATGGTGGCCGAGCAACTGGCTCGTCACAATACGCCAGTCACTACTCTTGATGAACTGTGGTATCGTGTTGATGCTGCATCGGTAACTACCTGTACACGCCATCCAAGCTCTGTTTGACTCAATGTATCAAGGCCGTTTTTACGGCCAGAGGTCGTTGTTCTGGGTACTGATTTCCTGATTTCTCAGGATCTATGTACCCAAATCGCGTGAAAATGTAATCACATGTCAGTTCTAATATATTTGTCCAATGAATTCCCGTTTATCATCTGCATTTCTTCTTGGGGTAGCAATTTTAATGGCCAGTAGTGTAGAAACACGCTCACCAAGTTTCGTTTAGGTCGTCTTTCTCCGACGGTGTAGACAGACTACTGCCATACGTCATCAGACCAGTAGCTGGTAATTTGCGCCTCATTTTCCGCACAGTGTAGCACATCCCCGCCGTGGCCCTGTACAGTAATCGAACGTCAGCGCCCGCAAGAGGAGGCGCTTCGATGCGACGCGACGCGCGTGCCGGAGCGTGTAACTGCCCGGGCCGTCGGCTCTGCAACGGACGGCCGCCACCACCAGCACGACCACCGCCCGAACAAGACCACGACCAGGGGGCAGGCCCCGGTGGCTGCGGCTGCTCGTGACAAGATGCCGCCGCCTGCCCGAAGCAGGTGTCTGCCGCGTAATTATTGCACGACCGGTCCCGCCACGCTGCACGCTTCAACGCAGCTATCAATAGCAGACAGCGCCGTCCCCGACAAACGCAGAACACACTTCTGGAATGTTGCAGCACACCTCGTTAGCTGGCTGTGTCAAGTCCACGGCTTCTCTCAACAGAGGATGTGTATTTGGAAACATTTTTATTCGTTTCTTCATAATACTGAAACTTTATAAGAGTGGTCCGATGCCATAGTTGTACTACCTGTGGCCCAGAACATTTGTTCTCTTGATGGGTCATGTTACAAGAATGAATGAACCAAAACGTAGACCTCACGAACAGACAGGTCAATAGGTGTCTAGACCCTTGTCAGTGTCTTCTTGTAGAATTAGTGAACAGCCGGTCAGTTGCATTGGAAGGTTTACTAAAACCCTTTTACCATGATTTCAACGTTTTTACAAACGTCTTCTTCAGAAGGAAATGTGGACAACCTAAGCAAGGTAACTGTGAAAGGGTGATTCACGAAGATATGCAAATATTTTAGTAGATTACTGTACAAGTAAAACTAAAGGAAAAAGTTCAGATAAACATAGGCCCTGTAATGCATACGTGCACTCACTTCACGTGTTTAAGCCAAGTATTACGCACAACTTTGCAATTGGAAATGCTCAATAGCAGCCAGGCTACATGTACATTTGACAATTAAGCGCCAAAAAGGAGCATTAGTGATGAAATCGTAGGAGGCAATGTTGTGAAACCTTAGTAGGGACAATATCCGACTATTACACACCGAGACAGCGTTACGAGACAAACTTCCCTCACAATGTCCACAAATGTGACGTCAGATCCGCCTCGCAAACAGCGATCTGAACGCCCATTGGCTGAAAGATTGGATATATATATATATATATATATATATATATATATATATATATATATGTGTGTGTGTGTGTGTGTGTGTGTGTGTGTGTGTGTGTGTGTGTGGGAAACGAGACAAGTGTCCTTATTGGCTGTGGGAGAAAGGCGCCACTCAAAAAGCATGGTCGAGTAACCGGGGCGGCGCGAAAAGAACGGTCGCGAGTAAATATTGCAGCTGTGAAAAATGAGATAAAGTGAAGGTTAGTTATCTGTGAACGCCACGCGTCGTGGGCAGTGTGTATCGCGATTATGGAAAGTCAGAAAGGCGTCAATGTGTTGTAAAGGGTTGAATAACGGCGTAGCCAAGAGCCGCCATATTGGAAATTCTGTGAAGTGTTTGTCAAAGTGCTTTCTTTATTAAAAAGAGTATAGTACAAATCGTTGTTGACATTTAACAACTGGCCTCCCGAAAGACACCAGGTTAGTGATACAGAAACCAGAGAAGTAAGGTAGAGTCTCTTCCTTCTCGCTACAATGCCACTGAGGGCGTTTAGTTACGGAGTTACCGATAATATTAACGAAGTTGCTATCTTTCTGGCAAAATATTTTATTGGCCGTTCAAAATGGTTCAAATGGCTCTAAGCACTATGTGACTTAGCATCTGAGGTCATCAGTCCCCTAGACGTAGAACTACTTGAACCTAACTAACCTAAGGACACTCACACACATCCATGCCCGAGGCAGGATTCGAATCTGAGACCGTAGCAGACGCGTGGTTCCAGATTGAAGCTCCTAGAACCGCTCGGCCACAGCGGCCGGTTTATTAGCCGTAGCTAAACATTTGCGAACCTATGATTATATGAACTTTTTTCGTTAGTTTTACTTGTAGAATAACATATTAAAATATTTGCATGCCTTCGTGAATCACCCCATATATATATATATATATATATATATATATATATATATATATATATATATGTGTGTGTGTGTGTGTGTGTGTGTGTGTGTGTGTGTGTGTGAGAGAGAGAGAGAGAGAGAGAGATCATATCCACTTTACGAATACAAATGATACCTATGCGGACTTACTTGGATTACATATTGTGGCAGAGGTACGTTAAACTATAGCCGAAAGTGGCCAGTCAAATATAAAATTTCACCTCCACATTAAATTAAAACATGCACAACATGGATGTTGTGATATGGTCCTCCATGCAAATGTACACACGTATACAACAGTTCCGCTTGACGAGAGAGGACACTAGCAGTACGCGCGAGGAGGGTGAGCGATAGCGACAAACTTTATCACACTAAATTAACTACAAAGGATAAACTTAAAATTATTACATTAAAACTACATCATATTTAACTGTTTACGTGTTTAAAATCAATAACATCGCAACAAATAATAAGCTACCATCTAAAGAAAGTCATTTTGGAAAAACACATTTGCCAGTTATATAGCAGGTCTATATCCTAATGAAATGATCGTATGCATTTTTCGTCCAGGATACCCCCTTAGAGGTTCGACCGCCGTATTGCAAGTCTTTTTAGTCGACGCCACCTCGGTGATTTGCGTGTCAATTATGACGGAGGACACACAACACCCAGTCCCCTGCCGGGGAATCGAACCCGGGCCCCCTTGCATGGTAGACGGTAATGCTACCGCTGCGCTGCGGAGGCTCGTACATTATAGTTCAGACGGTCTTCGTGCCTTGATCAGTTTACACTATTTATTATGTAATGCGAAAATAAGGCTGTACATACCTGTTCTCAGATGAATTCAGATTAACGTTCACTCGTCTGTTATTCGCATAACGTGGGCACGTACAGCTTTGCAATACAACGCCGGATCGAGGAAACTCGTTGTTCTCGAGCGTCGTCAACAATTTTATTTTAGAGCGACCAAAGGGCGAGTTCAGTTAGTACGGACGCGATAAAACGTTTTTCACGCGTTGTCGCTACCAGAAGATCTACATCCAGAGAAATACGGAGATGGCGGGTGGGGTCGGGTGACAAAAAGTAGCGAGGTTGCTAAATTATACCTGACGACCTCGGTCAGCGCTTAGGAAACGTGACGCGAAATTGCAAAGTAACAAAGAGGGCAGAAATTTACAGCAAGAAGAAACAGTGCGCTTTGCAGGTAGCAGTAGGAAAATATGTGACTGAAATAAAAAAACGCCCCAATTACTATGTTTATGCAACGTGAAAGCTATCAGACTTCCCGGCAGATTAAATCTCTCTGCCAGACGGAGATTCGAACTCGGGACCTTTGCCTTTCGCGGGTAAGTGCTCTACCAACTTTTGTTTCTTTCCTCATTTATTTCGTTACTGTTCGTTCCATTTGTTCGAAGCGGACATCCTATGAAACCCATTCAAGTTTATCGTAGATCCATTAACTCAGTTTTTTGTTACAGAGGACGACTAACCCTCTGACCGAGCACTCTGAGCTACCCCGCCGGCGTCTACTGAGCTACACACACACGAATGACTTCTACTAGTACTTCTACTAGTACCTTGTCTCTTACCTTCCCGACTTCACGAAAGTTCTCCGGCGAAACTTACGGGACTAGTACTCCTGGAAATAAGGGTGTATGGAGTTTGGAAGGTAGGAGTCGAGGTGCTGGTAGAAGTACATTTATGAGGAGGCATCGTGAATCGTGGTTTGGTAGCTCGGTTGGTAGAGCACTTGTCCGCGAAAGGCAAAGGCCCAGAGTTCGAGTTTCAGTCCGGCACAAGGTTTCAATCTGCCAGGAAGTTTCATAACAGCGAAAATTCCGCTGCAGAGGTAAAATCTCGTTCTGAAACCATATCTAAACAAAGAACATAATTACGTTATTATCATCTGCATCCACTGAGTCGCAGAAGTGTTATACACAAATGAATATAACACTTCTAATGCAACCATTAAGAAGTAGCTTATAAGGATATGGTGTCTGTTCTTTCGCACATGTCCGAAAGAACAGACACCATATCAATATAAGTATATAGTTCTGGTAATACCAGCCATGACTTTCCTCTTCTGCGCGGATGCACACATATTACCCGAACTCTTAACGGGACTTGGTAAGAATGTCTTCAACGAGTAATGAATGTTTTGGATAGGGACACTACGAATGTAGTGTGAGAACATACAAGGTGAGAATGTAGGTCTCACGGGAGGCGTGCGCGAGATAGTCCCTGCAGTCACACTATCCTCTGTGCCCTCGGCGGCTCAGATGGATTAAGCGTCTGCCATGTAAGCAGGAGTCCCGCGTTCGAGTCCTGGTCGGGGCACACATTTTACCTGTCACCGTTGATATATGAACACCCGTCAGCAGCTGAAGGTATTAATACATAATTCTAATTTCGATTAAGAAGAAGAATTTCTTTCCCCTTATACACACCGGTGTGCAAAACTCAGAGATGAAAGTAGCTTGCGCATGATGTTCCACAACAAAATAACATAGCTCGATGAAACCTCTGCCATAAAAAGAAAGAACTACTGCTTTATAATACAGAACGTATCTTAAAAGAAAAATAAGTAAAGACGAGCAGAAACAGCTGGTTCTTCATCGTGCGTCTAATCACCACGGAGGGTAACGCATGCTCTGCAACGTGCTCCAACGCAGGCCACAGGGTTGGTACGGAGTTAGGGTAGGGCGTTACATTCGACCAACAGCGCGGTTCACAACTTCCCGATGGTCGCTGGTGCAAGTGTACATGCTATAATACGTCTGCCCAACGCATCAACATGTGCTCAGTGGGAATGGGCGTGGGCAGGGGAAGGGAGAGAGCAGTCCATTCGCTGAATATCTCTCGTTCCAAGAGGTGCTCTCATTCCAAGAGCTCCTTCATCCGCACGGTTTGATGTGAAAGCACTTTGGCATCCATAAAAAGGACCGAAAGCAGCCTGAAAAGACGGACATGGGGAAGAAATTACTGGACGCACCCTCACATGGCGAGAGATGGGAACATGTAGTGCACCCATGAACACTGTTGAATAAGCCTGCTTTGGTGGTCCGCGTGATATGGTGTTGGGAAGCACAATTCTGCATGGGCTTACTGCCCTCCGAGTCTTTTAACACGGTACACTCACAGCTCAACGTTACTGCGACACTGTACTCCTTCGGCTTGTGCGCGTTTTCAGTGATGAATTCTGCCCTGATTCAATTTTTGTGGATGACAGCGCGCGAGCGCATGGAACAGCGCAAGTGGTGGAGCTGTTGGAACAAGAGGATATTCGGCGAATGGACTGGTCTGGGGGTTTAAGGCGCTGCACTCATGGACTGTGCGGCTGGTCCCGGCGGAGGTTCGAGTCCTCCTTCGGGCATGGCTGTCTGTGTTTGTCCTTAGGATAATTTAGGTTAAGTAATTTGTAAGCTTCTGGACTGATGACCTTAGCAGTTAAGTCCCATAAGATTTCATACACATTTGAACATATTTTGACTGGCCTGCCCGTTCCTCTGACTTAAATCCCTTCGAACACGTGAGGGAGACGTATCGCAGCACGTTAACACGCACCAGTGACCGAGTAGCAGCTGTCAGCTGCGCTGCTGGAAGGTTGTAAGGTCCTACCACAGGAACGTCTTATCAACCCTGTGACCAGCATGGTAGCCTGCTGTAGAACGTGCTGTGCCGTCTTTGGTGATCACACACCGTATTAAGAACAATGTCCAGCCATTTCTAACGTCCACGGGACTACAGTTTAATTACTTTGAATAAAGCGTTATTTCTGTTCATTTCATTGCGTATTTCTTTCAGTACCTTTTGCACTGTACTGTACCACTTCTTTCTATGTATGTTCTAAGTTACATCGAACTGGGTCGCTTGGTAATGACATTATAAGAATGTTACTTCCATCCTTAAGTTTTGCACAGCACCGTATAAAATGCCCTACTGAGGCATAGGAAGAGCAAAGGCTTAACTCGGCACCCTAAGCAAGACAGACATAAGGATGAGACTGAAAATCGCTTACAAGAAAACAAAGGCATTGTATACCTCTGGGGAAAGGAAAACACCAGTAGGCAGCGAATTTAATGTGGACAAGTTTAAATGCCCGAGAGAACATATAACGGTAAGAAAAACGACAATGATATGCATATATAGCTTGATTTGCAGAAAGGGAGGTTCTGATACAGTAACCATCTAGGGAGGCGCTTTTAAAATTTAGACTTCTTAAAACTTTATTTTAATGCTATTCTGCACTTTTTGCAAGTTCGAATACGATATTTGTCCTGGTAAAGTTCTAACGCATCTCATCTCAAACTCTACGGTTCTGATTTTTTTCATATATATATATATATATATATATATATATATATAGAGAGAGAGAGAGAGAGAGAGAGAGAGAGAGCGTGTGTTTGTAGTAACAGTAAAAAGAATATATCTACGGGACGCAGACGCAAGGACAGAGACTATTAGGCACCGCCGAGAAATGTGGTGCTATATATTGCTGGCTGAGACAGTAACACTAGGACGAAATCAACTAGAGAACTAGAGAAACGGGACGAATAACACCGAGGAAAAAAGTAGGCAGTAAAAGAAGTGGTGAGAGATGGATCTGGAGAACTAGGGAAGAACTGTACTGGAATATGAGGATAATACAATGAGAAATCAGACTGAAAGGGCAACGCTTGCCAGACATTTAATCAGTGATAGAATGACGAAAAGAGTATGGGAAACAACATGATTACAAGAGGGAAGCCAGGGAATAGGTATTTGTGCTCCGAAACTGGGGTTCAAGTTGGAATGAAAGGAAAATTGGAGCAACTGCGCACCGACCAATATGTCAGAGATCGACGACAGAGAAGGATACAAGGAAAGAACAGAGAGTCAGTAGTTGAGCAGTCAAGAAGTAAGGATACTACAGGTGTCGAAAGAACAGCGGGAATGAAGAAATGAAAGGCATAGGAGAGAGAAAAATTCAAGCCATGAAAGGGTTGCCTACAGATGGAGTAAGTGTCTTGGTCGTATGCTGATGTATGGAACCGGGTTTGGCTTTGCAACCAGCATTAGATTTAAAAATTACGGGAGTATCAAGTAGGTGCGTGGCCAACATACTGACAATTTTTTTATTTTTATTTTTTTTTATTCCTGAGTTCCATCATTGCTTCTTCGATGTATAGACCGGTCAGTAGAGATGGAAAGCCTGCATCCCTGTCTTAAGCCCTTTTAATCCGAGCGCTTCGTTCTTGGTCTTACAGTCTCATTGTTCCCCTTCGGTTCTTGCAAATATTGTACATTACCTACCTTCCCCTATAGCTTATTCTTATTTTTCTCAGAATTTCGAACATCTTGCATCATTTGACACTGTCGAACGCTTTTCCCAAGTCGACCAGTCCTATGAAAGTATCTTGATTTTTCGTCAGGCTCGCTTCCATTGCCAGTCACAACGTGAAAAAAGCCTTTCTGGTCCATTTAACTTACCTGAAGAAGGTTATTGGAGATTATGGGCACTGATGTAAGTACTGACGTAAATTTCTTCCACCAACCGGTTTCGAAACGGTTACTTCCGAGTCGACCGACAACATAAAGGCGTACGTTAGAGATGTCATCTATGGAGGCAGGTTCCATTAGCTTAATCATTATGCTAGTTTCCATGGTGGAAACAAGGAGAAGTTATTACGCAGCAAGAGGATCAAACGTAATACTGTGTTGCAGGGTTACGTGGAAGACACGATTCAAAAGTCTCAACAGTGAAGCACTATAGATCTGAAGAACATATTTCCAACTCAGTATGCTTAAACTACATTTATTGTTTACTGATTGTTATTGTCCCTTCTGAACAACAGAAAGAGGCGTGATTGTTTCTCCTATGCTCAGTTCGCTGGAATTCACAGGAATTGACTTCGATTTTGCCAAGGCAAAAATTGTGAGTGATTCTTGAGGCAATTTGATTATATCCCCGTCTGGCCATCCAATTTACGATTTTCGTGATTTTTACAAAATCGATTAATGTAAATTTCGTGATGGTTCTTGTGAAAGGGCACGGCCGATTACGTCTCCCATGCTTTCCCGATCCTACCTTGAGCTTCGATTCTAATTACCTCGTCGTCGATGAAGGTTAAATCCATATTTTCGCACCTTTTTTCCTAGTTAGATTGTGTACCGGACAATTCTTATTAACGTTTAAGAACCTCCGAAATGACAGATGACACTGATACAAGTAATTTAATATAAGACACATGTAGGGAAATACTTCAAGAATAGACGAGAAGTGTTGACCATATAACGGCAGCAGATGTACTTAGCCGCAAGGGCTTGGGCGAAAAGGGATGACTGAACTATGCAATACTTGCATTAGGACAAACGGTGCATGTTTCGAATACCTTTTGTAAATGTGGTCTGTTGTAAACATAAAAGCTACAAAATTATTATCCTCGGTGTAACCAGTGAAAATTTGTTCTTACTTTGTGTTTCTCTCCTTTTAACCCTTCTTATTTTGTTTATAGACATTATTTAGTAAGGAAACGGAGGTCATTTACTGGTAAAAATGCAGTTCGGAAGCTTATACTCATTTACTTGTGACGCAATACGGTACGTTTCTGTTGTACTGTTCTCTGCAATGAACCAGCGGAGAGCGTGAGATCGTTAAATAAAACAACAAATCTTATCTCAGCACAAACACCGAGGTGTCTACCTCAGTGAATATACTGCCACACACAAGACTCGAAGTCTGAGCCACACGCACTAAAGCAACTCACGTGGTACCGCAGCCACACCGACGTGAATACTTGACTAGTGCCGGCCGGAGTGGCCGCGCGGTTAAAGGCGCTTCAGTCTGGAACCGCATGACCGCTACGGTCACAGGTTCGAATCCTGCCTCGGGCATGGATGTGTGTGATGTCCTTAGGTTAGTTAGGTTTAACTAGTTCTAAGTTCTAGGGGACTTATGACCACAGCAGTTGAGTTCCATAGTGCTCAGAGCCATTTGAACCATTTTTTACTTGACTAGTGTTGAGATGATCAGGTGTGACAGACCGATAGGCTCAACCGCTGCACACGCGACGAGGTACATTATCTGCTGACGCCACATGTTCAATATTTCTCATTCACTTTTGCGGTATTTCCCAGTATATGCTGCCCCATGCCGGCCGCTGTGGCCGAGTGGTTCTAGGCGCTTCAGTCCGGAACCGCGCTGCTGGTACGGTCGCACGTTAGAATCCTGCCTCGGGCATGGATGTGCGTGATGTCCTTAGGTTAGTTAAGTTTAAGTAGTTCCAAGTCTAGGCGACTGATGACCTCCGATGTGAAGTCCCATAGTGCTTAGAGCCATTTTTAAGTTGCCCCATGTGTCTTGTATTAAATTACTTGTCTCAGCGTCTTCTACGTCCATCAGAGGTTTCTAAAAGATGATAAGTATCCTACTGTATACTGAAGGCACTTACCAGGACGCCACGCCAAGAACACTGTAGGAAGCTAACAGGAAACCACAGATACTATGCATACCAACTACACATGTCAGTCATTGCATAAGTTATCTCGGAGGGGGTCCCATGTACATAAATAACAGCCTTACTCACGTATGTAGCAGATACTGCGTGCACAAGAGATTTCTTCAGGTCTCTTCATGAGACTGTCAGAGAGACAGCTGCGCATTATCGCAAGCAATTGTATTACAGATCGCGAGGATCGCAGAGTGCCTAAATGACCACAGCTAGTCCCTCCACAGCAACAGGAATGTACAGCGATGGGGTTCATGTCGGGTGATCTGAGTGGCCAAATCATTCGCTCGGATACTCCAGAATGTTCTTCGAACCAATCGCGAACAATTGTGACGCAGCGGTACAGAGCATTTTCATCCGTAATAAGCCAATCTTCATTTGGGGGCATGATATACATGAATGGCTGCAAATGGTCTCCAAGTAGGCGAACATAAAATTTACATTCAATGATTGGTTCAGTTGGACCAGAGTCTATTCCATGTAAAAATAGCTCACGCCATTATGGAGCCATCACCAGCCTGCACAGTGCCTTGTTGACAACTTGTGTCCGTGAATACCAGGGGTCTGTGCCACAATCGAGCCCTACCACCGGCTCTTACCAACAGAAACTGACCAAGTGGTCTAGGGTCCAAACGATATCGTCACGAGCACAAGAGGAGTGCTGCAGGAGATGTGGTGCTGTTAGCAAAGGCACTCGCATCGGTTGTCTGCTGCCATAGTCCATTAATGAAAACCTTCGCCTTATTCGCCTGACGCATAAGTCCGTCGTATGTCCCACATTGATTTCTGTGGTTATTTCACGCAGCGTTGCTTTTCTGTTAGCGCTGACAACTCTAAGCTAACGCCGCTCCTCTCGGTCGTTAAGTGAAGGCCGTCGGACACAGCCATGTCGGTGGAGAGAAGTAATACTTGAAACATGGTATTCTCGACACGCTCTTTGCACTGTGGATCTCGGAATACTGAATTTCCTAATTATTTCCGGAATGGAATGTCCCATGTGTCTAGCTCCAACTACCAAACCGCCTTCAAACTCTGACAATTAGCGTCGTTCGGCGTTATCCCGTCAGACATCTCCTCACATGGATCACGTGAGTACAAATGTCAGATCCGGTAATGCACTACCCTTTTATACCTCGTGTACGCTATACTGCCGCCATCTGTACATGTGCATATCGTTATACAATGACTTTTGTTACTTCAGTGTATGGTTAGAGATGTGAACAAAACGTCCCTATGCGGCAGTGCGGTGCTAATGATGCGTTGTAAGCCACAAATTAGTCGTCAGGGGACCCCTGCAAAAGTTGCACCTACTGACCTCTCTGTCAACTAATGGCAGCCACGCTAGCTAGTTAGCTTACCGCAGGTCATCCATACGTAGCATGGAAAATGACTCCAGAGCGCGATTACTTTCTGCGGACAAAATGGTGTCCTCGTGTATGTTATATGTTACAAGGACTGCAACTCTGATTCATTTTTTCCTTCATTGTCATTTCATTCCCCGAAAACTGGGGTTGGGGGAGCAAGATGAGGGAACATATTTTAAGCCCAAAGAATCAGCACGATGTCAGAGCAGGTAGGGTGGTGCCTGGCATCATCTTGCTGAACTCAGTGCTGTAAAGGCATCACAAGTTAGCGAACTTTTCGACTACACTGAAATGCAGCTAAAGTGATTTCAAAAAAGTAGACTTAAATGCTTCAGTTACGTTACAGCCAAGGGTTAGCCTTAGATTTCATGAATTAAACAACAACAACTGAGTCAAGCTCTTGTCGAGCGTAGGAGAGATGTATTTAAGCTCAAACGTTTTAGCAGTTTGACGCATTTCTCAAAAACAGTAGGATTTTTTTGCAGGTAACGTGCCTTCTCTGGAAATTAACGACATTCACGGCATTAATGCTTATAAAGTCAATGAATATACTTTGTTGTCGTACCATACATTCCTGAAAATTAATGAAAAGGAATTAAAAATACGTGTGGATAAAAATCCTACGTCAAGATCGCAAATTTTCTTTATTGATTACCGATTACGGCTCATTGACGAACCATCCTCAGATCAATCTAAAATGTTGTTCAGTGCGTTACAATCATTACATATTATCGTATCATTAGAGCTAAGTCGCCGTAAAATGAAAAACCTTAGCTGGTTATGTAAACTGTCAGCACTAATCAGTATTCTCTAATCACTAATCTGATAGTATTTAACGGTATTAGTTTACATAACCAACTACGAGTTTTTATTTTAGGGCGACTAAGTTATAAGAATGCGATGATGTGTAACAATTGTCGCATACTGAGCAACATTTTAGATTCATCTATGTCTCCTCAATGAGCCCAAATAGGTAAGCGATAAAGAAAATTTGTGATCTTGAGGTAGGATTTTTATCCACACATGCTTTAAATCAACAGATTGCGTATCTCCCTACTGACAATGTGATACAGGATTCCTGTTTGTAAAGAACAGCACTGTTACGAAACAATCTCTGTATGCTTCATATGCTATGTGCTAGATATCTTAGGTGTTGCGAAACAACTCGAATCACTTAAGAAAGGCAAGTCTTCCGGTCCAGATGGTATATCAATCAGGTTCCTTTCAGAGTATTCAGACACAATAGCGCCTTTGTTAGCAATCATATACAACCGCTCACTTGACGGAAGATCTCTTACTAAAGACTGGAAAGTAGCACAGGTCACACCAATATTCAAGAAAGGAAATAGGAGTAACCCATTGAATTGCAGACCCGTATCACTGACCTCAATTTGCAGTGGGATTTTGGAGCATATACTGTACTCGAACATTATGAATCACCTTGAAGAAAATGACTTATGAATACATAACCAACACGGATTCAGAAATATCGTTCTCTTGCAATGCAGCTAGCACTTTATTCCCAAGAAGTAATGAGCGCTGTCGACAAGGGATCAAAATCGATTCCATATTCCTACATTTCCAGAAGGCTTTTGATATCGTTCCTCACAAGCGACTATTGATCAAATTGCGTGCGTATGCAGTATCGTCTCAGTTGTGTGACTGGATTCGTGATTTCCTCTCAGAGAGGTCACAGTTCGCTGTGATAGACAGTAAATCATCAAGTAGAACAGAATGATATATGGCGTTCCTCAAGGTAGTGTCATAGGCCCTCTGCTGTTCCTGATTTACATAAATGATCTAGGTGATAATCTGAGCAGCCCCCTTAGATTTCTTGCAGATGACGCTGTAATTTACCGTCTAGTAAAATCATCACCTCCGCCACACACCGTCAGGTGGCTTGCGGAGTATGGATGTAGATGTGGATGTAGACGATCAATCCTAATTGCAAAATGATCTAGAGAGAATTTCTGTATGGTGCGAAAAGTGGCAATTGGCACAAAACAAAGAAAAGTGCGAGGTCATCCACATGGGTACAAAAAGAAATCCTATAAATTTTGGGTGTACGGTAAATCGCACAAATCTAAGGGCTGTCAGTTCTACTAAATACCTAGGAATTACAATAACGAGCAACTTAAAATGGAAAGACCACATAGATAATATTGTAGGGAAGGAGAAACAAAGACTGCGCTTTGTTGGCAAAACACTTAGAAGATGCGACAAACCCACTAAAGAGACAGCCTACATTACACTTGTCCGTCCTCTGCTGGAATATTGCTGCGCTGTGTGGGATCCTTACCAGGTAGGATTGGCGGAGGACATCACAAAAGTCCAAAGAAGGGCAGCTCGTTTCGTGTTATCGCGCAATAGGGGTGAGAGTGTCACTGACACGATACGCGATTTGGTGTGGCACTCACTGAAAGAAAGGCGGTCTTCTTTTTGGGGCGAGATCTATTTACAAAATTTCAATCACCAAATTTCTCTTCCGAATGCGAAAAGATTTTGTTGACACACACCTACGTAGGGAGAAATGATCATCGTAGTAAAATAAAAGCAGTCAGAGCTCGAACGGAAAGATTTAGGTGTTCCTTTTTCCCACGCGCCATTCGAGAGTGGAATGATAGAGAAGTAGTGTGAAAATGGTTCGATGAACCCTCTACCAGGCACTTAAGTGTGAATTACTGAGCAACTATGTAGATGTAGATGTAGACACGTTGTTTGTATTCAAGATGCGTGATAATCTGAGACCATGGAGAGGATATTCACTGGAACTATAGAAGACGACAAGTCCATATAGATTTTGTGCCTAAAATTTCTGGATGATTATACTTGAAACATACTTCTTATATTGATCCTGAAACTAAGCTTCAAACAAACTCATTTTACACTCACTGTTTCTGTATACTGTTTCTGTGTACCATCTGGAAACTGATAAAATCTATTTCAAAACAAATGATTAGTGTTAGATGATTGTGTTACTAGCCACAGGTGTAGTATGATCTGTGGTGTTATGTATCGACACCATCCAACAGCGTATCAAAGTTGACAATGGAATCGCAAGTTTCCACCTGATTCTGATAATGGTTGCGTGATATCTGGCGAACCCAATGGTGCACATCCGCTGAGCCACGCCTCCAGCAGTTCTGTACTAAGGGCACCCCATGCTGCCGCAATATACTGTAGTATGGCCGGCGGCAGCCGCTCAGCCCTCTCTCGGTTGAAACCACTTCGCTATGACACCTTCGATCACGTTTCTTCCTTGTGAAATCGACAGCTGCACTCTATTTCTTGTTGCATCATTTGTAATGAGTCTTGGTACGTTTGGAGAAACACAAATGAAGTAAATCTTCTGTTTGCTTGGTTATTTGTTCACTGAACATTTCTGATCCCTCTCTGATGACAGTTGCCACACCGCTCTATAGTCCACCATTGTGTACGAAGTCGTACACAACATGATCCATGATATTATTTTATGCATTTTATCCTAGAGTGGTAGATGATGATGTAAATGGTACTGAGTTGTTCCCATCAAATAAAGACGCATGGTTACAAAGGGTATTAGTTTCGAAATCACATTATTCCAGAATGCAAACACAGCCCACACCATAATGGAGGCACCACCAGCTTGTACAGTGCATTGTTGACAACTTGGGGTCTGCGCCAAACTCGAACCCTACCGTGGCTATTACCAACTGAATTCGGGACTCATCTGACCAGGTCACTGTTTTCCAGTCGTCCAACCGATACGGCCACGAGCCCAGTATGGTCAATGCAGGCGATGTCGTGCTGTTAGCAAAAGCAATGGCGTCGGTCATCTACTGTCATAGCCCATTAACGCAAAGTTTCACGGCGCTGTCCTAACGGATACGTTCTTCGTACGTCCCACATTGATTTCCGTGATTATTTCGCACAGTGTTGTTTGTCTGTAAGCACTAACAACTCTCACCAAACGTCGCTGCTCTCGATCGCCCACTGCGTTGTCTTTGGTAAGAGGTAATGCCCAAAATTTGGTGTTCTCGGCACACTCTCGACACTGTGGGTCTCACAATACTGAATTACTTAACGATTTCCCTTGCATCCAGCTCCAGCTACAATTTCGTATTCAAACTTTGTTAATTCCCTTCGTGCGGCCATATTACGTCAGAAATCTTTTCACACGAATCACCTGAGTACACATTACAGTTCTGCCGTTGTACTGCCCTTTATACGTTGTGTGCGTGATACTGCCTCCACTAGTATATGTGTGCATAGGGCTATCCCGTGACTTTTGTCACCTCATTGCAATTCTTTTTGTGAAATGTAGACGTACAGTTCTAGATAGGGGAGCCCTGTACACAATTTTTATTGTACTTAACCATCGAAATTTCTTATGAACACACACAGTCGACATCAAGTGATAGTCTCTTTTTTCTTATGCTTATAAGGTGGCGAACTAACTTAAAAAAAAACTACTTCTTCTATCAACACCACTATATTTTAACATTGCCTTCAACTGGTTTAAATTGTCTTAATGTTACCGACAAAATGAGGAAAGCAGCTTCAGAAAAATGAATGTCACAGTCGTCAGTTGTTTTCTCGCGGAACATACTTCCTTTACATTCAGAAATGTACACTGCATGTTGTTAGTTAATTACGAAAATTACTCTGGTAAACAACGAAAGGAAAGAAAAGTATTTATTGGCGTCAAAGCACGACAAAATAAAAATTTTGCGAATCATCATTAATCTAATATATAGGGGGCAACAAAACCTGGATTCTTCTCCTTCGTCATCTTTTTCTTCTTCTTCTCCTTGCTTCATTGATTAGGTGATATCACCTGTTCTTGTCATCTACGTCCAGCCATCTCTCCCGTTGTCTTCCCATCGCACTTGAACTTCCAGATATGTTGCCAAGAATTAGCTCTGGAGGTCTACTTTCATGCATTCTATCTACATCTTCTCACGATCTGTTTTGCAGTTATCTTCTACAGTGAATCAACTCGTAATTCGTTTATGATGTCTTCATTTGTGAAGAAATTCTCTGGTGTACTCTTTAGCAGTAGGGAAAAATCTCGTTTCCGCAGTCTGGGTCCTACCATACCCTTCTCCGTGGGAATTCGAATTTCAGATCCATAGAGAGTAGCAGTTCCTGCGATGACTTTGTATAAATTCGTCGGCGTCTCCCTCGAAGCAGTTTCTAATTTTTTATTTATTAATTTATTTTTGAAGCGTATTCCTAATTGTTTCACAGGTTGAGCTAAATTTTAATATCTTGTTGTCAACTCCGTTCTCGAAATTCGTCCTGTCACAGCAGAGATACTAAAAGTTATTTGTCATAGTTTAGAGCTTGTAGGGGATTTTCCTTCGAATTTTGTATCATAAGTGGTGTTCTTGTTGTACTCAGAAGCCAATACATTAAGATGATAAACGGCACTTTGAAGATTTTATTCATTTTGTTGAATTACTATTTGATGATATGCATATAGTCTAACATAAGAAAAATTCTCCCTGTTCATGTTTATGCGATAGGAGATATTTTGTTTCCAATACTTGACTGTGTCATCTATGAAGACGTTGAATAGGTTTGGCAATGGGCCACATACTTTTCTGACTCCCTGTGTTGCTGTTAAATGTTTAGACAAGTCATCTCCATCTTCGATGGATGCGTAAGGAAGTCTCTTCTTTCCATAATCTGACACAATTGCCTGATTGGAAAAGGAGAACTGGGAGGACTAATACCTCGCTAAAAAGTCTTTCTTGACGTGGTCTGTATGATAGTACCTTGTAAGGCATTCTTGAGAATAGTTTGATGAAGATTGCAAAGATTAGCGAAGCGTCATGCGATGCTTAAATATTCCTATTTGGGGACCCTCTGGGCCAAGTGTCACCCTTATAATGTATTTACGTGAACAGAACAATGTCCTACAAGTGCCTGCCCAGCTTCCATCAGTAGAGAAAGGAAACTATGGGAGGGATGGGGGAGGGGGGAAGAAGACAAATACCTACACTTTCCTGACTAATGAATGTTCCATCAGACTCATGCAGGAGGTATCGGATAACAATGTAATACAAGATAATCCAGTACATGATGTTAACGGCCTAGAAAACACTGTGGCAGAACGTATGACGTAGTTGGGACTCTCAGGCCGAAGAGTGTCGGAGGAGAAATATGAGATGCCAGCCGAAGCTTGTGCAAGACCTCAGCTCCAGTGACAACCAGTTCAATTTAGTTTCAGTTACGCGGGTACCAAGCAACGCAAGAGGCGGGCGACTGCAGGTATAATGTAGTGGGACTTCAGTTGTCAATTCATAGAAGCCTTATCAAAGATTATTTTACTCAGTGCAGTTGGTGAGCTGGCTTATTGCCTAAAGAAACTTACTGAATCTTTTGGCAACGAACAGGCCAGAGATTTTCGGTACAGAAACGGTAGTGACAGGTATGAGTGATCTCAAGGATATCACAGAATCGCTAATAAGCGCTGCTCAATACAAAGTTCAGAAAAGTGGAGATGTTTTTGATTGATTACCAAGCGCGATAGAAACAAGAGGCTTCACAAAAATATGGAAACACCGTGAGAAATTCCATACTGCAATATATATTTGCATATGCTAGCAAAGCCGGCAGGTTCTGCTGTTGCATTTGGCCACGAACGCCACCAGTGCACCGTCGTAAAGAGGTCGCAAGTGCCATCCGTGGTCAGAAGAGCGTTCTTTGTGGTAGACTGTGTATTATATCGTAGCTAAGTGAATTCGATCGCAATTAAATTTTGGTGCTCTTATGGTGGCTGCTGCCGCAGCCCAGGTACCAGAAGTTTTTGGTGTTTCACTATACAGCATATCGAAGATTTATACCGCATAGTCAAGACAACCTGCGCAGGCTCTGCACCCAGTTTATAAGGGGCATTCAGTTGAAATCCAGTCACTGGTGTAAAATAACGGTAAAGATTTTATTAACTCAAAAGTATAGCTATGCACAGTACACATACTCAAAAATAGTCGCCAAAACTGTTGGCACATTTATTCCATTGCGACACTCGGCCGCCGATTCCATCCTTGATGAAGCTAGTAGGCTGCTGTCGGATCCAGGCCTGGACCCAGTTACACACTTCGTCGTCCGTTGGGAATCGATGTCCGCGAATAGCTTGTTTTAGAGGTGATTCAGCGGTTGTCCAAGACTAAAGCATTCAGTTCCGCAACCATTTCCGGTGTGATGACACGATGAGCCTTTCGAGGATCTACATCTACATCTACATCTACATCCACACTTCGCAAGCCACCTGACGGTGTGTGGCGGAGGGTACCTTGAGTACCTCTATCGGTTCTCCCTTCTATTCCAGTCTCGTATCGTTCGTGGAAAGAAGGACTGTCGGTATGCCTCTGTGTGGGCTCTAATCTCTCTGATTTTATCCTCACGGTCTCTTCGGGAGATATACGTAGGAGGGAGCAATATACTGCTTGACTCCTCGGTGAAGGTATGTTCTCGAAACTTCAACATAAGCCCGTACCGAGCTACTGAGCGTCTCTCGTGCAGAGTCTCCCACTCGAGTTTATCTATCATCTCCGTAACGCTTTCACGATTAATAAATGATCCTGTAACGAAGTGCGCTGCTCTCCGTTGGATCTTCTCTATCTCTTCTATCAACCCTATCTGGTACGGATCCCACACTGCTGAGCAGTATTCAAGCAGTGGGTGAATAAGCGTACTGTAACCTACTTCTTTTGTTTTCGGATTGCATTTCCTTAGGATTCTTCCAATGAATCTCAGTCTGGCATCTGCTTTACCGACGATCAACTTTATATGATCTTTCCATTTTAAATCACTAACCTTACATGCGTACTCCCAGATGATTTATGGAATTAACTGCTTCCAGTTGCTGACCTGCTGTATTGTAGCTAAATGATAAGGGATCTTTCTTTCTATGTATTCGCAGCACATTGCACTTGTCTACACTGAGATTTAATTGCCATTCCCTGCACCATGCGTCAATTCGTTGCAGATCCTCCTGCATTTCAGTACAATTTTCCATTGTTACAACCTCTCGATATACCACAGCATCATCCGCAAGAAGCCTCAGTGAACTTCCGATGTCATCCACAAGGTCATATATGTATAATGTGAATAGCAACGGTCCTACGACACTCCCCTGCGGCACACCTGAAATCACTCTTACTTCGGAAGACTTCTCTCCAGTGACTCGCGCCCCTCGAGGCATCGTTCCCGTCCATACATTTCACAGCCTCCAACTCCCTCCGCCGTCAAAAACAGAATAACTCCTCGCTGTTGCTGCTTACTCGCCTGCATGTTCGGTAGTGGACGATAACTTGTGTGACCACCTTCTCTTCGGCGTGAAACCACACTGCCACTATGCAACATCAAACGGTGCGCACGCGTCAATCTCTCTACCAATAGATGGCGCCACCATACCAGCAGATACGTGGCGCCACCTTGCCTGTAAGGCAAAGGTACACTGACCAGGTTTCATTTGAATGAACCTCATACTACGTTGCGTGACATAGGATTAAAGTACTGCCTAGACAAATGCCAGTTTTTTCAGGAGCAGATGGAATATCGTCGAAACTTTCTCAGCAAGGAAGGCATCCCGCCCACTGATCGCAAGGTAACAGTTATTGACCCCCTTCCCCGTCCCCAAACTTGCGGGAGCTGCAAGCTTTTTGGGAAAGGTGAATTATTATTCTAAATCTGCCCTGCACACACACGCAGCCAATATCGTGCAACCACTTGAGAAGAAGCCCTATTCCCCATCATGTCCACTGATTTTGGCCATAGATGCCTGTCCATGTGACACTGGTGCAATTTTGGTGCACAGGAACGATCACGATACTAAGCAACCAATTTTCCATATGTCAAAGACGCTGACAGCCACTAAAAAGAACTACTCTTACAAAGGAAAAAAAGCTTCGGCTATTATAAACTACTAGGAGATAGAAAGAGAAGCTTGATTGAAATAATGATAGCTGCACCAGTTACTTTTCCTTTGCTGCTTAACACAACGCGTTTCGAGAATTAATTCTCGTTTTCTAGAGCATTTTTGCGTTTGAAGGACATCATCTTTACGCCAGTGACTGTTATAAATTTTTATTACTCTATTGCAATTTAAGCCTTAGGCCATTTTCAAGTGCTGATATTAGGACTAAGGCCGAAATTGCATACAGTGTGATAAAAACTTATAACAGTCACTGGCGTAAAGATGACGTCCTTCAAAAAAAATTTTATGACTGTGAATTCCAGCTACAACAAGTTTATTTTTGCATTTGTGTAAATGGCTCTGAGCACTATGGGACTTAACTTCTGAGGTCATCAGTCCCCTAGAACTTAGAACTACTTAAAGGTAACTAACCTAAGGACATCACACACATCCACGCCCGAGGCAGGATTCGAATCTGCGACCGTAGCAGTCGCACGGTGCCGGACTGAAGCACCTAGAACTGCTCGGCCACCGCGGCTGGCGGTATTTTTGTTTGTTTACTTACAGGTATTGTGCCTCCTCCATTACACAGAATATGACACACACGCAAATCATCACTTACACTGTTTGTTTACAAAACATGCTACAATGATATTATGAGGCTATGGCTTCATAAGGAGTTTGTATAGTGTTTTGGATTACATTATGTGTATATGTAAGGTTGTATATAATTTAATGTATCCTTTTTTACCACAATTAACTACTAAATTATCGATTACATTTTTTTCTGATGAGGAAATGTTCATATTTGGGAAAATACTTCTTGATGATATTACAAAGTGTTACCTTAGTTAAGTTAATTTACTTTGAAATTAAGAAAATATTTAATTTTTAATTTGCTGCATGAAAACATTTTAAAATAAATTGCAAGTATTAGCGCCACTGTAAATAATCTTTAGAATTTACAGAATGAGGTATCATTAATGTGACTAACTGTTACAGAAAAGTTCATCCCCTAAAATAAAGGACAGAAAACTGGTTGTAAACTCATCTACTAGAGATGCGTCGGTTTTAAGCGGTTCTGTATATGTGGCGGCTCTATTGTTAGATACAAACTCTTAGAACAACAAGGAAATGTAGGCTCCGAAACTCGCCTACCCGTGTATCACAACCCGCCTTTGACCACCAGGAAGTCTCGTGTTTTCATACAGTCGTGGAACGGTGAAAAACCATCGACCGGGTTTCATATTATGGCTATCTGAAATATTGCGGACACATGCCGCGACCGTTTCTCACGGCTAGCAATGCACTATGTGCTCCATGGGTGCCCCACATACTTTTCGAAGAATGTCAATCCAGAGTTCTGCGCCTGGACTTGTCTCTCTCTCTCTTCATTTGTTCATCTGCATCTACGTCCTTCTAATTGATGCTGAGGTGATACAATGTCGTCATCCCAACTGCCCCACATCCTTGCATTTTAGACCTCCATTGTGGGCAATGGGAAATAAAACGAATGAAAGGCCTGGTGAGGCGACACGCTTACTGACAAGGACTAATGAAAGACGTGCAAGACATGGTGCGCAGCAGTTCCGCTTCCGACGAGCAACAGGCAACTGTACCCCTATCTTTCGTCACCTGAACCCCCCCTTCCCCCCCCCCCCCCCCAGCTCTTCCATAGGACCACATTCTTCGACAATCCGCGAGCCTCTTTCCAGGTTCTGTGTAGCTCATTGTCGTGGACCTTTACTATAACTACCCACATGTGGTCAGCATGTCATCCATCGGAAAGGGCGCCACAATTAACGTTTTGGTCCAGAATCTTGTCATCTAAGGGCTTTCCCAGATCATTCTGGGCACAATGCACCATGTACGGACTGATAAGCATTTCTTCCATCCCCAGAATCGTCATCATATACTGGTCAGCTGAATGTTAACTAAGGTGAGGTGCAGGGAGTGGCAACTGACCCCTAACATAGACAAATGTAATGTATTGCGAATACATAGAAAGAAAGATCCTTTATTGTATGATTATATGATAGCGGAACAAACACTGATAGCTGCTACTTCTGTAAAATATCTGGGAGTATGCGTACGGAACGATTTGAAGTGGAATGATCATATAAAATTAATTGTTGGAAAGGCGGGTGCCAGGTTAAGATTCATTGGGAGAGTCCTTAGAAAATGTAGTACATCAACAAAGGAGGTGGTTTGCAAGACACTCGTTTGACCTATACTTGAGTATTGCTGATCAGTGTGGGATCCGTACCAGGTCGGGTTGACAGAGGAGATAGAGAAGATCTAAAGAAGAGAGGTGCGTTTCGTCACAGGGTTATTTGGTAAGCGTGATAGAGTTACGGAGTTTAGCAAACTCAAGTGGCAGACTCTGCAAGAGAGGCGCTCTGCATCGTGGTGTAGCTTGCTGTCCAGGTTTCGAGAGGGTGAATTTCTGGATGATGTGTCGAATATATTGCTTCCCCCTACTTATAACTCCCGAGGAGGTCACGAATGTGAAATTAGAGAGATTCGAGCGCACACGGAGGCTTTCCGGCAGTCGTTCTTCCCGCGAACCATACGCGACTAGAAAAGGAAAGGGAGGTAATGACAGTGGCACGTAAAGTGCCCTCCGCCACACACCGTTAGGTGGCTTGCGAAGCATAAATGTAGATGAAGATGTAGATGTAGAAGACATAGGGTAGTTCTTAATGGGGTGTCGGGCATCCTTTTCCCAACGAAGTGCAGCAACTCTACGTGGCATGGACTCAGCAAGTTGTTAGAAGTCCCCGCAGAAATATTGAGTCATGTTGACTCTACAGGCGTCCATACCTGCGGAAGTGTCGTCGGTACAGGATTTTGTGCACGAAGTGATCTCTTGATAATCACCTGAACATTTTTCAAAATAATCGCGTTGTCGTCCAGTGACAATTCCATCGTTGATTGGGAACATGAAGTCCACGAACTGCCGCGGATGGTGTCCTAGTAGAAGTACATAACAATTTCCAGTCAATGATGGGTTCAGTTGGATCAGAGGGCCCAGTCTATCCTATGTAAACACATTTCGCACTATTGTGGAACCACCGACAGCGTGTACAGTGCATTGTTGACAACTTGGGTCCATGGTTTAATGGCTCACTCGAACCCTACCATCGGCTCTCACCAACTGCAGTCGGCACTCTTCTGGTCGGGTCTCAGTTGTATAGTCGTCTAAGGCCCAAGAAAGGTGCTACATTCAATGTCGTTCTGTTAACAAAGGAACTCGCGTCGATCGCCTGCTGCTATATCCCATTAACACCAGATATATCCTAATGGATATATTGGTTGCTCCGGTTATTTCACGCAGACTTGCTTGTCTGTTAGCACTGACAACTCTACGCAAACGCCGCTGCTCTCGGTCGTTAGGTGAAGGCCGTCGGCCACTGAGATGTCGGTGCTGCGAGGTAATGTCTGGAATTTAGTATTCACGGCATACTCTTGACACTGTGGATCTCGAAATATTGAATTCCCTTAAGATTTCCGAAATGGTATGTACTATGTGTCTAGCTCCAACTGCCATTCCGTGTTCAAAGTCAGTTAATTCCCGTCGGGCTGCCGTAATCAAGTCGGAAACCATTTGTCATGAATCACCTGGGTTCAAACCTCAGCTCTGTCAATGCACTGCCCATTTATATCCGATGTACGCGATACTATCTCCATCTGCGCACGTCTTATCGCTATCCCATGACTTTTGTCACCTCAGTGTATAAACATTACTAAACGGCTGAACCGGAATCCTGTTCCATTTTCAGCTTGTGTATCTAACGGCTTCCAGCAGCGAAATAAAAATTTCAGTTTTAATATTTCGTGCAATTATTGACCGAATTTAAAAATTTGAGGTAGTGTCATAATCTACTCACTAAGAGCCGTAATCTTATGTTAAAAATTTAACAAAATCAGGAAGTTATTAAAGTTAGAAACTGCGTGTTGGTCGTGAGGCATGGTAACTGTAGGCGTTCAAGTGCAGGGAGTTTTGTTTGTAAAGTGTTTGAGAAAGAGAGCAGCTAGCGACTTTCAACAAACGTTACTCATAATTCCAAACCTTCACGAAACTTTTTCTCGGAGGCACACCCCATGAAAATACGAAAGGGTAAATGTTTATTGGTTACTACATTTTCTCTGGTCATGTAGTCAAAATCAGTGTCTGGCATGATGTTTTAATTTATTACTTCTTTACCACTATCTCCATTTACAACATAATTTGCAAATCGTATCCCTAACACTATTGAATGTACCTGCAGAGTTATATCATTACACTTAGATCAGGAGGTACGACGTCGTGAACATATAGATGCATGAAAAACTAGATTTGGCTAAAAATAAAATAGCGAGCAGTAAACCTCCAGCATTAGGCATGACTTTTTAATTTGTTATATATTTACCTTTTTTTCCAGTCACTAGCCTTCTGTCTGGTTTGATGCTGCCCGCTACGAATTCCTCTCCTGTGCCAACCTCTTCATCTCAGAGCACCACCTGCAGTCTACGTCCTCAATTATTTGCTGGATGTATTTCAACCTCTGTCTTATTCTACAGTTTTTGCCCTCTACAAGTCCCTCTTGTTTACTACTAATTCTATTCGCAATAGAGTTTGCACACAGTATCCACATCTAGCACTGAAAGTACTTGCAAAAGTTAATCATTTGACAACACACAGTTCAGGAGATATCACGTCATAAACATTTAGATGCGTGAAAAACTATCTTTTGCTTGAAATGGAACGCCGATTAACCAGACTACATTCGGTCAGTGTTTTATAATAGCACTTACCAAGCTCCAACAGACTGTAAGTATAATTTCAAACCTTTCCTAAACTTTTTCACGTTTACATGCTTAAAGTCAAATATATGACACATGAACTCATTTGTAAAGTAATCAGATGTTAGAAGCTGTTTTATACATAGGGGTTTACTGATATTCTCTATTATGACTAAGGGGGTCCACCTAATAAAACCACTATCATGTGTCTATACCCAAGCATTTTCACCATATTTGTGATGTAATTAGTCGGCGCTCGCTTACGTCCTCTCAACATACAGTCGTGGAAATTATGTGAGTTGTCCTTCTGAGAGCACTAGGTTATCGTCAATATTTGTAGTATGCTTATGTCTAATGTATCTTGTTTGATTTTGTTGTTTCTGCGACTGTATATTTATTCCAGAAACAGATCTAGGATAAATGCAGCACTTCATCTGTAACGCTGTGCTACTCATACCGTAAACTTGTTAGATGTTAAACCTTAACGGAAATGTAAGAATATATATATCGATGCGAGAAAAGAAATCGACTGCGTAGGCAACTGCGACTCTGTTGTTGAAGTGGACCTGCTTTGAAGTACTATTTGGTAGGTTTTAGCTAATTTTAAAATTTCTCTTGAAACTTCCGTACTGTTAGTGATCTGTTTTTGTAGCGAATAATCCATGTTTATCAATGTGATGAGAGGGTGCAGAAAATATTTTTCACCATTAAACGTACTTTGTCTCGACGGCTACGTATCAAATTGTCTTTTTGCTCCAGTACAACGTTTTTTGAGGTCATTTCTAACTTTTTTTAACTTCGAGTTCATCCCGGTAAATATTAACCACTGCCTCTGCTAACGGAAACAGTCACACAAGTCCACGAGAAATACACTCTGGCTACATAAAAATAAACTATACATCAATATCAAACTTTTTCGGCCGCAATACTCCAAATCCCATTACGCGACAAAAATTCTGAAACCGGTTTTGTGACACATTTCCCCCGAATACGTTTCATGCGACAAATATGGTTTCGAGAAATGCCGGATAAGGATTCAGAAAGGAAAGATAATGGCCATTTTATATGTTTGCTCTTAAGGAAAGAATAGCTACTATTTATGGAGCTGTTTCTTTGTTAGTCAAGAAGTATGAATTCCAGTGTAGTTAGCAACACAAAAATTCAAAGAAGCTTCCAATGTGGGCCACTCCGACCACAACAGCTGAAAAATAATACGAATCTTCATAAAAGAGAAACAATCAACCACGTGTACAAAAATATATACAGTTTTACAGTACTTTTTACCTTCGCGTAAATAAACCTGTTTTCGTAAAGAAACAGTGTAGGTAGGGGACATGAGTAAATGAATTGCTTTGTCGCAACGACAAAGACAACGAGAATAAAACTGGCAGAGGAAATGTGACGCAGAAAGAGCACTTATCATCTCGGGGAGAATAAAAATGAATGAAAATGGCTTACCTGCCAGCTCGGAAATGTAGAACTGCTGTATTTGAAGGTTATAGTACCCAATACTATCACATAAAGCGAACAAAGTGAAATAAATTGTACTATCGGGAATTGCTGGCACCTGTTTCCTTTCGAACTGACAGAAATTTTATTGGTAATAACTGATCATTTGTACGAGATAATGTTTTTCTCTACTATTAGTTTACTTTTTCGTTTTAAGATGTTTTAGTTTTAATACATTATAGTTCACGTTGCATTCTTCAGGCATTCGATCACCACAGTTCAGCTTGTACGGTAGTGTTAATAAATATTGAAGATAACGAACTTGAGCTGTCAGCAAGCATTGCTTGCGACTGCTAACGAAAGCAACACCAGGACGAAGCGAAACTGTACATGACGGGCGAGGACTTAGCACACATTCTTTCCTTTAATTTTGAAAGAAATACTAAAAAACTGAATAATATTGAATGATTAGTTTCATTGGTGCACTTGAAATCACAGAGATTCTAAATACCTTCTTAGAATAATTGCATAATCAATAAAAGAAACGTATTTCTTTATTTAATTTCCGTCACAGTTACATATAATTCGTACTGGTAACTAGTTTTCAACGTAGCCGTTCATTTTCCAGACAGACCTGCACTAAAAGTGCTTATCAAAGCAGAATTACCCTGACATACTTGAGTAACGTCCACAGATCCCATAATCATACATGAGATATAGATGATTTTTTTTCGTAAGTGATACTTTCAAAATATGAAACTGCACTGAACAGCAGATTCATCTGTTGATTGTATCGCGAGAACTTCCGCATGTCTCCACATCTTTGTATCGAAGCCCACTAAAATCGTAGTGGACTACGAAAGGTGTAGACACTGTGACATATGGAAGTTCGTCGGTCGGGGGAACGTGCACAGGTAGCCTAATGGTAACTGACTCGTTCCATGACCATGGAGACTTCTACTTAATTTGGTCCCACGGAACAATAAATAAATAAATAAGGCTACCGTCCTACACAAATTTTCAGATGTCACAATTTTTGTAGTAGAGCTATACCTAATACAGTTGAAGTCAAGGAATTCGCAATCAATCATTTAGTTTCATGATCAAAAAAGCCTTTCATACACACATGTTGTTCTAAATAGACCTCCTGGAGAGTTTTAACGTAAGAGAATTTGTGTTTCAAATGGGAGCTATTTTGCAGATCTAATAGTTCCATCTATACGTACACAGGGACGCTTTCATCTGAAACGGCAAACTGTGTCTAAAGCAGGTGAAAGATTGGCAGTGTGCTCCAAACATTTGGAATACTATCCCTACAATTCTTTCAAAGCCACAATGGATTCTTCAAACCTCGCGTTTTCCTTAACGTCAGTGAGATAAGGAATGGATAGTGTTTTTCGTCAGAATGTGTCCCTGGCACTGGGAGATTTTCTTCTTAAACGCATCCACACCAAATCAGAAAGAAGCTGTTTCTCATCTTGTAGTCTCGTGCTATGGGCAGTGTTCAGCCAAGTCAGCTTGAAACGTGAGGTCTGCAATCCATTCCAGATGTTGTAATTTTCGTTTCTGCTTTCGTTTAACCTTCACAAGTTCTACAAAAGCGAATTTTAATTCGAAAAGTCGTTCCAGGTATGCCCCTTGACTTAATCAACATACTTTCCAGTAATATATCAAGTCCCCATATTCTCCGTTCAGTTCCATCGAAAACATCTGCAACTTACAGATTAATAATTCACGCGACTGCAGAAAATTTACTATTCATAACAACAATTTCAGCACGTGCTCCATGCCTGCACATTTAGCACAAGATGCTCCTTGATGGAGAGATAGACATATTTTCTATTTAATTCGAGTTTTTAGTTTGTCGACCAATTCTTTGAAGTGTTTTGAAAGAATTGAAGTTTTACAATCGTGAAAAACTTCATTTGCACATGAAAATTTGGAGGCAACACTCACAACTCTTAAAAAAAAAAAAAAAAAACGCAACATATAAAACCACATGAATACCAGATACAGACATTGTGAATATGTCCACTTTTAAAATTCCTCAACTCACATACATCTGCAGTTAGAATTGTCAAAGGCGGTTTGATTTATTGTTGAAAGTGGCATGTTACGGCGTATAGTGGAGCTGCTTGTGTTAAAGATGGTGATTTTGTTTGGTTGACTGTAAGGCATGGACCCGCAAAACTTTAAATAAATAATTTCCGACAGGGTGTGTACTACTCTCGTCAACAACTCGAGTTAATCGTTCTCAATATACACAGTTTCAATAAGATGGGTGGGCTAACGGTGGGGTGCTATACATCGCTAGGAAACCTCTTAACAGACAAAGCGGTATGAGACGGTGCGTTTTCTTGATGGAGAACTCGTAACTTGGTCTTCCACAATTCAGTTCGGTTTTTTTTTCCCTTATTTTCTCGTCGCCGGCCAGGGTGTCCGTGCGGTTCTAGGCGCTTCAGTCTGGATCCGCGTGACCGCTACGGTCGCAGGTTCGCATCCTGCTTCGGGCATGGATGTGTGTGATGTCCTTAGGTTAGTTAGGTTTAAATAGTTCTAAGTTCTAGGGGACTGATGACCACAGATATTAAGTCCCTTAGTCCTCAGAGTCATTTTAACCATTTTGAACCTTATTTTCTCACGAAGTTGAGAAAGAATCTCAGGGTAGTAACTTTGATTAATAGTTCGACTTTCAGGAACCCAGTGAGGAAATACAATTCCATGAATATCATCTTCACTTTGGATCTTTATTTGCTTGCTCGAGCATTTTTCAGTCTCGGTAAAGTTGGACGTTCCCGGTGATTGGATTGCCACTTAATTCCTGGAACATAAGTGGAAAACTCAGATTCGTATCACGTTATCACTCTTTCCAAGAAATTGAATCGTTTCCAGTGCTACTCAAAGTTTCAGTACGAACACTTTCACGAGCTTCTTTTTGTTCCATCGTAAAAATTTCGGGCACCAGTTTGGCACATGCTTCTCTCGTGATAAACTAATTATGTAAAATTTGCCCCACGCATTCTTTGTCAATTCCTATATTTACAGCAATCGATCAAATACTCAATCGACGGTCAGATAGTCAGATTTTACCGATATTTTCATCGGTTTTTGAGGCTGAAAAGCGTCCCGGGCCTGAGGTATGATCACTTTCTGCTCGGCCATCTTGGAAACGCTGGAACCAATCAAAAACTCGCGTAGCTGATAAACAGTTTTCGCCATACACTTCTTTTAGTAACAGGTAGGCGTCACGGGCAGTTTTTTCTAAGTTCCATATGAAACTTCACGACGATTCGTTGCTCTGTCATTACACTTACCATTTTTCCGGAGAAACAAAATAACATCTCTTACACAGACAAAATTTTTCTCCATACACTACTGGCCATTAAAATTGCTGCACCAAGAAGAAATGCAGATTTATCATTGGAAAAATATACTACACTAGAACTGACATGTGATTACACTTTCACAAAATTTGGGTGCATAGATCCTGAGAAATACGTACCGACAACAACCACCTCTGGCCGTAATAACGGCCTTGATACGCCTGGGCATTGAATCAGAGCTTGGATGGCGTGTACAGGTACAGCTGCCCATGCAGCTTCAACACCATACCACAGTTCATCAAGAGTAGTGACTGGCGTATTGTGACGAGCCAGTTGCTCGGCCACCATTGACCAGACAATTTCAATTCGTGAGAGATCTGGAGAATGTGCTGGCCAGGGAAGCAGTCGAACATTTTCTGTATCCAGAAAGGCCCGTACAGGACCTGCAACATGCGGTCGTGCATTATCCTGCTGAAATATAGGGTTTCGCAGGGATCGAATGAAAGGTAGAGCCACGGGTCGTAACACATCTGAAATGTAACGCCCACTGTTCAAAGTGCCGTCAGTGCGAACAAGAGGTGATCGAGACGTGTAACCAATGGCACCCCATACCATCACGCCGGGTGATTTATCAAAGTCGGGAACGAGATGGTACACATTTCTCCTACTTACAAAAGGCATCACAACGATGGTTCATCAGGCAACGCCGGTCAACAGCTGTTTGTGTATGAGAAATCGGTTGGAAACTTCCCTCATGTAAGCACGTTGTAGGTGTCGACACCGGCGCCAACCTTGTGTGAATGGTCTGAAAAGCTAATCATTTGCATATCACAGCATCTTCTTCCTGTCGGTTAAATTTCGCGTCTGTAGCACGTCATCTTTGTGGTGTAGCAATTTCAACGAACCAGTAGTGTATAATAAAGATGCCGCATTCGACTGAGAAGGCTTCGCGTTTCACAGCTATTGGTCGTTCATCTTCGCCGCATGTGTACTTACTGAGTGACAGCATCATTCACGTTATCTTACAGCCCCACCTCGTAAAGCGAAAGGGCAAAGAAGAGAAAATTTAATACAAGGGAACAAAGACAGAAACTTGTAAAGGAAAGACGAAATGGTGTGATGGTGCCTTTCGAAACGTGTCAGATTTTAAGATGATTAGCTGTAGGTTTGGTGTTGAGCCTGTTATTCTCATGTATTGTTAAATGAAAGGGAATTTTATATACAACACTGCGCAAACGATATCTGACTGAGATACCAGAGGGAAATTTCGTGATTAGTTGGATACGCAGCAAGAGTTTGTCTGTTGCAGCAAGGAGGCGTCGTGTTTATGGACAACTCTTTTTTTTTTTCCTTAATGGTTCTGCTCTCTCTCTGTGTCAGTATGTTTGCAGTTCCCTCGACGCAGCAGAGCCTCTACTACCGTGGCCTTGGCGAGCTGCTGATGGGGACCGGCTTAAGCCGGTGGGAGGCGCTTGCCCTCATTCTCTTAATTATGGGCTTACGAGCGCTAGCGCCTCGGACGGGCTTTTACGCGAATTAATTTTGATGAGAGCCAGGATAATGTTCGCAGCAGACAGACGGCGCGAGGATAATCGGTATTTACATTCCGCTAAAAGCGTCAGTCAGATGTCGGCAGTGGTGGCCTGAATGAATTAACTGTGCGTATTATTATTATTTCGTTCACATTCACTTTGGATTTTAAGGGGAAGAGATCATCTGGCTGTTTCTCGAGGTTATTTAAGATTAATGTCCCACAGCGATGTGCATCGGTGCCTCTGATCTTCAACAAAGGCGCCAGTTATCAGCACATTCTGCCCTAACTATCGACTTTACTGCATCTCTACAGGTTGTAACACCCCAAGAAACCCGAAAACCCAAATAAGAATGTCATGATAATTTATATTAAGGGACAGTGTTATCCTGACAGGTACGACAACTTTGACAATAATATAACACCTTAACGTTTTGATGAACATTAATTTCAATAATTACTGAGTATGTCATGATATAAAAGAAGAAAGAAAGAAAGGTTATTTTTAATTAACTATCAAACATCTTAGTAATAACTGCAAATCAGTACGACGAAAGTTAAGTCCAAAGTAATATGTCGGCCAGAGATAACATTTATTGTGAAAGAGAGTTGTAAACGCGGCGAAATGCAAATTCAGTGCGTCTACAATGCTCGATCATGGAAATGTTAGTCGCTTGGTAGCTTGCTTGCTATCAAGTCGTGAGAGAGCACCGTTTGTTGTAGTACTACAAACGGAACGCTACGAGATTGTTTCTATTAAAAAAAATACTATTGCGTGATTGAGATGTTCTCAGTTATTCTGTCTTGAAAACTTGAACTGAAGTGATGTTCTGATAGTAATCGACGAGTTAATGAACTTTAATTTTTGGAGATATTAATGTTGGACTCAATCTTCATCAAAGTGAACAGTTACAACGAAGGATGGACATAATATCGAAGACTGCAATACGTGATTAGCCTTGAGTAGGAAACATTAATACGACAACACGAAGATTATACAAATACGCCGATTGTAAAAGTTGTCGTAATTGTCACGATCACCGAACTGAAAAGAATCGTAATTGAAGTGATCCATCGGTGTGCGTGTGGTGTGATGATTATAAACTAACTGCTAAGACGGACCTTGTCTAGTCGGCGGTGCGGATCTCCTGCATCGTTCCTTACGCTCCTCGGAGTATGGGACCTCATCTCATCTAAGAAGGAACAATAAAAATTGTTCGTCAGTAATGGAAATCTCGCGTGTTGGCTCCATCATTAATTGAACTGTGTGATAGCTGATGATCAAAATTAATTAACTGTGAACATTTTAACGGAAAGAGTGACTTGATGAACATTGAGCGTGCCGTAGTGAACAATTCTACCTAGCAACGTAACAACAATTACTGATACTGAACCACATGAATGGTTCTTTCAATACCGCAATAACTAACTAACCGGGCATAGCAAATCATCATAAAACCATAACAGACAATTAAAATCAGTAGTTCGTATCGCTGAGAAGACTGTGAGGACTCGCAAACGGACTTTCATAAATTACGCGAGGAACAATTTTCTTTAGAGATTTTCAGGTGCTGTTCCACGTTATCCGACGGGGACAACCATCACTGCGCATCGCGTCTCCATTCCACTGTAGCAGTAGCGGCTCAACATCAACAGCGACAACAAAAGGGGAGAGGAGACGTCACAAGGTGGATGTTGAGAAGCCCTCCTATAAACCAGAAAAAGGACCTACCCCATTTTTCACTTCCGTATATCTACCGTGTTATTCGTTTAAGTCGGTTTACTTAGCCCATGTTCGTTTTCATGGCATAAGGATCAATACTGTAGGTCATCTCAGTTCAGATAGAAAAAAAGTTTTTAGTACATCTAGAGCATATTCGGGGGGATTCTTACTAACGTTTAAAAATCCCCGAAGCGAAGTTGATGACGCAGAGACGCGCAATTTAATATAACACACCTGGGGTCGCAAATGTTGGGATATACCCCAAAAGTGTATCACAAATGTTGAACACTTGATGTAACCAGATGGCGTACATCGACGCATGTGCAGCGATTGGGCTTGTCCATCCTGCGTTGCTACACATCGCCGCACTGGGCTACTCTGTTTTCGTTCTTGCATTATCCAGTGCGATATGGTAGTCCTGCCGTTAGTGATAATCCAATACTACGAAGAATCGGTACACATTTACGAAAACAGATTAGGCGAGCGAAACGCTGAGTAGCACTGTCCCTCTATCAGCGAGGGTAGGATCGACAAGCTCAACAACTGCGCTTGTAGCGAGGTACATCATCTGGTGACGTCACATGTTCAACATTCGTCATCCACTTTTGGGGTGTTTCCCGACCTTTGCGACCTCGTATGTAGTACATCAAATTACTCGTCTCAGCGTCGTCTAGGTCACTTCGGCGGTTTTTAAACGTTAATAAGAATTACGCTATATATGTATTATGAGTCATGTTACCTGACAAGCTGGAGATGCAAATGCCTCGCAGTGTATTAACTTTCCAACTTTCTCTCGCTATGTTAGAAAACACAACTTCTGTACAACTGAAACCACTTTCTGTATCTACGTAAAGCGTGACATTCTAAAATTTTCTTTTATACATAACGATATTCAAGAAGACTGTGTGTATGACTGTGTACTGAACAGCTGCAAAATTAAGGGGTGTGTTGCTTGGGGGAGGAGACAGCGAGGTCATCAAGGGCAGGAAGTCCGCAGTGCCCTTCCAAAGGAATCATCCCGGCATTTGCTTGGAGCGACTTAGGGAAACCACGGAAAACCGAAATCAGGATGGCCAATCGCGGGCTTGAACCGTCGTCCTCCCGAATGCGAGTCCAGTGTGCTAGCCACTGCGCCACCTCGCTCGGTGCTGAATTAAGGATCCTATGTAACCAGTAAATAGTGATATTAACGGAAAGTTTTTGTTGCATTAAAACTTTATCATATTTCACAGAAATAGCAGATGCTGCAAATTAATCAATCCTAATTATAGAAACTGCGAAATTGGACGTACACTAAGGTGACAAAATTAATAGGATATCTTCTAATATAGTGTCGGACCTCCTGTTGTACCGTGTAGTGTAGCAATTAGTGGTCGTATAGACTCAACAAGGCGTTGCAAGTCCACTGCAGAAATAATGAGCCATGCCGTCTTTATAACCGTCCATAATTCCGCAAGTGTTGCTAGTGCAGGGCCGGCCGGAGTGGCCGTGCGGTTCTCGGCGCTACAGTCTGGAGCCGAGCGACCGCTACGGTCTTAGGTTCGAATCCTGCCTCGGGCATTGTGTGTGTGGTGTCCTTAGGTTAGTTAGGTTTAATTAGTTCTAAGTTCTAGGGGACTGATGACCTCAGAAGTTAAGTCGCATAGTGCTAAGAGCCATTTTGCTAGTGCAGGATTTTTTTGCACGAACTGCTCTCTCAATTGTCTCTCATAAATCTTGCGATTTGGTCGCTAAATCTTTCGCTTTAACTGTCCAGAATATTCTTCAAACTAATCGCGAATAATTGTGCTCCGGTGACATGGCGCAGTGTATTCCATGAATATTCCATCGTCGTTTGGGAACATGAATTCCAAGATTGGGTGCAAATCGTCTCTAAGTAGCCAAGCCGGCCGGAGTGGCCGTGCGGTTCTAGGCGCTACAGTCTGGAGCCGAGCGACCGCTGCGGTCGCAGGTTCGAATCTTGCCTCGGACATGGATGTGTGTAGTGTCCTTAGGTTAGTTAGGTGTAATTAGTTCTAAGGTCTAGGCGACTGATGACCTCAGAAGTTAAGTCGCATAGTGCTCAGAGCCATTTGAACCATTAAGTAGCCAAATACAAACCACTTCCAGTGACCAATCGGTTCCGTTGGACCAGAGGACCTTGTCAGATCCATGTAAACACAGCCCGCACCATTATGGAGCCACCACCAGCTTTCACAGTGACATGTTAACAACTTGGGTCCATGGTCTGAACCGCACTCGAACCCTACCATCAGCTACTGGGACTCATCTGAACAGGTCACTGTTTTCGGGTCGTCTATGGGCCAAACGATATGGTCACGAGACCGGAAGAGGCGCTGCAGGCGATGTCGTGATGTTAGCAAAGGTATTCGCGTCGCTCATCTGCTGGTACAGCCCATTAATGCCCTATCTCGCGTCACTGTCCTAACAGATACGTTCGCCGTACGTCCCACGCTGATTTTTGTGGTTATATCCCGCAGTGTTGCTTGTCTGTTGGCACTGACATCTCTAAACAAACGCCGCTGCTCTCGCTCATTAAGTGAAGGCCTTCAGCCAGCGAGTTGTCCGTGGTGAGAGATACTGTCTGAAACTTGGTATTCTTTGTACACCCTTGACGCTTTGGACCTCGGAATATTGAACTCCCTAACGATTTCCGAAATGGAATGTCCCGTGTATCTGGATCCAACAACCATTCCGCTTTCAGACTTTGTTGACACCCGTCGTGCGGACACAATCAACTCGGAAGCCAAGTCAAATGAGCCAACTGAGTACAAATGACAGCTTCGGCAATGCACACCGTTTTATATTTTGTTTACGCAATACCACCGCCGTCTGCATATGTGGATAACGATATCCCATGGCTTTTGTGACCACAGCGTATGTATTGATACACGAAATAGATACTTCAAACTCCCCAGAAACTGAGGTAAGCTTCTCACAGTGAGTCATCAGCACACAGCTACAGAGGACCGGAGAAGTAAAGAAACATCAAAAACTTAGGTTGCCACTGTGATAACGACTGTATTGTTTTCCGCGTTCCCCCCACCCCGACACTCATTATACACCCTCTACTGCTAGTGCTGCCTCTGCCGTCTGTGTGTGGTTACTGCACCTTGACGTCGAACATAGGCGAAGGTCGCATAAATGTGACTGGGCCGATGCAACTTCACAAGGAGACCAACAGCTACATATAGCAAGTGAGCCATTTTAACCGACGTAAGAAATATTAGACCTTAGCTCCACTCTAACAGAGTATTGTCGTAAGGCCCCTAAATGTGAACTGCAAATAGTAGCTACTGACACTCAAAAACAGAAAAAAATCACATCAACACTAACACTACGACAGACTTCTCCTCCAGCTGACTCCCCAGAGCTTCAAAAACCAGTGACGCCCCACATAAGCCTAATCTACAAACTCACCGTAATACAAACAATTACTCAGCTCTAGCGGTACAACAATGAATATGATCACAGCCTCCGACCTCTTAACGACGTATTAGAAAAATTCAGCAAACTAAGCCCACTAAATTACGGACGCGCTGAAAAAGACCCACGAGCATCGTCACCCTATTACTATTTACTATTTATTAACTTGCTAGCAAAGGCAAGCCCCTTCAACGCAAATGCGTATACGTAAACCGAACAAGCTCCTGGGAATATTACTAATTTTGTTTTGTTTTGTTTTGCTTTAGGAAGCAAAAAACAACTGGGTTCATACGCGCCCAAGTCAAAACTATAGAACACGAACACGGAGAGGAGTGAATCCTCGAATTGCTCTTCAACAGTGGGAAGCAAGAAGGAGCTTAAAACATCAGTGCAGGCTTGTGCTGTGATAATCCCACGCAAAACAAGGGGTGCAGCCCCCTCCCCGCCCCCCGCCCCGCCCCTCCTCCCCCCCCCCCCCCTATGAAAAACACGACCACACCATAACATCATCGCCATTTTACTGTTGGCACTACACACGCTGGCAGGTCATGTTCACAAGGCATTCCCCATACCCATACCCTGCCATCGGATCGCCAGATTGTGTACCCTGATTCGTCACTCCACACAACGTTCTTCCACTGTTCAGTCGTCCAATGTTTACGCTCCGTACACCAAGCGAGGCGTCGTTTGGCATTTAACGGCGTGATGTGTGGCTTATGAGCAACGGCTCGACCATGAAATCAAAGTTTTCTCACCTCCTGGCTAACTGTCATAGTAGTTGCATGGGATCCTGATGCAGTTTGGAATTCCTGTGTGATAGTCTGGATAGATGTCTGCCTATTACACGTTACGACTGTCGGCGGTCTCTGTCATTCAACGGACGAGGTCGGCCTGTACACTTTTGTGCTGTACGTGTGCCATCACGTTTCCACTTCAGTATCACATCTGAAACAGTGGACCAAGGAATGTTTAGAAGTGTGGAAATCGCGCTTACAGAGGTATGAAACAAGTGACATCCAATCACCTGAGCCCTTTCTGCTCTCTCACGATGTCTAATGACTACTGAAGTCGCTGATATGGAGCACCTGGCAATAGGTGGCAGCACAATGCACCTAATACGAAAAACGTATGTTTCTGGTGGTGTCCGGATACTTTTCTTCACATTGTGTATCTCGGGACCACGCCGCCGGCAATAAAAAACTAAGCGATAGTAAGTACACAGTAAATATTCTATTAAATAGTGAAAGGGTAAAACAGAACTAAAGCTTCTGGCCCATCTCTGAAAGATATACTTAGAGCGGATATAAACACGGAGGAAACCAAGATTCAATGTTATTTATACTTTAAATGTAAAACAATTATTTGAGTGTTACGTAAAATATTTCACCTATTGCCCTACGGAATAAAGAGGGACATATACTGTTGGCTGCAAGAACCAAGTCACTGTCACTGATTGAAGTTGATCCCCTTTCTTAAGTTCACAGTGGTAAGGTGAAATCTAAACTTAAAACTGAACACAGGCCGCAAAGTATTAAAATCAAAATCACAAGGGAAAAACACTTTGAACGTTTACGGGAACTCGGAATTTTTGAAAAAGCATACTCTAAACCGATAAGCCAGTTTCCACATGGGATGAGGGGGGTGTTGAGACAACAATCACCAATGATGAAACGTAAAAAACGGGAACGCAGCACGACTGAAGTTGAAAACCGAAGGAAGGCAAGCGCCAAGCTGCTTGAAGCAAACTGCAGACAACCGAAGCAAGCTTCAGGCGAAAATTATAAGCGACGCTCAGTCGTAAGCTGGAGGCAGGATGTGTCTCTACCCCCGACCGCAAAACCCAGTAAGGTGTTGACCCGGTGTCCGGCAAAATCACTCTTCGCCGTGTCGCGCTGTCTTCTGCAGGCGGAATCCGCGAAACCAAGCGAACTGGCGCATCCAGAACAGGGAGTAGCCTAGCCAAGCGCGTCACGTCAGCAACAGCACCGCACTGAGCGGTAAACAGTGGCTCACGACGCTCGCACCGGAAAATCTGTTACACCACTACCAACGCTTCCCAGCTTCCACCACCTCCTTCCTTCCTATCAGAGAGAGGGACCAAAGACCTCCGAACCGGCAAAGAAAGTGCTCAGCTTACCGGGCGCGAACTATCGACCTCGCAGCACCGTTCACCCGGCAAGGAACGAACACTTTACCTATCAGTTTGAGCTCTCATTTGTTTCATTTTATTATGATGATAGCAAAATAACTGATGACGATCGAAGTAGAGAGTTAATAAAATGTAGACTGGCAATGGCAAAGAAAACGTTTCTGAAGAAGAGAAATTTGTTAACATCGAGTATAGATTTGAATGTCAGGAAGTCGTTTCTGAAAGTATTTGTGTGGAGTGTAGCCATGCATGGAAGCGAAACATGGACGATAAGTGGGTTGGACAAGAAGAGAACAGAAGCTTTCGAAATGTGGTGCTACAGAATAAGGATGAAGATTAGATGGGTACACAACATAACCAGTGAGGAGGTATTGAATAACATTGGGGAGAAGAGAAATTCGTGGCACAACTTGACTAGAAGTTGGTTGGTAGGACATATTTTGAGGCATCAAGGGATCACCAATTGAGTACTGGAGGGCAGCGTGGAGGCTAAAAATCGTAGAGGGAGACCAAGAGATGAATATACCAAGCAGATTCGGAAGGATGTAGGTTGCAGTAGATACTGGGAGATGATGAAGCTTGCACAGGATAGAGTAGCATGGAGCGCTGCATCAAACCAATCCTGGGCTGAAGACCACAACAACAACAACATTATGATGATCCTCTCTCTCTATGTAAATGTGCGGAAGAAAAATGTTTTCATACTCAGGAGAAAGTTGGTGATTTGAAATTTCACGAGAAGATACAGCCACAACGAAAATGCCTTATTTTTTGTTTGCCAACCCAAATCGTCTATCGTATGAGCGCCACTCTCTTCCCTATGTCGCAATAATACAAAACTAGCTGCCCTTCACTGAGCTTTTTCGATTTCGTCCTGCAGTCCAATGTGATGCGGATCCCACACCACACAGTAAGCCGGACGGAGTGGCCGTGAGGTTCTAGGCGCTGCAGTCTGGAGCCGAGCGACCGCTACGGTCGCAGGTTCGAATCCTGCCTCGGGCATGGATGTGTGTGATGTCCTTAAAAGTTAGGTTTGATTTGTTCTAAGTTCTAGGCGACTGATGACCTCAGAAGTTAAGTCGCATAGTGCTCAGAGCCATTTGAACAATTTTGAACCCGTAGTGCTCAGAGCCATTTGAACCACACAGTAACAGTCTATAAGAGGACAGGCAAGTGTAGTGTAAACATGCTCTTTAGTAGACTTAGTAGAACTCTTGCATTTTCTGAGTGTTTCAAGATAAATGGCTCTGAGTACTATGGGACTTAACTGCTGGGGTCATCAGTCCCCTAGAACTTAGAACTACTTAAACCTAACTAACCTAAGGACATCACACACGTCCATGCCCGAGGGAGGATTCGAACTTGCGACCGTAGCGGTCGCGCGGTTCCAGACTGTAGCACCTAGAACCGCTCGGCCACCCTGGCCGGCTGAGTGTTTCACCCCTAAGCTGTAGTCTTTGGTTCACTTTCCCCAAAACGTTATCTATGTGATTAGTCCAGTTTAAGTTACTCGTAATCGTAATCCTTAAGTATTTAGCTGAATTTACTGCATTTCGATTCGTGTGATTTATGTTGTAACCGAAGTTTAGATGATTCCTTTAGTACTCACGTGGATGACTCTACACTTTTCATTATTTACAGTCAACTGCCACTTATTTCATCAAACAGTAATCTTATCTAATTAATTTTTTAATTGGATTTGATCATATGACGCCTCTACAAGACCGCAAATGACAGCATCATCTGCAAAAAATACTGAAGGGGGCTGCTCTGATAGTCTCGTAAATATTTTTTGTTTTGTTTTCATTGATGATTGGGCCAGCAGTGATGTACATGTCTTGAAAGGACTTTGTAAGTAAGGTTCCCGTATCACTGCTTAAAACATTTATGTATTATTAATGTATAAATATAAAAATATAAAATATCTATGGTGTGAACTTCCAAAAAAGTACAGGAAATTTTTACAATATTATGTCAAAATATCACGCCACACTGTATAAAATAGCACAAAATCTACGTGAAATCGATATTTTAGAATTTCATGTGAAATATAATGAGAACAATAACAGATGCAGTCACACCAGAGTTATGACGTGAAATATAATGAGAACAACAACAGATGCAGTCACACCAGAGTTATGACAACCTAGACGTACTTGAAAATGGAAATATTCCGAAACAGCTGTGTAATAATCAACGGATATTTAAGCAGTGATACTGGAACCCTTACTTAAATGCCCTTTGTCTACAATAAGAACCAAGAGGGAAAAATAAGAGGTGATAACGACTAACGAAGAACGAAGTGCTCGGATTAGAAAAGGTACGAGACAAGGATATAGTCTTTCGCCCTAACTGTTCCACCTCCCTTCTCCCTCTTCTCCCTCTTCTCCATGCCCCTGGCAGATCCTGTGTTTGCTCATCGTCATCAGTGTGGTACGTCAGTGTTGTTTTTGGTGCTGTTCTCCTGTGAGTTCAGAGCTGTGATTTTAATGGTGTGCTTGACTTGTCCATTGTGTTACTGTCAGTGATCGTTATGTGCTACGCCGTCCATCGCTAATTTTATGCTCCAGCCTTCTTTCGCCTTGTGTTCTTTTAATTGTCCCGGTGTGACGTTTTATATGCGTATACTTTTTTAAGGCTTTTATCTCCATTTTACATTCGCCCCCTTTTTGTCTGTTCTCTTCCATTATGTTCCCCCTTTTTGTATTTATGTACGCCATATTTTCTCCTTTGTAGTTTTAAATGTCTTCTATTGTATAATTACTGTCTTTCGGTTGAAGAGCAGCGCAATGCTGCTGCCAGCCCGCAGCAGATGGGGGCACTGAAATACAATAAAGGAAAAAAAAATACTGTTCCACCAATACGCTGAAGAAGGAGTGACGAAAATAAAAAGTGAGAGTGCTATTACAATTCAGAGTGGAAGGACATCGAGAAGATTTACTGATGACATTTCTGTCCACAATGAAAACGAGGAACAATTGCACGACCAGTTGAACGAACTTTTTCCTTCAGCATATGCTACGGCTTGGTCGTAAAGCGGACTAAGATGAAAATAATGAGGCATAAGAGAAATGAGACTAGAGATAAACTTAAATTACTTCAGAACTCATGATCACGGCCGGCCGCGGTGGTCTCGCGGTTGAGGCGCTCAGTCCGGAACCGCGTGACTGCTACGGTCGCAGGTTCGAACCCTGCCTCGGGCATGGATGTGTGCGATGTCCTTAGGTTAGTTAGGTTTAAGTAGTTCTAAGTTCTAGGGGACTGATGACCACAGAAGTTAAGTCCCATAGTGCTCAGAGCCATTTGAATCATTTTTTCATGATCACGAAGTAGACGAAGACCTTGACAGCAAAATAATACCTGATGCACGAAGCATGGAGGACGTAAAAGGTAGACCAGCACAGAGAAACAGGGCATTTCTGGCCAAAAGAAGTGTACCAGCATCAAACATCTGTCTTAATTTGAAGAGAAATTTCTGAGGATTTACGTGTGGAGAACAGTAGTGTATGGAAGTAAACTACTGACATCGGTAACACCGAAGAAGAAGAGAACTGAAGTTTTTGAGGTGTGGTATTATACATGGATGTAGAATATTTCGTGGACTTGTGAGGAATGAGGAAGTTCTCCGCAGGATCTGCGAGAAGAGACACACATGGAAACATTGGCAAGACCAAGGGACAGGATGATGGCACAAAAAAAAATGGTTCTGAGCACTATGGGACTTAACATCTATGGTCATCAGTCCCCTAGAACTTAGAACTACATAAACCTAACTAACTTAAGGACACCACACAACACCCGGTCATCACTAGGCAGAGAAAGATGATGGGACAAGAGTTAAGACATCGGGGAGAACATCGTGAGTAATAGAGGGAACTGTAGAGGGTAAAAGCGGCAGAAAATAGAGTTTGTAATATATCCGACAAATAAATGAGGACCTTGGGTACAAGTTCCATTCTAAGATGAAGAAGTTGGCACAGGGGAGTAACTCGTGGTGGGCAACATCAGGCGTCTGATGAAAAATAATGACGTTGATATGTAGATATGAAACGTCCAAAATTAAGTCGTAGGTGTATATTATTGTCTTCTGGTTGAATGCCGCAAATCAACATTTAAGGTAGCGCTGGGGCCAGTCCCCAGATCTCTAGTGCTCTGGGATGATTTGCGCGGCGATACTTTTAGCGTATGCACACCGGCCTGTTAGGTAATGAGGTGTCGGAGCTGCAATATTTTGCCCTGGGGCGTTGTATTCCGTTCACTGCCTTAGCCGTGTGTTTGACATTTAACGCGCTTGTCGGCACAAAGGTCATTGGAGAGCGGGCCGTTTTCTGGGATTAGACTGACGCCGTCGGAAAAGCAGATGGCCATGACCTTTGTTCGGGTGATTAACCCCTTCTTTCTTTCCTTATCGATTCTGTCGAGTCGAAGCCGATAACAGGAAATTAATTTTTGCCGTGGAGCTCTGCGTCTCCAGCCGAAACGAAAGGAACACAAAGAAGATCACATTTTCTAAACACATTGTAACCAACCTCTTGTAGTAATTCAAATACTGTATTCTCCTGCGTAGAAGGAAGATTACAGAAATACAACAACGAGGGGCATGATAGATGCCATCCGTCACGTTTAATACAGTAAATATACAGTAAATGTGATTGGTTACCGCAATGGAAATTCAAGAGTACTTCGTAAAAAAAAAAAAAAATCGTAACTGCAGGGAGAGACGGCCACAGACAGTTAGTCATAGGTGTGCCAATTTTCGTTAAAGCTACACAGGGCATTGCAAACTTATGATTATTTGTAAATGTCACCCCTTTATCATCTCATTTCTAAGGGATTTTACTTTTTTTCGGACAGCTTGACACTTCGACTGGTTTGATGTAAATCACAACAACCCCAAAATAAGGTTGGCGAGACCTGTCATAAAGATGATGGTGAACTGAATTGGTAACACAGTTATCGATATTACCTATAATAGCCATATCTAACTTCTTTGTCTTTTTTCATTTAACGTGAGTTCTGCGTAACATCCTCTTCAGTGTAGAATCTGTGTAAATGGTTCATTCACTATTTGTGATAATTTACAAATTGTAATTAATGTATGGATGCAATTTCAAAAGTAATATACTATAAAAGAATGAAAATGCTAAAACTTTGCTCTTAACACTAATTGATGCTTAGGGAACGTAGGTTCGTGATCATGTAAAGCTTGGAGGGAAGTCCCTCTGCAACGGAACTTGCTAGGCGGGAAGAGAAAAGGTTGGTCTGGTGGTCGAAATGCAAGGCTCCTGAGGGGCGTGAGTCAATCGACGGCTAGAAGGCTAAATGTGCGCTTCTTGTGAACTGGCGAGGTGTGAAGCGCTAAGAAGAGAATTTTCAGAGCTCGTTACACCACCTTCATCGTAAATTATCAGTTGAGTACTATATAACTGGATGGGTCAGTTATGCGATTTCTTACTCAATAATAAGTTTGTGTTCCGTAAACTTTGTGTATTGAGCCACTGTAACTTTATCCCTAGTCTTCTACCTACACAGGGTCCTATACCAAGTGTTACGGTAATTCCGAGTTCCTTGTATTACTCATCTCAAAAACAATTACCTACTTTAACAAAAGTTAATAAACTTTGTAGAGCTGTAAAGTATATATTTTTTTCTGAGCATAGGTTTTGCAACACTCTAAGCAATTGTCACCAAAGGCTGGTTAAAGTTTCAAAAAAAATCATTTACCAAGACGAGATTTAAAGTATTCAATGTTCGGCCTCGATCCGTGTCTAATGATGGACTGGTGTCTGGGTTCCCAGGCTAGTATTTGAGCCAGTTTAACAATACAATACAGTACTCAAGAAGTACCACTTTCGTTCTTGTAACTTGTGTGAACTGTAGTAAGCAAATAGCTACGACTATTCAAACCATACTAGATTCAGACATCACATGTTCCATCTGAGCCAAATAGTATAAGAACGTGAATGCTCCTTGAGAATACAAATTATAATGAGTACAAAAGATACAATTACTTGAAAACAGTTTCAATGGTAGTAATTTCTAATAACTAAACTGACAAAAGAATTCCTTGTCCAAGTTAGTGGTGCTCCACTATTAGTAATCATTTACCTATAATGGTCATTAGCTTCCTGCTGTAATGTACAGTTAGTAAGTATTATTGGAAACCACTTGTTGCCTAAACGTATTAATATTCCTTATGTATAGTTCATGTCAAGCCACTAGTACATTACGTGCTAAACTGCGCTACTACGTTGTGTCTTACCAATGAAAACAGAATTTCAGTACCAAGTGAAGTCAGTCCCAATACTTAACTTTCTTTTTGAACCATGATAGTACTTGCTACAACTTTGCCTAATTAGGTTGACGACTGCCTCCTTTCACGTAATTGCAGTTTATTTGATTACTAATAGTACCTTGGTCCTATTCACTTTTGTTCTGCTACTACTTACTTTCTATATAACTCTTTAGAGAAACAGAAACAGTCTGATATCTTCTCATTACGCACGATCATGGTCAAATGAGTATCCTCTCACAGGTGTTACAACCGGATTATTGTTAAATTAGTACTAGCCTTATAACTTGAGCTACAATTGCAGAATGTAAAAAAAAGTTTCATTGTCGAAAGGTAAATTTTTGGTGGAGAGACATCATTCCACCGAGCTGTATTTTAAAAATGTACTTCATTTAGGACTACCAGATTCCGTACCAGTGCCATAAACAACAGCTATGTGTAACTGTGTTTTGTAGCTATGCATCACGAGATACATTTGAAAATGGACGGTGCCCGAAGCTAGCAGTACTAACTGAAGTACCTTTTTTAAAATACACTCCATGGAATAATATCTTTCTTCAAATTTGTCGAGGTTGAGGGGGAAAACCAGAAGAAAGTGATCGGAAAGTTTCTATTCGAACTTACGTATTGTTATTGAATAATTTCCTTTCCATTTTCGCGATGCGTCTACGAAAATTGAAGATTACAGAAGGTTTCCAACAGAATATCCTTAAAGTTGCGTTATCAAAATATTATGGTTCTCTCTATAGCATGAATGAAAACATAGACGATTATATCTTATAATGAATAGGCTAGGTGCGATCCCCTGACGTTACTATCCTCTTTTAACTCATACCAAGGCAGCTATAGTACCTACTGCAGGTTTCATTGTCACTTATTTTTCCCTCCTATTACTTCGAGACATAATCATTACTCATGACGATTATTTGGAATTCGACTAGCAACATAAAGAATACACGTACTTCCAACGATATTTCTGCAAAGGTCGTGATTCACAAGTAGCATGGCGGCCGCTGTGGCCGAGCGGTTCTAGGCCCTTCAGTACAGAACCGCGCTGCTGCTACGGTCGCAGGTTCGAATCCTGCCTCGGTCATGGATGTGTGTTATGTCCTTAGGTTAGTTAGGTTTAAGTACTAAGTTCTACGGTACTGATGACCTCAGATGTTAAGTCCCATAGTGCTCAGATCCATTTGAAGAACAAGCAGCACGGAAAGCTAAATCACTAAAACTGAAATATTCTTAAATTAATTACAGAAAGTTAAACTGAATAAAATACTGAACAATTTACCACTTTATTTGAAGTAACTTATCCGAAAAATTCTTCAGTATTATCACACTTGAAAAGATAAATCAGAATAGAAGTCTAAGAAAATATCAACAGGTAGTTCCCATGGTGACATAGTTATCCTAACAGGTAAGTGCAGCGGATTGTGGACTGCAGTTAAAGGAAAACCATCAAAGAAGTATAAGTCTTAATGCAAAGGACTCACTAAAAATACAGGAGTCATAAAAGTAATTACCCTAAATTCTTTACTTATATACGATTTGAAAACTATGTTAATCTAATTTTTTTATATGAAACATTATACATCATAAAACAAAATTTTATAAAGTAAGTATATAACCATTATTTCTTTGATTTCTTGGGATTACAGGGAGTTCTTAAATTTATGAAATTGAGCAATGGAAATGGTAATTTCCAGAATAATCTCCGCAGTTGGTTTGTCGTTTCATGGCGATAGATGTATCTGTCACGGTAGAAAACAATTCAAATTCATTAAACCCCGTCACTCGCCGTATCAGTGGTATCAGATATAAATGTGTTTCGACTACTTTTCACGGTAAAAATCGAAAAAAAAGAAGCTAACGTTTGTGGCAGACATTCAAACCAACCCTAACCGTGCATATCGCACAATGGATTAAACGATACCCTCTGAAAATGGGGTCGGTAATTTCAGAAACGGGGGCTTGAGCGAGAACCTTAGGAGTACGTTGTCCAGAATAACGACATCAAAAGCCTTCTGTGGAGGATGGTAAGCTAATGAGCAGAAACTGGTACTCTTTAGAGACTCTGAGGAGACGAAAATAAGACCCTTTGATATGAGTTGCGACGTATCCTGAAAATATCCTGGTCGGAGGACAACGTGTTGGAGAGAGTAAAAGAACTGTGAAGTTTGCCTGAAATAAAATTACTGTGAAGTTTACCTGATAACGGCAGGTGTGAAAAAGTGGACCAGCTCTCTTATGAAATGGTACGTCATTTTAACAGAGTGAAAATTATAACTTAGAGATGGAACTGCATATCAAGTCTGTCAACCATAAATGTTCCCAATAACCGTTGATAAAGTTTAAAGTTTTTGTATTCTTGAATTGGGAAACGAGAACGATGCTTGTTAATGAAACATTCGGCAACGATCTTCTTTTTACTGACGATGGTGTATTGTTTTTCTGTACTGCAGATTAACTTCGAAATGAATGGGATAACTCAACAGCGTGTAGTAAAAGTACCACATCGGAAATAAAATAATAGTGAAGATCAGGCAAGTTAACAAGCTGGGCAAAATGACTGATCACTTGGATTTAGTTTATACTGATAGGTAGCATCACTTCACGAAAACTACTAACATGTCACACGGTGAGACATTACGAATTCTGATGGAGAAACCGATGTTGCCATCTCAGTGTGAGTTAAGTATTTTCCCTACAATTTGCTGATATAGTTTTGAGGGCATTCCTTAAAAGCTTTTCCGGAATAACTTTTTTCTATACATGATTACCTCCTGCAGCAAGCGTTTCACACCCACTATTCATTTATGCTCTATTCTTGTTAATCCTACAGCAAAAGTCAAAGACTTGTAATGTACTGGGCTGGGCCAGGATTATTTGGGACAAGTTGACGATGTCGTCATCTACTGAGCATCTATTGGGTATCGGTAATAGCTCAATAGCAACAGTCGAAAATGCAGATAATGGGCTCATATGATGTGGGATCTAATATTATGATCCTCTGGTGTTTAACGTGCATGATTTTGTTGTGGCCAAAAGAAAAGGCCTTTTTGTTGTTACAGACCACATAAAAAATAAAAATGCTTCAACCCAGGCTGCAGCACGTAAAGGCCAAACCACAGCAGCTCTTAATGCATCTTCTAACGTCCAAGTAGAAGAAGTAAAATGGAGAACCAGTACCGGCAATCGAAATATCGGTATAACAGAATGAATTAAGCAGTGTTTCTAATCGATATTTGACAAACCGACACGTTGGTACTGTCGATAATTTGTGGCAATGTAATCGAATAATAATATTTTTATCATAATCTAACTCGTAACGTAGAAAACCCAATGCTACTTTCTTTTTAATAATGATGTACTAACAACAAAGGTACACTACCTACAGTTTGTCGACATAAAAGTTTTCTGGGTATGGTACCGCTACATAATGTAAAAATCTACTGCTGCTGGAGAAAAACCAACGTTTCGGCCACGGTTGCAGCAGCCTTCTTCTGAGTAAGCCTACGCCATTATATTACCGACAGTTTCTTTACTTTGAAATTCTTAGAGAAATAAGGACTGTTGGTCACTGCGTATTTTCGTAACTTCTTCACAGTCCAAAGTAAATTTCGAAGAAATATTGAAAATATGGAAGCTAAAAAACAAAAAAATGGAATAAGTCAATACACTTAACATACTTCTGTAGAGTTATCACCCATACCATCCATATATAAAAGCCAAATGTGTATTGTATTAAATGCTTTCAAACTGCCATCAGCGATCAGCTAGTTTATCTTCCCTATTTAAGGCAGGTGATCTTTGTCAGAGAGATAGTGAGCGCAGGGGGAGAGTCTTTGGAGGTGTGGGCAGTAGAGAATCGCACCTTGCCTGTGAACGCGAACTGTCGTGCAGTGAGCTCTGCATTGCTTTGACACTTGATGGCGTTTAGGTTGCACGGTGCGTGCTTTTAGCGGGAAGTAGTAGCCCGCATGGGGAAGTAAACACGCTCAGCCTTGCTGGAGAGGAACGAGTACGCTTTACGCCGCTGCTTGTGGAGGTTTCAGTACGGGCTGCTGGCACTGTGCAGCGTGCCAGTTGCAACCTGTAAGGAGTTACGGAATGAAGGCCTCAGTACTTGTGTGAGACGCACAGGGGGGATTCGTTAGAGGTTATCCATTACGGTTTTGCTAGATCAGCACTGAAATCAGAAGCCTGCTGCTACGGTGAGCATAACTATTATTTGCTTCTGCAGATTACTACGAAAGTGTGTGCCACCTCCTCAAGATTCTTCAGCTACCGCCAGCCATTCTAGTTAGTCATTAGGCAATTTGAATTGCCTGGCTGTGTTTACTGATCTGATCTCTGTATCGCCTCAATCTGCCCCTCCCTATAGTAAGATATTTTATGCTCTGTTTCTTTAACAACTTCACGGGAAGAGTGTTTGCTGTGTACGATTTGTCTGGCATGTTGGTATCTCACATGTGTTTATTTAATTGGCGGCTGGGGCCCCAAACATGTATTTCAGTAATAAAATGTTGCCTTGCGGCGCCAACTTGTTAACGTGGGGCCAGCACAATTCAGTTTGGGTTGTCATTTCTGTTGTTTTTGTATTTGTCAGTACCAGCTGGTAACTGGATATTTTAGTCTGTGGTAGACTTGTGACACTCCCACGCTAAGCTGGTGCTTTGCGAGTCGGGTGTAGTGTACCGGCCAGGTCATATATGAACGAAGTGTGAAGCAGCTAACACTAATTTAGAGTTGGGAACCAAATCTTCAGTTGTTTTATTGCCCATTGTAATTATCTGCGGAAATTTTAAAGTCTACCTATTATTGTGATTCCTTTGTTAAACCTTTTGCTTCTGTTTAAAGCGATTTCTTAATTACTCAAATGTCTTGTTGTCAAATAGCGTGTGTTTAAGATAGCCCTTCAGGCTTGTTTCAGAATTAACTTTCCAGGTACTAGTTAATTACTGAGTTTTTATTGTATTTCTGTAATTAGCCCTCCAGGCATCATTGGTTGTAGTTGCTATTTCGTAAAATCAGCCCTTCAGCCATCAGTGATTGTAGTTTGCTATTTGTAGTTGAAATCAGGCGTTATTAGTTGTTAGTTGCAACTTTTTTAAAATCAATCCTTGTGGCGTTTTGCTTTGGGAATTTGTTGTGTTTTCGTCTTAGTTTGTTTTTTATATTAGCCCTTCCGGCTGTGTGTGAAAACTTTTATCCGTCCAGGTTGTTACCAGTGTTCTTAAAATAACCCATAAATTGTTAAAGATCACTAGCGTGTACTGTCAAGGTTAACTGATTTTTAAATAAAGTCTGTGTTGCCTACCCATCAACTACGTGGAAATGAACAAAAACCGGCCCAGTCCTTCCTTTGGTTATTTGAACGCGTGGCACCGGGTTGGATACCCGTCCGCGTCATGATGAAACTTGGACCCTACATAGAAACACTTGCTGCACTGCAGCACAGAAAGTAACTGAAAGAAATACACAATGAGACGTTGTTGTTGAGCTCTTCAGTCGAGAGACTGCTTTGATCCAGCCCTCTATGCTACTCTATCCCGTGCAAGCTTCTTCACCCCCCAGTACCTACTGCAACCTACATCCTTCTGAATCTGCTTAGTGTATTCATCTCTTGGTCTCCCTCAACGATTTTTACCCTTCACTCTGCCCTCCAACACTTGATGCCTCAGAATGTGTCCTACCAAGCCATCCCGTTTTCTAGTCAAGTTGTGCCACAATTTTCTCTTCTCTCCAATTCTATTCAATACCTCATTACTTATGTGATCTATCCATCTGATCTTCAGCATTCTTCTGTAGCACCACATTTAGAAAGATTCTGTTCTCTTCTTGTCTAAACTATTTATTGTCCATGTTTCACTTCCATGTATGGCTACACTCCATACAAATAGTATCAGAAACGACTTCCTGACACTTAAATCTATACTCGATGTTAACAAATTTCTTTTCTTCAGAAACGCTTTCCTTGCCATTGCCAATCTACATTTTATATCAAACAATAATTACATCGAAGGCAGAGAATCATCATCTCCTGCATATTAAGAAGGCGAGAAATGGTTGTCAGTAGGGTGTGTGATCACCATGGAGGGCAATGCGTACTCTGCAACGTACTCACATGCCGGCCACGAGGTTGGCAAGAAGTTGTTGTGGCTGGGCGTTCCATTTCTCCACTCTGTGATGGACAAGTACTGGATGGTCGATGGTGCAGGTGGACGTGCTACAATACGTCTTCCCAGCGTATCTCACACGGGCTCCGTGGGATTTAAGCCGAGTAATCGAAAGGCCAGTCTACTGGCTGATTATCCTCCAATTCCAACAGCTCCCGCACGTGCTCAGTTCGATGCAGTCGCGCATTGTCATCCATAAAAATTAAGTCAGGGCCGCAAGCAACCCTGAGGAAGAAGTACATGGGAAAGGAGTACTGTGTCACAATACCGTTGACCGGTGAGTGTACCTTCTTCAAAGGTTTGGAGGTCAGTACGCCCATGCAAAAGTAGCCTCCCCACACCGTAACATTTGCGCCACCGTGCTAGAGAGTGTTCCTGGGTACATTATGTGATGCCACCTATCTTCATATGGGAGTAAATCGAGGATTGTCGAACATGATCATTTTGGTGGTTCAGGTGATGTGGTGTTTGGAGCTATAATGTTTCTCGGACGTGAATGACCTCCGAATCTTAGAACAGAGCGCCTTCACCGGACAACATTATTGCGGGACTGTACTCCCCATGTGCGACTTTTCAGGGGAGCATTCTGCCCTGACTTCATTTTTACGGAGGAAAATGCGAGACCGCTTCGAACAACGTGAGTGGAGGACCTCTTGGAACAGGGGTATTCGGTGAATAGATTGCCCTACCCGTTACCGAGCGAGGTGGCGCAGTGGTTAGCACACTGGACTCGCGTCGGGAGGACCACTGTTCAAACCCGGGTCCGGCCATCATCATTTAGGTTTTCTGTGATTTCCCTAAATCGCTCCAGGCAAATGCAGGGATGGTTCCTTTGAAAGCGCACATCCGACTTCCTTCTCCATCCTTCCCTATTCCGATGGGACCGACGACACCGTTTGACCCTCGTTTCCCAAAATCAAACCACGTCCGTTCCCTCGACTTAAGCCCTGTCAAGCACGCTTGGGATGTGTTGGTGAGACGTATTTCAGCCCGTCCGCAAGTACCAAACGACCATCCAGCAGTAGTTAACCACACTGACGGAAGACTGGAATGCCTTGCTGTAAGAAGTCTTGGTCAGCATGGGAACACGTTGCAAAGCATGCACCGCCGTGCGTGGTGGTCACACACCCTATGAAGAGCCATTTCCCGCATTTTCTGATGTCCAGGGGACCCTCAGGAACAGCGCGGAGTTCAGTGTAACTATTGTATTTGAATAAAAGCGTGATTTCTGTTTGCGTCATTGCGTATTTCCTTCAGTTTCCTTCTCTACCATACTGCAGCATTTCTTTCTGTGTATGGTCCAAGTTTCGTCGAGTAATGTTACTTGGCTGTGACACATCATGGGAAAGTTACTTTCGTCCCTGAGCTTTGCTCGCCACTGTATTTAGTCGAACCTCGGAAAAATCAGAACGTGAATACTCGTATGATTACTTGTTTTGTAAATAAGAAAACAAGTATTTATATGCTTGCTGCGGAGGATGGCCACACAAACTTGTTACCAGTATGATAGTTTGAGTCTTAACTTCTTCAGTACACGATTTCAGTGTGGCAGCCACTACAGTCGCTTGATCCCTCAGCCAGCGTCGTCATCTACATCCACGTACTGCAAGCTACTGTGAAGTATATGGCAGAGGGTACTTCCCACTGTAACACTTACTGGCGGGTCTCCCTCAACGTTCGCGTATGCAGCACAAAAATATTAACTGTTTAAATACCTCTGTGTGCATTACAAATAGACTAATCTTGTTTTCACGATCACTATGGAGATTCCTCCCTTGAAGCTGATACTTGAAAGTTTGTGAGTAGACTTTTAGTTTAGTTTTCATCTTTCGGCTTTGGCCAGTTCCGTTTTCTTCTGCGTCTCCGTGGCACTCCCTCATGGTTGAAACAAACCTGCTACCCCTTATGATGCTCTTTTTTTGTATACTTTCAATATCCAATTTTTGTCCTATTAGGTATGGGTCCCACACAATTCAGCATTATTGTATAATGCATTGCCCAAGTCTTTTGTAAGCAATCCCATTTATAGACCGAATTTTCCTTCTGTTGTACCATCAAAGTCTGGCACCTGCTATACCTATGACTGAGCATCTGTGATCATTCCATTTCATATCGCTCCATACAGTTATGTCGAGATATTTGTACGATTTGACAGTTTCTATCTGCGACTCAGTGATATTGTAGAACAATGCACTACTGAAGAAGGAATTAAGTAAATTGTATAGCTCCTCGTTAAAGGGTCATGCGACTGTACACGATAAAGATAACAACGAATATGCCTTTTCTCGAATACAGACGTTGGATGCAGCAGCAAATGCATGACTTCTTCATTTACTTAAACCATTACGGAGGTGTGACCAGAGATTAGCAGGCTACCTCAGGGCAAAGCAAGAATACTTCGTAAGAGGCTCTCGGCGAGCTCCTGAAATATGCAGTGGCTCTCTGCAGTCTTTTACAAGGAAAGTGGATCGGGGCAGACTTAACAGGCGGAGACCTAAAGCCGTGCTTTCCTCACAAGCTGCAAGGCCCTCTGAAGTTCTTAATGAAGTCTTGCATCTCATTGCCTGGCGGAGGAAAGGAAAACGCCCGAGCCCATTGCTTCCCGGCTTCCTAAGAGATTTCCATTCTGGAGGCTGTCAGGAAGTGGTAGCACTCACTTTGCCCTACGCTCAGTCAAATGTTTGGAAGGTGCAACACAAATTTCAAAAAGTGTGTAAAAACAGCGTTCTGCTCGATCATTAGTTTCAATACAGTTCTAAGGGAGTGATGACATAAACAGAATGGACACGTTTAGGTATGAAGGCTAGGTGGAAAATTAATGTAAATAGTATCAGTCTAAATTGGAAGTTATTTTATTTCTGGTAGTGGTGACAGGTATCCGGCATCATAACTACCATCTGACCAAAATTAATTTACTCAGACAGCACGAAGGTGAGGAGCCCAGTGTCACCGTGTGTTACTGAATGGCAACTGCAGTTACTGACAGGTACACCGTGCTCAAAATAACGTAGCACTCGCGAAGAAATACGTTCTCATCTTGTTCCCGGGGAAATCTCATACTATGGGTCCAGTTGGACGGCTGCTTCCGTTGGCCCGTATCTGCTCAGACTGCGCGGTTGGGAAGCGGACGGTCTTAGTGGAGGCGGCACAGTTGTGAACGACCACTAAGTGAAAGGGGAGATGCAGCCTTCGTACAAGTCTGTATCTCGCGTAAGCTGTAACCCACAGCTAGCGAGTCCGCAAGCGATCACAGTAACAATAATTCGACGAACATAGAGGTTGAAAGTGAATAGTTTCTTACTAGAGTAGCATAGCCGCCCTGTATCGATCTGCTGTCGTCGACTTCTCTGACGTAATATATTTATCTACAGCATATGTCCGACTGTTCGTTATGTCTATACCTCAGATGGAGCAGCCACAAACATCCTCACTGTAACGGCGACTAAATTTTTTGCTTTTTGCTTAGTCGATCACCCTTCATTTGTTGCTGCGTTACGGAAGATACAGTAGTTAATAACGTCTTTGGATGTCAGTTATTATTTACTAATACACACGTAATTATGGAAATCATTTTAATTTTTTATTCACAACATTCAATAAATAAATGATCATGAATGATCGCGTTTTGTATAGAGGGAAAAGGAGGATTAATCATACAGTTACTTTCAGCAATTGTGGCACTAAAATGTCCGTCATTTTTATGGTTCGTTACTCAAAGATGTTATAGCAAGGAATATGGACCATTGCCATACTTAGATACAGTCATTCAAACTTAGTACGCTTCTATTTCCACAAAGCTAAGTGTCCAGTTCCGTTCTTAAGTCTGTTTAACGGTCCTTCGTGTAGTCCACAGATCTTATCAGTTATTCGGCATTTAATACAACTTAATACTGAGCGCTACTTTTCTCGCGCGCACAATTCCCAAGATATTCTTGGTCCGTGACCTTGCGGCAATAGTCTGTCCGGAATAAATTAACTCTAGTCAATTTTCTTGCAGTTCAACAAATTTGCCTGATCACTTTAGTAGTATATTACACGGAAATGCTCACTATATCGCACGCCGCAGCTACGTAGACTTATACAGAGCACAGGAAACAAGACAAGAGAACTAACAGTACCCATGCATGGTTTATGTAGTAGAATTTAGAAACAAAAGTAGCCGCATTAAACCCTCTTTGATTTCCCTGAAGCACTACTTTGCTGCGGGCGTTATTCCGATAAGACATCATATATCGATAATTTTAACTAAAACTTCTTCAATACTATTATCGATCACCTCTCCCCTGAATGAAAATAAGCCTGATAATATTGTTGTTAATTAAAAGAGCGGTTATAGTAGCGAGAAATAGTTTCGCAAACAAAGCATCCACCAAAACAAGAAACATTGATAACGTGCTGCTAGAAGAAAATGTTAAAAACAAAAAAGGGATAAAAATCACTATTATACCGACAATGTAGAGTAATGAACATGTCTCACGTGGCAATTGTCAGTCCACACATAGTCTATTTGGCAATGTACAAAAGAAATACTTCTCTTTTTGTTGTTGTTGTTGTTGTTGTTCCATGCCTTTGCTGAAGTAGCGAAGCGCCGGGAAACATTTGCAGCTATATTCTGCCTGTCCTTCTTATCTTTATCGAGGGATAAGAATAGCTGTCGGTCACATCAGCCCGCCTAGTCATGAGATTTCTGCTTCCTCATTTGCTTCTTACTACAAAAACTTTATGGCAATACGTATAGGTAATCGCACATTCGAGATAATGAAGAAATTTCCCTGTAGCTATGGAGTGAGAAGACTATGGTGCCATACTACGCAGTCGAGAGCAACGAGAATGCTGAATGTGTGCAGGTTGGCAGGCGGTGGCAAACTGTCCCTTCGTGGGGTGGCACTGCTTTGTCCTCAGGGCGAGAATGCAGAGAAACTTGTCGATTCTCTTCCTCGCCGAAATGAGAGCATTGAAGCGGGGGGAGTGTGGGTATAGCCGCTTACATGTCAGTCGTGTAGTGAGTTGACTCTACTGTCGCACCCACGCACTTTGTTCAGGACGTAGGCTATGGTGACGATGTGGCAACAGGAATTGAGGCCGCGGTGGACTCACGGTTCTAGGCGCGCAGTCCGGAACCGTGCGACTGCTACGGTCGCAGGTTCGAATCCTGCCTCGGGCATGGATGTGTGTGATTTCCTTAGGTTAGTTAGGTTTGAGTAGTTCTAAGTTATAGGGGACTGATGATCACAGCTGTTAAGTCCCATAGTGTTCAGAGCCATTTGAACCATTTGAACAGGAATTGATGTGTACGCTTGCCCAAAACATATTTATTCTGCCAAATGAGTAAATGAGGGCAACGGCCTTGCCGCAGTGGATACACCGGTTCCCGTGAGATCACCGAAGTTAAGCGCTGTCGGGCGTAGTCGGCACTTTGATGGGTGACCATCCAGGCCGCCATGCGCTGTTGCCATTTTTCGGGGTGCACTCAGCCTCGTGATGCCAATTGAGGAGGTACTCGACCGAATATTTGCGGCTTCGGTCAAGAATACCATCGTAATGACCGGGAGAGCGGTGTACTGGACCCACGCCCCTCCTATCCGCATCCTCCTCTGAGGATGACACGGCGGTCGGATGGTCCCGGTAGTCCACTCGTGGCCTGAAGACGCTTTTTTAAATGAGTAAATGAACAAGTGACGAAATGAAATGATATTGCAATGTCCATTAACCACCGATCGCGATAATTGTCATTGCACAACAGTTCCACCCTAACACCGATCCCTTAGTGTGTACACTTCTCGGTGACGAGCTCTTCCGATCGCGTGAGCGCGGGAAAACAGAGGACGAGTGTCCGAAACGACACGAACCTTTTCTCACGATCGCTGGGTGCCGTGTATTTCGTGGAAGGCGACGAAGCGAAGGCGGAAACTAACGGAAAGAACCTGAAAAACTTCCATACTCGTCTGTGGGGAGCCCGCGTTATGCTCGACCCACGTCGAAAGCGGATTGAAGTTACGGATACTCTAAATACGCATCTGTACTGTGCGGCGGCTCAGTTCTCACTGCCGTTCCTTTTTCTGCTGACCCTCCTCCGCGAGAGCTACACGTTGCCATAGTTTTGCCTATAGCCAGGTATGCAGGCTGATGGATATGACACAGCTAGCTTAGACCGGCTATGAGCGGCTCTGGTACGTTCACACACTTTTGCGGTACGGCTGCCACATGGTAGTGAGTGATTGAGGCAGTGTTGCACCGCTCCAGTGGACCCATTATTTTTGTGGTGCTCTCATTTCCGTTGGATAAGTGGCACTATAACAGTGGATGTTGTGGTCCTCAGAGGATTTGTTTTATGCATAACTACTGCAGGCTACATTTACCTTCTAATTGCAGTCAACTTTTGGTCTTTCTTTGCAATTTTTTCCTTACTCTTCCTTCCATTACAGAGTACGTATTCCTTAATGGCTCACGAAGTGACGTATCAACGAATCTCTTCTAGTCAAGCTGTGCCATAAATTTCTGTTTTCCCCAATTCCGTTCAGTACCTCCTCATTAATTGTCCTATCAACCAGTCTAATCTTCAGCGTTCTTTGCTAGCACCACATTTCAAAAGCCTCTATTTTATATTGGTTTGAAATGAGTATTAAATGCGTTTCACTTCTGGGCAAGGCTACATACACATACATTTGATAACTAGTTCCTAACATTTAAATTTATATTCGATGTAAGGAATCTCACTTTCACCGATATGCTTTTCTTGCTAGCGCCAGTCTGTATTTTATATCGTCTTTACTCCATCAGTCATGTCCTTATGCTGCCTAAATATCAAAACTCTTCTACTACTTTCAGTTTCTTATTGACTAATCTAATTCCCTTTGCACCCTTTTTTACTAAAGCATGTTTACTTCCGAGGGACTGCCACTCCCACAGAGCTTACTGCCGTTATTTGTATGAAACAGAAGTATTCTTGACCTGTGGCATGACCCTCGGAGTTGATAACGCACGCATGCCTCCCGCATTACTCTACACACACGAATCAGTGCCGCCTTATCAATGTAGATCCAGTCATTCACTTGCTGTCAGTAAAGATACCAATATTTCTACTTCGACAGGATCTTCTTAAAACCCTGTGGTCCGCAGCTCGTGGTCGTGCGGTAGCGTTCTCGCTTCCCGCGCCCGGGTTCCCGGGTTCGGTTCCCGGCGGGGTCAGGGATTTTCTCTGCCTCGTGATGACTGGGTGTTGTGTGATGTCCTTAGGTTAGTTAGGTTTAAGTAGTTCTAAGTTCTAGGGGACTGATGACCATAGATGTTAAACCCCATAGTGCTCAGAGCCATTTGAACCATTGTTTTAAAAAACCTGTGGTTTACAACAGCATTTTGTCGTTCTTGTTGTGCAAGAAACAATGTATACGTGGTCGTTATTCCCACACAGTGTCATACATCCACCAGTGACCACTGTCCACAGCCTTCATCATCTGTGGGAACTTCTCTAGTGATCTAGTGTTTTTCCCCTCCAGTTGCCTTACCGTACAAAGATCTCTTGAATCGAAATGGCATCTGTGAAATCACTTGTTGTAATAAGGCGGCGCAAGTAAGACGTAAAAAGTTTTGGCTCATCATACTGGCATCATCGAAACCTGCTTTGTGTCAGCGTGAATGCCTATTGGCGCTGAACGTGGCATGCTGCTCTGTGTGGAGGTCCCGTTGCTGCATCTTGATTGATACGAGAAGAATTTCAACCTCTGTGAGGACCGACAAGGCACCGTTAAACACTCCTGCGCTCAACAACGAGTTTTACGGTGCTTTGATTCCTGGCGCACACCAACGTGGCAATCGTTACTGTGGAGTCTTGGAGATGTGACCTGTCGCGAACATCCGGTCTCAGAGTGAAGTAGTGCACTAAAATACTCGGTCCCGTGTCGGAAGAATGTTGAACAGTAATTCGCACTTGGGAAAATCGGCCAATATTGAATCATTCGCGGAAGTTAAAATTTTATTCTGACCTCGTGGCATGATTTTATGCCTTTGATTTAGTAACACATTTCGACAAAGGTATATTAATCGATTGTGCTCCATGAACTTTACTTCATCGATCATTAAATAATACTAGTGATAAAACAGTTCATCATCGACATGAAGAAGGCTAAGGCAATGCGGCAGGAACCTCACAGCTGGAATTTGGTTACTCTATCGACGTAAAGTGTCTACTACTCTTCGTGTCAAGACTCCGTTGCTCTCCCCCTGTACTCCCCCTCCCCCCCCCCCCCCCTCAGTCCGGGAAGAAACGTGTGTACCCCAACTATCTACGTATAGGGTATTCATCCGACAATTAGAGAAAGCTTTTCTAAATGTTTGCGGAACGTGTGACTGAGAAGGGAGTTATGTAACCAGCCTGGTATTGACCTAGAGCAGGGCTTCCCAACCTTTTCAGCTGGTTGACCGTTTCTTCAGTCGAAAATCCATGGCGGACCCCTAGTCAGTCAAGAGCACAGTAACTTTAAATTTCAGAGCGAAACCCATGGGAACTGAAAGCTTCTTAATGCAAGTTCCATTTTCCCAATGACCCCTCCCCTCTCGCCCCCTCCCCCCCCCCGCCCCCCGAAGTATTAATAGTCTTTGGTTTAAAGATGAATGAAAACAACTTGAAGGTCAAAAATCGACTTATGAAGTAGGTAGTGCACTGACAAAGAAAATTTAACTTTTAATGATGCCTGGGGCCGCATACGTGCCAGCGAGCGCTGTGATTGCTCGACAAAGCTCGCTCCGCGCATGAGTAAAAGGTTTCAGCGCATCTACCCCCGTGAGCCGGCGAACAAACGACCCCCTTATTGTTGTGAAACAGTCGAACAGAGAAGCCGCATTCTCCGGCAGTAAGCTGTGTAAGCGTTCTCAGTAACCGCAAAGGCTGCTTGGGAAAACGAACCGAAGTAAAAGTACACGTTTTTCACACGAAAAAAATAGTGATTAATTTGATTTTCGCATTTTATTCAATAATTTTAGTCATTATTTTACACGATTTGGCGAAGGGTGGCCGCGGACCCCCTAGAAAGAGCCGGCGGACCCCTAAGGGGTCCGCGGACCACACGTTGGGAAGCCCTGGCCTAGAGGGTTGTAGGAGACCGCCTAATCACAGCATCGAGACTGGCTGACACACCGACCATCGTCGTTAAGCCTCCGGGTGGATTCGATTGTAACACTTATTTATTAAGGCTGGTTTTCATCACTGACCATCCCTCAGGTACGTATTACGCCACGAATAAGCACAGACATAGATTTGGGGAATTCCTGTAGATTACGCTGGCTAGAAGGCAGTAATTAAGGGACCAATCGCCAGATGGGATGGCAGGTGCGGGCGAGATTGATATTTTGCAAATGATTCTGCGAGGCTGGTTACAACACCGCTCGCAAGCTAGAAGGTAAGGCCCGGCGGGCACTGTGCACAAATGTGAAGTAATCAGGGCGGCACAGGGCACCAACCCGCTATTAAGAACCCATCTGCTACAGTTACAACAGTGCATAGTGACCTGTATCTGCTGAAGCTAAAACAGCGCTAGTGACCTGTATGAAAGGGCCGAAGTAGACTGAGTAAAACTGATGTAATTATCATAGACCACTCCACTTGTTCCCTACAGAGGTACTACGTCAGAGGCGTAAGAAAAAGTATAAATCAGCGACCCCGGAGGCTCAAAGGAAGCACTCGCATCGCCATTCTGTCTGCGTCTAGAACCAGAGAGAACGCCGATTTCTTAAGTTTCAGACGTCTTCCTGGGAAGTCCAACAGCTCCAATCTCGCCCGCCTCTTGTTGATAGGTATGCTCCGCCGTGCTATAGAAATTTTAACGGCTCGTTACATCGGACAGTAGTAATAATGGTCGGTACCTATTGCCGTTTCGGTCGTTTGGCGATCGCGGGTATTTCGCGATACTGCGGAGAGCGGAAGAGTCAGCCATGCGGTAACGTTCTCCGAAATCTGCCCCCCCCCCCCTCCTCCATTTTTGTCACCGAAACCTCGTTCGCATGGTTCAGTATTGTCTCTCAGAAATGTTCTCACATTATAGGTTAATGCTATTTCTATGTGTTGTCCGGTGAATGTGGAGGCTGTCCTCGGTTAACAGTATGACGTTCAGTGCTAATTTCAGAATGTATCTCTTAGAGTTAGTTTCTAAATCCCTTATTTCTGTTGCGATTTCTACCATTTTTCCCTAGTACTCACTCAAATCAGAGGCTCCCTGCAAGTACCGTCGTACTCCATGCCTTCCGAAGCCTGACAGGGTGTAGAATAATGTTTTTAAATGAACACACTGCCATTTGACTGTATTGTTGTTTATTAAATTACGACCCAGGTTTCGGTCTTTCATGTCATTTTGAAATTACTGATATTGCAGGATATCAAGCTCAAAATTGCCCATAAATTAACAAAAACATTCGCTCCCCACGAAATGCCAGATGTAAAATCATCTTGTAAAAACATAAATAAAAAATAGTGGGAACACGTTATATTTAATAAAATAGTTTTAATTTGGTACGTAAAAGATGATATCCCGATGGCCTATCACTGTTTATCTCAATCGCTAACTGGAGCAAGCTCTTCTCTTCCAGACCGCCTGGGATACGAAAATTGTGGTCGTCAGTTTTGGTGAGCTAATGCGTGCTTAGATGCTACAGTAAGGCAGTCTTGGATTGAGGCGATCTAGTCGAGGAGGTATGCCTGCCCTCAGGTTCCCACGCAGTCCAACATACGCCCAGTCTCACAACCAAATTTCCCACGAATTTGGATATAATACGATTCAGCTAGCCAGCCCAATTAGTGACCTATAAAGAGGTACTTTCAAATTGTGTCAAGTGCTGATAACGGTGTCTCAAATGAGTATGCGACATCTGCGTGATCACTTAATATCCGACGCTGTTTACGTCATTTATATACACTATTTATACCATTTATATACCCTATCGAGCCCGGTTACACCATTAAACACCAGCAACACTAATGTTCTCTGGTAACCCCTCCAACTGTGCAAGAGAATTGCAACTCTAATGATTTACATACTTTTCTATAGTGTATACGGGTACGAAGTTCCATTGGCGTCCGACCATGTCATCTGAGTACGTCACTTTTATCGTCAGGCAGTGTATTATCCAACTGGCAGCAGAGAATAGACTCCTGTGGTAGCAATCGAATCTGTCGTAGCAGGACTAAGGTAAGGTCGGCCGAATCGAGCCGGAAGATGAATCAGGTCAATTTTAAAAATCCCCACCTGATCGTCACATACGAAGTGGTATAACAAGTGCTGCCACACCGCAGTGACTAATGGAACTCGGTGTATCAGTTGCAAAATGGAAAACATTCTCAGCTGTGTTCGTTGTTGTGTAAAAATTTATACTGTTTATGTGAGTTCTGAAAATATTCTACTTTGTAAAATAGCTTTGGATTCGAATTAACATATCTCTGATATTTGGTGTCGTAATTTGTTAAGTATTCGTTACAAAGTAAGTTTGTGTACTGGAGAAGACGTTATGGTGTTAGCGGCGTGTAAATATGCTTGCGCAGGACTATCGATGTAGGAAAAAATATTCTGCATTTTCGGAGAATCGAGTCAATACAATCAGGGTGAAAAGGGAGAATACTTTTACTTCGATTCATTGTATTTTTTTTTCAGGTGGGAAAACATAAATGAAGAACTGGACCGAGGATGACATGTAAAATGCAGTTAAAGGTTACCGGGAAGGTAGAAGTCAGCGCCATGCAGCGGAATTGTTGGGGTTCCGCATTCCTCTCTATAAAGACGACTGCAAAGTGAAAAAGATTAGCCAACAAGGGTAAAAGTTGGTCAAACAGTATTTAATAAGGGGCGAGAAAAAGAACCCTTTGCAAGTGTCCTGAGGTGATGCACATTGTGGCTTTCCGTTGGATGCAGATACTAGGAGGGCTGCCTACGAGTTCGCAGAATCCAACCAAATAAAGCATAGATTTTCAGACACCAACAAAATGGCAGGTAAAGAGTGGCTGCAAGGGTTCAGGAAACGAAACCAAAATTTGTCTTTGAGAACAGTGAAAGGGCTTTCCCTAGCCAGATGCAGTGGTTTGAATAGCGGATGTGGCTGACTTTTTCCCTGTTGACGAAAACTGTGGAGGATATTGCTTTACTGGACAAACCTCAGCGGATTTATAATTCAGATGAACCAGGTTGTCAAATGAACAACAAGCCCACAAGAAAATTTTATGCTGAAAAAGGGAAAAAAGCTGTTTATGTACAGACTTCCGTAGAAAGAGGAGAGCTTGTCACCGTTTTAGCTTGCGCTAACGCTGCAGAAAACTTTATACCTCCTACGGCCATATTCAAAGGTAAAAGATTTTTATCTGAATTTCGTGACTATTTTCCAAATTGATCCCTGATGATAGACTGATTCCGTATCGATTAATGAAGAAGCATTCCTCAAGAAGCGTTCCAGTTTTGCGAAGAAAATAATGTAAGTATGTTATGCGTACCAACCTACTCAACTCTCCGCCTGCAGCCATTAGACAGGTCATTTTTTAAGCCACTAAAATCGTATTACGACAGTGAATGTATTAACTTATTTCTTAACACAATAGGGACAGGTACGAACAACAAGCTCATATTTGGAAACATTTTCAAGGGTGCATGGACACCAGCGATTGCAGAAAATGGATTTCGTTCAACTATCGTTTTTCCGTTGAATGAAAACGCAGTGGATGAACACGAGTTCTTGCAGGCTCGTATATCAGAAAACAGAGCAAAAGAAACAGAACTTCAGTTTGTGTCTCCTCACACTAATCCAGTTCATGACAGGCCACACAATGACACACCAAAGTCTTGTATTTCATTCCACGACGTGTTGCCGCCTCCAAAGAAGACTATAGCAAAATCTTCTGCCAGAAAACAGAAAGCACTACTTCTTACATCCCAGAAAATATAAATGCAACAAAAAAAGATTGGAAAATAAAATAAAAATGTCGTCCCAGCCCGACGGTTTGAAGACACACCAGGTTAAGACTAGACAACACCTACAACATGAATCATCACTCAGGTTCATTAGAATCCTCCGAAGAAACAGATGACTATAATGACACATCTTGCGAACTCTGCACGGTCAAGTACAGCTATCCAACATCGGCGAAAGTCGGTGACTGGATTCAGCGTCAAGACAATGTGTTGGTATAGTGGGGAAGAAGAGGTTTATTTGTGGAATATGTGCTGCTATTTGTGATGCATACGTTTTTGTACTGACCCCATTCGCCAGATTTATGACCTGATTCGTCATGCTTGGAGAAGACGAATAGGTTCATACAGCTTATTCTTCAGATTAATTTTGTGAAACTATGAACAGCATTCATATAGTATCATACACGGAAGAGCCAAAGATATTGGTACATCTGCATAATATCGTATAGGGCCCGAGCGAGCACGCAGAAGTGCCGCAGCTCGATGAGGCATGGACTCAACTAATGACTGAAGTAGTGCCGGAGGAAACTGACACCATGAATCTTGCAGGGCTGTCAATAAATCCGTAACAGTACGAGGAGATGGATACCTCTTCTGAACAGCACGTTGCAAGGTATCCTATATTCGCTCAATACTGTTCATGTCGGCGGTGTTTGGTGGCGAGAGAAAGTTTTGAAGTCCAGAAGAGTGTTCCTGGAGCCACTCTATAGCACTTCTGGACGTGTGGGGAGTCCCATTGTCTTGCTGCAATTACCTAAGTCCGTCGGAATACACAATTGATATGAATGAATGCAGGTGATCAGACAGGATGCTTACGTACGTGTCACTTTTCAGAGTCTTATCTACACGTATCAGTGGTCCCATATTGCACCAACTGCACACGCCACACGCCATTACAGAACCTCCACCAGCTTGAACAGTCCCCTGCTTACATACCGGGACTATAGATTCATAAGTTTGTCTATACCCGTACACGTCCATCCGCGCGATACAATTTGAAACGAGATTCGTGCTACCAGGCAACATGTTTCCAGTCATCAACAGTCCAGTGAAGGGCCCAGCCGAGGTCTGAAAATTTGTGTCGTGCAGACATCAAAGGCACACGAGTGTGCCTTCGGCTCCGAAAGCCCATATCGATAATGTTTCGTTGAATGGTTCACATGCTGACACTTGTTGATGGCCCAGCAGTGAAACCTGCAGCAGTTTGTTCAAAAATGGCTCTAAGCACTATGGCATTTAACTTCTGAGGTCATCAGTCTCCTAGACTTTGAACTATTTAAACCTGACTAACCTAAGGACATCACACACATCCACGCATGAGGCAGGATTCGAACCTGCGACAGTGACAGCCACGTGGTTCCGAACTGAAGCGCTTGGAATCGCTAGGCTGCAGCGGCCGGCGCAGCAGTTTGTGGAAAAGTTGCACTTCTGTCACGTTGAACGATTCTCTTCAGTCGTCATTGGTCCAGTTCTTGCAGGATCTTTTTCCGGTCTCAGCTATGTCTGAGTTAACGTTTTACCGGATTCCTGATATTCACAGTACACTTGTGGAATTGTCGTACGGTCAAATTCCCACTTCATCGTTACTTCGGAGATACTGTGTGCCATCGCTTGTGCACCGACTGTAACATCGCGGTAAAATTCATTTAAATCCTGATAACCTACCATTGTAGCAGCAGTAACCGATCTAAAAACTGCGCCAGACACTTGTTTCTATTATACGCGTTGCCGACCATAGCGCCATATTCGGCCTGTTTACATATTTCTGTATTTGAACGCGAGTGCCTATATCAGTTTCTTTGGCGCTTAAGTGTATACTAGAATTCGAAGACAAAAGGATATAGTTCGTAAGTGTTTACAGTCAAAAATTGTTCTGAAAATATTTTATTTAGATTTTAACAAATTTTGATCCGATTCGGCCGATCTTACTCTACATAACATCTAGCCGATAAGACGTTTCGCCTCGATCTTGAATAAGAGAGGCCACAGATCAGGTACCTGTGGGGGAGACAGCCTCGGCGCGTCCTTGCCACAGTGGAGAGTGGGTCGTCTTGCGGCGTCCCTGGCGAGCGACTCCAGTGTCACAACGCCGGCTCATCTCATTACCTTAACGAGCCAAACTTTCCTCCGTGGGCCTTCAGCTACAAGGTTTCCGCAGTTTCCGGCTATTTTCATCCCAATGACACCTTTCGTCAAACTGTGCGCCCTTAACGCAATCCATTGAGGGCTGTCGAAATGCAATGCGAGTCATCATTCATACTTGCGCTATAAACGTACTTTTATAGGAGATTCTGCGTATTTGTTTCGCCCCGCTGAGCAATGAGCCCATAAGTAAATTGACCCACTTACAGAAACTTACAGCAACTTTCAAAAACTTTCAGAGATTTACCGTTATAACCGTAAGCTTTGAACGCTTGAGGTACGTTGTGAGCGTAAATTCTTTGCCTTGTACAAAAATTTGTTTATAAGCGACGATGCTAAATATGGCTATGCAGTTCGTTGTGAAGGCTGCCTTAGTAACTCACAAATATCCATTACGTATATAGTTACATAAGCCTGTGAAATTTTTCACAAACAGAAGTTTTTTTGTAGCTGCAACGCAGTATGTGCTCTCACAGCATCCTTCTTTTTTTCTCCCGTTACAGGTGGCGTAATTTCTTAGTGTTACTGTCGCAGTAGTGTCTATGCACAAGAAAAAACTATTTTGTGACGTCATGAAACACCGTCGATTACAGTTCCTGAATGTAGACTGAAGCCCCAAAGAAACTGGTGTAGGTATGCATACCCAGATACAGTGGTATGTAAACAGGCAGTCGCAACGCCTGTATGTGACAAGTGTCTGGCGCAGTTGTTGGATGGGTTACTGCTGCTACAATGGCAGGTTATCAAGATTTGAGTTTCAACATGATGCTGTCGTCGGCGCACGAGCGACAGGACACCGCATCTCCGAGCTAGCGACGAACTGGGGCTCTTTCCTACGACCATTTCACAAGTGTACCGTGAATGTCAGGAATCCGCTAGAACATCAAATCTGCGACATCGCTGAACCGGAAATAGATCCTGCAAGGGGACCAACGACGACTGAAGAGAATCGTTCAACGTGAGAGAAGTGCAGCCCTTCCGCAAATTGCTTCACATTTCAATCCTGGGCCACCAACAAGTGTCAGCGTGTGAACCGTTCAACGGAACATGATCGGTACGGGCTTTCGGAGCCCAAGCCCACTCGTGTAAACTCGATGACTGCACGACACACAGCCTTACGCCTCGCCTGGGCCCGTCAACATCGACATTCGGTTGTTTTACTGGAAACATGTTTCCTGGTCGGACGAGTCTCGTCTCAAACTTTATCGAGCAAACGGACGTGTACTGGTATGGAGACAACCTCATGAATCCATGGACTCTGCATGTCAGCAGGAGACAGTTCAAGCTAGTGGAGGCTCTGCAATGATGTGGGGCGTGCGCAGTTGGAATGATATGGACCCCGGATACGTAAGCATCCTGTCTGATCACCTGCATCCATTCATGTGCGTTGTGCATTGTGATGGACCTGGTCAGCTCCAGCTGGACAATGCGACACCCCACACGTCCAGACTGCTACAGAGTGGCTCAAGGAACACTCTTCTTAGCTCAAACACTTCTGCTGGCCACCAAACTCTCCGGACATGAACATGAATGAGCATACCTGAGATGTCTAACAATATGCTGTTCATAAGACATCTCCACCCCCTCGTACTCTTACGGATTTATGGACAGCTTGTACGATTCATGGTGGCAGTTCCCTCCAGCACTACTTCAGACATTATTCGAGTCCATGCCACGTTATGTTTCGGCACTTCTGCGTGCTGGCGTGGACCCTACACGCCATTAGGCAGGTAATAATTTTCAGAAAGAGTGACAAATAAAACTCACTGAAGACAGCACAGAAAGTGATGAAACATATTCGGGTATAAGAAAAAAAAATCGAATTGTCTAGCATTAGGTGTATTTGCTCTCTAAAATTCTCTCAGCAAGCAATGGAAAGTAGGAAGTATTACAAAATCTAATTCTTTACCACGAATACTTTAATCGGATGGTATCAGTTCCTTCGATTTTCTTTAGTAATTATTTATCATTTGTGGAGATTTAAGGAATAATGGATATTTTGTCCCAGTCTTTGTGTCTCGTTACGATGATACATTCCTGCAGACGGCAGTATCGTCAGCGAATAGTTCGATAATTCCGTAGTTTTCTTGATCATAGCCTATGAATCGTATATAGTGAGAACATCTGAAGCCCAATATTGCGTAAAAGGATCTGTTAGTCAAATACTGATCGACTCAATCAGATACCTTTGAAGATTCTATGATCGTATTTTGGTTAGTAGTCGACGACGCTGTAAAGTGTTTTGAACGCCTTCGGAAATCTAGAAATGACGGAAAGTACCTGTTAATCTGAACATATTGTTTGCAACAGACGGAATTACCACCGCCGTGCCCAGGTCGATAGACCAGTTTCTGTGGAATCACCGACGTCGAGAACCGACGGGAGTGGTCAGTATTTGGAAGGGTGACTGTAGGAGTACGCTCGCGCTGTTGACAAATTTCCCTTTGCCCTTATGGCAGAGGAGGCAGGAGGGCTGGTGATGTACGGTCACAGGTTAGCAGTTTTTGCGCCAGTGTCTTGGGTTCAATTCAAACCTCCCCTCACTGCCTCGTGAAGTGGGCGCAGGCGGCACTGTTGATGGGAACATTATGCCTGGAGGCCCCTTGGTGCTCTACGAGAGGAGTATGATATTTTCCGTAAACGGGTTTCAACCCAGAACTACATTTTCACTCAGCAGCGGAGTGTGCGCTGACATGAAACTTTCTGGCAGATTAAAACTGTATGTCGGACCTAGACTCGAACTCAGGACCTCAACCCCTCCCTCCTCCAACACAAACGTGCAATCGTGTCACTAACATCAGAAATGCTCCTATCATAGCACAAAAAACGCGATATTTGTAACAGGTGGTGGGTTTGGGGAGAAGTGATAAATGAACCACCTCCCCACCCAGAAAAAAGATTTTTTAGCTTCCCCATCCCCATCCCCCTCTGGAACAAATAATTTATGCTCGCCAGCCATGACATACGTACATTCTTTACTTCTTTTTCTGAGTCATCCGTTTTCTGACTGGTTTGATGCGACCCGTCACGAATTTCCCCCCCCCCCCCCCCCCCCCCTGCGTCAACCTCTTCAGCTAAGAGTAGCACTTGCTATCTACGTCCTCAAACATTTGCTGGATGTATTAAAATCTGTGTCTTTCCCTAGTTTTTACCCTCTAAGGCTCCCCCCAGTACCATGGAAGTTACTACCTAATGTCTTCGCAGATGTCCTACCGTCCTATCCATTCCTCTTGTCAGTGTTTTCTATAAATTCCTTTCTTCGTTGATTCTCATTCCTTACCTTATCAGACCACTTAATTTTCAGGATTCTCATGTAGCACAACATAACTGCTTCGATCCTCTTTTTTTCGGTTTTCTCACAGACCATGATTCATTACCGTACAGTGCTGTGCTCCAAACATTCTCAGAAATTTCTTCCTCAAATTAAAGGCCTATGTTTGATACTAGTAGACTTTTCTCGACAAGAAATGCCCTATTTACCAGTGTTAGTCTGATTCTGATGTCCTCCTCGCTCCGTCCGTCATGGGTTATTTTGCCGCCTAGTTACCAAAATTCCTTAACTTCATCTACTTCGTGATCACAAATTATGATGTAAAGTTTTTCACTGTTCTCATTTCTGCTACTTCTCACAACTTTTGTCTTTCTTCGATTTACTCTCAATCCATATTCGGTACTCATTAGACTGTCCATTCCATTCCGCAAATCCTTTAATTCTCCTTCACTTTGCTTTACTAAAGCCGGCGGACCTTCTGGATTTTGGGAGCAGGATCAGGGACCCTAACCTATAAATTTCAAGACGCAGATGTGCCAACACCTTGCATTTAAGATAGCTTACCGCTCTGGGGAATTGGGTTAACTCATGAAAAAGCGCGAATATGTCAAGATGCTTTGATTCAAGTGTCTTTGAAACTGCTAGACAAGTCTAAAAACAAGTTCACTTTTGTTACATCCCTAACTCAGCGCAAGAAATATTCGCCTTTTTGTGCTGTAGTAGGAGCATTTGTTTCATCCTCGTTCCCATCTTTTTCTACTCTACCATAATATTGATGTTAAAGTGCTCTCGAGTGACCGCTGATCCGGTATGTGTTTTTGTCTTTCGAACACTGTTGCTTATAATGGATAAAGCTTTCACAAAACAACAGGACGACCATGAATTGCATGTATTTGTCTACCTTATTACAAAATTTGAACCGATTTGGACAAGTTTGAAACAAAGAAGCTGCGCGCATAAGAAAGAAAACCTCACAAAACATGTTTTTTGGAAGCAAAATCGGAATGAAGTTAGCTTTCCCAAAGCGAGTTTTCAATTTACGTGCTAAATTTATCTCGACTTTTCTACACAGTGTCTCGACAACGGAAAGGATTATTGGATGGAAAAAAATTCGTTTTGACTTATCCATTTATCTACCTTCCTTCAAAGATTGAATCGATACATGCAGTTTTAAAGTGTAGAAGTGGTACCTCCCAGAAAACGTGTCTTTTGCACTTAAAATCCAAATTAAGACTTTTTCTACCTCAGACCAAGGACCGATACACCGGTGGAACAAATTTGAACTATCACTCTCGATCCAGACCGGATTTATTCAAGGGTGACTGGTTTTGTACGTAAAATCCGAACGGTGCACATACAAATTGTGCCATTCTGCCCTTCGCTGAGCATTAATTTCGGACCAGTTTAAGTAATTTTGTAAAACGACTTAATCTATTCACACAATCTGCCTCGGCGCCAGCTCCAGTTCTTCGTTCAAACCTTGCTTAATATACTGTAACGTAGCTGCAGTAAGACAGGTAATTTTCGAATGGATATACACTCCTGGAAATGGAAAAAAGAACACATTGACACCGGTGTGTCAGACCCACCATACTTGCTCCGGACACTGCGAGAGGGCTGTACAAGCAATGATCACAGGCACGACACAGCGGACACACCAGGAACCGCGATGTTGGCCGTCGAATGGCGCTAGCTGCGCAGCATTTGTGCACCGCCGCCGTCGGTGTCAGCCAGTTTGCCGTGGCATACGGAGCTCCATCGCAGTCTTTAACACTGGTAGCATGCCGCGACAGCGTGGACGTGAACCGTATGTGCAGTTGACGGACTTTGAGCGAGGGCATATAATGGGCATGCGGGAGGCCGGGTGGACGTACCGCCGAATTGCTCAACACGTGGGGCGTGAGGTCTCCACAGTACATCGATGTTGTCACCAGTGGTCGGCGGAAGGTGCACGTGCCCGTCGACCTGGGACCGGACCGCAGCAACGCACGGATGCACGCCAAGACCGTAGGATCCTACGCCGTGCCGTAGGGGACCGCACCGCCACTTCCCAGCAAATTAGGGACACTGTTGCTCCTGGGGTATCGGCGAGGACCATTCGCAACCGTCTCCATGAAGCTGGGCTACGGTCCCGCACACCGTTAGGCCGTCTTCCGCTCACGCCCCAACATCGTGCAGCCCGCCTCCAGTGGTGTCGCGACAGGCGTGAATGGAGGGACGAATGGAGACGTTTCGTCTTCAGCGATGAGAGTCGCTTCTGCCTTGGTGCCAATGATGGTCGTATGCGTGTTTGGCGCCGTGCAGGTGAGCGCCACAATCAGGACTGCATACGACCGAGGCACACAGGGCCAACACCCGGCATCATGGTGTGGGGAGCGATCTCCTACACTGGCCGTACACCACTGGTGATCATCGAGGGGACACTGAATAGTGCACGGTACATCCGAACCGTCATCGAACCCATCGTTCTACCATTCCTAGACCGGCAAGGGAACTTGCTGTTCCAACAGGACAATGCACGTCCACATGTATCCCGTGCCACCCAACGTGCTCTAGAAGGTGTAAGTCAACTACCCTGGCCAGCAAGATCTCCGGATCTGTCCCCCATTGAGCATGTTTAAGACTGGATGAAGCGTCGTCTCACGCGGTCTGCACGTCCAGCACGAACGCTGGTCCAACTGAGGCGCCAGGTGGAAATGGCATGGCAAGCCGTTCCACAGGACTACATCCAGCATCTCTACGATCGTCTCCATGGGAGAATAGCAGCCTGCATTGCTGCGAAAGGTGGATATACACTGTACTAGTGCCGACATTGTGCATGCTCTGTTACCTGTGTCTATGTGCCTGTGGTTCTGTCAGTGTGATCATGTGATGTATCTGACCCCAGGAATGTGTCAATAAAGTTTCCCCTTCCTGGGACAATGAATTCACGGTGTTCTTATTTCAATTTCCAGGAGTGTATAAACTGCCGCCGCTCCAGGGTAAACCAAAAACGATTCACCCCATGTTTCTAGCTCATGTAGGAACCGAGGACCAAGACCGGATACAATGACGCACACATATCTCATATGTTCCGAAATAAAGGTGCCTGCCGGCAACAAGGATAGGGAAAAGCTTTCAGTTAGGCGTCTGAATTGTCCTACGGGGTTTCCCAGCCATTCATGCCGCACCACTTTACTTTCACTAATCAGAGGAGGCAGAATTGGCATTCACCAATGAAGCTCAATAGCTAGCAAGTCCACTACAGGTAAATGGCCTTCGTGTTCGCAGTCCAGCAACTGCACTGTCGCCGAGGGAAAAAATACACAATGCATTTCGTGACAAACAGAAACGAGCCAGCTTGCTTTACTAATGCACTATTGTCTTGGCGTGTTAATGCGCGATTTTGTTTCGCGTTTGAAATAAGCCCGTGTATTGCGGCAATTTTTACCACAGTCGATCAGCGAGCAGTTTATTACTGACGTTTAGCACTCTTGGGCACCGATTTTTCCTTGTATCTAGAAAAGAGCGTAGATTACTCCGGTTTATAGAGGGGGCACACAGGTTTTAGACCAGTACAGCTGGCGTCCTCCAGTTACAGTATGCTGAGGCAATTTCTGAACTCATTCACATATGACACTCTTGGACGGAAACATTCTTTTAAAGAATCGGTATGGGTTCAGGAACAACTTCTCGTGTAAACACAGTTTCTTCTGTTCACACACAATATTTTGCAGACAGTAGATGCAGGTGAACAGGTAAACTGAGTGTTTTACATTTTAATAAAGCATTCGACCGTGCGCGCACAGTCCTATTGGCAAGATGAATATTTTATCAACAGAACCCATTACGTTATACTGGGAGGCGAATGTTCGACAAGACGACTGGCCTTTCCAGTGTGCCCTAAGAAACCGTGGTAGGATCCCGAATTTTCTCATTATCCACAAACGATTTATCAAGTGGGATTATCAGCATTTTTCCACTTGGAGTGACAAAGAGCAACTACCTTTAAATTGTAGAAATGGAAAGGTTCAACCTCTGGCAGCAATACAGACATGACAACGAAGGAGCATGCCGTGAATGATGTCATCAATCTCATGATGAGGCAATAACGCTCGTTCCTCCTGCAGAGCTGCTCGCAAGTCTTGCGGAGTGCTTGGTGGAAGCTGACGTAATGCATACCGTCTCCCCGTGAATCCCAGACTTGCTCTATGCCATGGGATTCAAATGGGGAGAACGAGTAGGCTACGCCACCGGTGCAATATCTTCCGTTTCCAAGAAAACATCAACCACACATACTCTCTGAGGTCGAGCATTATCGCCCACCAATACGAAGTCTGGACTCACAGCACATCGCAACAAACGAGTGGCATCAACGTTCGATACCACACTTGTTAGGGGTTGCAGTTATCGACCGCGGTCCGTACTAGTATCGCTGGACCCGCGAGTCGAGACTGCAACAAGTTTCTAGCGTGCGCTGAGCCACTCTTGCTCGGGACGTCAAGTAGGAAAGTAGCATAGCCTTCAGCTGATAGGAAGCAGCCTCTAACAACGCGCTTAGTTAAAGTATGGCCTATGTGATGCCTCTATAGCACTCTGTTTGTAATTACATTCGCCCTGACTAGGAAGACTCCTGTACCACCAGATAAGAACAATAAATTATTTTTTACCAATGACTTCTATTTATTTTAGTCGTTGTAGACCCATACCACGCATCCACCTGCTTATCAATCTTACTGACAAACCTGCTGTATATGCAAGAAGAGATCTGTATGTTTCTATCATTGACACTGGCGACGATTCGTTCGTCGTCATCATAACAGAACGCAGATGAGCTCCCAAGATCTCGTCAGGATATTTGATAGCAGTTAAATCTTGCTAATTCGCCAGTACAATTTCGTGAAGAGGTTTTCGTGTAGTCAACATAATCCCTCCCCACACCATTAGGGATCTTGCTCGATATCGGTCTCTTTCCTCAAAGTTTGGGTACCGAAACGGAGTTCCACGTTCCCTCCAGATGCGAATCCGTTGAGAATCACGTTCCAGAAGAAATCGGGGCCCACCTGTGAAAAGAACATTGGCCCACTGTTAGACCGCGTGGCATGCCGACGATTCCACTCTAGACGTTCCCTTCTGTAAAGTCGCGTCAGAGGTAAGCAAACAGCAGGTTTCTGACAATAAAGCCCACACTGCTAAATCTTCTGTACACCGTTTGCCTCGATACAAGAAGCCACTGGATGCTGCGTGGTCAGATGCCAGTTGCCGTGCACTTCTAAGGCGGTACCTTCGTGCCCTTGCAACCAAGTAACGGTCCTCTCTTTCTGATGTCAGAAATTGTCGGCCCTGCCCTGGTCTTCGGGATACAGTTTTGGTCTCTATAAACTGTCGCCACTTCCGATAAACAGAAAGATTCACATCGGGCCATATCAGTTTGCGACCGTCCTGCTTCCATCTTCCTATGGCCCTCCATCGCAGATAGTCTGGTAGGCGTCTTCTCTGTGCCATACTACACCGTCTGTGACTGTGTACACAGCACTTGTGGATGAGGGACTACCCGACAAACACTACTCCGTTTGATAGACGCCGTGATGTCATCGTTGGACCGTTGACCGGAATGCCACCTACCGTGCAGAACACAAGCGTAAGGACATCTGCATGACGGTTCGTATGATTATATTGTGAATTAGACACAGAACGGGGAAATAGCGGTTTGTTGCTTTAATTTTGGATACCATTGTATTACACTGACACTGTGTAAGCCGTAGTTGGCAAGCCTTTTTTAGTACTGCTATTCGGTTACTTAGCTATATTCCGAAAAGAGCAGTTCCGTCGTACGCTGACTGAACACATTTGGTAAGTACGCAAATTTACTGTAGCAGTGTCGTCTCCTTTGTGTCATACCCGGTACACAACCTTCTCTGTCTTTAATGTTTTACAGGTACGAGATTTCGTTTTGCTGGGTTGTTGTTGTTCTTGTTGTTGTTGTCTTCAGTCCTGAGACTGGTTTGATGCAGCTCTCCATGCTACTCTATCCTGTGCAAGCTTCTTCATCTCCCAGTACTTACTGCAGCCTACATCCTTCTGAATCTGCTTAGTGTATTCATCTCTTGGTCTCCCTCTACGATTTTTACCCTCCACGCTGCCCTCCAATACTAAATTGGTGATCCCTTGATGCCTCAGAATACGCCCTACCAACCGATCCCTTCTTCTAGTCAAGTTGTGTCACAAATTTCTCTTCTCTCCAATTCTGTTCAGTACCTCCTCATTAGTTATGTGATCTACCCATCTAATCTTCAGCCTTCTTCTGTAGCACCACATTTCGAAAGCTTCTATTCTCTTCTTGTCCAAACTATTTATCGTCCATGTTTCACTTCCATACGTGGCTACACTCCATACAAATACTTTCAGAAACGACTTCCTGACACTTAAATCAACACTCGATGTTAACAAATTTCTCTTCTTCAGAAACGCTTTCCTTGCCATTGTCAGTCTACACTTTATATCCTCTCTACTTCGACCATCATTAGTTATTTTGCTCCCCAAATAGCAAAACTCCTTTACTATTTTAAGTGTCTCATTTCCTAATCTAATTCCCTCAGCATCACCCAACTTAATTCGACTACATTCCATTATCCTCGTTTTGCTTTTGTTGATGTTCGTCTTATAACCTCCTGTCAAGACACTGTCCATTCCGTTCAACTGCTCTTCCAAGTCCTTTGCTGTCTCTGACGGAATTACAATGTCACCGACGAACCTCAAAGTTTTTATTTCTTCTCCATGGACTTTAATACCTACTCCGAATTTTTCTTTTGTTTCATTTGCTGGGTATCGGTCTCTTTATTTCTCTGTGCTAAGCGGTATAGATTAGTTCATTTGTCATTTTCGTACTTAAGGTTCAGACAAATCATTTTTAATTCTGTACTGGAGTAACAGATTTATAAATAGCTCTTATGCGTGTGATCTGCTGCATCCAAGCCAGATATTGTCACTTTCTTCTAGTCACAATGTGAAATTTACAATATTTAAAATAGTTATTTCGTTTTACGGATATACATTTGAACACAAAGATACTAAAATGTAGATTGTAAATAAATCACAGAAGGATTGACATATATGGTAGTCAGTGTACAATACTTGATATCTCAACATCTATCAGCAACTAGGAGCACCTGTGCCAAATTTTGACGGAACTGTGTATCAAACGACGTCGAAGTTGAAGTATTCCCTAGTGCAAGTTCAAATGTAAAAAGCTGTAACTTCGAATTGGACTGATGTTAGGTGACCCAGAGTAACTATTTACAAGTGTATAAATACATCTATCCCAAGTGGTAGTTGAAACTGAGTTATAAAACGACCAAAGTCACCTGTTTCACTCGCAGCACACAAAAAACGAGAAAACCAGGAGTGTAACGGAACGTCAACACCGAATTTCCGACGAGATTTTCGGTAAAAACTGTAAGTAAACAACTATGTTGCGCTTCGTGTTTTCCTTTGAAAACATTGTAATACTTTCGTATATGAGCGTAAATTGCAATTAAAACTGAATATATACCGTAGTGCAGGGCAGTAGTGAAAGCGTTACAATGGGAGTACACTAAGTTACTCAGCGCTCACGATAATGGACTGTAGCACAAGGCGAAAATATTCACTGGAGAATATTTTTGTGCATTTACAGCTTACGCAGGAACAGGTCTCGCTAGTTAACCTTCTGCACTGCACGAAGGTTGTTCGTTTCGCGGCCGTTGTGAAAGGAGCAAGTTTTCCAACTTGTTCCTACAAAGTGAGCAGAGATAATCGGCTCACAAGTTGCAGCCAAGATAGATCGAGACACCTGCGGAGTGGGCAGCTGCTTGATGTTTCCCACACAGTCAGCTACTCAGAATACACGCTGGTATTTGCATTGAACATTTGTCGAACTAATATACCACTGATCAGCCGACCTACTATCGATATAAACTCGTACAGGTGATAGCAGCGTCCCCTGGTGAGGAACGACTGCTAATCAGACACGCGGACTGTGCATGTAATATTGTAAGTGAGCGTGCTGTCTGTGTGTAGAATACGATCTATTTGAGCTTGACCGAGAGCAAATTGTGATGGCCCGGAAGCTCGGCAGCAGCATTTCTGGAACTGCACCACTTGTCGCGTGTTCTGGGAGTGCTTTGGTGTCATTTCAACACATGGTGAGACTAAGTTGAAACCACATCCTGATGTCGTGGGTCTGGGCGGCCACCCATCATTACAGATATCGAACATCGGAGGCTGCGCAGTCTGGTACAACAGGACAGGCTGAGAACTGTGGCGAAAGTAACATGAGATTTTAATGCTGGACAGAGTAGAAGTGCGTCTGAACCCATAGCTCACCGAACACTGCTATTGATGGACCTACGCAGCGGACGACCCTTGCATATGCCAATGTTAACACCATCGAATTGGAAACTACGACTGAGATGGACACGTGACCATCGGTCCTGGTTGTTGCCTACGGGAGGGCGCGAATCCATCGTTTTCCAGAGAAACAGCTCCTTGACACTAGTACTATGGGACAGAGAGAACCTGGTGGCGGTTATATTATGCCTTGAGGAACATACTCGTGGTCGAATGGAGCTCGTGCACGCCACCATGACTGCCAAGAAGTAACATACACTGGTTGCAGAAGACGCACACCCCTTCATGACAGTAATGTTTTCCAACGGCAGTGGCATTTTTCAGCAAAATTGTGCGTCATGTCACAAGGCTAAGAGTGTGGTGGAATGGTTCAAGGAACACAGTAGCAACAAGTTCCAATTGATGTGATTGCCCCCCACCCAGTTGGCCAGATCTGAACCCAGTCGAACACATCTGGGATGAGATTGAACGTGGCGTTAGAGCTTATCGCCCCTCTCCCCAGAATTTACACGAGTTAGGTGACTTGTGGGTGCAGATGTGGTACCAACTCTCTCCAGCAACCTACCAAGGCCTCCTTGCTTCCATGTCACTACATGTCGCCGCTGTTACTTTGTCAAAGCTGGATAAATCGGCTATTACGTAGGTGGTCATAATGCTCTGGCTGATCACTACAAACAGCATAAATCAATGGCATGCCACTGACGATTGCATTATTGTAATCACAAAATCTATATGAAGACGGGCACAATACGCCTATACCGGTAATGACATTAAAATAAAACGAAAAAGCATATGTTCCTGCTTGCGTTCTACAGCAACAGTAAGCAGATTTTGCCACTTTTCATGGCTGTTACGGTGATAACCTCTAAAGAAATTTGATTTCAAGCAACAACAAAAAATTGTATTTCCTTATCCTTCCCATTTATCTCTATAGGGCAGTTGGCGTGTGGAATTAATCGCCCATTGGACTGCCACTGACCTTGTAACAGAAGTGCTAAGACGTAAACTACAGTATGGCTGCGGTAAGTCCCACCTAACCCAGGTATCGACCGGTGGCAGATAATAAGTATGCAGCTCTTAATGCGTTGGCAGCAGCCGGGAGGTATCGACTGTCTACAGATCCAGAAGAGCGTTGGGAATTTGTGTTAGTTTGCATTAAAATTTATAATTATGTCTGAGAATGAGGGAATCTTGACAAGAGATAGTCACATATTCACTGGCGACCGCTGGTTGTGACGGGGAAACGGTGCCTCTTTCTCACTAAGGAGTAAGTGGTGATTGTTTAACGCTATCTCCTACTAAACCTTAAGCGGTCTCTGTTGCGTATGATGTGATTCAAAAATAACTTCTACAGACTTTGGTGACAGCTTCTGAGACGCCATGCTAAACCGACAGGACAGGTTGTTAGAATTGTGGAAAGGGGCCAAAATGAGCAGCTGTCAGTTACACTCGAACACATATAACTTTATTTATTTGACCAAACATTACACTACAAATTCTTGAACTTAGTTATCGGCTGAAAACGCCACACTATCTTATGCCTTAAGGGCACAACCACTGTAATTTAAAATAAGCGGCTAAAAGCCATTAACTCAAAATTCAGACAACAAAGTGAATATTTAGAGGGCAGAAGACCTCACGTTAAGTAAGTTCTACAATTTGGCTGAAGGCCCGAAATATAATACTTGAAAAGCAAACAACCTTAACTTAAAGATGGCTGAAGGCCTATGATTTAAGACTCAAGGTAAAATAAAGTAACACACACAAGGCAGAAGGCCTTATCTTCAATTAGGCGGAAGGTTCCAAACAGTCTGATGCTCGAAAGGCAAAGATCCTTAATTTGAAAACGGCTGAAAGCTCCATGACTTAAAACTCGAGGTAAAATAAATTTAAACAACAAAGTCGTATCTTAAATTAGGTTGCACAAAGGCCCCAAACAGTCTAACACTTGACGAGCAAGGAATTTTAAATTTAAAGCGGATGAAGGCCCATGACTTAAAACAATTCAACTTTAATTCAAAACCATCGGCTAAGAGCCATACAAATATACACAACAGAAAATATGAAAAAGCGGTGCAACTAACGGAGCTCAGAAGTTTCGGGGGTTGGCCAGCACTTGAAACACTAACGATCAATCAGGTGAGACAGGCAGTCAGCCCAACCATTCTCGATCCGACGACAACCCAACCAACACAGTCAACAGACACACCGACAAGGTAACTTGAGCTCCACTCGACCAGCACACAACCGGAAGTTCAATGCAAAACGTAAAAGTCATGGATGCCCAAAACCAAGCATACATTAAGCTGTCAAACTACACACCGTGTTGGACAGCGACAATACGGTGAGGACACTGCCTGAATTTACGTCAACGGCCAGGGCAGGTAACTGGAACGTTAACGGCCACAAGGAAGAAAATTTCGCTGGTGCACTTCAATTGCAAATAACCAAATGCAGTTAGACTCCACCAGACGGTAGCTAAACCTTCGCCAACTCGAACACACACTTTGTAAGTCGTGGCCTGTGTGGCCGTGCGGTTCTAGGCGCTACAGTCTGGAACCGAGCGACCGCTACGGTCGCAGGTTTGAATCCTGCCTCGGGCATGGATGTGTGTGATGTCCTTAGGTTAGTTAGGTTTAAGTAGTTCTAAGTTCTAGGCGACTGACGACCTCAGAAGTTAAGTCGCATAGTGCTCATAGCCATTTGAACCATTTATCCCAACAGCCAACAACGAGAATCAGATGGCACAATGTGAACAGTCTTGACTTTCTGATAAATTAAATTCAAACTCAACTTTTGTGTCAAGGGTCGGTGATTCACGGATCTCATAGCAACGGGAACAGCCCCTCACAGTCCGACACTATGTAGAGACCGCCAGCGGGCCCGGCCAAAGTATGCCCCGCGGAAGTTTCGTCCAGCCCCACGCCAACTGACTGACTGCCACACATCAGGACGAAGACAGCAGTGAAATAACTGAGTAGTCGAGATCACAAGCTACACACAGTTTCACGAACACTTGCATGAAGGCCTAAGACAATATTAAGGGCAGCGACTGCAATAACAAGGACTAATCATCAGTCAGCACACGCAGGCAACCCATAAGCGACCACCGGCCAACTTACACTTCGTCGAACAGGACGATCGACCAACGACCAACCAAGGTTAAAAAATGGTTCAAATGGCTCTGATCACTATCGTACTTAACATCTGAGGTCATCAGTCCCCTAGAATTAGAACTACTTAAACCTAACTATCGTAAGGACATCACACACATCCATGCCCGAGGCAGGATTCGAACCTGCGAACGTAGCAGCAGCGAGGTTCCGGATTGAAGTGCCTAGAACCGCTCGGCCACAACGGCCAGCCCAACCAAGGTAGTCCGCATTCAAATTATATGTATCAGCAACCGTCGGGCGAGTCAAGGCTGTCCGGACCTCACTGCAGCCGCGCCCTGACTGAACTTCCGCTGCGTCCTAAGTCAAACACTGCCAGATCCGAATTGCACTGCTAGCGCCTCCCATCTCACAGGCAGATCCGAACTCACTCCAAACACATGACAGCCGGGAAGTAATAGCAGTCAGCAAAGATAACACGCCAAGACTTATATCGATAAGCGCCGCTTCTGCCGCTCACAAGCAGGAAAGGCGGCAACTCAGTGACACCAGTAATTGAAATTAACACAACGAGGTGGTAGTACACTAAAAACAGGATGTCAAATGAGATATGGCACGAGCACGAGCCGCGCACGGCTCAGGTTCCTCACACCAACAAAACATACCCACTGTATAAACATACAGGGTGTTGGGGAGTACAGATATTGTGATCACTGGTACTGTAATATTTCTCTGCATCTAGTCTTCAAATAAACGCATTACATAATTTTCTACCTGATGTTTTCTGCATGGTCGTAGCTGCTCCGTGAAGTCCACTACGCCTGTCAGTATGGCGCCCATGCACCCACTCTTCAGTACCAGACCTTCTGCCCAAGGGAAAATAAACATTGTTATGTAAACTAGAGTTTGGGAGTTGGGGGGTGGGGGGAGGGGGGGGAGGGGGGAGGGGGGGGGGGAGAAAGGGAAGGAACTAATATCATCTGCAACGGGACTTTAGGCAGAATCAGCGGCGACGAGTGAAAATGTGTGCCGCACGGGGACTAGAACCCGTGATCTCCTACTTACTTCTAGCGCCACCTATGCGCAGTACCCAGATAAGTGGCGCAAGGTGGAAATGTAAGTCGGCCAGGGACCGTGCCGATATAGTCAGCGCATCTGTGATAAACACTGTGTCGGGTTGGTGCAGTGGGTAACGAAACTGCCTCGTAACCAGGAGATCCCGAGTTCGAGTCCTCGTTCGGCACACATTATCACTCGTCGCTGCTGACTCCGCATGAAGTCTCGTTGCAGCTCGTATCATTAGTTAGTTCCTTCCCTTTATTTTCCTTTCTCTCCCCTCCACCTCACTATCGGACATCTTCAAAAGAACAGACACCGCGCATTCGTAGAATTAATGACTTGCTCGTGCTGTATGTACCTGAAAGGTGCTAACCAACCTAAAAGTCTGCTACTCTATTTAAGATATAAACTATTTATTGCATATACAAATCGAAATATACTCCACGGACACTTAATTGAAACCATTTGAACAGCATTACCAGCAATTAATCTAATTTTTATTGCATTACCTCATAATAGTTATAATTATTAGCCTTCACATGAAGTAAATACTTACGTAGTGTTGCTCAGTGCACTGTCCTCAGTCATAAGTAGAAGTACCTGCACTGATACCCTTAACACCCCATACGTCCCATATTGCTTTATTTAGGAGTTAGTAATTACAGCTTACCTTCAATGTGTAGAAGAGATGGAATTAGTAAACACATATGGTATAGTCTACATGCTAGCTCAACAGTACCGCCTGAACGCCAGCATCTGTTTACAATTAATGTGTGCGTTGTGATTGTCTGGTAGGTCTACATCTACTTCTACAGGATTATTCTGCTATTTACAATAATGTGCCTGGCAGGGGGTTCAATGAACCCCCTCCAAGCTATCTCTCTACCGTTCCACTCTCGTACGACGCGCGGGAAAACGAGCACTTGAATTTTTCTGTGCGAGCCCTGATTTCTCTTATTTTATCGTGATGATCGTTTCTCCCTATGTACATAGGAGCCAACAGAATGTTTTCGCAATCAGAGGAGAAAACTGGCGATTGAAATTTCTTTAGAGGATACCGTCAAAACGAAAAACGCCTTTGTTTTAATGATTGTCACTCCAATTCATATATCACGTCTGTGGCACTATCTCCCCTTTTTCGCGATAATACGAAAAGAGCCGCCCTTCTTTGCACTTTTTCGGTGTCATCCGTCAGTTCCACCTAATGCGGACCCAACACCACACAGCAATACTCCAGGACAAGCGTGGTGTAAACAGTCTCTTTGGTACACCTGTTGCACCTTCTAAGTGTTCTTCCAATGAATCGCAGTCTTTTGTCTGTTCTAGCCACAACATTATATAAGTGATCGTTCCAGTTTAGGTTATTTGTAACTGTAATCCCTAAGTATTTAGTTGTATTTACAGCTTTCAGGTCCATATGTTCTAGCAGTACTTTTTGAAGGTGCTGTCTACATGGACTTCATTCAAAACGCCGGTCGGTGTGCCCGAGCGGTTCTAGGCGCATCAGTCTGGAACCACGCGACCGCTACGGTCGCAGGTTCGAATCCTGCCTCGGGCATGGATGTGTTTGATGTCCGTAGGTTAGTTAGGTTTAAGTAGTTCTAAGTTCTAGGGGACTGATGACCTCAGCAGTTAAGTCCCATAGTGCTCCGAGCCATTTGAACCATTCATTCAAAACACTTACTACAAGATGCGCCTTCGTAAATGAGAATAAATATGTGATCTGTACATCATGTAACTCCAGCACATTTAGATTCATTGTTCGAGATGTACTGGCACTACCATGGCGTATGGGTAGGCAGAGAAGAACCATTTCCATGACCCTCACGTTTTCCCGATCTACTTCCTTCGGGCTTTCCTCTCTGGATAATGTTACACAACTGATACATGGAGCACACAACCCGGATACAGAAACTCTTCATTGTTGTGTCGTGGAAGCCTGCGAAAGCATTCCACAGTGTCAAGCAGAAATTGAAAGGTTCCGACAGGTCATGATTTGGCGACAGAGAACATTTTGAAGGTTTATAACGAATTTCTGAGCTAACACTTAGAACCTGAAAATGTGTAACAATGCGTTGAACTAAGGAGTTTTGGGCATATTTTTATATGAATTTCAATTCTGAAGAAAATGGTGTGAGCGTCTCGGCAGAATGAACTGCTGCAGACTGCCTTATAAAGTCAGAAGTTACAATCCGGTAGGCCGAAGACGTCTGGGAGGACCAAAGGAGAGATGGGTGCCGTAACAGGCCAAGGCCCAATAAAGTGACGGAGAAGGGGAAGAAAGAGAAGGACCTATCTCCGATGATTGTAAAAGTACTGGAAGATATCCAGGCGACAACCACCAAATGATGGAAATTTACAAAATTTTCGGCGTGAAGCATTTTGCCTCTATATTTTACATCTGTACTTGAACTCAGGGCCGCGCGGGGTAGCCGTGCGGTCTACGGGCGTCTTGTCACGGTCCGCGCGGCTCACCCCGTCGGGGGTTCGAGTCCTCCCTCGGGCGTGTGTGTGTGTGTGTGTGTGTGTGTGTGTGTGTGTGTGTGTTTTTGTCCTTAACGTAAGTTAAAGTTAGATTAAATAGTGTGTAAGCTTAGGGACCTATGACCTCAGTAGTTTGGTCCCATAAGACCTTACCACAAATTTCCAAGAAAATTGGAACTCAGTTGAACGTAGTACACGTCAGCTTAGCAGAGTTTATGGACGATCTGTTGATATTCAAATACTTTGAACAATCGTGGTACGTGTTTGTAGGTAATATGTGACCGTCCAGTCCATTCTCTAACCGGAACATCTTATGATTATTTGCTTAATAGTGGAAGGTATGATGAATACTGGTTTAGTATCGTGTTTTGGTGCTTTATTGTTTACACAGAGCATTAAATAACCGAAACAAATTCTGTCAAAGAAAGTCAGTCTTATATTTAGACTAGGGACTTAACATCTGAGGTCATCAGTCCCCTAGAACTCAGAACTACTTAAACCTAATTAATCTAAGGACATCACACATCACTCACATCCAAGTACGAGGCAGGATTCGAACCTGCGACCGTAGCAGTGACGCGGTTCCGGAGTGAAGCGTCTAGAACCGCTCGGCCACCGCGGCCGGCAGACTACTGTCTTAATCTTGTAATATCGATAAGCTTAATTTCCATTTTCAATTCTTCCTACGAAAATCTGATTTTACGAGAGGACACTATACACTGAGAAATGCACAATAAACATTCAGTAATGATCTCTTTCACCAATTAATGAAGATTAACTGTCCCATCACAGAATACTTCTCCGGTATGTGGTGCCCACACCGAATAAAGACTAACAGCGGTTACTGAACGTATAAAAATAACTGCAGCACGCGAGCGCGAAGATTTTTCTGACCCACAGAGAGCTTTACAGACACGTAGAAAACCCTCACATGACGAACACCTGAAGATAGATGACGATTATTCCGCGGCACAGTACTTAAAAAGTAACAAGAACCAGCATTAAATGAGGAGTCTAGGAATATTCAACCCCCTACGTATCGCTCCCCTAAGGACCGCGAAGCAAGATCAGATTAATTGCCAGTTCGCACATATTCATTTAAAGTAATAAATAATTCTTCCCACGCTCCAAACCGGATAAAACGGGAAGAGCCCTGAAAAGCAGTACAATAACAAACACCCTGTGCCATGTTCTTAACAGCGATTTGCAGCATGTAGATGCAGAATGGTTCAAGTGGCTCTGAGCACTATGGGACTTAACTACTGAGGTCATCAGTTACCTAGAACTTAGAACTACTTAAACCTAACTAAACTAAGGACATCACACGCATCCATGCTCGAGGCGGGATTCGAACCTGCGACCGTAGCGGTCTCGCGGTTCCAGACTGTAGCGCCTAGAGCCGCAGGCCACTCCGGCCGGCGTAGATGCAAACTACTCACAGACGGGTATTTATGATGATCAAGAAATTGATTGAAATATTAAATCAAATTTGTTTTTGGTAAGTGCCTTACAAATACTTCGTGGTACCATGCTGACGTCATCACCAAATATCTTTCAACTATGTAAGTTTCTTCTGAAAATGTAGTTATTTTAGCCTGCCGGCCGGCGTGGCCGAGCGGTTCTAGGCGCTTCCGTCTGGAACTGCGCGACCGCTGCGGTCGCAGGTTCGAATCCTGCCTCGGGCATGGATGTGTGTAATGTCCTTAGGTTACTTACTTAGTTTTAAGTAGTTCTAAGTTCTAGGGGAGTGATGACCTCAGCTGTTATGTCCCATAGTGCTCAGAGTCATTTGAACCATTTTAGCCCTCTTCAAATATTATGTTGTCAGCGGAAATAGCTTTCCTTCTCGACGTTGTAAAAGTTGTCAAAACTGGGCTGCAGTTCGCTTTGGAACGTCAGCAAGTATATTTACGTGTGCACTCCAGTTCCTCGGAGGCTGTTACTTGGCATTCACTAGTTAGCTACTAGTCTGTTCGCATGCGGGTTCGTTTGCGTCGCTTGTTTAGTTCAGCGAGTGGTGAAAGTGCCGCAACGTCAAGTTTTCTGGAAGAGCATCCGGCAGATCACCAAAAATGTCCGTGGAAAATAACCATTGAGTACAACGTAAAACAATGTTCATTGTCAGTATCAATATAACGTATGTCAAATAGCGGCGTCAACTGTCATCTTTGCTCAGAAATCAGTACGTTATTTAGTATAATTTCTTGATCAAGTTTCAGCTGACGTTACCATTCGACATGGGTTTAATCCATACTGAGAAACAAACTTGTTTTAAGTTCTGTTCTGATGGTGGTAGTAGCCGAAACGACGTCATAAATTAATGCAGTAATGACACAGTGCACTTTCAAATGGTAGATAAATTGTATTTTTTTAAATTTCGTCTTAAAATTCAATACTTTTTCATTATTACAGTGATAAATATTTCATTGGGCTTAAAATGAGAACTTAACATTAGGTACTACATCTTAGAGTTAAAATCGGGTTCGCTGCCACACCTCCCTTACTTAAATTTTAGAGATTCCATAGTACTTCCCAAAACAATCAGACAATTTTTGCTTCCAGCGATTTTATTTGGGTATAGTCTATATTCTGGTGACACTGCCAGTGTCCAGTGTCTCTAAATTACCATATTCGCTCCTCTATATTTTCGCTTTGGGGAAGTGTTTTGCTTACGTGCAACTGAAAGTTTTTTGCCTAAGTGCTAAGGATTTCTGTGAGTATAGATGTTTATTATTGTGCAGTAAATACTAACGAAGCCAGGGTAACTACTTTACGAATAAAGAAGTCCATACTATTTAGAGGAACCTATATATCAGTTCATCAGCAATGATTCAAATTTTTGATTTAACAATGATGGTGTTTTTAGTGGATCTTAAACCCTTCCTACCAATTTGTTTTTAAGTTACTTTCAGGCAATCTACATCACAATGTTCGCATTTTGCCGCTTTCTTTATCAAAGAAGATGCTTCGATAATTAGGAAATTATACCACAATATCAGACTAATTTATTTTAAGCAGTTATATATTCATTTCTGTAAAATGTATACATCTCCCTAGTAACCTCAGGTAACAAAATAATTTAATGTTGTTTCTGGCGAAGATTGCTGACATGAATACAGTTAGTATACGTTCTTGGACTGAAAAAAAAATGCTAAGAGGAAGCTTGAAGATGAAGAAATGCAGCATGATGAAGACTATGGTTCAGTAATTTTCTGAGACACGTTTTAATGTAAATTGAATCTTAATTCACAAATTCCCATAAGTTGTTCTTTACAGAGTTTAGGTACTCTTACCGCCTATATACACTTCGTCGCAGCCACATGTCATTTGTTAGACGCCTGCATTTTAGAGGCAATCAGGTGCAACCGTTTTTCTTCGGAAAAATATTTTATTTTATTTTGACCAAAGAAAGATGTCTGGATATCATTTTTCTTTATAATTCTGCTAATGCGGTCAGTGACCCTAGAAACTAACCTAATGGAGAAGGCTGTTCCTCGTCACTCTTAAAGGGTGTTTCAAAAATGACCGGTATATTTGAAACGGCAATAAAAACTAAACGAGCAGCGATAGAAATACACCCTTTGTTGCAATATGCTTGGGACAACAGTACATTTTCAGGCGGACAAACTTTCGAAATTACAGTAGTTACAATTTTCAACAACAGATGGCGCTGCAAGTTATGTGAAAGATATAGAAGACAACGCAGTCTTTGGGTGCGCCATTCTGTACGTCGTCTTTCTGCTGTAAGCGTGTGCTGTTCACAACGTGCAAGTGTGCTGTAGACAACATGGTTTATTCCTTAGAACAGAGGATTTTTCTGGTGTTGGAATTCCACCGCCTAGAACACAGTGTTGTTGCAACAAGACGAAGTTTTCAACGGAGGTTTAATGTAACCAAAGGACCGAAAAGCGATACAATAAAGGATCTGTGTGAAAAATTTCAACGGATTGGGAACGTGACGGATGAACGTGCTGGAAAGGTAGGGCGACCGCGTACGGCAACCACAGAGGGCAACGTGCAGCTAGTGCAGCAGGTGATCCAACAGCGGCCTCGGGTTTCCGTTCGCCGTGTTGCAGCTGCGGTCCAAATGACGCCAACGTCCACGTATCGTCTCATGCGCCAGAGTTTACACCTCTATCCATACAAAATTCAAACGCGGCAACCCCTCAGCGCCGCTACCATTGCTGCACGAGAGACATTCGCTAACGATATAGTGCACAGGATTGATGACGGCGATATGCATGTGGGCAGCATTTGGTTTACTGACGAAGCTTATTTTTACCTGGACGGCTTCGTCAATAAACAGAACTGGCGCATATGGGGAACCGAAAAGCCCCATGTTGCAGTCCCATCGTCCCTGCATCTTCAAAAAGTACTGGTCTGGGCCGCCATTTCTTCCAAAGGAATCATTGGCCCATTTTTCAGATCCGAAACGATTACTGCATCACGCTATCTGGACATTCGTCGTGAATTTGTGGCGGTATAAACTGCCTTAGACGACACTGCGAACACCTCGTGGTTTATGCAAGATGGTGCCCGGCCACATCGCACGGCCGACGTCTTTAATTTCCTGAATGAATATTTCGATGATCGTGTGATTGCCTTGGGCTATCCGAAACATTCGGGAGGCGGCGTGGATTGGCCTCCCTATTCGCCAGACATGAACCCCTGTGACTTCTTTCTGTGGGGACACTTGAAAGACCAGGTGTACCGCCAGAATCAAGAAACAATTGAACAGCTGAAGCAGTACATCTCATCTGCATGTGAAGCCATTCCGCCAGACACGTTGTCAAAGGTTTCGGGTAATTTCATTCAGAGACTACGCCATATTATTGCTACGCATGGTGAATATGTGGAAAATATCGTACTATAGAGTTACCCAGACCGCAGCGCCATCTGTTGTTGAAAATTGTAACTACTGTAATTTCGAAAGTTTGTCTGCCTGAAAATGTACTGTGGTCCTAAGCATATTGCAACAAACGGTGTATTTCTATCGCTGCTCGTTTAGTTTTTATTACCGTTTCAAATATACCGGTCATTTTTGAAACACCCTGTATTTGCGCGACTAATGTTCCGCTTAAAAGCCCTGTCGATTGAACAACTATCATAGCCATTTGCCTTCAATGTCCTCTTTAAAAATTCCTAACTCCGATTGCAACGGCCACGAAACCCTGCAGACTTACATGATACTGCCAATAGTTTACCAAGTTATTGTGTTCCTTCCTGGTGAAATTCCTGTATTTACTCTTCTTTGCATTGCTCGCAAAGACTCTATATAGTGTGGCTTCTTTCAACTCACCTATTATTCTCTCTAGTGAAATTTTTCTTCTACTAATAATTGCTACATCATTATCATATGCAGATATCTGGGTTGACTTTGTGCCTGTACAACCCGATTTTTGAGTTTTTGAATGGTTGCTTCAACAGCAGTTGAAAAAGAGTTGTAGAGAGAGCGTTCCTTTCTCCGACTCCTTCATAATGTGAATCCATTTCCTGAACTCTCCATCCGCTGGCGCTGCAGCCTTCGAACCAGGCAATGTTGCCTGGGTAAGTGAAACACACACACACACACACACCAAATTGTAGCAAAGCATTTACCATTTCGTCCCTGTCAAGTTTATTGATGGGTTGCTTGAAGTCTATATAGAGGTTATGAAACAATATTACACTCACATGCCTTTTCACGTATTTGCCTCAGCAGAAACATGTGTCCTCTTGTTGATCTATTACGTCGAAATCCACACTGATATTCTCCTAGAATCTCTTCTGCATACGGAACTACCCTGTCGTAGATAATACTACGGAGCATCTTACAGGTTACGTGTAACAGCGTCCAAAAGTAATAGTGCTCGAAAGAAATATGTGTTGATTTTCACAAAATATGGAGCGAAAAAGTACCCGGTGTTCTTAAGCAACGTGGACGGTTTATTCAGAAAATATTCCAAATTATCGCAGACTCATTCAGGAAATTTATTTCCTTTGCTAGTAACGAGAAAAATATTCGCAGCGAAAGACTGAAGGACCTCGTGTCCTTCACTTCTCTGCGCAGTCTAATCCACAGAAGTTGCACATTCTCCATACGCTCAGGGATCACAGCTTGCATGATACAGTTTATGCGATATTTCAGTCTAATGCTTCTACCACCGTCCTCCGCGTAACATTCCAGACGCTTCCGAGAACGAGCCAGCTGTTTACTGCGTGCTGCAGCTCGGCAGTCCTGTGCAGTGCTTAGAGCACGACTGTGGCCCTGATAGCTGACCACCAGCGCAGAACCGCCGCGAGACGTTATCTCTGCACGGGCAGCGTTAAAGTTAACGGCCACGATGCGGCGGAGTCGGGCTGCCAGGGGCTTAGCCACCCGGAATGGCAAACAGCAGCAGCCACTGTGCGGCGACCGCCTAGATTACTGCCGGCGTTCCTGCAGACATTCCGCGTCCTATCGATATGCATGACAACTGAGACGGCAATCGCCCTCGAGAGCTAAACACTGCTGCCGCAGTAGTGTCCCGCTAACCGTCTTCAAAGCTCACGTCCTCCCTCATTCTCAGATAAGCTTTCGACAGGACAAACGGCAGAACTGGCGAGATTATGGGATACACCGCAGAGAAGTTTCATTAACTTGAGTGGAATTTGTCAGCATTAAAAAGGCGTTCGACGATGTGGAATGGTGCAAGATGTTCGAAACTCTGAGACAATTAGGGGTAAGCTACGGGGAACGATAGGTAATGTACAATATCTACAAGAACAACTAGGGAACAATGAGTGGAAGGCCTGGAAGGAAGTGCACGGATTAGAAAAGTGAAACACAGACCAATAGTCTTCGGTCCTACTGTCCAATTTATACATCGGCGAAGCAAATACGGAAATAAAAGAAACATTAAAGTGCGGAATTAAAATTCAGGTTAAAAGTATGTCAATGATAGACTCGCTGATGACATTGCTAGCTTTAGTGAAAGCGAAGATCTGTTGAATGTAATTAAGTCTAATGAGTACAGATTATGAATCGAGAGTAAATCAAAGAAAGACGAAAGTAATGGAAGTAGAAGAAATGAGAACAGCCAGAAACTTACCTGAATTGAGGATCACGAAGCAGACGAAGTCAAGAATATCTGATCTTGGCAGCGAAACAATCCATAACGGACGCAGCAAGGACGTATAAAGCAGACTAGCACTGGAGAAATGGGCATTTCTACCGATCTCAAACATAGACCTTAATTTAAGGAAGAAACGTCTGAGCATGTTTCTGGAGCACAACATCGTATGTAAGTGAAACATGGAAAAGAGGAACAGAAGAGAATCGAAGCATTTGAGATGTGGTGCTACAGCCGAATCTTGAAAATTACGTGGACTGATAAGGAATGAGGAGGTTCTGTGCAGAATCGGAGAGGAAAGGAACATGTGGAAAATACTGACAAGAAGAAGGGACAGAGTGACAGGATACCTGTTAAGATATCAGGGAATAGCTACCATGGGAGTGCAGGAAACTGTAGAGGGTAAAATTGTAAGGCGAGGCAGAAATTGGAATACATAAATAATAGAGGACGTAAGTTGCAAATGCTACTCTGAGAAGAAAAGGTTCGAAAGGTTGGCATCAAATCAGTCAAAATACTAGAAGACTGGTGACTAAAAAAAGAGAGAGTGAGTGCAGAAGGAATTTAATGTAAGCAAGTGGTGACCTCAATAATTGATGGCCTAACATTCTAAACGTGTAACGTGCTAAGAACCAAAAATGTTTTGAGCTATAACAAGAAAACATTGCATGACACACGAAATTAGCATGCACGTTTTTGTAATACCAAATATTTATCATCATCCAGAAAATATAAACTACGCCGCAAGGTGAGAGACAATTGCATGGAATTGTACATAAAACGAAAATTAAAAACTCGAGGGCAGAAGGTGTCTTCCACGTTACCTTATTCAGACAAAATGGGCAAAGTTCAACAGAGATGATACGCTATAATGTTTGAAAACGTAGCTAATTAGGAACATCTTAAGACATGTAAACAATACGAAACAAAACTCACCAGTTTGCAGTATCTCAAAAAAAATCTGTTCAATGGTTCAAATGGCTCTAAGTACTATGGGACTTAACATATGAGCTCATCAGTCCCCTAGACTTAGAACTACTTAAACCTCACTAACCTAAGGACATCACACACATCCTTGCCCGAGGCAGGATTCGAACCTGCGACCGTAGCAGCAGCGTGGTTCCGGACTGAAGCGCCTAGAACTACTCGGCCACAACGGCCTACAAAAAAATCTGTAAAAAGCTGATGATGGTGGTGTGATATAAAGGGTAGAATAGCAAGCAAGTTTTTTTTCAGCAGACAATTTTTACCCTTTCCCACTGTTTAATGTCACTGAACGACCTTTTCACTTGCGCTGTTCTAGGTGAGATGATTTTAATTTGTGCAGAAAAACTGATGTGTAGCTGTATGGTGTCGTTGACTTAATCAGCAGCAATCTGCAAGTCAGTAAGGGCCTTTAACTCCATTATGCGTGTTGAATGGTAAAGAAGGGTGTGCTGATGTAATTACTTTTCACAAAACAATAGGTACGTATCACTTGACTACCTTCTTCCACTTTCCTATTAAGGCAAAATGTGTATGACACTGGAAACTGTGGTCGGAAACCATATATCTGTGTTGTCTGCAATTAAATACGTTACAAGATACTACAAACATGTACATGTATATAGAAGTACACGGCTTTTGTTTTGTGCACAGCAGTTGTCTCTCCAATTCTCAACACTCCTTTTGTTAGCAGTCTGGTTACATTGATGGTGTCTTAGTGCAATACAGAATATGGACTAGATATGATGCTACATTATTATCTTGACGCGACACTTCACCCTCGTGCCACAATTACATTATTGCCTCACTGTTATCATGAGAATAAACACAGAATCTGTAATATTAAAGGTGGCCTAAACGGAGCATATCTGAGTGTATAAGTGTTTTAACAAACACTATTTGTTGCAGAGCGAGGGCTGATGTACAAGGGTTACTTTGACAACACGACATATAATGTGGCAAGTATTAAGTTCGCGCGTTAAACTGATGTAATTCTACGTTGACTGCCAAGCAAGTTTAGAATGAGGAAAGCCGTGAAGCTAGCACCACCGCCTTCTGTTCGTAACTGTTACGATTCGTTACCTTCGTCATATGATGAAGGACTTTTAGTATAATATGCTAGCACGTATGCAGCACTTTTAGAGTGAATAAAATCAATTTGTAAACAGATGATACTTAGCACGTTTAGAATATTAGGCTTTCAAATGTTTTAGCACATGATCGGTTTAATGAGAAAGCTGCCATAGAACGTACTTGGACATACTTTGCGAAGACACGGTAAATGATCATACTTGAGCCCTTCAGAAAAAGCTTGAGGACAGTATAATCTTGATTTTTATGCTGTGTACGTTGTCAGACATAGAGGATCCTCAAGGTTGTTTGTCGTTTTATTGACGTTCGCGATGTGTGAAAAATAATCGTGACCAATAAAGACCGTGACCAAAAAGAAACTATTCGCGGTGAGACACCCTCCTCTCTATAATCGAATAAACAACGAACAGAAATAAATTTCCAAAAAATTGCATATATTTAGCTTCTATCGTTAAATATACAGTTAACTATTAGGCGAGTAGTATAAGGACTCAGCTCCTCTTTTTAACTGCTCATTGATTAATTTCTTGCTCCTAGAGTATTGAGGCTCACTGTAAGTAAAATTTTTTCTTCGAGTAAAATTGGATCCATACCATACTGTACTGGATATCTGGCACAAAAACCGGTTATAAATTTCTTAAAACAAATCTCGGTTGAAAAATCTCTTTAATTTACAGGAAATGACGCGTTTCGCTGTTTTGTGGAATCATCAGATTCGCCTAGGGGTGAAAAAAGACAATGGTGAGGCATATGCTACAAGAAACTCGTTAAGCTTCGGTTACGCGATAAATCAGTCTAATCTAAAAGCCGTCAACTCAGCAAAATACCTAGGTATTACAATTACGAACAACTTAAATTGGAAGGAACACACAGAAAATGTTGTGGGGAAGGATAACCAAAGACTGCGTTTTATTCGCAGGACACTTAGAAAATGTAACAGACCTACTAAGGAGACTGCCTACACTAAGCTTGTCCGCCCTCTTTGAGAATACTGCTGCGCGGTGTGGGATCCTTACCAGATAGGATTGACGGAGTACACCGAAAAAGTTCAAAGAAAGGCAGCACGTTTCGTATTATCGCGAAATATGAGAGAGAGCGTCACAGAAATGATACAGGATTTGGGCTGGAAATCGTTAAAAGAAAGGCGTTTTTCGTCACGACGGAATCTTCTCACGAAATTCCAATCACCAACTTTCTCCTCCGAATGCGAAAATATTTTTTTGACACCGACCTTCATAGGGAGGAACGATCAACACGATAAAATAAGGGAAATCAGAGCTCGTACGGAAAGACATAGGTGTTCATTTCTTCCGCGCGCTATACGAGATTGGGATAATAAAGAATTGTGAAGGTGGTTTGATGAACCCTCTGCCAGGAACTTAAATGTGATTTGCAGAGTATCGATGTAGATGTACATATGCAGATTACAAGGGGGAAATTAAGTTAATATAAAAACACAAAAGTGGCAAAGTTCCAGGCTGCGCAGTCGTCTCTACAATTAACCGTCACTGTTAACTAACGTAAAAATTAATGTGGAAGACCAACATTCGTCCATTAATGCCACGAGATGGCATTAAGATAAAATTTTATAATGAACCATGGTCGTTTTTCAAGCGATGAATAAAAGTATTAAGGAACATGGAAGCGGGAATACAATCCAAGTATAATTGCAGTGTCGGCTGGACAGAGAAACCATGACAAACCAGGAAAAAAATTAAGAAACCTTACGTAACACGGAGCCAATTGCGTTCCAGCGTACACAGCGTGGAGCGTTGCGTACAGCTGACAAATAGTAGATAATGTGGTTGAGAACAGGATACGTCAGCCGTCCAAGCCGGCAACACAAAGATAGTACTGTCGTATAATATTACTTCTTATGTCTCTAAGAGACATTAAGGGTAGATGGCGTTGGCTAACCAACGTGTTTACAAAAAGCGATTGCGTAACTAAATATGCGGAAGACAAATTAGGTAAAACAGTGAATTATTAAAACTGAATTTAGTGCAAGAATATTAATAACATAGGTCCAAAACCACAAAGTTAGCGTGGATAAAAAGGTATCAATTAAATGTGAAATTTTTAAAACCTCTGAAGCAGTAAAACTTAAAATAACGCTAAAAATTTAGTCATACTGATAAAATCAGTTATAAGATAAGGAACAAAAGAAGGTAGCGTCACATTCACCATGAAAACTATTGGTGGGTTGGAATAGTGGGTACCGTAATATTATAATAAGACTGATTTCTGCTAAGCAATTGATCGTTCAATAAAATACCTTTTCCTGTACCAGCCGAAGTGTTTCAGAATATCAATTTCCTCTAAAGGATTTAGCCTTTTTCCCTTTGTTTGCGGTATGAAGTACATGTAAATTGCTCAACGTCGGGGAGCGGCGCCTACTAGATTTTAGGTGCTCTGTAAACTCTGAATTCTGTTTAATTTGTCCGTACCTGTTAAGCAAGTGTTTATTAAACCTGGTTCGAAATTGCCTACGAGTCTGCACTACATACGAAGTTCCCTATTCTGGAAACCTCGGATTCAGCGGATTTGTCTTTCGTAGATGTTTCGTTAGGGATGTACCAATGCTGGACTTTGTAGACGAAAAGGTGAGGCCCACACCGTATTTTCTAAATAGATTTGTAAGGCCGTACGATATGGGGGGATTTTAACGAATCTAGTATTCTTGGGTAACAGGCCTGAAAGAAATTTAGATTCATCAGGATTGGTTTTTTGTTGATTCAGATCATCTATGATGTTAGGGTTTTATACATTTTTACGTAAAATTTCTCGTCTCTAGTGAGCGTGGTCAAGGCTGTCAAAATAACTAGGACATTACTTGCATCTGATTCTTCATCATTTTCTTTATTTTATTCATATCACAAACTAAACTTCTGCTGGAAAATAAACATTAATCGGACTTGTTCCAGACAAAACCAATCGAATTTAGAGTCCAACTACTCAAGGCAGTGTACGCCTCACTCCACCATTACAAAGCTCCAACTTAAGTGTTACAAGTTACTCCATAACTGCACGAATGACGAGTCCCAGAGGCCAATAACTTCTTTATAGTTCCACTTTGCGAAGATATGCATACCCTATCGATATAATCGAAGTTTCTTCCAAGGAGATACAGATAGTTCATACTTCATTAACAAAAGCATCTTTCTATTAATTTTATTTCTTTTATCAATTATGGAAAACAATAAATAGTACACTCCTGGAAATTGAAATATGAACACCGTGAATTCATTGTCCCAGGAAGGGGAAACTTTATTGACACATTCCTGGGGTCAGATACATCACATGATCACACTGACAGAACCACAGGCACATAGACACAGGCAACAGAGCATGCACAATGTCGGCACTAGTACAGTGTATATCCACCTTTCGCAGCAATGCAGGCTGCTATTCTCCCATGGAGACGATCGTAGAGATGCTGGATGTAGTCCTGTGGAACGGCTTGCCATGCCATTTCCACCTGGCGCCTCAGTTGGACCAGCGTTCGTGCTGGACGTGCAGACCGCGTGAGACGACGCTTCATCCAGTCCCAAGCATGCTCAATGGGGGACAGATCCGGAGATCTTGCTGGCCAGGGTAGTTGACTTACACCTTCTAGAGCACGTTGGGTGTCACGGGATACATGCGGACGTGCATTGTCCTGTTGGAACAGCAAGTTCCCTTGCCGGTCTAGGAATGGTAGAACGATGGGTTCGATGACGGTTTGGATGTACCGTGCACTATTCAGTGTCCCCTCGACGATCACCAGTGGTGTACGGCCAGTGTAGGAGATCGCTCCCCACACCATGATGCCGGGTGTTGGCCCTGTGTGCCTCGGTCGTATGCAGTCCTGATTGTGGCGCTCACCTGCACGGCGCCAAACACGCATACGACCATCATTGGCACCAAGGCAGAAGCGACTCTCATCGCTGAAGACGACACGTCTCCATTCGTCCCTCCATTCACGCCTGTCGCGACACCACTGGAGACGGGCTGCACGATGTTGGGGCGTGAGCGGAAGACGGCTTAACGGTGTGCGGGACCGTAGCCCAGCTTCATGGAGACGGTTGCGAATGGTCCTCGCCGATACCCCAGGAGCAACAGTGTCCCTAATTTGCTGGGAAGTGGCGGTGCGGTCCCCTACGGCACTGCGTAGGATCCTACGGTCTTGGCGTGCATCCGTGCGTCGCTGCGGTCCGGTCCCAGGTCGACGGGCACGTGCACCTTCCGCCGACCACTGGCGACAACATCGATGTACTGTGGAGACCTCACGCCCCACGTGTTGAGCAATTCGGCGGTACGTCCACCCGGCCTCCCGCATGCCCACTATACGCCCTCGCTCAAAGTCCGTCAACTGCACATACGGTTCACGTCCACGCTGTCGCGGCATGCTACCAGTGTTAAAGACTGCGATGGAGCTCCGTATGCCACGGCAAACTGGCTGACACTGACGGCGGCGGTGCACAAATGCTGCGCAGCTAGCGCCATTCGACGGCCAACACCGCGGTTCCTGGTGTGTCCGCTGTGCCGTGCGTGTGATCATTGCTTGTACAGCCCTCTCGCAGTGTCCGGAGCAAGTATGGTGGGTCTGACACACCGGTGTTCTTTTTTCCATTTCCAGGAGTGTATATCAAGAAGGTATCGTAATAGCCATTACTTTAATTTGTGTTTTATCGTGTTCTTCGATACTTCACGAAAAACGAAGTGTGTTAAGCAGTTCCATTAAAGAAGACTAGGGGAGATTTCTTTCTCGAGAAACAGATACAGTGAGCAGGTAAAATACAGAAAGTCACGTTAGTTGAAAACTTTTCGTGAATTATGAAACAATGGTCTGGAATAGAATTTCAAGTGTACACAATTGTAAGCTATACATCATATCAGGATCGTGTGCTAAATGCACTAACGGCCAAAATATTACAAGCACCTGCTTAACGTGTTGGTGAAGCAATGGTAAGCACTACACAGCGATTCTGCGTAGTACGGATTCGAAAAATCCTTGTTAGATATGTGGCAGCTGATGTCTGTACAGCATGAGCAGTTCCTGCAAATTACGAGCCTGTGGTTTGTTGTCGCGATGCTGGGCCCAGTATGGTCCTAGGTGTCCTGTGCCGGGTTCAGGCCAGCCAAACTTGGCGGGCAAGACTTCAACGTGAGCGGCTGTGGCCGAGAGGTTCTAGGCGCTTCAGGTTGGGTTGGGGTTGGGTTGTTTGGGGGAGGAGACCAGACAGCGAGGTCATCGGTCTCATAGGATTAGGGAAGGACGGGGAAGGAAGACGGCCATGCCCTTTCAAAGGAACGATCCCGGCATTTGCCTGGAGCGATTTAGGGAAATCACGGAAAACCTAAATCAGGATGGCCGGACGCGGGATTGAACCGTCGTTCTCCCGAATGCGAGTCCAGTGTGCTAGCCACTGTGTCTAGGCGCTTCAGTCTGGATCCGCGCGACTTCTACGGTAGCAGGTTCGAATCCTGCCTCGGGCATGGTTGTGTGTGATGTCCTTAGGTTAGCTACGTTTAAGTAGTTCTTAGTTCTAGGGGACTGATAACCTCAGATGTTAAGTCCCATAGTGCTCAGAGCCAATAGAAAAATCACTACAATCGCTTAGTAGTGGAAACGCGTCAGGACCAGACGAGATACATGTAAGATTCTACAGAGATTATGTGAAAGGACGTGCTCCCCTTCAAGCAGTAATTTGACGTTGATCGCTTGAGCAATGAACGATACCTAGCGACTGGAAGAAAGCGTAGGTAACTCTCGTTTTAAGAAGAGACGTAGGACAAATGCACACAATTATAGACTATTCCGTTGACATCAATCTGTTGTAGAAATATGGAACATGTTTTATGCTCTAGAATTATGACGTTTTGGAGAACGAAAATCTCCTCTATAAAAATCAGTATGGATTTCGCAGACAGAACTCCGGCGAAACGTAGCTCGCTCTGTTCCTCCATGAGATCTACAGCACCGTAGACATCGGCGCTCACGTTGATGCGATGTTTCTTGACTTCAGAAAGGCATTTGACACCGTCCCGCAATGCAGTTAAGTGAAAAAAAATTACAAGCCAATCTGCGACTGGAGTCAAGATTTCCTTGCAGATAGAACTCAACAAGTCGCCCTTAACGGAACAAATTCGATAGATGTAAAGGTAATTTCCGGAGCACACCAAGGAACTGTGATAGGACCGTTACTGTTTACAAAATATACACAAATAACCCAGTAGAAAGCGTCGGACGCTCTTTAAGACTATTCGCAGCTGATGTGGTTGTCTGTAACACAGGAGCAACGCCAGAACACAGCAACGATTTGCAGAATGACCTCCAGAGAACTGATGAATGATGCAGGTTCTCGTAGTTAACCCCGAACGTAAATGAACGTAACATACGAGGGCAGTTCAATAAGTAATGCAACACATTTTTTTTCTCGGCCAATTTTGGCTGAAAAAACCGGAAATTTCTTGTTTAATATTTTCAAACATTCCCACTTCGTCTCGTATAGTTTCATTGACTTCCGACAGGTGGCAGCGCTGTACGGAGCTGTTAAAATGGCGTCTGTAACGGATGTGCGTTGCAAACAACGGGCAGTGATCGAGTTTCTTTTGGCGGAAAACCAGGGCATCTCAGATATTCATAGGCGCTTGCAGAATGTCTACGGTGATCTGGCAGTGGACAAAAGCACGGTGAGTCGTTGGGCAAAGCGTGTGTCATCATCGCCGCAAGGTCAAGCAAGACTGTCTGATCTCCCGCGTGCGGGCCGGCCATGCACAGCTGTGACTCCTGCAATGGCGGAGCGTGCGAACACACTCGTTCGAGATGATCGACGGATCACCATCAAACAACTCACTGCTCAACTTGACATCTCTGTTGGTAGTGCTGTCACAATTGTTCACCAGTTGGGATATTCAAAGGTTTGATCCCGCTGGGTCCCTCGTTGTCTAACCAAACACCGTAAAGAGCAAAGGAGAACCATCTGTGCGGAATTGCTTGCTCGTCATGTGGCTGAGGGTGGCAATTTCTTGTCAAAGATTGTTACAGGCGATGAAACATGGGTTCATCACTTCGAACCTGAAACAAGACGGCAATCAATGGAGTGGCGCCACACCCACTCCCCTACCAAGAAAAAGTTTAAAGCCATACCCTCAGCTGGTAAAGTCATGGTTACAGTCTTCTGGGACGCTGAAGGGGTTATTCTGTTCGATGTCCTTCCCCATGGTCAAACGATCAACTCGGAAGTGTATTGTGCTAGTCTTCAGAAATTGAAGAAACGACTTCAGCGTGTTCGTAGGCACAAAAATCTGAACGAACTTCTCCTTCTTCATGACAACGCAAGACCTCACACAAGTCTTCGCACCCGAGAGGAGCTCACAAAACTTCAGTGGACTGTTCTTCCTCATGCACCCTACAGCCCCGATCTCGCACCGTCGGATTTCCATATGTTTGGCCCAATGACGGACGCAATCCGTGGGAGGCACTACGCGGATGATGAAGAAGTTATTGATGCAGTACGATGTTGGCTCCGACATCGACCACTGGAATGGTACCGTGCAGGCATACAGGCCCTCATTTCAAGGTGGCGTAAGGCCGTAGCATTGAATGGAGATTACGTTGAAAAATAGTGTTGGGTAGCTAAAAGATCAGGGAATAACCTCGTGTATTTCAATGCTGAATAAAACAACCCTGTTTCAGAAAAAAAATGTGTTGCATTACTTATTGAACTGCCCTCGTATTTCGCAGTCATAGGAAAAGAAGGATACTACTGTAGAGCTACACTATTGATAACATCTACGAAGGAAGTGACTTACAAGACTCATTTTCGACCGATAATTGAGTAGTGTTCATTTATCTGGGATCCCTACCAGGTAGGACTGATAGAAAGAGCAGATCCAACAAAGAGCGATTCTTTTCGTCACGGGATCGATTAGTCGGCGCGGTAGCGTTACAGAAACCCTCAACAAACTCCAGTGCCAGCGTTACAAGTGAAGTCGTTATACATCGCTGAGAGGTTTACTACTAATTTCGAGAGAAAACGTTCCGGGAATGATCGGATAACTTATTACTTCCTCCCACGTACGCGCTATTCACAACTGGAGCAGTGTTGGAGGTCTCCGTTAGTGGTACAAAAAGTACCCTCCGTCACACACCATTAGGTGACTTGCGGAATATGATGTAGATGGCGCGAAGATTGACAGATGACCCTCAAAATATGTAGTGCAGTCCGCATATAAAGGTAGTTGTGAGGGGAGGTAGCATGGACCAAAACAAGGCAAAAATATCCAGTAAACGTGGGCTCTGAAATGCAACCTCAATGTATGTAAAAGGCGAAATATTTAGTCGTTTGAAGTTAAACCAGAGCGAAACCTCAAGAGATACGAGCACTTGTTCATTTTACCTACCGTGAAACACATTTCTTTTATAGAAAGCTCTTTGCTATTACGAAGCCGGTCGCTGTGGCTGAGCGGTTCTAGGCGCCTCAGTCCGGGACCGCGCTGCTGCTACGGTCGCAGGTTCGAATCCTGCCTCGAGCATGGATGTGTGTGATGATCTTAGGTTAATTAAGTTTAAGTAGTTCTAAGTTCTAGGGGACTGATGACCTCAGATGTAAAGTCCCATAGTGCTCAGAGCCATTTTTTTGTCCGACGTCTTACGGAGTCAAGCTTTCTCTGAAAAACTCCAGATTGTCACGGATGCGCTGTCGGGTATTGATGAAGCCTCACTGTAGTGTATGTACATCATTACAAAACCGAAAACTTAAAGCGTCTCCAAAACCAAAAGTCCAAGGGATTAAGACTGGGGGAGCGTGGTGGCCAAGGTACTGGATCGCCCCGAACAATCCAATTCATATTTAATGTCTGTGTGAGGTGTTCTAGGACATTTCGTAGAAAAATGGGAAGGGGTTCATCACGCATTAACCACATCTATTCGCCGTCTTGGGAATGGTACCTCCTTCAGTAGCACAAGAATGTCGTGTGACAGGAACTGACGATACCTGGCAGCAGTCAACCTCTCTGACAGTATGTGTAGTCCTACTAGTCTACCCGATTCCCGGCGGGCTCAGGGATTTTCTCTGCCTGGTGATGGCTGGGTGTTGTGTGCTGTCCTTAGGTTAGTTAGGTTTAAGTAGTTCTACGTTCTAGGGGACTGATGACCATAGATGTTAAGTCCCATAGTGCTCAGAGCCATTTGAACCATTTTTTTTGAACTAGTCTACCATCTGTAATTTCTGTTGGTACATTAATTGATGCCTTGCTTGTTCAATTGTGTGTGGATCTGCGTCAGCCCACATAGGTTACTTATGAAAATTGACAGTCTCATCTCACGTGGAACCACCCTTGTCTGTGAGCAACACCTTCGTTGTGAAAGTGGATTTCACTAATTTGCAACAGTCAGAATTGTTTGGACCCGCTGTGTATCATACTAGTACAGTCCGTGTAGGTTCGCATAGTCTAGAGAACGACTAGTCCCAAACGATGCTGGGATTGTACGTACACTAGTTCCCTGATTTACTTCCGACAGTTACAATGTTCGCTTATCCACAATAGGAATAACAATGGTGCGAGGACTATCATGATCTGCGCTTGTACAAGCTAGGAAGCCAGAGTTGCTAGTGGCTGGACAAGACGGCTGAATGATTCCACAGATGGCATAAAGGACATGAGCCCGACGGTTACTTCTATTTCAGACCATATCTGCATTTCCTGTGTGGAGTGATAGGCTTCCAATTTGCTGGTAAGTACTAAGATAAAACTACAATGTAAAAGCATTTCACAAACTATTGCAAAATATAAACTAGCTGCATTATAACTGATGTATGCGCTGCTCTTACCCTGAGCTGTGAATATGGTGTACAGCAACAACACCAACAGTTGTTCGCCTTATGCTGCTCAAAGATGGCAGTGCCTTATGGGCGGGCAACTGCCGTGATAATACCCATCAGGCACCCCCCCCCCCCTTTTCATTTTGTTTCGGTGATTATCATACAATTTCATTCGTGGGCGGTAATGACCATAGAAGTTTTGTGCCCTAAAACCACAAGCAAAAAAAAAAAAAAAAAAAATAAAATAAAATTTCATTCGCCTTTGGTACATCGAAATTTTCCCTGATTGATATTAATCTGATGGACTATTAAGGTTAGTGTAAACCACTGACTGCTCTCACAGTACTTGCATGACTTGAATAGTAGTGGTAGTAGAATTAAACTTGGCTAGAGAGACAGCCTTTTGGACGCTGGAGGTGACTATTGCATTAGGGGCAGCTTTAGAATTTCACTCGAGCAGCAAGCCAGTTCGCGGATTCCTTTGAAGTCACCGAAACGGGCCATGGGCCTGACAGGGCAGTGGTTTACGGGCCTCATTCTGGTGGCCGGCCTTGTTCCGCTAGCTGCCAAGCAAGCGGATGGGAATGCCGTCGCTGAATGCGAAGTGACACTTCTTTAGAAAATGGCAGTGGCAGGCATCCATGCGCCGGACAAACCGCATTATTAGTGAGTGGACATGGTGTGGGAGCCTGATCTCCTTATTCCGTGTGCAGGTCCAGGAAAAGCGACGTCGGGCTGGCACCTGGCTAACGGGTTTGTTACAAGAACAGTGCATCTTGTGAGACGCGACGACGAATTCCTCCGGATTTCGCATTTCTTAGATGCCGCCGCGCCTCACCAAAACGGCGCCCACTAAATCGTTTTATGGACGAGACGGAACTTGTTTTCACTAGGAAGATTCCCTCAGCTTCTGAAATGCGCCGGGGGTTTGGCTGCAGAAGCTCCAGGCGTAGTGTGCTGTTTCCTTGGAGAACAGAATGTGTATGCACTGCAGTGGTTGGTTGAGGAAGATCCGGTCTCCTTGACAGAAAACACGATTGGCACGGTAACCACTGCCGGGCCTTGATAGGTCTATTCTAGAACATCGGGGGAGAGAGCTGTTTTTCAGAAGGTTATGGGCAACAGGATTAGCCGAGCGGTCTGAGGCGCTGACGTCATGGACTGTGGCGGCTGGTCCCGGCGGAGGTTCGAGCCCTCCCTCGGGCATGGGTGTGTGTGTTTGTCCTTAGGATAGTTTAGGTTAAGTAGTGTGTAAGCTTAGGAACTGATGACCTTAGCAGTTAAGTCCCATAAGATTTCACAGACATTTTTTTAACTTCCAGAATGAGATTTTCACTCTGCAGCGGAGTGTGCGCTGATATGAAACTTCCTGGCAGATTAAAACTGTGTGCCCGACCGAGACTCGAACTCAGGACCTTTGCCTTTCGCGGGCACTTGCCCCCGAAAGGCAAAGGTCCTGAGTTCGAGTCTCGGTCGGGCACACAGTTTTAATCTGCCAGGAAGTTTCATTTTTTTAACTCGTTTCTCGACTGTCGCAGAGTACAGTCGCTACGGCTCTTTCGTTTCTATGGAGAGAGCAGTTAGTTGCAAAGACGTCCAGACACCCGGGCGAAACTTACCTCCCGCAGTACGACGCTTCGGCAGCGCCCGCACGCGTCTCGTCTTTCATCGGCTATATCGGAAATGTTGCGCAGTGTCGGCAAATTCAGAAGCCTAACAATCATTTTCACGACCATCTTTTTTCATAGTAGCCTGGTACCCGCTATAGTCACTCCCAGGGTCCATTGCAAGATCAATTATATTTTGACGTGAGAAACCCATCAGTGGAATGATACAGTTGTGCGTGCTTATCTAGATTGGCATCCTTCCACTCACAATAGCCATTCTCACTTACACGTAAATTCCAGTTAGGTTCCCCAAGTCTATTGCCTACCAATCTGAGTTCGTGTTAATGAAATGCTACACAGTAGAAGTTTCTGTTTATATGTTTGCTCTCACTTCACCTCGACATTAGTTAATAAATTTCTTTGTGATACCGCACGTTCTTGTTATTAATTTTTCAACGTCACCCATTCTCATTTCCTACGATGTCACTTGTTTTGTTGTAGGTTTCAAGGAATTAAATTCATTTTATATCATGTTAGCCAACTCAGAGGTGATACACACTGGGGCCACTACTCAAGTTTCTATGTGCTATTGATTTTTATTTATTTTTATTTTTTATTTACGAGTCAAGTTCCGGAGGATCAAGTTGAGAAGCAAATCTCCAAGGTCACGGAACGTGTCAGTCCATGAAATTACAACATAAAAGTAATAACAGATAAAAATAAATGTTTATGAACCCAAATAAAGTCATTCCGTAAGTTTAAGTATACACAATCAATAATACAACAAGAATCAGCTTAATTTTTCAAGCAACTCCTCGACAGAATAGGAGTGACCCATGCGGAAACTTCGATTTTAAAGCGCGTGGATTACTGCTAAGATTTCTGAATTCGAGTGGTAGCTTATTGAAAATGGATGCAGCAGCATACTGCACACCTTTATGCACAAGAGTTAAGGAAGTCCGATCCAAATTAAGGTTTGATTTCTGACGAGTATTAACTGAGTGAAAGCTGCTTATTCTTGGGAATAAGAAAATATTGTTAACAAGAAATGACAGTAAGGAATATATATATTGAGAGGCATATGTCAAAATACCCAAACCAGCGAAGAGGGGTAGGCAAAAGGTTCGTGAGCTTACACCACTTATTGCCCGAACCGCCCGTTTCTGAGCCCAAAATACCCTTTTAGAATGGGAAAAGTTACCCCAAAATATAATACCATACGACATAAGCGAATGAAAATAAGCAAAGCAGACTAATTTTCATGTCGAATGATCACTCATTTCAGATACCGTTCGAATAGTAAAAATGGCAGCATTTACTCTTTTAACAAGATCCTGAACGTGGGCTTTCCACGACAGCTTAGAATCTATCTGAACACCTATAAATCTGAACTGTTCAGTTTCACTAATCATATGCTCAATCTGCGAAATTAAAACGTCAGGTTTTGTTTAATGGTGTGTTAGAAACTGTAAAAACTGAATCTTACTGTGATTTAGCTTTACTTTATTTTCTACAAGCCATGAACTTAGGTTATGAGCTGCACTATTTGAAACCGAGCCAGTGTTGCGCACAACATCCTTTTATACCAAGATAGTGTCATCAGCTTCAGCGGAGCACTGGTGACCTGAGGCTCCCGAGTGCGATCAGCGGCGCGAGTTGCGCGCATTGTCGGAGAATCTACACAGCAGCAGCCAGGCGGAGGTATCCGCAGGGCTGGGCATCGACGACAAGGGAGAAATTGTAGAGAAAGTTCAATAAATAATTGTAAAACTCCATAATTGTAAAACTCCACGCCGTCTCAGTCTTTGGCGCAGCCACTGTGTCTGCTGCTAACAAGTGGTGCAGAGGTCGTAACACATGACTGGGTCCTTTGGTCGAGCTGATTCGATCGTCGACTGGATGTGGTAATGTTCATTTGCACCCATTCATATACTTCATGTTCCCAAAAAAACGATCGATTTTTTATGGATGACAATGCACTACGTCACCGGACCACAATTGTTCGCGATTGGTTTGAAGAACATTCCGGACAATTCGACTAAATAATCTTATCACCGACACACCTCATAAACGAAACGACTGTAGCAGATGCAACCCTGCGTCGTTGGGTGGACAGATGGGTGTGACGTTACACTGTCGCTCGTGCTGTACGACGCTAGATTTCCATCACTTTCACGCTACGTGTCTGGTCTTTCGTCTCCCCTGGAGGCGGTAATAGCCTCATCCCCATTATGCGCCGCCGCCGCTCAGCCGAGCAGATATTTACGCCCGGAGCCGAGGCGATGTGGCAGGTGTGTGACGTCGCTGCGCCGTCAACACGCGTATCCCCGCCATACACAGGCGCTCCACGCACACGGGTCGTCGCGTCGTTCATCTCGCACGCAGCCGCCTTTCTGCACTCATAACAGAGAACGTTGAAATTTGTTCCTAGAATGAAATTATCACTCTGCAGCGGAGTGTGCGCTGATATGAAACTTCCTGCCAGCTTAAAACTGTGTGTTCCACCGAGACTCGAACTCGGGACCTTTGCCATTCGCGGGCAAGTGCTCTACCAACTGAGCTACCCAAGCACGACTCACGCCCCGTCATCACAGCTTTAATTCCGCCAGTACCTGGTCTCCTACCTTCCAAACTTCACAGAAGCTCTCCTGCGAACCTTGCAGAACTATCACTCCTGGAAGAAAGGATATTGCGGTGACATGGCTTAGCCACAGCCTGGTGCATGTTTCTAGAATGAAATTTTCACTCTACAGCGGAGTGGGCGCTGATATGAAACTTTTAGCCGGCCGGTGTGGCCGTGCGGTTAAAGGCGCTTCAGTCTGGAACCGCGTGACCGCTACGGTCGCAGGTTCGAATCCTGCCTCGGGCATGGGTGTGTGTGATGTCCTTAGGATAGTTAGGTTTAATTAGTTCTAAGTTCTAGGCGACTGATGACCTCAGAAGTTAAGTCGCATAGTGCTCAGAGCCATTTGAAACTTTTAATCTCCCAGGAAGTTTCGGCGTAATGACATGGTGCATTCTCATCCATAAAAATTCCATAGTTGTTTGGCTCCAAGTAGCCGAACATAGCCCAATTCCGGTCAATGATCTGTTCAGTTGGACCAGAAGACCCAGCCCATTACATGTCAACACTGCCCACACTATTTATGGAACCACCACTAACTTGCAGAATGCCTTGCCGACAACTGCAGTCCAACTGTGAACACTCGAACCCTGCCGTCAGCTCTTACCAGGTAAAATTGGACCTCATCAGACCAGGCCACGGTTTTCTAATCGCCCACGGTTCAACAGATATCGTCAGGAACCCAGGAGAGCGGTGCAGGCCCTGCTGTTAGCAAAGGACTCGCATCTGGCGTCTGCTGCCATAATCCATTAACACCAAGTTTCGACGCACTGTTCTAAGGGTACGTTCATCGTATGTCCCACACTAGTCCTGCGGTTATTTTAAGCAGTGTTGCTTGTCTATTAGCACCGACAACTATACGCAAACGCCGCTGCTCTCAGTCTTTAGCTGAAGGCTGGTGAGAGGTAATGCATGAAATTTATTCTCGGCACACTCTTTACACTATGGATCTCGGAATATTGAATTCCCATGCGTCGAGCTCCGAGTACCATTCCACTTTCTTAATCTGTTAATTCTCGTCGTGCAGCCATAATCGCGTCGGAAACCTTTTCGCATCACCTGAGTACGAATGACAGCTCCGCCAGTGCACTGACTTTTATACAAAAGGTTCAAATGGCCCTGAGCAGTATGGGACTTAACATCTGAGGTCATCAGTCCCCTAGAACTTAGAACTACTTAAACCTAACTAACCTAAGGACATCACACACATCCATGCCCGAGGCAGGATTCGAACCTGCGCCAGGAAGTTTCATATCGGCTTACACTCCGCTGCAGAGTGAAAATTTCATTCTAGAAACATGCCCCAGGCTGTGGCTATGCCATGTCTCCGCAATATCCTTTCTTCCAGGAGTGCTAGTTCTGCAGCATCGCAGGAGAGCTTCTGTGAAGTTTGAAAGGTAGCAGACGAAGTACTGGCGGAATTAAAGCTGCGAGGACGGGGCGTGAGTCGTGCTTGGGTGGCTCAGTTAGAAGAGCACTTGCAAAGGTCCCGAATTCGAGTCTCGGTCCGGTACACAGTCGAAATTTGTTCCACCTTTAACTTCTTTGCATTTGCGATTAACATTCAGGACCCACTGTATCAACGTCTGTTCAGCAATCCGCTCCGTTATACCCTATGTAATCAAAAGTACCCGGACCGCTGTTAGTTCAGACTATAACGGTGTGTGTCCACCATCGCCTACATGACGGCGTGAAATCTACTGGGGACACTTCCAGTGAGGCGTCTGAATGTCTGTGGAGAAATGGCATCCAGCAAAGTCAACGTCGTAAATCACACAAAAAATTTTCCACTGGGTTCATGTGGTGCTCTGGGAAGCCAATCCATTTTAGGAATTGTGTTGTCTACAAATCATTACAGATGCTGCTTCACTACATGGTGCATTGTCGTGCTGATGCAGTATCGCCTCCTGGCTGTCCGTCTACTGTATGCTGAATTCCTATTATCTAGTATGTTAAGCAGCCAATCAGATCATCTCTAACATTGTTATACTCTCGGTATTTCTAATGTCCGCCAATCAGATTACCACAAGTGCCGGCCGCTGTGGCAGAGCGGTTCTAGGCGCTTCAGTCCGGAACCGCGCTGCTGCTACGGTCGCAGGTTCGAATCCTGCCTCGGGCATGGATGTGTGTGATGTCCTTAGGTTAGTTAGGTTTACGTAGTTCTGAGTCTAGCGGAGTGATGACCTCAGATGTTAAGTCCCACAGTGCTTAGAGTCATTTGAACCATTACCACAAGTCTTTTGCACTAGAAATTTCCTAATTCCGAAACTAAATAAAATTTAATGAAAACAAAATGCGATTCCTTTCCACAAAATACGTTACTAATAAATTTATTAATCAACGTCTCTTCTGCCTGCCTTTTATAAAGTCAAGCTCACTCGGAAATAAGTCACAAATTCCCCTATTGCACAACCTTCTCAAGCATACATTTACACAGTTTTAATCAAATATAACATTCTCGCTTTATGTGTGTCCTCTGTTGGTTCTCCATAACATTCGCACAACCAAAGCCGATGAAATAAATAACTTTCCAAAATACTTTTACTTGCGTCAGAAATCTGTGCGAATGAAACCAAAGGAAATTCCAGAAATTTAGATGGTATGAACCTATCATCTTGGTTGTACTCTCAATTGATACTACACATGAACACATTACAGTCCCTAGCTCAGTTTCACAATGCCAGCACAGTTATTACGTGTTTTAGGTAAAAATTTATATCTCTGGAAATACTGAAGTCATAGAAAAGAAATTCTAACAGTGTGGTTGTGTTATCCATATCATTTGGTATACTAAGTATGAAAAAGATCGATTAATGTTTAATAGTACTTGAGATTCATAGCGATACGTGCAACGTATTGCAGCAGCGTTATTCACTTAGGCCCGTTTCACACTGGGGCACTGGTGACGGTCGCCAGTGATGGTCACCAGTGACTGGTGAACACTCTCGGATCACTGGTGACCGACATGGCAGGTATTGCCAACTGATTAATCAATGAAATGGACTCGTACAGTGTTAGCAACTAAATTTTGCTAGCCTTTTATGGTCCGAAAAATAAGGTATTAGATTTGACAAAAGAACATACAACTTACCTATTTTGTTTTTCTTGTTCATGCTCTTCTCAATGAAATCAGGCACAAACTTCGTTATAATTTCTTGCCACGCATTCGTTTTCATCACTTTATTGCTATAGTCATCGCTTTTCACATCCCAAACAGCAGGACGGTTTTCTACTTCACTTACAAAACCTTCTGTGTTAATCAAATTTAAACTCATGGGTACAGTGTGCACAGTATAATGTTCAGTGAATATTTCGCGTCACTGTCTCAAAAATGACTGCCTATCGGTTGACAAATCTCCAGCGCTGAGTCTGTGATCAGTGTTCCAGTGTCAACAGTACAATTCAAACTCATGCATCTCTGGCAGTGACTGTTGTAAATACAGTGACCTTGTCCGTCACATGTGGTGAGGGTGAGTCACTGCTGGGTCACAGTGGCTCGGTGAGGCAGTGTAGTGTCCCGGTGTGAACGCTCCAGTTCAAACGAATGTATCTCTGTCGGTGACTGTCACCAGGGCCCTATTCTGTATCTTTCCGCCACTGTGCTGATCGTTTCGGTACTCAAGAGCACCGAACGGTCCAGTACTCGAATTAGAGTCCCATCTTTATTCAGTATGGATTTCGGTAGCGATACCGTTCGGTTCTAGAGAGCCGAAGCGCTGCTGTCGGTTTGCGTCGCGCAAGCCAATCAAAAGCAAGCGGCTGCACATCCGCGCATGTTCACTGCAGCGCGCACAGCGCCACGAACACAAAGCGGCTAACAGACGACACAGGCTCCCTATTCTTCGCAGTATCGAACTTGCGTTTTTGCTGTACGAAGTGTTGCTAAAATACCAGCGGAAATGTCGGACGAAATTGAGGTTAGTTGGTTCACAGTTCAGTGACACTGAAATAGTGATTAAAATTGCTATTGTGATTGTCGTCTATGGGTATTTTATTTGAAACAAAAACAGCAACCCTGGGTATGGAGAGGCACTTATTATTGAACAGTTTTGGCCAGTATTTATGGCCTGTGCTAAAAGAATAAGAAGATAATCAGAATGTGGTTATAACTCGCTCTTAGATATCCAAATGATTAAGTAGCCCATTTCCCCGTATGATACATCAACGATTTCCGTCTCAAAAATAAAATTGAAAAAAACGCGTTTTCGAGAGCTCTTGCAGTTCGTCGAAGTTTATAACATGCATCTCATGAATGAAAATGTTTCGTATGTGGTGCTACAGTCTAAAAATATTACGGCAGAGGTCTTTCATCTCTATCTACTGTTGTTGAGGATTCGATTGAAATGAAGAATTGTGACAAGCACGATTATGAAGATGACTGCTGCTAGTTATTGAAGTTGTGTTCTTAGATTCCTGTCGGAACTGCATACTCGGAAATCACTACATATTCGGAAAAAATGGTGAATTATTTCTGATAAGAAAAAAATAATGGTCACTGTCGGTGGTTTCACTCACAGCAATTTCATCTGCAACAATTTCATATTTCGTATTTTAAACACACAGAAATCACGAAATCATTACTGAGGAAATGCGCTCTTACATGTAAGTAATATTGCAGAAAAGTCTTAACTTACACGAATAACAAAATCTCAGAATGTGTTGCATGTATGAAGAGGAAAAGAAAATTTTTGTTGCACCCATCTGTGTGCGAACCTATGTCCATACGTATAGTAATCCCGCACGCTAACCACATTCGTTGAAGCTTGTTGTTGATCTTTTCACTAAGTTTTTTTCTAACCCTCTGACCGAACACGCTGAGCTGCCATGTCGGCAACCACTTGGCTATGCTAAACAAGTATTACACGTGGCTGAATTCTTGTACTATTGCGTAGGAACGTAGGCTGACCTCGTTGCCAAACGATGCTGCGTAAGTCAGAAACGCGTAATAGTTTGGAAAGTTTCTGGTATCATGCTTCACATAATTGCTTTCCATTGTTACTTGAAAGTTGTAGAAACGTTTCGATAATTACTAACTAAACCATTTGTGGGAAAAAGTAGACAAAGTCACTAGTAACGTCAGTTCACACTCATATAATATACGTCAGCAGAGCCGATGTCTTGCTATTTAATGATCTTTAAACTCTTATTTGCATTAAAATAACACATATTTTGAGAGAATATTGACCGAAAACGTTTTCTGTTTGGATGTAATCATTCACAGTAACAACCTAGTGCTCAGAGCCATTTGAACAACCTAACCTAACCACATTTCTAACAAAGGGAAATAGTCTATAATGAACTCACTTTCCAACTGGATGCGTCCCCTGGTGATTCTTTAGTAACGCAATCACTGAATCCAAAGCTAAAACCGCTAAATAAGTTTAATATAAAAAATTATAGGTGTACATAAACCACAGCTCACCGATCGACAGGGCCACACCGAAATCCAAAACCTCTCGGCACAGTTTTCGTAAAATCGGTGGGACGACCGTTCGTTAACAAGTCCCAGAAGCTTACTGAATAGGATATTTCGATAAAGAACCGAAAATGACGTCACTACCGAGCCTAACCTACTACACCGATCGGTATGAACGATACAGAATAGGGCCCCAGTGTCCTAGTGTGAAACGGGCCTTAGACGGCTCGCTCGGCCCAGCGGCCACCGTCAGTCAGCTGTGCCAGCGTGAGAACCAAAATCTGCTCTCCTCCTGGCGAGGTACGTTTTCAATGCAGGATGGCACTGCGTAATAATTTGCTACGTTACAAAGTGCCAGTTGTTCCTTAGCAACTGTCAAGCACTGTAAAAACGTCAACAGCAGCACAGCAAAAGTTTTTTTTTTTTTTAGTCCTTTCACTTGTAACGAAGGTGCACAGTAGATGGGATGATTCACGGGCGTGAAATGGCGCCTGGCTGGTCCAGCGGCAGTTGTCAGCTGCGGCGCGCATCACGACGGGGACGGTGCCGCAGCAAATATGTAAAGCGCATTTTTAGCTTTAGCAGCTCGGCTCTGGCTCTTTGTGCGGACCCGGTTCCTTTGAGCGCGCGCGGCAGGCAGCGGGCGCGCTGCACCAGCGCCGCGTCGCGGAGGCTCAATCGATACTCAATTTGTCGTTGAGGCGGGCGCACTTGACGTCAGGAGCGGCGCAGCCTAATCCGTCACGTGAGGCACGACTCCACGCGAGGCGCCAGCGCGGCACGCCCCAAACTGCTGCTGGCAGCTGTGGCGACACACACACACACACACACACACACACACACACACACAAACGCAGCTACCAACAGCTGTAAGCAACTGGCCACAGAACAGGGCCTACATTCCAGTACCACATGTCTCATCAATCTCTCGTTGAATGGACCCATTTACCAGGTCATTTACAGGTGTTGGAAACGGAACGAAAAATTCCCGGTATAACATGACTACAATATGTCTAATTGTTTCAATACGATACCAGATGGGATAGTAAAGATCTCTCAACTGATATTGCGCGCGCCGCTATCCTGTGATCTTGTTTAGAGCGCGCGCTATAATGGAATATAGTTCGCTGTTCTGGCGCGGGTGGCGCTCCGGTGGTGATTTACTATTACGTCGCTGGCGTGTGTTTGCGGTGCCCGGCGGAAAGCGAGAGGGTAGTCGGTTTCCTGTGATTGCGCGGAACGTGAAGTTCGCTCTGCCTGACCTGATGGTGACTAGCGCTAAGGTTGTTGTGCCTCGCATCATGAGCAGAGTGGTCTGGGGCGGAGGCAACTCGCAGCTGTGCTGGCCATGCGGTTGTGATTAATTGGGGTCGGCGTACTTGTTCTGCCTGCTTGTCTGATGTGGAGGTCCGGTGAGGTCCTGTGATACTCTGGCCCAGAGACAACTAGTTGCTGAATTTTGGAGCCGTCTGCCAGGTTAGGGTGTGGGCTCGGTTGGCTCGTCAGATTTTCTGCTGGAAGCTCCAGCAGCGGTTTCTGAACTTCATTCTGATGTAGGACGGCGTTGTTGGAAGTTTTGTGTGTGTGTGTGTGTGTGTGTGTGTGTGTGTTTGTGTGTGTGTTACGATATTTGTAGGTACTAATTTATTTGCTCAACTGGAGTATGTTTTGGTTATCCCGCTGAATGGGTCGTTGCCCACCCGGTCTGCTCAGTGTTACCTTAGGCGGTGCCTGTTTGTTCCTTTTTGAAGGAATTCACGTAGGTGATTCCTGTCACCTGCCCAGAGTTGCGTTCATGTATGGTATATTTGGTTTTTGATGTGTTAAGTCTGCCTAAGAAAGGCGGTTTTGGACAGTATATGCATAGTGAATTACTGCTGCTTCGTAAGTGTAGTCTTCTGGGACCTGAACAACACGATCTCGTCAATTTGGTTTGTGTAACAGCATTTAGTGGTACGTTCTGTATTTTTATCTCACTGTGTTATTATTGGTGGAATAGTCGCTTTGGTGTCATTAAGGCACTTCTAAGACTGTGGTTTGACCATTCATGTGCGCTTGGCTTTTATTGTTTTGTTTTAAGAAGCGAGAATTGTTTATTGAGATTTGTGTGTGTTGGCTTCCGGCACTTGTTAAGAGCGCCCGATTTAACGGCGCCGTGGTTATCATGCGCTGTCGGGATGTTGTATTGTTATTTCACTTTTGAATTTTATCTTGTGTTGATCTGTCGTGTGTTACAGAACATAACCGATGTGCGTAAGTGATGGATAGTTGTGGTAGGCATGTCGGGGAGCTCTCAGCGGTTTATTTCGGGGACCGTTTCTAATGGGAAGGCTCCGATGTGTTGAGAGCTCGCTCGTCTGTGATTGCGTTGGGAGTTGCCCTTGCCCTTTGGTTGTATCAAATTATTATTTTGTTATTTTGTTATTATATTTATTGGTTGCGTGTTGCGCTTCTTTAATTTTATAGTGCCAAGTGCCATATCTTTCTCAAATTGTTTTTGTATAAATGATTTTAAATTGTAATGCCAAGTTAACTTATAATTGGATCTTGGTCTGTGGAGTAAAATCTTTTAAAGCACCATTGTAATTTGTTCTTGCAGAAGAAATTTCTCTTATTTTATGGTGCTGGATTGCCATTATTATTATTTTTTTAGTTTATTACTGCTCTTAATGTTTTCCGATTTTATGGTGCCAAGTCTCATTATCATTCTTAAAGGCTTTTGTAAATGATCTTAAGTTGTATTGCCAAGTTAACTTATTACTGGATTTTGTCTCTTGGGTAAACTCTAAAAGCTCTATTGTAAAAGGTTCTTTGATTTTATGGTGGCAAGCCGCCGTTATTGTTTTTAAAGCTCATTCTTTTAACCATTTGTTAAGTTCTGTAAGTTATATGAATTTGCTGTTATTTAAAAGAGTTTAGTATTGGCAATTTAATAAATTGTGTACAGTCTGCTGTTTTGATATTATTGGTTGGAAATCCTTGGATAGTTGTCCTATAAGAACACACATTCCACTCAACATTAGTTGTTAATTGCGGGAGGATATTCATTAAAAATTAATGAAAAACCGTCTTGGTCGCAATGGTTATTTTAAGTGATCGGTTTCGGCCTAGTCTTAGGACATCTTCAGACAGCTCTGTGAAAGTTAGAAAGCGTGATAGTTACATAAAGAAGTCAGTGACTTAAAATAATGTAACATGTACTTATTAAAATGGAAGTGTCATTACTCATCAACTGAAATTGACGATGTGCAGAACAGTTAGTAGACCTCAGACGTTGAAACTGCTGCTGTTGGCTAGGCAACATTGCTTTGTACACATCTAGTGAGGGCGTCTTCGTGCTGCATGACGTCAGTGTCGGGCAGTGAGGAACTATTTACATAAATTACGTATCATTTGAAGATACTGTTTATCTAAAAATGAACAATAACAACAAAAAGACAGAAAAGATTGTTAAAAATAGTAAATAACTGTAATGAGAGTATTTAAAAACTATTTCTCATATTTCTTGTAGTAACATCTGGCGGAAATACTCCTCTTGGAGATGGGCAGTTTTTGCAGAAGTGAGGCTGTTTCCTGCTTCATGCCTTTTGTCAGCAGAGCCAGTGCCTGGCCTGCCTAAGAGCAGGGCCACCATACTGCCACTGATATCCCCAGAGAATAATAGAGTACGACATATTCACCTTTCTCCAGTTATCAAAGATGAAGACATCGTGGCACCACCTGACCAGCGTGAGAAAGACGGTTGATTTCGCTCCAAAACTTTGGTCACTCGATCGAAATGAGTCACCCAACCACCATGCTCGACACGAAGAAGCACCGAATCGAGGAGATGAGCAAATACTGCTCTGGAGCACTAACAATCTCTTGTTTATCAATGTGCATTTTGTGTTCCAAAAGTGGGAAAATTCTGCTGTGTTATCCCCCCTCCTTTTTTTATATTCTAATTCGTTACGTTGCCAACAGCATTGAGCCATGTCTTTCATGCAGAGTTGTTTGAAAGTTGCGTGTTAGGCCGCTTTCTTCTCTGGTACTTTTATTGTTATACACTGAAGAGCCAAAGCTACAAACAAGTGCCTAATGTCGTGTAGGGCGCCCGCGAGCACGTAGAAGCGCCGAGACATGAGGTGCCATGGTCTCGACTAATGTCTGAAGTAGTGCTGCAGGGCTGTCCATAAATCCGTAAGTGTACCAGGGGGTGGAGATCTCCTCTGGACAACACGTTGTAAGGCATCGCAGACATGCCTGGAGAGTTTGGTGGCCAGAGGAAGTGTTTAAACTCAGAAGAGTGTTCCTGGAGCCGCTCTGTAGCGATTCTGGACGTGTGGGTTGTTGGATTATGTTGCTGGAACTGTCCAAGTCCGTCGGAATGCACAATGGACATGAATGGATGCAGGTGATCAGAAAGGATGCTTACGTACCTGTCACGTCAGAGTCGTATCTAGACACATCACCAATTGCACGCTCCACACCATCACAGAGCATCCACCAGCTTGAAAAGTGCCCCGGTGACACGCAGGGCTCATGGATTAATGAAGGTTTCTCCGTATCCGTACACGTCCATCCACCCGATACAATTTGAAACGGAACTCGTCCGACCAGGCAACATGTTTCCAGTCATCAACAGTCCAATGTCGGTATTGACGGGCCCAGGCGAGGCGTCGAGATTTGTGTCGTAGTCAGCAAGGCTCCGAAAGCCCATATCGATGATGTTTCGTTGAACGGTTCACACGCTGACACTTGTTGATGGCCCAGCAATGAAATCTGCAGCAATTTGCGGAAGGGCTGCACTTATGTTACGCTGAACGATCTCTTGAGTCACCGTTGGTCCCGTTCTTGCTGGATCACCTGCATCCATTCATGTCCATTGTGCATTCCAACGGACTTGGACAATTCCAGCAACACAATCCGACCCCAGTGTTATCGTTGCGCTCAGAGGCAAGACTCAACGATCGTTTTCTTGATGCTAACTGGCACTGCACTATCTCTTTTTGTTTGATTGAAAGTCTGTTTATTGACTAAGGAAAGCTGTGTCGATATCCCCTAGTATTCAAAGTTAGCTGTATGTTGTTTCATAACTTTTTGACTAATAACATTGCATATCATCAGTCACGCATAAATGTTAGGGTCAGACAAATTTAGTACTTTTTCATATTCGTCAAACCCATGTAGTACTACAGTGGTCTTGTGAAATGGACAGTTATCCTGTTGGTAAGTGGGGTCTCGTCGTCACGGAGCATAATGGGATGCAGGTCATCTGAAATAATGTACCCATTTACTACGACAGCACCACAGACCCTATGGAAGCTGCATAGGCCGGTGCCCATGACGCGTTGGATGTTTCGAGCTCCCGTTCTCCTGAATGAAGGACTATCTGGACATGTCTATAGACCTGGTGTAGCAAGAAACGTTATTTATTAGGCCAGGTGCTACGTTTGCTCTGATATACAGGCCAAGCTCGATGACCCTGCCCCCTGGCCGTTACTGACAACGTCCCCGGATCAACATGGGAACACGGTGGGATCGTCTACTGTGGAGATCCACATTTAACATGATGTGTTACGAAACGTGCCTGTACCAGCATTGTAGTCTGTCGTCAGATCTGCCACGCATCGACACCTATCCTGCTATGCAGCGCAGGCAAGCCTCAGAACTCCATGTTTCGTGATGAGGAGTGGATGTCCAACGGTTCGCCACCCACTGATGGTTTCACCGTCCTTCAGTCACGTTCCAGCGACGCTCACGACGTTAGCCCTCGAACAGCCGACCAGTTTCTCCGCTTCCAGGCTGCTGGTTCCCAGATAGCAGACGATGACAATCTGCCCTTTTCCAATGTCACTGGTGCCAGTAGATTTTCCCATTTGTGGTAAATCAATCTTATGATTGTAAGTACTGCAACAACCTAAATTTGCTACCATAAAACACCACATGTCTTATAGCGATAAGTGTATAGCTAATCAATAGATTTTCAATTCGTAGAGCACTGATGATGCATATAAAGAGTAGATGAAACATGTTTGGTTGGAAACAAAAATATCCAGTTGAGAAAAGGGGACAGTGTTTATTATCTTCATTATAAAAGTAACTGATGCAGCAACTGAACAGCAGTTGCAGTTATTAACTCTAACGTAGCTGCTGTATCGCCTTGATCATTAATTGGCGAAAGATGCGACATATAAAAAAGTTTCCAAACATCATTCAACTGGCAGTACAATTTGAACGACTTTCTTTTATCTGGCACACCGCAGCGTAGCAGAAATCTCTCTCGGAGATTTTGCAGGGCCACCATTCAGCTGTTGGCGGTCGAAAGTTACAAACAGCAGATTATTTTACTTTAGGGATTCCTGAACTGGATGGACGCAGATCTAGAAGGAGCCACATACTACTTTAATTGGCAAGATCACATGAGAGGTGAACTCATTAACATTTTCAGTGTTATCTTACCAAAGATGTCACTAATTCTGCTACTTCTATCAGGTATGATAAATTCACTCCATTACACTGATGGCTCTCGTGATCATAAACTACATGATTTACGAATGGAACTTCATACGCTTGTGGGAGGTGATATTCGCTAACTCTTTTTTTATCTGTTCTTGTATAATGCTTTCGTAGTCTCTCCCTCAGCCAAACTAAATCAATTAATCATTTTAGTAGTTTTCTGTCGAGCGTTATTTCGAATGTTATGAAAAATGTTACTGATGGCTTATCTTTCTTCGTGGAATTGAGGCCCAGGTGACTGAATAATGCTTGCTCCTTGAACTAATTGAACTAATGAATTTTGTATCTTGTTGCCTCTTAATATATCGACTGGTAGAAGAGTCACACATTCATTTTGTTAATTAAGTGTATTGTTATTCAGCGAGCCTGTCTTGTAAATCAGTCTTATTTATAAAATGTTATCTGCTGAATACATGGGAACTAAAGCAGACGTCGTCCAGGTGTCAATAACGTTCTCCGAGATTTACTTCCGTCACCTGCGCTTCCTTTCTAGTCCTCCCACTTCCTGCATTCCCACTATCCACCCCAACTCCTGCCTTCGTCTCCATAGTCTAACAGACCCCTGTCTTTTCTACCCACACACCTCAAACCTATGGAACATGTTCTCTCATCCTTTATCACTTCTCACTCGGCGCAGCGAAAGAGCAGTGCTTCACTCCCCCACCCCCAGAAGATTTTCACGATTCTGCTGTGTTTTTAAAACTTAGATATTTTCGTTCTTTTAGCTGTCTGTATTTGATTTTTAATTTAAAACAGAAAAACATTTCTATTATTCTTTCTCATTCTCGTTATACACTCCCGGAAATTGAAATAAGAACACCGTGAATTCATTGTCCCAGGAAGGGGAAACTTTATTGACACATTCCTGGGGTCAGATACATCACATGATCACACTGACAGAACCACAGGCACATAGACGCAGGCAACAGAGCATGCACAATGTCGGCACTAGTACAGTGTATATCCACCTTTCGCAGCAATGCAGGCTGCTATTCTCCCATGGAGACGATCTTAGAGATGCTGGATGTAGTCCTGTGGAACGGCTTGCCATGCCATTTCCACCTGGCGCCTCAGTTGGACCAGCGTTCGTGCTGGACGTGCAGACCGCGTGAGACGACGCTTCTTCCAGTCCCAAACATGCTCAATGGGGGACAGATCCGGAGATCTTGCTGGCCAGGGTAGTTGACTTACACCTTCTAGAGCACGTTGGGTGGCACGGGATACATGCGGACGTGCATTGTCCTGTTGGAACAGCAAGTTCCCTTGCCGGTCTAGGAATGGTAGAACGATGGGTTCGATGACGGTTTGGATGTACCGTGCACTATTCAGTGTCCCCTCGACGATCACCAGTGGTGTACGGCCAGTGTAGGAGATCGCTCCCCACACCATGATGCCGGGTGTTGGCCCTGCGTGCCTCAGTCGTATGCAGTCCTGATTGTGGCGCTCACCTGCACAGCGCCAAACACGCATACGACCATCATTGGCACCAAGGCAGAAGCGACTCTCAACGCTGAAGACGACACGTCTCCATTCGTCCCTCCATTCACGCCTGTCGCGACACCACTGGAGGCGGGCTGCACGATGTTGGGGCGTGAGCGGAAGACGGCCTAACGGTGCGCGGGACCGTAGCCCAGCTTCATGGAGACGGTTGCGAATGGTCCTCGCCGATACCCCAGGAGCAACAGTGTCCCTAATTTGCTGGGAAGTGGCGGTGCGGTCCCCTACGGCACTGCGTAGGATCCTACGGTCTTGGCGTGCATCCGTGCGTCGCTGCGGTCCGGTCCCAGGTCGACGGGCACGTGCACCTTCCGCCGACCACTGGCGACAACATCGATGTACTGTGGAGACCTCACGCCCCACGTGTTGAGCAATTCGGCGGTACGTCCACCCGGCCTCCCGCATGCCCACTATACGCCCTCGCTCAAAGTCCGTCAACTGCACATACGGTTCACGTCCACGCTGTCGCGGCATGCTACCAGTGTTAAAGACTGCGATGGAGCTCCGTATGCCACGGCAAACTGGCTGACACTGACGGCGGCGGTGCACAAATGCCGCGCAGCTAGCGCCATTCGACGGCCAACACCGTGGTTCCTGGTGTGTCCGCTGTGCCGTGCGTGTGATCATTGCTTGTACAGCCCTCTCGCAGTGTCCGGAGCATGTATGGTGGGTCTGACACACCGGTGTCAATGTGTTCTTTTTTCCATTTCCAGGAGTGTATTTTTTAATTCGTTTGACTGAAGTGCGGAATATTGTATCGCAGACAGCTCACCCCACCCAAGTGGTGCGAACGGGATGGAATTAAAATACAAGAAAAAAAGGAACAGGAAGCACGGTGAGTGTGACAACGAACTGAACCTGACCACTCGCCCAGGGCCGAGTGTGCAGCGACATTTCCGTAAGCAGTAGCCATGGAGACGCTGCTAGCACGAGGAAGAGTGTTACAAATTGTGTTAATTGTGTCGCCCAAGTCAACAAGCACACGATTGAGCTGTCCACAGGGTCAGCGCCTTGATCAAGAAGAGCCTGTGACTTGTTTACGGAGCGGACTGCTTGAAGGAGGCATAGTGTGACGGTACAAGAGTACTACGTTCGTCGTTATAGTGTGGCTGTACAAATCATAATGTAAGTTGCTGTGGGCAGCGTGTTGAAACTGTAATCAAAAGTATAGGCTACGTCCGAATTCATCATATATTTTTCGCAGGTAAGAGCTGCTGTTAAGACTACTTTGTAAGCGTTATCTGATCACTTGTAGACCGAGTACGTCGCCTTGGGCAATGGAGCAGATTCTAGGAAAATTCTATTTTAATAATAAATTTAAAGGCAGTTACGTTAACGTTCTGTTATGCTCCCACTTTTAGGTTTCTGCCAAAGGACGGCAACTGTCCAAAGTGTAACCCAGAGGTTCACGCTGCTTTGAAAGCAGTGCAAGAGCACTCGAGAGTTTCACTAATTAATTGAATTGATGTCTAATCCCCTTGGGAACCATGTGCATCACGACCATATTATTGTCAATATGTTTTGGATAAGTAGCAGCATCGGTCATAAAGATTGAAATCCTTTATTTTCCACATCGATTTCGGTCACTGTGTGACCGTCTTCACTGCAAATTATTCGAACCTTGTAGGCCCTTTTCATAGTAGCACAATATTTTCCAAAAGCTGTAACATGTACTATGATAATTACTTCCCTTATACTGCATACAGTATTGAACTACAGAAGAGCCCATCTTGTGACCTTAGAATTGCCGATCCAACATATACTGTTGCCTTTCGTAATTCAAAAGTATTTTATACAATAACAGGGAAGTAATCATCACGTCTTTTGAAAGAAATGTTCTTTTTGACGAGCAAATCCAACAGCAAACTCCACTTCGTAATTGACCCGTTCTGCCACTGTTTCACATTCGACCTACTGTAGGAGACAGACTCACTACGAACAGTGGGAACGCTGTGGACTTGATTCTTACCTCTTTAGCTTCTGGAGGTGAAACAATGACATCCTGTTTGAGTTGAAAAGCCTTGCGAATCTTCCACAGTGATAACTGTTATCTTCAAAGACGTTTTTGAGATGTTCGAGTTCTTCCTGTGAGTTATCCTTATCAGCAACAGTGCGGCTAAGTGTCCTTTGTACAAGTGCGTTCAGGACATCACTGGTCTGCACGGCGTTACGACAGCTGGCCACTCGCAGGTACTAATTGTTACGTATTGGCTTGGGAAGACGCAATGTCCCAGGAGCCGTAAGTTTTACGGTGAACCAAGGTACCCAAGAAAGACAGGCATCCGTCCTTTCCCAAAAAAAAATGGTTCAAATTGCTCTGAGCACTATGGGACTTATCATCTGTGGTCATCAGTCCCCTAGAACTTAGAACTACTTAAACCGAACTAACCTAAGGACATCACAAACATCCATGCCCGAGGCAGGATTCGAACCTGCGACCGTAGCAGTCGCGCGGTTCCGGACTGAGCGCTTCCTTTCCAAACTCTGTTATAAACTACATGTTGCCGTAAATAGATTTCAGATGAAGCGGAAACAGTGGAAGCATCTCTTCACCATGAGGTCACACTGGACCAAGTAACCAGCCTGTTCGTAGTCGCTGATGACAGATTTTGTATTCAGATATGGTTGCAGAAGTCCCTAAGCGTCTTAAGTCGTTCACCATAATGAACCACCAAATCCTCCATAACAGCCACTAATCCGTGGTAAAGGAGGAGGAGGACGAGTAGTGTTTAACATCCCGTCGACAACGAGGTCATTAATGACGGAGCACAAACTCGGATTAGGGAAGTATGGAGAAGGAAGCGATCGTGCCCTTGCGAAGGAACCATCACGGCGTTAGCATTAAACGATTTCGGAACACCATGGATAACTTAAATCGGCATGGCTGGACGCGCATTCGAACTGTAGTCATCCCGAGTGCAGCGGTAAAGAATAGTAATGGTTTCGTCCCAGTCTCTGCAGAAGGAACATTATTTGTTAGAGAGAACACTATCTGTTACGTCTTCTGCTTGGTAGCATTCAACTGCACGTCGATCAATGGTACGCGACAGTTACCTATGAGCCTATTTTGACATAACTTTAATTTTTCTTTTCAACATAGGATTATGTAAGTTTTAAAGCCAATTTACTACCCCGATGTTTGTGATTTGTTATGCTCACTGTATTTTGTAGTTACTAATAAGCGATCCTTCCAACTATCAAATTCAAATACTTTTCACGATTCTAAATATTTTAATCCCTTTTACAGCTAAAATGAATTACTGTTACAGCTCTAACAACGAAAAAGCGTTTCACCTGAAGCTGCTTAAAGTGCTACATTATAATGTTATTACAATAAAGTTATTACACCTACCACTATTTTCCAATTAACACACAATATTTATAAAATGCATTTTAGCGTTTTTCACAATGAGTGTAAAATAATGATGAGTATACAATAATCACAAACTGAAGTTTCAGTGGCAGTGTTCCTCTTTTGTATATTAATGAACAATTGAAGAGCATTAATAGTAACCTTAGACGTTCTTTTGATGTTGCATTTAGCTATAATGGAGTACTACCTGAAAAAAAATTGCAATGATTGTGTCAGACCATATGTTCAGGCACATAAAATTACGTACCTACAAAACGAGAACGCGGTATCCCAGGACTACAATATGCCAACGGGAGCCGCCCAACTCATACTCATAATGGAGTGTAGCAAGTTGTGGAATGTGAAATGGTATTATTATACAGGCTCAGTAGTAGGTAATTTCCAATTAAATGGGGATTTAATCGAAAATTTTAAATCTGAAATACATTTATAATAACCAGAACGATTATTCGTATGGTGTTTGGTGGCGCCTAGAAGCTACACAGTCGTAATTATACCGCAGAGCTCACTTGCACACTCACGTTCACTGGAAAGTTTCTGTTTCACTTGTGATGTACATACCTACAACCGAGTGCATTTTCGGTGTTGTTTATGGTACGCCCTGTATACACTGCGTTCGGAAATTCCCATTCCAAACTTCTAGGAGAGTGAGTACATAATATTTTGATTAGGAACCCAGATCCGAAAATTTCATCCAATGACGGTGTAAAGGGTCAAAGTCACAAGCGCTGGCTCCTGTAATTATATATATATATATATATATATATATATATATATATATATATATATATACAGAGTGGCTGTGTGATAATGATATAAACTTTCAAGGATGATGGAGACGGATGAATGCATCAACTTTGGTTAACGGTCCCTGTACCTGAAACAAGAGTTGAAAGTTATAAGCGAAAACGGTTGTAATACCTGTGCCCGTGGAACGAAATACTGGTACTGTTGTTGCAAAGATTGTACGGTAAACAATTTTCGGAGATGGTAGTACAGACCAAAACAAGAAAAAATACCTATTAAACATGGGCTCTAAAATGCATACCTTAAGAGCAATTGTTCATGAGTGAAACACTTCTCCTCTATTGAACAAGTGCTCACAGCTCTCAACGTGTGCATTTTCGAGCCCATGTTTACTGGACCGTGAAAACTCCATACCTTACAGTTTTAGCAATAACGGTAGCGGTACAGATATTCCACTGTCAGAGGTATCAGAATGATTTTTGCTTGTAACTTTCGACTCGTTCGTTTCCAAACCAGAGACCCTTGCCTCACATAAATACATTGATCCATCTCCATCATCCTGCAAAGTCTGTAATATCAGTACAGAAACAGCATTCATTTACAGACGCCGGCACCTATAACTTTGACGCCCTGCAGCGGCGTTGGATGGCGTTTCCAGACATGGATTCCTACTCAAAATATCATGTACTCACTTCCATCTACAAGTCCTAGAGCACCGTAACGTGAATTTCCGAACTCCCTGTATTCAGATGATAAAATTTTACTAGTCCTGAAAATAAGGGATATTCACTGTCTTCTGCTGACTTGTTTGGAGGACAGCAAGTTGGTTGGTTGATTCGGGGGAGGGGACCAGAGAGCGAGGTCATCGGTCCCATCAGATTTTGGAATGATGGTGAAGGAAGTCGGTCATGCCCTTACGAAGGGACCATCCTGGCAGTTGCATGAAGCTACTTAGGGAAATTACGGAAAACCTGAATCAGGATGGACGGACGAGGGTTTGAACCTTTGTCCAGTGTGCTAACCGGTCAGCAGGTACTGCCCATCGCCATCCTACAAAGTGCTGGAAAGGACTGTCACAGCGTCACAGTGAAGAAACTGTGTGTCGTGATCAGTTTTAGCAACCAGCGAGTCTAGGCGGAAGTGGATAGCAGTGAGCGCATGTGGACAACAGGCGCCTCCGCTCGCTTGCCGCTGCCTCCCGAATTAGCCAGCGGCGATTGTGTTTGCGGGACAAACAAGCCTGGTGACGGCTGGGGTGGGGTTGATTCGTTCGCTCGGCGACCACACGAATGCAGGTCAATAATCCGAGAGCAGCACTTCCCCGCGCTCCAGTAACAAGTTACCGCGGAGCCCAGACTTAATCAAACGCTTGAAGATGGTCCCGTTCGGAACGTGGGCCTCATGTGTGACATTTGACACTCACCTGTGTAGTAATAAGATCCCTGTAGTCCGATTAACCCTCGTAGTGCCACGGGGGTCAATATGACCCCATAAGCACAATTGAAATACGTATCTCCCTTGTTTCCAAAACAATTATTTTCAAAATTTATGACTTTGTCTCTCTAAGTTGCTTGTATGCAGTGACATATTGTTCAGTTTTATGAGGGGCGTTCAAAAAGAAACGAGCTGGAGGAATAATTACAGAAACCAGTACCTGTATGATAGATGTAATGACCCTGGCTGTTGAGACACTTTTCCCACTGTGACACAAGGCTGTGAATGGTTGTCTGATAAAATTCGTGTTACCCAGTTCCGTACGTTGCAAGGTATCCCAGATATGCTCAATAATCTTCATGTCTGGGGAGTTTGGTAGCCAGCGGAAGTGTTCAAACTCAGAAGAGTACTCCTGGAGCCACTCTATAGTTCTGGACGTGTGGGTTGTCGCATTGTCCAGCTGGAATTGCCCAAGTCCGTCGGAATGCACAATAGACATGATAGGATGCAGGTGATCAGACAGAATGTTTACGTACGTGTCACCTGTCTAAGTCGAATGAGGAGTTCCATATCACTCCTACCGCACACGCCCCACATCATTACAGAGCCTCCACGAGCTTGAAAAGTCCCCCGCGGACATGCAGGGTTCATTGATTTATGAGGTTTTCTCCATGCCCGTACACAACCATCCGCTCGATGCAATTTGAAACGAGACTCGTCCGACCAAGCGAAATGTTTCCAGTCATCAACAGTCCAAAGTCAGTGTTCACGGGCCCAGGAGAGGTGTAAAGCTTAGTGTCGTGCAGTCATCGAGGGTACACGAGTGGGCCTTGAGCTTCGAAAGCCCATATCAATGATATTTCGTTGAATGGTTCGCACGCTGACACTTGTTGATAGCCTAGCATTGAAATCTGCAGCAGTTTGCGAAAGGGTTCTACTTCTGTCACGTTGAACGGTTCTTTTCAATCGTCGTTGGGGCCGTTCTCGCAGGATCTTTTTCGGCCGTAGCGATGCCGGAGATTTGATGTTTTATCGGTTTCCTGATATTGAAAGTACACTCGTGAAATGGTCTTACGGGAAAATCCCCACTTCATCCCTACCTCGGATATGATGTGTACCATCGTTCGTCCACCGACTAAAACATTACGTCCAAACTCACTTAAAACCTGATGAGCTTCCACTGTAGCATCAGTAACCGATCTAACAACTGCGCCAGACATTTGTCTTATATGGGAGACACCGACCACAGCACCGTATTATGCCTGTTTATATATCACTGTATTTGAACAAGCATGCCCATACCAGTTTCTTTGGCGCTTCATTGTATAATGTCGTTTGTCATACTGCACAGTTGTTGTAGTGGTAGCTTTCGTCAATGCGTGGCGCCACGTAATACTCCCGAACTTAATAAATATTTCGCGTAAACTTTTATCATCGTAATATCATTACCAATAGTATAAAAAAAATTTTCTTTTATAATACGAGAATTCCTTCACAGCCATCAGATACACGTTATAATAAATGTACAGCAGTTGATGCATTCTGGCGTCATTATACATTTTATAATGCCACCTGGCGACAAAAAAATCGTATGCAGAACTGTGTTTGTAGTCTGCGAATGTTTTTTCATACAACAGGAAATGTTGTATCTACGCGCGGCAATCGCTCCTGGGTAGGTGTATTACAGTTTTTGCTAGATATTTTCAGTCAATATGGAATGCTGCAGCTATCCATTACTACGCTTTATAAAATAATTTTGTATCGGATTATTTGGAGACATCTGATGATGGATAAGTTCCAAAACGCGTCGTATGAGCAATAACTTCATTCCTTGACGGATGTCTGATTTTTACCACTGCGACCCAGTCAGCCTGAATGAAAAACTACTGATTATGACAGTAATGGTCGCCTTCCTCCTGCGTGACTTCGTCACATTTATGTTACATACAGGATTGTCTAGGTCAGTGATAGCTTCGAAAGCAGATGTGTCTGAAACTCACAGTACTCCTTGTACGAAGGCTGTAATTCAGCACGTGCAGTGGGCATATACGTGACATAAAAATCGTTTCTTTCGTGACAGATTTCACTCACCAACTAATCTTGTGGAGCGCAACAACATGAATGCAGGAAACTGCTCGTTAACTTTCAACAAGTTGATCGATTTCGTTGAAAGTTGTCACAATGCAGGAAAACAGTTCACAATCGCCATGGCAAATAGATGGTTAGTAATTCCTAAATACGATTATATCAGCTGAAACAGTAGCCCTGTGACGTAGCACGTAAATTTAGCTGGTAAATTGGATTGGTGTAAGCGATACAGTCGGATTTGAGGATGGATCATGTGGAACCGATACCGGTCTTTTCAGAAATTAAAGCAGTCTAGACGGACGGGACAGAGCTCATATTCATTTAGATCAACTCCACGTGTTGGTCAGATAAAACGTCTAACGGCGCGCCTTCACAGGGACACGGGCAGAGCTACAAAAAAAAGTGTTTAATTGGACTATACGTTTTTGGATAAACACTTACGATGGCTGCAAACTGTTATGTTTAAAAATTTTCTGGTATTCAAATTTTTGAAGACGACGGGTAAATGGTTACCGAACGGGCTTCCATGAAGACTGGACAGCTGCTGACATTGTGAGGAATTCTTTGAGGGTCTAATTACTTTAATTATCAGGTCTCCTAATTTCTTGTAAAAGTCATACTGCTTGGCCGATACGTACTTCAGATCTCACATTTTTTTGGGATCATCAGTCTTCTCACTGGTTGGATGCGGCCCGCCACGAATTCCTTTCCTGTGTCAACCTCTTCATCTCAGAGTAGCACTTGCAACCTCCGTCCTCTATTATTTGCTAGGTGTATTCCAATCTCTGTCTTCCTCTACAGTTTTTGCCGTCTACAGCTCCCTTTAGTACCATGTTAGTCATTCCCTCATGTCTTAACAGATGTCCTATCATCCTGTCCCTTGTCCTTATCAATGTTTCCCACATATTCCTTTCCTCTCCTATTCTGCACAGAACCCACTTATTCCTTACCTTATCAGTCTACTTGATTTTCAACATTCGTCTGTAGCACCACATCTCAAATGCTTCGATTCTCTTGTGTTCCGGTTTTCCCACAGTCTATGTTTCAGTACCATACAATGCTGTACTCCAGACGTACATTCTCAGAAATTTCTTCATCAAATTAAAGTCAATATTTGATGTTAGTAGACTTCTCTTGACACGGAATGCCATTTTTGCCATTGCTAGTCTGCTTTTGATGTCCTCCTTGCTCCGTCCATCAATCGTTATTTTTCTGTCTAGGTAGCTAAACTTCGTTTTTCTTCGATTTACTCTCAATCCGTATTCTGCACTCATAAGACTGTTCATTCCAATCAGCAGAACATTTAATTCTTCTTCACTTTTACTCAGGATAGCAATGTCATCAGCGAATCGTATCATTGATATCCTTTCACCTTGAATTTTAATTCCACTCTTGAATCTTTCTTGTATTTCCACCATTGCTTCCTCGATGTACAGATTGACAGTAGGAACGAAAGACTACATCCTTGTCTTACACCCATTTTAATACGAGCACTTCATTCTTGGTCGTGCACTCTTATTATTCTCTTCTGGCTGTTGTACATATTGTACATGTCCCGTCTCTCCCTATAGCATTCTCCTATTTTTCTCATAATTTCGAACATCTTGCGCTATTTTACAATGTCGATCCTATGAATGTGTCTTGATTGTTCTTCAGTCTTGCTTCCAGTATTAAGCGCAACGTCAGAATTGCTTCTCTCGTACCGTTACCTTTCCTACAGCCAAACCGATCGTCATGTAGCGCATCCCCAGTTGCCTTTTCCATTCTTCTGTATGTTCTTCTCGTAAGCAACTTGGATGTATGAGCTGTTAAGCTGATTGTGCGATAATTCTCGCACTCTTGAGCTCTTGCCGCCTTCGGAATGTATGGATGATGTTTTTCCGAAAGTTAGATGGTATGACGCCACACACAACCACTATGTGATTTTTTGGGGTGGAGGCGGGTTGCGGGGCGCAGAGGGAACATTGGAGGAATGTACCATAAACCGAGGGTATACGTACGTTTACCATTTACGGCAGACGAATATAATATTTGGAGGGCGGGGGTGGATGCTTTTGAGACTTCAGCACGAAACTTGAAAAGCCAATAGTATAAAATGAATACCACTTATACATTATTTTCAGTTCCTAAAACTTTGCTTTAGAGACTACCTTTTTATGGCTCTTAAGCTAGATGGCACATATTGCATCAATTAACATGTTAAAATATTTTGCAATAAGCTAATTCTTATTAATTACAATTCGTCAGATCTTCTTGCCACACGCTCTGCTTTTTTGTACCTGATTTATGAAACCATTAGCCAGACATTAGATTTGGCGACAGAACTGCCAGCTGTAGTCACTCATACACTTGGCAAGGATCGCGGGTCTTTTAAATTCTACGTGGTGTATGTTCGGTTGTGGCCGTCGTGAGCCACCATTTATCACAGTCGAACTGAAATAGAGATTTCGCGGAGGCGAATGCACGTTGCACCACTCCTGCTGACCTTGGAGCCTTGGACGTGGTATCCCAGTGCCCAACACCGATCGTCAGATTTGCTTACGTTACGCTAGAACGGGCATTCCTAGAGCGTTTGACACGACGTAAAGAAATCAAGGAACAGTCAGCGTCGCAAAAAATTTAGTGAAAAAATGTGTAGATGGTATACGCAGAACCACCTGTAACTGGCTTGATTAAGAGCAGTAAATGTGTGAAATTACCGTGTGATTGCAACTAAACTGTAGCTGCTCACCGATTTTCAGTGTGCACTGGGATTATAGTATGGCCGCGAAACTTGGTAGATAAGCTAGTGTGTTAATGTTCAGAAAAGACTGGTTTCTACTGTGGCCGTCAGGTGCAGATCTCATGATGATATTAATGATGATGATGATGTTTGGTTTGTGGGGCTCTCAACTGCGCGGTTACCAGCACCGGTACAAAGTCCCATTCTTTTCACAATCCAGTCACGTCACTTTTCCCGGCTGATGGTGATATGATGAGGACAACAAAAGCACCAAGTCCTCGGGCCGAGAAAATCCTCAACCCACCCGGGAATTGAACCCGGTACCCTGTGGTCCAGAGGCATCGAGACTAATCACTTCTTTTCCGTTGCATTTGGTCGTGGCGGACATCACTTGATACCCGTTGACGTCCATCGTCGATCCCTTAACTGTTTTATTTATTTTTTAATTTTTTTATCTGGCTCTGTATAGTGTTTATATGACGGTACGACATCCACGCTGTCATGTGTTATACCATAACGTGAGAAAACAGTATGGCCGTCGAGAAGAGAGGCCGTGCGCTGTTAATGAAACTGTTTTATTGAATGGCAGCAATTAAAGTGCTGCACTGAGGGAGTATCGCCGACTGAAATTAAATAGCAAAACACGGGAGAGTTTCGTGTGGCACCTCGAAGAGGAAGGAGTCGTATCCAAGGCTATCTTTCCCGAAGAAGTGATACCGATAAGTAGGAGGAAAGTGTACAACCGACCCTTCTCATGGAAAGTCTACTAAAAATAAAAGTAATTAAACCGAATAGGGCTATAATTTGGAAAATGAAAGTTATTTTGTGCATTCACTCACGAATAACACTGGACAGAAAGGGATACCACTGATCATGAATCCAAAAGTTACACTAATGAACGAAAAGGAAGTAAGTAACGGTCGCCAGCTCACTAGGGCAATTTACATCCAAAATCCTGTACAAGATGAAGGGAAAGAAAAACATGTATTATTAAACATTGACATGCCAACTAAAGGTTGCTACGTTTCTTTCTTTGACACTAATTTTAAGTGAGTATGTAGTGATAAAGAAAACTGAGAAGTCACTCTTACATTATGTTCCGCATTAAATTTTGAAAAAGGCAATAGAGTAATGATTTGAAAATATGCAATTAAACTATATGTTAGTACTGAACTTCGCTACGTGAACAATGACTTTCAGTGATCTCAGCATAACGTCATCAAAGAATTTTCGAAAAAAAGCAAGCACTTTTTACTTTGCCGTTACTTATTTTGCAAATTGGATTTCATATTATTGTCTGAACACCTGAGCCTACTTACTAGAATACGTACCAAACCAAACAGCCACGTGCTCCAAGCTATATGTAAAATAAATAAAACTTCCGCACTCTTAATTTGTACATTTCTTTAGATTTGGATTTTTTCCAATGATTGATTCTCAAACTTAAAAAATGAAATTGCTTTACTTTAGTCATATACTGAAGCCTCTGTTGTACAACAGTTAACTGAAAGTTAAGTTGTCTTAAAAGAGAAATTATTCATTAATAAACTGGCTGTAACTATTCAGTTTGTTTCTTATGACACTCAGCATAATGAGGAAAAAAAAGGGAGCAAGGATCCTGCTTGGTAACAATATCTGGGGGCAATGAGGGCACAATCGCCCTGAGTTTAACTGATTATTATTTAAATAAAACTTATCAATCAAATCACATTCAGTTGTGCTGCTTGGTTAGCCATTAATACTTTCTACCAGTGAACAGTCTTGCTTAGTGCTGTGCGTGCGACGAAACTGGGAGCCGATGACGAAACTGTGTTGCTTGAACTGCTGCTGTTGTTGAAGACTGTAGGTAGCATATTGTGGAGCCACGGCTAATTATAGGAACGGGCAGTCGTAAGTAATACAGCCTCTTCCGCCCGTCCGCTGTCCCTACTCCTGCTCTAGACATCTGACCGGCGCGCGTACCTGATGCCGCCAAAAATGGTACTCTCTACTGCGAGAGCGTGGACACCACACTTCCGCACACTACAAGCGCTGGAACCCGTCTCTCGCTCTCTCCGCGCGCTCTGCGCAACAACCCGTACCCAAAGATCTTTACAACGCACAAGCACTGCTATTATCGTTGCTGGTCGGTGCAAATAACAATTCCTTTGGCTTTTTCCCAGAGCTTATAAGTTTCACAGTAAAACACAGACAGACACAATGAAACGTCAACAGACTTGTACCTAAATGTACACAGACAGTGAAGCAATGTCCTTACTTATTTAAAAGAAAGCATTTAAATTACAAATATTTACATACAATTCAGAAAAAAAGTTATATATCGGTAGCAGGTGCCAAAATCCTGCATTTTCGGTGTTACACCATCCTATGGTCAACAGTACGCAAGGTTTCACGGTCTATTTTACGCTGGTATCTGTACAAGAAGCAGATGGTGCAGCAGCTGTAACCTCATGATCCGCAGGAACGTTCTGAAATTGCTCTTCGGTTTCTGGCAGCGATCGAAGTTGATAACATGTGGCCCGGTAATATTCTATGCAGTGACGAGGCGCATTTTACACTACAGGGTGCAGCGAATACACAGAACTGCCGAATTTATGGCATTGTTAAACCACGTGTTGCGCACGAAGACCCATTGCACTCGCCGTATGTGATAATGTGTTGTGGATTCACAAGAACCTTTTTTCTCGGTCCTTTCTTCTTAGAGGAGAACACACCCAGAGGGTCTGTCAGGTGCACCGTGATGTCTGCACCTTATCGAGACCTCACGGCACAGCATGTGATTCCTGATTATGGAAGACCGCAACTGTGCGGAAACGTTTTCATGCAGGATGGGGCAACTTCTAATGTCGATCGCCCAGTGATAGACCTGCTTAATGCAGCCTTCCACGAAACTATCTCGAGAGGTTGTCCAGATGCATGGTCTGCAGAGATCACCTGATCTGAATCCATGTGACTTTTGATTTTGGGGTTATCTAAAAGAACGTGTTCACCAGGGGTACGTTCTGTCTCTACCTGATCTGATGACCAATATGCAGGAACATATTGCTCAGATTCCGGCGAAACCGCTGCGAGCAACAGCTGATCACGTCGTTTTACGGATGCAGTACCTAATCAACGTCTCTGGTGCTTATATTGAACCAATTGTGCAAGAGGCGGTTAACGATAAATTCAACGTTATGACTTTCTTCCTTGTTTGACATTTTCTACCCACGTCGCGTTCCTAATCAGTTACATATGGAAACATTTCTATACGTTTTTCTTGCATTCACAGTGCCAGATTTACACCTTGTGGCCAAAAGTGAAACGCTTTTTGTTTCTGCGTAGATCAGTTCCGCATTGAGGCATTATAATATATACCAAGTTTCGCTGCTATACGTTAATTACAGTCCACAGTAGACCTCTGTGAGTAGTTGTACTTCAATTATAACCATCGTATATGAAGATTTCGACGGGAAAGGTGCTAAGCCGCGATTATTCTGATCATGTCATCTATAATTTTTTTCGAATGCACAACATCCGCACAAAAAGTAGATCCGTATGTACCGCTAGAAATGTTGTCTATATAAATTCCTTTGTCTTGGTCAATTTATAATCATATCTTCCATCTTAACCAAATGATTTTTACCGATGGTCACACAGTAATGCAAAATATACTCTGGTGTGAAGGCACTTCCTTCCGACGACTCCTTTACATGATATAAGGATCAGTTATGTTTTTGTTTGCCTCGTGTATAAAACTGTTAGAAATCATTCTCAAATTTCGTATTCACCATTGTCTGCATCCATAACCGAGATCGGTAAAGCAAGCTACCGGTATCACATGATCATTTGTTTCGGAGAGAGTTTGAATTCTGGAAGTGCAGAAAACGTCACCACCAGTATATGACATGTGACACCCCAAAGTGACTCACCACGTGGTTCCCTTGGACTGGATAATTAGTCGCTAAATTCTCACTTATGGTTAAATGTCGAATCCGTGAAGTCAAAATTCGTAGGATCAGTATATGCGTTAAGATCCTGATAACCGGGCTTCGTGCTGGATTGAATTCCGAACCTGCTACAGTGCCTCTTCCGTATCATACAACACAAATGAGGCACCACATCAAATCAGCATCTACAGTAGTCACCTACTCTTAGACACACTTAAAAAGAACTATCATACACCAAGTGGGAAAGGACAATTGTGTGCTGAGCAAGAAAACCTCTTCCGATTAGGCACCTTAGTAACCCTTTTAGTATCTCCCAACCCACAGCGCCATCTGACTATTTTCGTTTCTTTTCTATAAGGATAGAGTTCCAAAAACAACCACCTGTATGGCATCAAATTTCACTTCGTTTCCAGTTCGCCACCGTAGCTGAGTGGAAAGTGCTGCGGCTTGTCATGTCGGAGGGCCCCGGTTCGATTCCTGGCTGGGTTGGAGTTTTTATCCACTCAGGGACTGGGTGTTTACGTCGTCTTCATCATCATCATTTCATCCTCATCGACGCCCAAGTCGCTGAAGTGGCATCACCTCAAAAGACTCGCACCAGGTGATCAGGTCTACCCCGCCACCGCCCCCCCTCCACCCCACCTCGGGAGGCCCTCGCCACACGACAGTTAATTTTTTTTGCTTCGTTTCCTTTGGTCAAGCAGCGGTGCAGACCATGGATATTTCAATACTCGAACAAATATGTAATATACGGAATGGCCTTAAAAACCTATACCCTGTTTAACTGATCATAGGTGTTCGAAGTGATGACGCTGAACAGCTGCACGAGCTACCGAATTCAACGTGGCCAGTTGGATGTCTGCACAGGAATGTTCGACGCATTCTCGAAGTTCATTCAGTGTGCGTGCATTCTGTCGATAAACGACGCCCTTAAAGTTCCTCATCGTAAAAGTCCAGAGGCGTCAAGTCTGGAGAACGTGATAGATACACAACAGTACCTCTTCGTCCTCTCCATCGTGGGAGTAGATTTTTCGTTGAGGTACTCCCTGACATGATTATGGCAATACGGTGGAGTCCATCTTGTTGAAAGTAAAGCCATTCGTCCCACTACATTTCACAGATGATAGGTAAAATGTATGTCCCAAGCCTCTCTAGCTACACCTCACCGATAACAGGGCTGTCAAAGAGGTACGGGCCCCCGATACGATAGACCAAACCACATATTCACTCCCGATGAATTCACATCTTTGTCCAGATTGACGATCAGATTTGTTTCGGCCCAGAAGACGCAGTGAGTAATACAAGGGGGGTTCCACCATCGTGATTGAAGAACTACTTCAGTGAGGAGTAGCAGATCTGTTGTGGACTGGCAAGACAGCCAATCCACTAGGAGGAAGCCGAAAGGCACGCGTTTAAGCTCACGCGGGATGGCGTGAGGTCTGGAACAGGACAAGGTCTTTATAGTAGCAAAAATAGTACGTAGCTTCTGGAATACTTAACTTTAATCCATAATTGGTGAACATCGGTCTGACGGTACATGCATCACAAGATAAATAGCAATTGATAATGACGCCTTGCTAGGTCGTAGCAAATGACGTAGCTGAAGGCTATGCTAACTATTGTCTCGGCAAATGAGAGCGTAATTTGTCAGTGAACCATCGCTAGCAAAGTCGGCTGTACAACTGGGTCGAGTGCTAGGAAGTCTCTCTAGACCTGCCGTTTGGCTGCGCTCGGTCTGCAATCACTGATAGTGGCGACACGCGGGTCCGACGTATACTAACGGACCGCGGCCGATTTAAAGGCTACCACCTAGCAAGTGTGGTGTCTGGCGGTGACACCACAAGATCCACGGGCTATAATGCTGACAACGTGACCACAGCTGGGAGAGCGTCGTCTAGACTCCATGCCTCCTTTTAACCGCATCTGATTGACGTAATTGGAAGAGGATGACATGGCGGAAGGTCGGCGTCGCCTGGTCCTCAGGTCGAAAAGTGGAGTATGTGCATTTGTTTGGAAGAAGCGTGTACTAAGAACACTGTGTAAAGCCAATAGCCAATAATCTTTCAGAAGCGTCTTCACCGACGTCAAGAGTCGTATACAGGCATCGAAGGTAAACAATTGAACTGTAGATGACTTATGTATTTGTTCACATTTGCTACATTAGGGCAGATGTTTGCGCGACTTCTTCTTCTGACGGCTAGTGATCTGATCCACTATTAGTTTCTTGCTATTTAATCAACTCCTACCTTTTTGAAGGCTCTTTTCAGAGCCAATGAAAGCGGGTGTAACAAAAATGTACGACACGAATTGCAAGACAAATTCGTCACACGCAGATGAAGAAATTATGTTAGGTGAACTCGAATCTGGAAACGCTATGTTTCCACGTTGCAACTCATTTGCTCCAGCTAGTTTCAGCGAGATCAGATAGTAAATTTTCGGAATCTGTATGTATGGGCAGACGTCAATCTTCATGCAGCTTCTGAAGCAAGTCATCAAGAAAGATTTTCCGTCAATGTTTTGGCCGGCGTTGTTGGTCAATGTTTGGTAGGGCCGCACTTCCTTCCTCCCAGGCTCAACGGACGAAGTTATTATAATTTCGTAGCAGCAGTTGTGCCTTTAGCTGCCAGACGAAACATGTGCTTAATGCACGCTGGAACACCTCCTCATTTTAACCGAACAAGGTAGCGCAGTGTATAACAGACTGGGCTCGCATTCGGGAGGACGACGGTTCAAAGGCGCATTTGGCCATCCTGATTTAGGTTTCCTCTGATTTCCCTAAATCGTTTCGGGCAAATGCCGGAGTGGTTCCTTTGAAAGGGAGCGGCCGACTTCCTTCCCCATCTTTCCCTAATCCTATGGGACCGATGACCACGCTGTTTGGTCCCCTCCCACAAATCAACCTACCATCCAACCTCCTCATTTTAATGTTAAACTCCATTGGCTTCTAAATAACAGATTCTATGACTGTTGGATAGGTAGAGATGGACGAATTGCTTGGCCTCCACGCTCTCCGTATCTAAACTCACTCGACCTCCTTCTTGTGGTGGAGGCATTTGAAATTTCTTGTGTAAGGAACTCCAGTCCTAGATGTCCAGAGTCTCCAGTTCCGTATTACGGAAGGCCGTGAAACCATACGCAATACTCCAGGGTCACATCAGGGAATCCGAGATTCAATATGACCGCGGCTTGATGTGCCCACGGAGGGCATATAGAACATGTCGTGTGAGAAAGCAGGTGCATTCCGTTCGTGTGTGTTTCCCATGATTAATGAGTTGGAGAAAATGAGTCGTAAGATGGAAACAAAGCGTTTCCGGACCCATCCTCATACAACATAATTTCATCGTCTACTTGTGAGGAATGTGCTCTGCAAATTGTGCCGTGCATTTTTGTTACACACTGTATATTTTGTTAGATACGTGATTCTTTGGCAGCTATAACAGCAAAAATTACTTGCGTGTATAAAAGTTTTAGCAGTAATAATATAATTTGTTTATAGAAACAGTTTACAGTGGATGCTTGTGCATGTTAATTTAAACTACGACTCGTTCGACGTTACGTAATTCTGTCCGTTGTGCTGGGGTTTGCGGAATGTGATACGGAAATAATGAATGAATGAACGTCAGTATTTATGGACGTGTCACAAGAAATATACAAGACTTCTCCGTTCAATATTTGTCTCTTCTGGCCACTCGACCCAACTGACAATGTCACTCACTGATCATTGACATTTTGTCCGCTGGTAATTCGCTCGAGTGGCTCTAGTCCAGTAACCAGCACAGCTTGACCTTCGACTCAGAGATAAGCTGTGTGGAAGGCCGTTCCTGACGTTTGAAGCCCGCTACTTTCACGTCACTGTGTGCAGAAACCCTCAGCGAGAAACGGAGGTTCTTTTTGTTCTTTGTACGCATATAGATGTTGGGAACTGTTTCATCTTTCACGAGCACATAAAAATAATAATAATAATAATAATAAAAACGATAGGGGAAGAGAGTGATCTTGGTGCTATTTATATTTCACCGTAAAAAATTCCTTTTCTTATGCTCGAAAACAGTGCTTGCCCCCTTCATTTACAATTACTAAAATTTGATTACAAAGAACAAAATATTTTAACCTTCCTAGCGGATAAAAACTGTCCGCCGACCGAGACTAGAAGTCGAGATCTTAGCTTTTCGCGAGCAAGTACTCTACCGACTGATCTACCAAAGCATGACTCACGACCCGCCCTCACAGCTGTACTTCCGCCAGTACATCTGCACTCCAAACTTCACAGAAGTTCCCCAGCGAAGGCCCCGAGTTCCAGTCTCGGTGCGGCACACAGTTTTAATCTGACGGGGATTTTCGTATCAGCACACACTTCGCTGCAGAGTGAAAAATTCATTCTGTTAACAAAATAGACGATTAACATACAGGGTGTCCCAGTGGGACTACTCAACATTCAGCGATATGTCAGGAACCATCAAAGCAAAAATAGTCTAGTAAACATTGGTTCCTAATTCATACCCTAAGAACTACACACTATGAAACAAATCTCTTCTACTGCAAGCTCCTTGCTTCTTTCCATATTTTGGGAGGAGGTAGGATGGACCAAAATAAAAAAATATCCGGTAACCACAGGCCTTAAAATGCATACCTTAAGAGCTATGAGCGCTTGTTCAGTAGAAGAGTTGTATTTCACAGTAGCGAAGTTGAACAAAATTTATGATGGCTGAAACTGGACAGGATAAACCATCCCCTTGAATGGTGCACATTAATTGGTACTCATCCTAAACACGCAGTCCCTGTTTCTGGTGGCTTTACCTCATCGAAGGACAGAAATATGAGGTCCTCCCCCCAAGTGCAGCACGTCGCTGTATCACACTTCTATTGACGTTTTCTAATTACTTGGAATCGTGTCTGGAGTCTTAACAGAAACTGAACAGACAGCTACCGGATGTATTATCGTCCTCATGACAACAAGGACCTTTGAGAGAGTGTGTGGCAACCCTGTGTACATTTTGAAGTGTCGCACATTACGCCTCACTGTAATATTAAATACCGTTAAATAAGGCGATATAAGAAATGGAATGCCATAAAAATTGGTTCATATGCAGCCATGATTTTGATAAGAATATTTAAGAAAGTAATCGCTTCTAAGTGGTCCCTTGTACGAAATTTATTCGCAGTTGCGAAATCTTTCTGAAATTAGCTGCAATAGTTACGAAGATATTACTTGATACTCACGCATAACATTTTTTTCCATACCGGGACTCGAAAGTAGATTGCCGCTTGTCGCGAGCGGTGACCATAACCTCTTTTCTTCTTCTTCACCTTCTTCTTCAATTTTGTTCGTTATTGTTCTTTGCATTCGGTCGGGGTGGACATCCGTTGAAGTTCATCGTCGATCCTTTCACTTATATATATATATATATATATATATATATATATATATATATATATATATATATATATATTCCGAGATACTAAAAGGAATTCGTTAAACTTCGATTACACGATAAATCAGTCTAATCTAAAAGCCGTAAATTCAACTAAATACCTAGGTATTACAATTACGAACAACTTAAATTGGAAAGAACACATAGAAAATGTTGTGGGGAAGGCTAACCAAAGACTGCGTTTTATTCGCAGAACACTTAGAAAATGTAACAGACCTACTAAGGAGACTGCCTACACTACTCTTGTCCGTCCTCTTTTAGAATACTGCTGCACGGTGTGGGATCCTTACCAGGTAGGACTGTCTGATTACATCGAAAAAGTTCAAAGAAAGGCAGCACGTTTTGTATTATCGCGAAATAAGAGAGAGAGTGTCACAGAAATGATACAGGATTTGGGCTGGAAATCATTACAAGAAAGGCGTTTTTCGTTTGCGACGAAATCTTCTCACGAAATTCCAATTACCAACTTTCTCCTCCGAATGCGAAAATATTTTGTTGACACCGACCTACATAGGGCGGAACGATCACCAGGATAAAATAAGGGAAATCAGAAGTCGTACGGAAAGATACAGGTGTTCATTCTCTCCGCGCTCTATACGAGATTGGAATAATAGAGAATTGTGAAGGTGGTTCGATGAACCCTCTGATAGGCACTTAAATGTGATTTGCAGAGTATCCATGGAGCTGTAGATACCGTGCTGGCGTTTTGCCTGTAAGAGCATCTTTCAGTCACCGATCTAAACTTCCACATGGCTTCCTGTCTACAATGGCCGAACTAGCTAGGGCGACTGCTCGCGACAAAACGGGAAATCCGTGTTCGAGTAAAGGCCTGGCACAAATTTTTCTGTCTCAGTAATAGGTAATATCTTCATACCAACTGCAATTGCGAATAAATTTCGAAAATTTAGTACAGCTGCAAGATCGTCACTACTCTATGTGCCTTCTGACGATGTTAAAAATGAATGATCCCTAGTAATTAGCGCATATAATTATGGATAATGTCCAACGGCCCTGCGGCCCTGCCACAGTGGTACCACCGGTTCCCGTCAGATCAGCGAAGGTAATCGTTGTCAGGCTGGGCTAGCACTAGGATTGGTGACCATCTGGTCTGCCGAGTGCTGCTAGCAAGAGGGTTGCACTCAGCGCTTGTGAGGCAAACTGAGGAGCCACTTGATTGAGAAGTAGCGGCTTCGGTCTCTCAAACTGACATACGGCCGGGATTGCGGTGTGCTGACCACATGCCCCTCCATATCCGCATGCAGTGACGCTTGTGGCCTGAGAATGACGCGGCGGCCGGTCGGTACCGTTAGGCCTTCCAAGGCCTGTTCGGACCGAGTGTATTACTGTATGTCATATTTGGACCAAATCTCGTTCATTCCTGATGATCCTTCCCAGGTCATGTAATTTTCCAGACAATAGTCTTTTACGATTGCTTCACAATATACGATTTATCAGCACCAAAAACAATGCAACTAGCCGCTATCAGCTTCGAGGTTCAAGAGGTGGCCAATGATAAAATGATCCCACTCAAAAGCTGTCTCATGATTTTGCTAGCAGATTAAAAATCAAATCCATGTAGTTGTTGCTGCGTGTTTATGAGTGTAGCTTGTCCGACGTAATACTCTCTCCCGAGGCAGCTGCGTACATTATTCTTCTGCTGTATTACCAAAACGCTGTGCTGAACATCACAAACAAGTCAACGACAGCGATCAATAACTGGGTCGCACTGAATTGACGTAAGCGGCTTAGTTAATTATTGGATACTTTTTGTGTGCGAAGCGCAGCCCTTTCGGTCCCAATATGAGTTGACAGCTTATTTGTGAGGCCATATGAATAGCTTGGAGGCTCGGGAGTTGCCTAGCCAATGGAAATTCTCGCCATTATAAAGATACGTAAATACAATGACGGAAAAACATGCAACACCCTGAAGAACAAGGCCATTTTAATGACAAATGAAGTGACATGTAGTTCATCACTGTATGAAAATCCGATAACAAATTCAGACTAAGTAAAAATCGTATGTCACAGTAAAGCATGCCGGAACAGTAGCATCAATACACAGTATACGCCCTATGGAGGCATTGCAGGCGTGTACTATCCCAGGCAGACGATCATAAAGGTGACGAATTTCATCCTGCGATTAACTCCACAAGCGTATTGTGCCTTTTATTGCAATTCGGGAATGTTTCTGCAGGCCGTCGTGAAAGAGTAAGTTACAGTTTCATCATGTCCAATACGTGTTCAGATCTTGACACATCTGGTGATCTTGCTGCCCAGGGCATGAATACTCAAAGGCTTATGTGGACTTGCATCATCCTTCTGAGAAAGCACATCACCTTCCTATCGAAGAAATGACATTATAACGGGGATAACAGCCTGTGCAACATAGCAGTCACTGATTACTTTGCCCTGCAGAAACAGTAGATCTGACCGCTAGCCAAAAATGATCACCCCCCTCCAACTTCCACCAACATGGAGCCTAGGATAGGGTCCCTGTGTCGTGGGCGAATGTATTCTGCAATATGCAGTTCATCAGGTCTGCACCGTTCACGTATACGTCCATCAATCGCACACAGAACCTAATCTCATCAGTAAAGACAGCAGAGCCCCATACCACTCTCCTGTCAACCTTTTTACGAAACCGATTTAGCCGTGCTTGGCGGTGTCATTGTGTCAGGGGCACAAGTTATCATAATCCTGATGCCAGAAGACCGTTTTCAGTTGTCCGCCTCGATAGCTGAGTGGTCAGCGTGACGGATTGCCGTCCTACGGGCCCGGGTTCGATTCCCAGTCGGAGATTTTCTCCTCTCAGGGACTGGGTGTTGTGCTGTCTTCATCATTTCATCCCCATCCGGCGCGCAGGTCGCCCAGAGTGGCTTAGAATGTAATAAGACATGCACCAAGGCGGCCGGACCTGCCCCGCAAGGGGCCTCACGGCCAATGACGCCAAACGCTCATTTCCATTTCTGATAACACGGCAGATGCATAATATGCCAAGAATTCGAACCTGAATGATGTTCGGTCGGTCACCGTGCTCACACAATGCATCGAGCTTGACGTGCACCTGCATTATGTGGACTCCCAAAACATGGGTCAAACGGTAAATTTACTGAAGAGCCAAAGGCACTGGTACACCTGCCTAATATCGTGTAGGGCTCCGGCGAGAACGCAGAAGTACCGCAACACGACGTGGCATTGACTCGACCAATGTTTGAAGTAGTGGTGGAGGAAACTGACACCATGAAACATGCAGGGATGTCCATAAATTCGTAAAGGCACGAGGGGGTGGCGATCTTTTCTGAACAGCACTTTTCAAGACACCCCAGATATGCTCAATAATGTTTATATATGGGGAGATTAGTGGCCAGCAGAAGTGTTTAAACTCAGAAGAGTATTCCTGGAGTCACTCTGTAGTTCTGGGCGTGTGGGGTGTCGCATTGTTCTGCTGGAGTTGCCCAAGTCCGTCGGAATGCGCGAAGGCCATGAATGGATGCAGGTAATCAGATAGGATGCTTACGTGTCACCTATCAGAGTCGTATCTAGACGTATCAGAGGTCTCATGACACTCGAATTGCACATGTTGCACATCATTACAGAGCCTTCACCAGCTTGAAAAGTCCCGTGCTGACATGCAGGGTCCATAGATTCGTGACGTCGTCTCCAAACCGGTACACGTCCATCCGCTTGATACAATTTGAAACGAGCCGGCCGCAGTGGCCGAGCAGTTCTAGGCGCTTCAGTCCAGAACCGCGCGACTGCTACGGTCACAGGTTCGAATCCTGCCTCGGGCATGGATGTGTGTGATGTCCTTAGGTTAGTTAGATTTAAGTAGTTCAAATGGTTCAAATGACTCTGAGCACTACGGGACTTAATTGCTGTGGTCATCAGTCCCCTAGAACTTAGAACTACTTAAACCTAACTAACCTATGGACAGCACACACATCCATGCCCAAGGCAGGATTCGAACCTGCGACCGTACGGTCGTGCGGTTCCGGTCTGTAGCGCCTAGAATCGCTCGGTCACTACGGCCGGCATTTAAGTAGTTCTCAGTTCTAGGGGACTGATGACCTCAGATGCTAAGTGCCATAGTGCTCAGAGCCATTTGAATTTGAAACGAGACTCGTTTGACTAGGCAACATGTTTCCAGTCATCAACAATTCAATGTCGATGTTGATGGACCCAGGCGAAGCGTAAAGCTTTGTGTCATGCAGTCATCACGGGTACAAAAGTGGGCCTTCGGCTCCGAAAGCCCAGATCGATGAAGTTCCGTTGAATTGTTCGCTCGCTGATACTTGTTGACGGCCCAGCATTGAAATCTGCAGCAGTCTGCGGAAGGGTTGCACTTGTGTGACGTGATTCTCTTCTGTCGGAGATTTGATGTTTCACCAGAATCCTGATATTCACTGCACATTCGTGATATGGTCGTACGGGAAAATCCCCATTTCATCGCTACCTCAGAGATGTGCTCCATGCTCGAGCGCCAACTATTACACCACCTTCAAACTCACTGATAACCTGCCATTGTAGTAGCAGTAACTGATATAGCAACTGCGCCAGACACTTGTCTGATATAGGCGTTATCGACAGAAGAGCCGTATTCTGCTTGTTTACGTGTCTCTGTATTTGAATACACAAGGTGTATCAGTTCCTTGTCGCTTCGGTGCTTAAGCGTAGACTTCCGCGGCCGTTGTCACTGACAATAAAATTCTTCAGGGCTGTTGACCGCATTGTCAATATATAAAATTGCAAGTGGTCTTCCTCGGGGCTCTGCGCCGAGCTGACTGCTGAATGAGGCAGACTTCAGATCTTATTTAGTAGCGGAGGAGGCTTCTTACGTAATTTTATATGGTACTTGATTGGGAGGAGGGATGTTAGGCGTTCTTTATTGGTCTTTATATTATTCCTTGTCATTGATGGATAAGGACGTGCTTGATTGGTGTTAACATTTTTTCATCCCATTGGTGGAAACAGGCGAATTAGGAACGGGCGGTAGCTGTAACGTAGCGATGCTTACTTGTTGCCAGGTGCGGGCTTCGGCGGTCCTGCGCTACTATATAAGATCCAAAGTCTCTCTCATTCAGCAACCAGCTTAGCACAAAGCCTTGAGGAAGGCCACATTGAGTAGTGGCCGAAACGTCGGACAATTTTGTACAGAATCATCCGATTTAAAAAGAAGCATAGCTATTATGTCATTTAAGAAATGTGCGTGGACAACGCACTGTTGGAAAGAGCAAACTCTTGAGTTTTACGTGGTTTCCGCTAGGTAGCTGCAGCGTGTACATACTTCAGTTGTAGTAAAAATGGTGTCGGGACAACAGAAAGCTTTTTGTGTTCTACGTTTTGTGCAGTGCTGGTCATCAATAACTGTTATGTCAGTCTTTCCTAGTACGTATGGTGTGGATACTCCTACAGCACAGAGCATTAGACGATGTCATGAACGATTCCGGAAAATAGGTTGTTTGTGTAAAGGCAAATCGCCGGGATGTCCCTGAGTGTCTTATATAGACGTCGAATCCATCCGCCGTAGTTTGACAAGGAGTCCGCAGAAATCCGTTAATCGCTGCGGAAGCTGTAACTCAAGATATGGTCGCTGCAGTGTGAGAACAGTTTGACTACCACATCTGAAATGCGGTAGGGAGCTGGTGTTGAGTGGAAAGGTACGAAGTCATAATGAATTTATTAACGTTTCTAAAAACACTAATGAATTTATTTTTAAAAACAAACATCAAAGAATAACAGTAACTGAAAAGACTAAATTTAAATAGCCAACCGATGGCAAACACCTCAAAAGGGCAACAGGAGAAAATCACTTCCTTTTTGTAAAGAATATTAAATGAAGTATAAAAAATACATTTACTTTACAAACAGCAAAACATATCATCAAATGATTATGTCATAAATATCAACCATCGGCTATTGCCTTCGAAGTAGCCAAAATGACTGACAAAAGAGGTTCAAATTTATGATGATAGAGGCGGTGACAGAGGCGACGGCAGTAGCAATACTTCCTCCCCCTCTACTAACATAGAAAGGCGACTGCTACTACCACAGTACTAGAAATCTTCATTAAAATTTTCAGTCAAGCTACTCAGGCATCTTTAACAAGATCACAGTTAACAAGAGATACACTCACCTATCCTGTAACACAGAGACAACTCGTTAATTATTTAGTGGAAATTAACATTTTACAAATGCAGAAATTCTTCTTTATTTTTTTTAATGCAAACTATTTAGTAAACGGCTTGAGCTCGTGATACTAGCCAACAGGTAACTATAGACATGCCTCAGAAGTAAGGTAGCTAGATTCAACAATTTTCACTGACTAATATAGTACAATTTGTAAATCAGAAGAATTATATCTACAATCTATATCCTTAGATTCTAAATCAGTTTGGAATAGTAACAGCCCCAAGATCACACATTTTGACGGAAGTGGACTCAAGTAGTACTAGGCAAAACCTTCATAAACGACACATTTATATACATAACAACGGCAACCAGGATGTTGTTGTTGTTGTTGTTGTGGTCTTCAGTCCTGAGACTGGTTTGATGCAGCTCTCCATGCTATTTTATCCTGTGCAAGCTTCTTCATCTCCCAGTACTTACTGCAACCTACATCCTTCTGAATCTGCTTAGTGTATTCATCTCTTGGTTTCCCTCTACATCTTTTATCCTCCACGCTGCCCTCCAATACTAAATTGGTGATCCCTTGATGCCTCAGAACATGTCCTGCCAACGGGTCCCTTCTACTTGTCAAGTTGTGCCACAGACTCCTCTTCTCCCCAATTCTGTTCAATACCTCCTCATTAGTTATGTGATCTACCCATTAATCTTCAGCATTCTTCTGTAGCACCACATTTCGAAAGCTTCTATTCTCTTCTTGTCCAAACTATTTATCGTCCATGTTTCACTTCCATACATGGCTACACTCCATTAAAATATTTTCAGATACGACTTCCTGACACTTAAATTTATACTCGATGTTAACACATTTCTCTTCTTCAGAAACGCTTTCCTGCCATTGCCAGTCTACATTTTATATCCTCTCTACTTCGACCATCATCAGTTATTTTGCTTCCCAAATAGCAAAACTCCAGGATATAGAGTCAAAATAGACACCACACGACACCAGGTGACGTGCACACCGTGCTCACCGTGATTTCCCGTAAAATCCAGCGCTCATTGACAAACGCTTGCTTAGAGAGCGCCGAGAGAAGGACGTAACAAAGATTACTCGTAGTCGGAAACCCGAGGGTATCATCCAGCAGACGTCGCCGCGTCCAGTACTTGCAAAGGTCATATCGGACTCCAACCCGGCACCACAATGGAAAGAAACTGCTTGCAACTTCAGTAGCAGAGTACACGCCGAATACTGTGCGTCCTGCCGAAGTAGCCTGTAACGAGCAATGTTCACGGCTGCGACCAACACTCGGCCCCGCCAAACCCACACTGAGCAATGACACCACTCTCGCCAACGGGCCACGGCTGACGCTTGGCCACGCCAAAACGCCGCCTAACTTGCGCTGTTCGTCGCCCAGGTCACACTCTCCTTTCTCCAGGTCGCCGCAGCCCTTAACTACCGTCTCCTCCGACCTGCCCTCTACCGGCGACAGTAACGCTCCACGCGCACTTGCGGTCAGAGGAATTCGAAATCCGCGAGAATTACGCGAAATTAAACGCGGGCGCACGGCACAACATAGTCAATTCCCATTCGCCAACCCCATAATAAGAGCAAAAAAGAGCAAGTCACTAGAAATCATCAATACTTTTGCTTAGACGTGCAAATTTCCTTTGCAGAACTCTTCATACTTAAGGTAAAAACACTGACGTGTATTATTTACAGAAAAATGGATGAACATTTATATCATCAGTCTAGGTAGCAGAGAAACGTAGGGGCAGGCGAAGCAATAGTGACCTTAAGACAAATCTTAGAAGGTATGGTAAAGAAAAGTAAACGTACATTTTCAGCATTTGTTGAGAAATTTTTAGACAATGTTGACTGAAATGTAGTCATCGGACTTCTTAAGGTCCACAGATAAAAAAACTGTGTTCGAAAGGCCATTTACGACTTGTATAGAAATCAGACTGCACCTGTAGGAGTCGGAGAACATGAAAGGGAAGCAGTAGTTGAGACGGAAGTGGAAAAGGTTCCAACCTATCCCCACGTTATTCATTCTGTACTTTCCTTATGTCGTGTCCGATCTTCTTCTGCCTGGCGTAGTGCAGGAACATGGCGTGGCATGGACTCAAAAATTGGTTGTAAATTCCCAGCTGAAAGTTTGAGCCATGGTGCCTCTATATACTCCATAAGGCAATATGTCGACCGATGTAGAGAATGTTAGGTTAAACAGTGGTATTTGTTCAGCGTTATCCTGTTAGAAAATAGCCGCTGGAATTTTGTTCACGAAAGGCAGGACAACAGGTCAAATCACCAGACTGACGAACAAACTTGCAGTCAGCGGGCATGAAAGAATAAACCTGCTGTCACACGAAATCGCACCCCAGACCTTAACTCCATATGAGGCGCCGAGTGTCTAGCATGCAGACAGAGTGGTTGTAACCTCTCAGCTGGCCTCCTAACCAACACACGGCCATCACTGGCACCGATGCAGAGACAGCTTTCACCAGAAAACATAACAGACCTCCACACTGCGCTCCAATGAGCTCCCGCTCGACACCATTTGAAGTCGCAAATGGCGGTGGTTTGGAACCAGTGGAATGCACGCTACGGGACGTCTCGCTCGGAGCTGTCCTTGAAATAACCGATTTTCAACAGTTCGTTGTGCTACTGTGGTGCCAACTGCTGATCAAATTGCCGCTGCAGGTGTAGGACGTTGCGCTAGACTCCAAGCCGCACACGATAAGCAGTGGCACTTGGCCATCTGGAGTCTGGACTTACAGCGACCGTAGATTCTCGTGACCACCGCTGTCAGCACTCGTGTACAGTGGCTACATTCCTGCCAAGTCTTTCTGTAGTAAAGCAGTAGGAGTAGCCAGCTTCTCGTAGCCATATCACACGATCTCGTTCAAGCTCAGTGAGGTAGTGATAATGTCGTCTATGTTGCCTTGAAGTCATTCTTGACGTACATCAACTGACCACGTCCAACCTCAAACGTAGCTAACGCTTCACGACGTTTACAGCTCGAATTTGAAGCACACTTGATTTGCATTATCATAGTGGCCCTACTAGCGCTAAGAAATCTTATTTCAGCTGTGGAAAGGCGCCTACCATGTTTTAATTTAAGTCGCACATCCCCTCCTGGTGTTCCAGTTGTTTTACCGTCACTGCATTTGACGAAATAAAGGACAAAGCTGGAAATCAGAAATGTGTTGCGGCTGGTCCCGGCGGAGGTTCGAGTCCTCCCTCGGGCATGGGTGTATGTGTTTGTCCTTAGGATAATTTAGGTTAAGTAGTGTGTAAGCTCAGGGACTGATGACCTTTGCAGTTAAGTCCCATATGATTTCACACACCTTTGAACATTTTGAGCAGAAATGTGTAAGCAAGGATCGCAATGAACATTAAGTACTTGCTGAAAACCTAGTAAAACAAGCGATCTGTGGCATGTTGAACGCAGGAAGCAAACATTTCTAAGATACATCTATAAACAAATGACAAAAAACTACAGATTTACCAGAGGAAAACTGGTAAGAGTGACGAAATATCTAACACACCTGTTGATAATTAATGTCCTTAACTGTATAAAACAAGCGAATTCGTGTGATTTTGCAGCAGCATCGATGAAAATTTTAATTACTTACCCTCGATTTTTCCCAAATAAAACAGTATTTATATGTACTGTTCTCTTCTGGCTAGCTGGCGTTGGAAATTATGGTTGGGTCATCGAAAATCCCAGGTCCCAGCAAAGGACCTGGATGAGCAGCTGAACGGAATGGACAGTGTCTTGAAAGGAGGATATAAGATGAACATCATAAAAAGCAAAACGAGGATAATGGAATGTAGTCGAATATAATCGGAAGATGTTGTGAGAATTAGATTAGGAAATGAGACGCTTAAAGTAGTAGATGGGTTTTGCTATTTGGGGAGCAAAATAACTGATGATGGTCGAAGTAGAGAGGATATAAAATGTAGACTGGCAATGACAGGGAAAGCGTTTCTGAAGAAGAGAAATTTGTTAACACTGAGTATAGATTTAAGTGTCAGGAAGTCGTTTCTGAAAGTATTTGTATGAAGTGTAGCCATATATGGAAGTGAAACGTGGTCGTTAAATAGTTAAGACAAGAATAGAATAGGAGCTTTCGAAATGTGGTGATACAGAAGAATGCTGAAGGTTAGACCGGTAGATGACATAACTAATGAAGAGGTATTGAATAGAACTGGAGAGAAGAGAAATTTCTGACACAAATTGACTAGAAGATGGAATCGGTTGGTAGGGCATGTTCTGAGGCATCAAAGAATCGCCAATTTAGTATTGGAGGGCACGTGGATGGTAAAAATCGTCAAAACCGTCTCTTACGAGTGGAGTAATAAAATATCACTTTGCTCTATTTCAGATATGCGGAAATATCCGCCATTATTTCCCTGGAAATGTACGCATCTGCAAAAAGAATGCCATTTCATTAAGTGAAGAGGATTGCTCCCTCAGACGTACCCTACTACAGGAAATTCTTGGAAACACTTACGTCAGAACAGAATTTGCCACGGCGTGTCATGAATGAGCTGTGTTGTCTTTTACGGTAACAGTTTTTCACAGCGAGCCGACGCTAGAGGGAAAACTTTTCCTTCGGTTGTCTCTCGCAATTACAGCAAAATCGCGGGCCGGAAGTCGTTCCCGGCTGCGGCGTCTCCCATTAGGCTGTCAAAGCAAGTTAGCCACGCGTCCTGGAGACTTTCTAATTCAGTGCGTGAGTGCCAACAAAGCGTGTATCAAAAGCAGCGAGGAATGAAAATTGCGTCCCACGTAAAAGCAGTCCCTTCTACTCAGAACGTGGCTGCGTAAAATTTTTCCATTATCTACCCCAGGGTCGCGAGAATTTCTCTTAAACAGAACTTTCGTAGACGTTATACGGCGACATTACATTGTAAATATGAATTATTTTCGTAAATGTCATAAAGTATACAGCGTGCAGAAATCAAACTTGATATTAAGGTAAGGTAAGTCCATTTGATCAAACTTACCGGATCACGATAGATCAGAAATGCAGCCACATAATTGCAGGCAATCAGTTACTCGTAATCGATTAAGAGCAGGTTGATATTTGTGTGATTAACCTAACACAAAAAACTAGAACTTGTTTCGCTAAAAGAGCCCACTATTGCTTAGGCTACTTCAAACAAATTGCTTAAGCTGTACAATTAAAACTCGAAAGTTTTAGATTCGTATCAATAGCTGTTTACGTCAGACGGATTTCTCCGAGATGTTTATTATATGAAGTTTGTAATTACATCAACTACAAGCCGGCAAGAAGAATCAGTCCACCTGGAAAGACGAAGTCGATTTTGATCCAATGGAACGATGCTTGTCAGTGGTCACGTGAACATCCCACACCCATAGACGGCATTCGGGACGTCCACGCAGCACAGACGTCGTACAGAATCGTATTCTAAGGGCAGCAGTGGTACATCGTACAGCTACCGCAGCACAGATAAGAGTGCTTGTGAGCGCAGACCTGCCAACAAGAACTGTTGCGAACCGGTTATTAGCAGTGGAACTACAGGCACGCAAATCTCTAGCCCGTCTTCCCCCCACACTACAGTATCGACGAGCACGGCTCGCCTGGTGCCGTCAGATGGCGCGCCATGGTCTTCAGCGATGAAGGCACATTCCGCCTGCATGCAAGTAACGGTCGTTTGCGCGTACGGCGCATGCCTAGTGAGCGCTGTCTCGTACAGTGAAATTCGTCTAAGACACACTGGCCCCGCACCAGGGCTTATGGTCTGGGGTGCGATAGGCAACAACTTTCGCTCACCTTTTGTGTTTGTGGAGGGGGTACCAACCAGCGGTCAGTACGAGTAGAATGTTGTTAGACCCGTTCTTCTACCGTTCTTGTAACAGGAAGATGATATGTTGTTTCAACAGTATAATTCTCGCCCACACACTCCCCGCGAAACATAACGTGCTCGGCAACTCGTGCAGCAACTTCTCTCGCCACTATAATCTCCGGACTTACGTCCAATCGAGCACATGTCGGATACGATGGGACGAGAAGTGACTCGTGCGACTCGTCAACCAACAACTCTTACAGAACTACGTGAATAGATAGATCAGGCGTGACGTAATGTATCCCAGGACAATATTCCATTAGTGCGATAGACTGGACGCCATGCTCAGCGCCTGCTCTGCTGCCTGTGGGGGCTACACTACGTGCTGATATGGGTGTTTCAGCATGGGTCGATACCTAGTACCTAAGAACAGCTTGTGCTGTTAATCTGTAAATGTAATTCATTTCATCAACTCCATATGTATTAATGGAACCTTGAATCTTGACTAAGTAGAAAGCTACCAAAAGGGTCTACTAATTTTTTCCAGCTGTGTATGTTGGGAGAACGTCAATTATTTGTTAATGTACCTACTATGGTCCACTGCACAAACAGCACTGTGGTGTGTTACGCAACATCAAGTACCGTCGGGCTCGAAGTTTTTAATAATGAAACTTAAAGACCACACTTGATATGTGATAAGGTGGGAATAAAAATAACTAACTTTTATTCTTAAAAGCAGATCAGTAATTGCAGGCTAAGACATGAAAACATAAAATAGGTGCACCAGAGTCCCAACGAGTGAGCACCGCTGTTTTTATACGTTGAATTTAATGAAAAAAAAACTCACAAAATAGTTCAATAATGCCGTACTGGGCGATGTTGGAGATTACTTTTATGGATGGGCCACAGCAACAACTCCACCTGAAATACTTCGTAAGATACCTCATCGTGTGTGTGTGTGTGTGTGTGTGTGTGTGTGTGTGTGTGTGTGTGAGGTGAGAGAGAGAGAGAGAGAGAGAGAGAGAGAGATGGAGGATACTGTGCGTGGCAGTGTCACTGCTCCCTTTCCCTGCTCCAGTTGCGTAGAATTTGCGGGAAGAACGATTGTCAATAAGACTCCGTGTGGAATCCAATCCAATTCTGTCCTCATGGTACTTGAGATGTACACTGATCAGCCGGAACATTATGACCTACTGTCGTTATAAACCCGCCCAGGTGATAGCAGCGTCACCTGTCGAAGATTTATTGCTAATCTGACACACGCACGGTGCATGCAGTATCAGTGAGCGTGTGTCCGTGTGTACAATGGAGAAGAGCTAGCAATCTGAGTTTGACCGTGGCCAGACTGTAATGGTCCGGAGGCTCGGCACTTGCATTTCGGAAACTGCACGACTTGCCGGGTGCTGTGGTGAGTGTCTTCATGTGGCGAAACCAAGGTGAAACCACGTCCAGTCATCAGGAACGTTGGGCGGCCACTCTTCATTACATATGTCGTACGTCGTAGGATGGGCAGACTGGCAAAGCAGCCCCGGCAGCGAACTGTGGCACATTATTGGTGGGCAGAGTAGAAGTGTGTGTGAACACACAGTGCACCGAACGCTCCTAACGATTGACCTCCACAGCCGACGACCCGAGCGAGTGCGAATGTTAACACACGATATCGGCAGCTATGACTGAAATTGGCATGTGATCATCAACACTGAACGTTCTCGCAGTGGCAGAGCGTTGCATGGTCTGATGACTCCCGACACCTTCGTCATGCCAATGGCAGAGCGCGAATCCGTCGTCTACCAGGGGACACCTGTACGATGGGACGGAGACAAGCTGCTGTCGGCTCCATTATGCTCTGAGGAACATTCACGTGGGCATCCAAGCGTCCAGAGGAATGGAGCTCGTGCAAGGCTCCATGACGGCGAAGCAGTGTCATAAACTGGTTGCAGACCACGATACCCCTTCATGACGATCACCTTCCCGATGACAGTGGTTTTTTTCAACAAGACAATGCGCCATGTCACAAGGCCAGGAGTGTGCTGGAGTGATTCGAGGAACGCAGTGGGAGGTTCCAATTGACGTGCTGACCCCCCCGACTGGCTAGATCCGAAGCCGATCGAAGACATTTGGAACGTGATTCAACGTGGTGTCAGATCTCATGACCCCCACCCCCACCCCGGAATTGACAGGAGTCAGGTGACCTGTGTGTTCAGATGTGATACCAACTCCCTCCATCGATATACCAATACCTCATAGCTTCCGTGCCACGACGTGTCGTCGCTATTGTCCAGGCCAAAGATGCACGTACCGGGTGTTCGTTAGGTAGTCATAATGTTCTGGCTCATCAGTGTACGTAGGGAAAAGCAATGTATTGATTGACTAGGAACGTACGCTCTCGCAATTTTAACAGCAGACAGCAGACCATATCTACATCTACATCTGCATCTACATCTACATTTATACTCCGCAAGCCACCCAACGGTGTGTGGCGGATGACACTTTACGTGCCTCTGTCATTACCTCCCTTTCCTGTTCCAGTCACGTATGGTTCGCGGGAAGAACGACTGCCGGAAAGCCTCCGTGCGCGCTCGAATCTCTCTAATTTTACATTCATCATCTCCTCGGGAGGTATAAGTAGGGGGAAGCAATATATTCGATACCAGAAACGCACCCTCTCGAAACCTGGACAGCAAGCTACACCGCGATGCAGAGCGCCTCTCTTGCAGAGTCTGCCACTTGAGTTTGCTAACCATTTCCGTAACGCTATTACGCTTACCAAATAACCCTGTGACGAAACGCGCCGCTCTTCTTTGGCTCTTCTCTATCTCCGCTGTCAACTCGACCTGGTACGGACCCGACACTGACGAGCAATACTCAAGTATAGGTCAAACGAGTGCTTTGTAAGCCACCTCTTTTGTTGATGGACTACATTTTCTAAGGACTTTCCCAATGAATCTCAACCTGGCACCCGCCTTACCAACAATTGATTTTATATGATCATTCCACTTCAAATCGTTCCGTACGCATACTCCCAGATATTTTACAGAAGTAACTGCTACCAATGTTTGTTCCGCTATCATATAATCATACAATAAGGGATCCTTCTTTCTATGTCTTCGCAGTACGTTACATTTGTCTATGTTAAGGGTCGGTTGCCACTCCCTGTACAAAGTGCCTATCCGCTGCAGATCTTCCTGCATTTCGCTGCAATTTTCTAACGCTGCAACTTCTCTGTATACTACAGCATCATCGGCAAAAAGCCGCATGGAACTTACGACACTATCTACTAGGTCATTTATATATATTGTGAAAAGCAATGGTCCCGTAACACTCCCCGGTGGCACGCCAGAGGTTACTTTAACGTCTGTATACGTCTCTCCATTGATAACAACATGCTGTGTTCTGTTTGCTAAAAACTCTTCAATCCAGCCACACAGCTGGTCTGATATTCCGTAGGCTCTTACTTTGTTTATCAGGCGACAGTACGGAACTGTATCGAACGCCTTCCGGATGTCAAGGAAAATAGCTTCTACCTGGGAGCCTGTATCTAATATTTTCTGGGTCTCATGAACAAATAAAGCGAGTTGGGTCTCACACGATCGCTGTTTCCAGAGTCCATGTTGATTCCTACAGAGTAGATTCTGGATTTCCAGAAATGACATGATACGCGAGCAAAAATCATGTTCTAAAATTCTACAACAGATCGGCGTCAGAGATATAGGCCTATAGTTTTGCGCATCTGCTCGACGACCCTTCTTGAAAACTGGGACCACCTGTGCTCTTTTCCAATCATTTGGAACCTTCCGTTCCTCTAGAGACTTGCGGTACACGGCTGTTAGCAAGGGGGCAAGTTGTTTCGCGTACTCTGTGTAGAATCGAATTGGTATCCCGTCAGGCCCAGTGGACTTTACTCTGTTGAGTGATTTCAATTGCTTTTCTATTCCTTGGACACTTATTTCAATGTCAGCCATTTTTTCGTTCGTGCGAGGATTTAGAGAAGGAACTGGAGTGCGGTCTTCCTCTGTGAGACAGCTTTGGAAAAAGATGTTTATTATTTCGGCTTTACGAGTGTCATTCTCTGTTTCAATGCCATTATCATCCCAGAGTGTCTGGATCGCGATCCAGAACGCCTCTCCAACAGCGTCGCTCCAGTAGAGTTGACTGGACATCCACGTGACGCTTTCGCGCATGTTAAATGAACCTGCAACGAAACGTGTTGTTCTTCTTTGGATCTTCTCTATTTGCTCTATCAATCCTATCTGATGCGGATTTCAGAATGAAGAACAATTTTCAAGTATAGGTCTAACGAGTGTTTTGCAAACTACTACTTTTGTTCATGGATTACATTTCGTGAGAATTCTTCCAATTAATCTCAGTCCTAACCCGCCATTAATTTTATGTGGTAGTTCTACCTCAAGTCCCTCTTCATGGAAGAAACTGCGCCGATTACTGTAATACTATGTCACCAAACTCCGAGAATGCAAAGTGTCGTAGGAGCGTTCTTTTCTTCCTACAACATTCAGAGTTTGTGGACAGCAACGTCTTCAGTCTCGGGGCTTCATTTTAGACTTTTTCGTAATATTCAGCCTAGATTGTGAATATATTTTACAGTTTCCATGTGATTACTTTCAGTTACATGCAATCAACATACGTTAAAAATAACTCGAAATACTATTTCCCAGTAAGGTAAAATATTTGCATACCATAGATAAGTTGCTGTGCGAATTCGTATGATAGTATCTCTTCACAATACGCCATTTATATAATATTAAGCATGTGCGCAATATGCCGACACTGTATGTATCTGGAAAGCTAAGGAAATGCAATGAGTAATTTTCTTTTGCTAAAAATACAGCTACACTATGTGATCAAAAGCATCCGGACACCTGGCTGAAAATGACTCACAAGTTCGTGGCGCCATTCATCGGTGATGCTGGAATTCAATATGATGTTGCCCCAACCTTAGCCTTTATGACTGCTTCCACTCTCTCAAGCATACGTTCAATCAGCTGCTGGAAGGTTTCTTGGGGAACGGCAGCCCATTCTTCAAGGAGTGTTGTACAGAGGAGAGGTATTGATGTCGGTCGATGAAGCCTGGCACGAAGTCGGCGTACCAAAACATCCCAAAGGTGTTCTGTAGGATTCAGGTCAGGACTATGTGCAGGACAGTCCATTACAGGTATGTTATTGTCGTGTAACCACTCTACCACAGGCCGTGCAGTTTGAACAGGTGCTCGATCGAGCTGAAAGATGCAGTCTCCTTCCCCGAATTGCTCTTCAATAGTGGGAAGCAATAGGGTGCTTTATACATCAATGTAGGCCCACGCAGAATAACAAGGGGTGCAAGCCCCCTCCATGAAAAACACGACCACACCACAACACCACCGCCTCCGAATTTTACTGTTGGCACTACACACGCTGGCAGATGACGTTCACCGGGCATTCGCCATACCCACACGTTGCCATCGAATCGCCACACTGTGTACCGTGATTCGTCACTCCGCACAACGTTTTTCCACTGTTCAATAGTCCAATGTTTACACTCCTTACACCAAGCAAGGCGTCGTGTGCCATTTACCGGCGTGATGTGTGACTTACGAGCAACCGCTCGACAATGAAATCCAAGTTTTCTCACCTCCCTCTTGTCATAATACTTCCAGTGGGTCGTGATGCAGTGTGGAATTCTGGTGTGATGGTCTGGATAGAAGTCTGCCTCTTACACATTACGATCCTCTTCAACTGTCGGCAGTCTCTATCAGTCAACATACGAGGTCGGCCCGTACACCTTTGTGCTGTACGTGTCCCTTCACGTTTCCACTTCACTATCACATCGGAAACATTGGACTTAGTGATGTTTAGGAGTGTGAAAATGTCGTGTACAGACGTATGACACAAGTGACACGCAATCACCTGACCGTGTTCGAAGTCCGTGAGTTCCGCATTCTGATCTCTCACGATGTCTACTGAGTTCGCTGATATGAAATACCTGGCAGTAGGTGGCAGCACAATGCACCTAATATGATGAACGTATGTTTTGGGGGGTGTCCGGGTACTTTTGATCACATAGTGTGGGGCATGTCCAGCTTTTATAGTGATTTACCCAGATTTTACAAAATGATTCATTTGACACACCTAAACGCCTCTCAGTAACAGCGACATTGTGGAGCAGTCTCTTCTTATTGCTGATCCTCTTTTTGTAGTTCATTAGGGATGAATGAAACACTGTCTTACTGTATCGTTTTCGTGAGTTACTTTCTCATCAGTGGTTCTCGTTATGAAGACAAGTTTCAGCGAACCTCAGCGGAGCCGAAATGTTTTTTGCCAACGTTCGATCAGATAGTCGCGGACGATTTGCTGTTTAATCCGCCGTCTATGGCGACCTCGTTACACGCGGTCCATTAAACTCTGACAAGGAAGGAAGGAAGGAAACGGCTGGAAATTTCCTATTAACTTTATTACGGAACCGTCCACTCCCTAATGACTTCGGAAAGCCACCCTCTGCGTTGAGCAATTATTGCGTTCTCTGTGGGGTTTCCACTACGCGTTTCCTGCTAAGAGCTCGCCGGGACATTGATATTAAATTATTTTCAACACTCGTATATAGTAAAGATAAAATTAAAAGATTAGAGGAAGTTTGTTAGATCTTTATTGTGTGTTAGAAGTCAATTCCGAAGCTTTAATGCACGGAAATGACTTGAAGCAAAAAGCAGTCTTTCGGAAGATTTGGAAGAGTGCAAAAACAAATGGCTCCAACACATAATGAGAATATTCCGATACACACACACATGGTCTCAGGACAAATGAGAAGACTAGGGGAAAGTTATTCTTCCTTTGTCTTCGAAACGATTTTTCTTAGCCTCATTGTTACGTCACAACCCATTGCAGATGAACTAGTACTGGTAAGGCACCGTAAAAGTTTTCTCGTCACCTGCTGAAAGCTGTCGCTCTTAGTAACCGAATTGCAACGCCATGCCGTTCGTTGGATTTTCTCTATCTTTTGCAAATCTGTCCTCGTAAGATCCACAGGCTGTTGAATCCTGACGCAAGTTTTCTCTAAATTCACCATTAAAACGTTTATTTACGACAGGAATAATTTCGAGAGTTCGTTTTCAAGTGCCTCGAAGAGCACTTGGCTCATTTCATGTATTAACTAAATTTTCTTAGAATTTTTCCAAATACGTCGGTACGGCAACCTGAATACCTCCATATGCTCAGAGTACTTGTACTGTTGCGCGATACGGAATACTCACCACATAGGACAGACAGCGGACATCGATAAAGCTCAAAGTAGGGAGCTCGTTTCGTATCGTCGAGAGACGGGGAAGAGAGAAGAGAGCGTCGCGGATATGGTAAGTGAACTGGCAAGGCGTTTTAAGTTGCGGCGAGATATTTTCACAAAATTTCAGTCACAGGCTTTCTCCTCCTAAAATAATTGATTGACTTCCACCTACAAAGAGAGAAATAATGTCGTAATAAAATACCAGAAATCGGAGCTCGGACGTACAGATTTAGCTGTTCACTTTATCCGGATGCTATTCGAAAGTGTAAAGGTCGAGAAAAAGTGCGAAAGAGGTTCTGTGAAATCTCTGCCAAACACTACAGTGGAAATGTCGTGTGGGTAGGACCTCAAGTCTGGTAGACCGTTCGCCTGGTGCAAGTCTTTCGATTTGACGCCACTTCGGCGACTTGGGTGTCAAAACACTAAAATGAGAATAGCAGAGTAGTGATGTATGACCGAGTGCTGGAAAGTAATGCTTCCGAATTTTCTATGCGGAAACTCTTAAGGCTTCTTAAATAAAAGGAACATTAACATTCTACATATCACTCTAAATGTCTACATATTCGGTGCCCTCTGCTGCTAGAGGGCTCCAAATTGTAGCGTCTAACATGGCGATGTGTAATTTAAGTACGTAGTTGCGCGAGAAACAGCGTGTTGTAATGGAGTTTCGAATTCGAAGATTTAGTCCACACATGGAGCTCCCTCTCCTTCATCATGACAATACCAGATCGCACATGGCCTAGGCGACGTCAGTAACGATCCGACACCTTGGTTTCAATCCTATCCATCATCCTCCATACTGTTCCAACTTGGCCCCATCCAATTTTCGTCTGTTTCAAAAACTTATAGAACACCTTCGAGGACTTAACTTTGACAGTGATGAAGCGTAGCAAGCAGAGATGAGGCTTTGTCTCCGTCAAGAACGTTAAACATTTTACAGTGGCAGTATCAAAAATTGGTCTCTAGTCCACCGCGCTCAATCTGCTGTGGGCATCACAAGATCCTGAAGAAGACCCCAGCAGAGAGGCCGAAACTTTGACTGTCTGAAGAAAAATGGCGTGGTCTGACAACCCAGAAGATTTTAGCTTCAGAAACTGATCTCTCACTGCGATAAATGTGTTCGTCGCCGGGGTTGTTGAGAAATAAATCGTAGACAACAAGAATAAAGATGTGAGATGCTAATAACGTTTGTTTTAATTGAAAACGCTTTAAGAGCTTTGACATAAAAAAATTCGAAGTCATCGTGATGTAGATGCAGACATTTCAAAGTTGTGAGTCTTCTCCGTGACAGATGGCAAACATAACAGAAAAAGTCTTTCTTACTATTTACGGTCCGCAGCTCGTGGTCGTGCGGTAGCGTTCTCGCTTCCCACGCCCGGGTTCCCGGGTCCGATTCTCGGAGGGGTCAGGGATTTTCTCTGCCTCGTGATGACTGGGTGTTGTGTGATGTCCTTAGGTTAGTTAGGTTTAAGTAGTTCTAAGTTCTAGGGGACTGATGACCATAGATGATAAGTCCCATAGTGCTCAGAGCCATTTGAACCATTTCTTACTATTTACGACTGTAATGTACCGGTCAAAAACGAGACTAAAACTTTAAACCTTGGTCTGATGATGTTCGACGGTGAAAGAGAATCAGGGGATAATAGGGATCATCTAAGATGTCGAGCAGTGAGTAGTTTGGAAGTGGACAGGTAATTACGAAAGATTTGTTAATAAAGGTAAGGTTTGTGATGGCACTACCAGAAGATGGGTAAATGTTGCGGCGCATACGTTAAGGAAACCGTGAAGGGTGATGAACAACAGAACTACGAGCCAAATTGTGATGTATAAGCAAAACGTAAAAGACACGGAGACAAGGAAATATTAGCTCTTAAAATAACTGTGGAAGTCTGCGTCACACAACCCAAAAACCAGTGATTAACTTTGAAACGCGTTAACAATGTACAGCGTATAATGTGGCTAATTATATGAGTTCGTGAAGATGTCCTACTCATGTTACGTTCTGGGACAGTTACGCCAGGGATGAACCCGACCACGAGAAGTTACGGCACAGGCTGTGGAATGCAGCGGGAAGACCCCAGGGGAAATTCCTTACTGACACGACACGGCAACGGGACGTACCCAGCGACTCTAGAAACCTTAGTTTAGAGCTTCCTACCGCACAGACGGGCCAAGGGAAACTGAAGAATCAACAGCCGGCCATGGAGGCCAGATTTGACAATGGAGTGGGGCCTTCCAGATGGGTATAATACACCGCATCGTTTCCGATAAAGAGTAAAACTGCTTTCACGTACTTACAGCACTGTTTTTCTTTCAGGTCTTGATGCTATCAAGTGATACCATGAACGGAAAAGAAAACTGAGGATCAGTCTGACTTTCGGAAAGGACCAGTCAGCCAGTTCTGACGTTGCGATTCATAATGGAACGGAGGAATAAGAAAAAGCAAGGCACCTTCGTTGAATTTGTCGACCTCAGAAGAGCATTCGGCAATGTAAAATGGTGCAAGATGATAGAAATTCTGAGAAAAATAGGAGTAGCTTATGACAGACGGCTGATATACAACCCACAGTTTTTTTTTTTTTTTTTTTTTTTTACTGAAGACGTTGAAATAACTCTAAAACTTCACATACCATCAAAACAAATTGTATCCCATTTTTTTTTCTCGGAGAAAAACATACAACAATACCACACTCGGCCCGCCACCCCACTACATGCATAAGTGGCGGGGAGCAACTTCGAAATCTTCTGTGGCAACCCGTTTTCTATTGTAGATTACGATTCTACGGCAAAATCTACATGTGGTTTGCCTGAAGCGTTGTATTCGTTTCGCCACAGATGGCTCTGTAATTGGAGTAATAGAAACTGTGTACACCACTGAAATTTACGACATGCTGCTCAATGGCCCTTGAATATCCAATGGCACTTGAGGCCCCATCTCCATGCTGCAAGGGTAGGACAGGCCAGTATTTCACAATTTCTAATGGGAAACCCCATTTTCAACGCGGTATTCCTCCGATATATGGAAGTACTAGACGCATCACGTGGCCACGTCTCGAGGCGAACGCAATCTACTTTTCCGACTAGTCAAAAGTAGTACCACAAACTTCAATGCACGTAGTGATCCGCCTTACGTACACAGGACAAAGCATATCTGCGGGAGTGTCAGCATATGTGTTTCTGCGGCAGTCGATCCTGTCTTTATGGCCCATTGGCACTTTCTGGCACAACTTGTCTTTTAAATACACCCCCACCCCCGTCCGTCCCCGAAAGCTGAGTGGTCAGCGCGACAGAATGTCAATCACTAGGGGCCCGGGTTCGCTTCGCAGCTGGGTCGGAGATTTTCTCCGCTCAGGGACTGGGTGTTGTGTTGTCCTAATCATCATCATTTCGTCCTGATCGACGCGCAAGTCGCCGAAGTGGCGTCAAATCGAAAGACCTGCACCCGGCTAACGGTCTACTCGACGGGAGGCTCTAGTCACACGACATTTTTACCCCCACCCCCGCAGAAAGAAATCCGGCGACGTCACTTCCGGCAAACTTTCGACGTCAAATATTAGCCTCACAAATATCCCCCTCCACTCCAACCCTCTTATGTCCCAACAGCCACTCCCATCCCATCGACCCGTCGATACTATGCACCAGTCCTCCGTTCCAACCCTCGTCACCGGCCAACATTTTCCCCTTCAGTGACAGACTTCCTATACCAGGACAGACCCCAGTTCTTGTCCCAGGATAGTGCTTCTTTGAAATATCAGTGCTTCAGCATTATGTTTTATATGTTTTTAAATGTGCTTTCTTTGCGTTTAGTTATGACTGTTGATAACTACAACTGCGACAAGTCATATCCATTGTGTTTATAAAAACTTTCATTTTATTTTCACGTTTAAAAAGTTTTGAAGCTATTGTAAATATCCCAGATTTTTGTTTCTTGTTTTCCCCACCACTCACATGAAGCGCGGAGAGGTGAAATAGCGGTAAAAGAAAAAAAAGAAAAGAAAGAGTTAGTGGTCTTGATTTAAAGGGGTGTTTACTATTCATACATTACCTATTACCTTTAAGCATATTATTCCACGTGCCGGAATACGGCGAGTTAAGTGTTTTCGTAAGGTCATGTGCAACAGAAGTTTGAACAAGGGCAATTTGTCATGATACCAATAATAATCGATTAAGTACAACAGCCTCATCTGCACAGAGCCCCAGTATTAAGTAACAAATATTCATATTAAGTGCTTTTCTACCAATCCTGATAAGGATTAAGGGGATAGACAGGCTGTTAGCATGTTGACGTACAGAATATCAAATAATAAATCAACACTTAAATATGCAACTGTAAAACCGACAGCATACTTACAATGTACATCTGATATTTATATAGTTCGAAATATCTATTTTATTTCATTCGATGTATCGATACATTTTGTCGATGTATCGAGGACCGATAATGGTACTTTTTAAATATCTATACATCGTGTTCTTGATATTTGTAAAAACATCAACAGTCCTAGTGCACAAAGCACCCTCCACCACGCACCGTATATTGGCTTGCGGGTTACTGATGTTCGAGGGTTGACCAGAAAGTGATGCACCGCATTTTTTCTTCAACGATTCGTTACTGAACATATTGAGAATTACACGCACGGAAGAATGGTGTTTTATCGACACACACTATTTTTCCACGTAATCTCCCTCCCGTTCTATAGCCTTCCTCCAGCCCGAAATCATTGTAATGGTGGCGGAGCCAGTTCTTCACTGTGTGAACTTCCGTTGCTAATTGACAGATGCAGCGCCAACTGCAGAGTCGTAATGCGTCTGTCCTCGCGAATGACATCAGCTCGCTGCAACATGTCGGGTGTGACAGCCGTGTACGGTCTCCCCGACCGGTGCAAATCGTGGAGCTCCATCGAACCCCCTTCTGATCACCTCACCCTCCGTGCCCAGCGACTCACTGCACTTCTGTCGACAGCAGATGCTCCACAGACTTTGCACAAGCGTTTGTGAATATTCCCCACAGTTTCTTTCTCTGCAGTGAGAAATTCAATGACGGGACGTTAATTGTAAGGTAGTTCACCTACAGCCGCCATTTTGAAACTGTCCTGCAGCTACACTATCTGTGGAAGTGACGGAAACTTGGTGCGCTCACTCAGGAGACTTCAAATAATACATACGTAACGTTTCGCATTCGTAGCATTGTTTTCGGCTAAGAAAAATAATGCGGTGCTTGACATTCAGGGCAACCCTCGTACATTTAGATGCAGAAGTAGATACAGTGCTGTCATCGCTTCCCTTCCGTGTTCATCGGGCGTGAGACGACTGTGCTGCCACCGAAGGTTGACCTTCACTTTGTTTTGCCGCCTGCGTTTAACGGTTATAAACATTCCCGTCCATGCAAAATTTCTCGCTGCGTCAAATATCGACCTTCTTCCTAGCTTACTGCGTACATAATAGGTACCAAGTGTGAAGAGTAAATAAAAGTGGTACAGCTGAAGTAAGACTGCAGACGGCACTCGACAGTAATTTATGCAGTGTGTGAGGTTGAGACGTGTGAATCGTGCGTTTAGCATTCAGGTCACGTGCAGCAGGGAGCGGGCCGGAGCGACCCGCTGGCCTCGTCTCCACACGTGAAGGACTCGACCACAGGAAGGGGTCCACGTGAGCACTGCTGAACCGGTTTCAGCTGCACTGGGAAGTCCGTCATTTGCCCCGCGTCGCAACACCCAATGTGTTATGTGACATTAAAAGCGAGTTCAGCAGAGACAGAGCAACACTCTGGTTCGACTTAGAGAAACCCATCATTCCTTTTGTCCCTCTCTATGTCCACACATAAAACATCAGTCACATAAGGCGTCAGACAGGGATCCAGGGTTCTCGTCGCCATCTTTGAATATGCCAAAGATGCCTACGCTTTTAATAATAGTAACGATGAATTTCTTTCTTTCTCGGGCCTTTGTCCCGCTCCAACGCGGGGTCGGATTTGTTATTATGGATTTGGCAGTGTTAATTACTCCCTAATTAGCAATCATATACAACCGCTCGCTCACCAATAGATCTGTACCTACAGATTGGAAAATTGCGCAGGTCGCACCAGTGTTTAAGAAGGGTAGTAGGAGAAATCCATCGAACTACAGACCTATATCATTGACGTCGGTTTCCAGTAGGGTTTTGGAGCATATATTGTATTCAAACATTATGAATCACCTCAAAGGGAACGATTTAATGATACGTAATCAGCGTGGTTTCAGAAAACATCGTTCTTCTGCAACGCAGCTAGCTCTTTATTCGCACGAAGTAATGGCCGCTATCGACAGTGGATCTCAAGTTGATTCCGTATTTCGAGATTTCCGGAAAGCTTTTGACACCGTTCCTCACAAGCGACTTCTAATCAAGCTGCAGGCCTATGGGGTATCGTCTCAGTTGTGCGACTGGATTCGTGATTTCCTGTCAGGAAGGTCGCAGTTCGTAGTAATAGACAGCAAATCATCGAGTAAAACTGAAGTGATATCAGGTGTTCCCCAGGGAAGAGTCCTGGGACCTCTGCTGTTCCTCATCTATATAAATGACCTGGGTGACAATCTGAGCAGTTCTTTTAGGTTGTTCGCAGATGATGCTGTAATTTACCGTCTAGTAAGGTCATCCGAAGACCAGTATCAGCTGCAAAGCGATTTAGAAAAAATTACTGTATGGTGTGGCAGGTGGCAGTTGACGCTAAATAACGAAACATGTGAGGTGATCCACGTGAATTCCAAAAGAAAGCCGTTGGAATTCGATTACTCGATAAATAATACAATTCTCAAGGCTGCCAATTCAACTAAGTACCTGGGTGTTAAAATTACGAACACCATCAGTAGGAAAGCCACGTACATAATGTTGTGGGGAAGGCGTGCCAAAGGTTGCGTTTCATCGGCAGGACATTTAGGAGATGCAACAAGTCCACTAAAGAGATAGCTTACACTACACTCGTTCGTCCTTTGTTAGAATATTGCTGCGCGGTGTGGGATCCTTACCAGGTGGGATTGACGGAGGACATCGAAAGGGTGCAAGAAGGGCAGCTCGTTTTGTATTATCAGGTCATAGGGGAGAGAGTGTGGCAGATATGACACGCGAGTTGGGATGGAAGTCATTAAAGCAAAGACGTTTTTCGTCGCGGCGAGATCTATTTACGAAATTTCAGTCACCAACTTTCTCTTCCGAATGCGAAAATATTTTGTTGAGCCCAACCTACATAGGTAGCAGTGATCATCAAAATAAAATAAGAGAAATCAGAGCTCGAACAGAAAGGTTTAGGTGTTCGTTTTTCCCGTGCGCTTTTCGGGAGTGGAATGGTAGAGAAATAGTATGATTCACTTAAATGTGAATTGCAGAGTAATCATGTAGATATAGATGTAGGGTGGCCGGATGCCCTTCCTGACTCCACCCCAAACCCCCCGAGACGGAAGTAGTGTACCCCAGCTGTCTGCGCCTAGTGTACGTCGTAAAATAGTGCGAACGGTTTCAAATGTCTGTGAGTTGTGTAACTGAGGTGAAACTTGGGGAGCAGCCCGGTATTCACCAATTGGGATGTGGAAAACCGCCTAAAAGCCACATCCAGGCTGGCTGGCACACCGGCCCTCGTCTTTAATCCGCTGGGCGGATTCGATCCAGGGCCGGCGCGCCTACCCGAGTCCAGGAAGCAGCGCATTAGCGCTCTCCGCTACCCTGGCGTTATAACGATGAATATAAAGCAATAATTATAATCACTGACCATCATTATTCACTGATCATCATCCTCTCCACCTCATACTTTATGTCGTATTCAGGGTAATTGTGGTCAGATATTTCCACAGCTGCCTCTTCTATTGTACTGAGTCATCATTAATATTCATTATAAATGTGTGCACAGAACGTAATTTCTTTCAAAATACTTCATCTGCCTCATCAGCATCATCATCGTCGCGATCATCATATTTTGTTTTCTACACTACTGTAAATTTCTTCTTTCCTCTAATGCTTATATTAATGAGAAAACAATGCTGTAACCACTATAAATTTCTTCTTTCTCTAATGCTTATATAAATGAGACAGCATTGATATATAGAGGGAATACGGTTTTCAGCTGTATAACAGCAGAAGATGACAACGTTTTGTACTGGTCATAAGCATTCTGATCTTATCGCTATGCATTCCAAGATGTTCTTGTTTGCTCAGCTAATTCTCGGTATACTTTGTATGATCTATTGTAGTGCTCTAGATGCATGTAATGTTGTCAATAACAATCAGTGTGTATTTTAATAAGCTATACATTCGATTTAAGTGCAGAAATATTTAATTTGAAGGTCCACTGTGCTTGCAAAATATAGTCGGTATATCGAATTTTCACCGAGTTTTTACAAGTAAGAGTAGCATTGGTTTCTCTCAGTGCATTTGAAGCTACAAATTAGATTTACACTAGTGCTCATGTGCATGTGTTCGCAACCAATTTTTACAGAATTATACGAATTTAATGTATCGTACAAAGAACCTACTGCTGTCGTCTAGTAAGCAATAATTTATTTAAAGAGTGCAAATAGGCGAGCTGCGTGTATGTTCATAGGCTATATAGACAATACAGATGTGGGAATATTTAGTTGGAAAGATAATGGTGCTTACAAAGTGTGTGAAATTTACATATTTCAATAAAAAATGAAATTTTATTTAGCTCGAATTTTGGTGAAGTGATCTGTAGTTATACTTGAACAATACAAAAATCAGCTTACGTGTTTGTGTGTGTGTGTTTGTAGGTGGTAAATGTTAAATACTTTCAGCAAAGAATTTACATTCGAGATATCAGCTCTGTCATTATGAAGATGTTGCATCTTTGTCATTCTCTTTTGTCGTGTTGTACAAACAAAGCAGTCATTCTTCGGTTTAAGTGATACATCGAAATAAAAACTCTCTTCTGTCGTTAAATCATCCTTGCTTTGTTTTGTGTCAGTCAGTGTGTATTTTCATTAGCTGTTGGCGTTATTTAATAGTTGATTATCGGAAATACAGTCTATAAACAGTTTAGGGAGCCTCAGTACCATAGTTTCCTTCATGGAAAGTTTTATTGTACATAATATCTAGTAAGTCTGAATCAATTGCATTATAGCAACAATTGCACATCAACCATCACTGTCCCTCCCAAAACGGTGCTTGAGAAAAATTTACACGTGGAAATATTTAAATTGAGGTTGTATTCTCGCTTGCAGGAGGAGTAGACCTAATTAATTATATTCTTCCAGTACTGCGGAAGGCCTATTTCTTTGTGAACTTGCCTGCTTAGCATAGTACAGGGTGATTCTAAATGATGGACAAATTTTAGAAACTTCGTATGTATTCAAGTACAAATCAAAAATGAACAAGCTTTATACCAATGAAAAGAGGAAGTTTCAGAGTATTTGGCGGGCGGCGGCGGGCGAGAAATGATGATTTCGGAAGCGGCCGGTAGAGCTCGCGCGGCAGTAGGGCTGTCATTCTGTTTCCGATCCATCATTTAGAATAACCCTGTATTTTAGCTAACATGTATTTTCTGCAGTTATAAGCCTGCTCAAGACAGTTCTACGACATTGACCTTTGAGGTCTAACGTGTCATGTCAGCTCTTAGTATAGCTTGTTATTTGCTATCACTTAATCACGGAAATAGCATTGACGTATTTACTTTAGGTACTAATTTTCCGGACATCTGTTTATGTGGGGGACAAGATTCCAGTTTTTGACATAAAGATTGCACATTTTTTCCTTTACTGGCATGTTTGTACACGCATTTTCGACTTGGAAAGAACATTATGACACTTGACAAGCATAAGCGTGGAGGGTCTGTTGTGTCTTAAGCGAAATGTGGTACGCAGATCAAACTACACACGTTTTACCAGTGCAGCCATATGTTGGCTAAGTCAACTAACAGGAACATCAAAGCAGCAGTTGATTTTATTTCGCATTTTTAAAATTTTGTGGAATATTACGTAAAGTAAAACTTATCTTGAGCAACTGTGTATTTCTAATTCATTAATTATTCCCGATAAGCTAATATTGGTTTTTAACTATTTATTTAGAGTATGTTACATACTACTTCAAATATTCCACAGCGAATGATACATATTTCCCAATGAAATTTATCAATATGACTGGTGACAAGTCCATAAACGATTTTTTGAAGTCAGTAATGAAAACATAGTTGACAAGATTTCCGTCATTTTATGCAATTCACATACTCTCTTAAATGTGTGTCGTACTTTTGATAATTAATTGCGGTCCTTTGGATACCTATGATCATGGCCCAATGGGGCCACATTGCAATTTGCTCTTTCCTTTTAATGCTAGCTAAATTACTAGGCTCTGTTTGGAAGAGAGGAGAGGAAGGTGGTACATAATTCAGTGTGTATGTGTATGTGTGTGTGTGTGTGTTTGGGTGTGTGCGTGCGTTTCGTGTGACAATTCACAGTCCAGGAATAAATATCTTATACAAATAACTTTGACTGTCAAAGTGAATGTTATAGAAAATTACATAGCATAGCTCTGAACTTGCAACGTTTTTATGTATCATTTTAATACAAACACAGAGTTTGTGTGCGTATACTAATGTGTTTGACTGTCACAGAAATAAAGCATTGCTTTGACCTGGGCGCATATTCAACTGAAAGTTACATCTTTCTTAAGGCTTATCCTCGAACTTGCCGCCATTTTTACGCAAATCACTTCATCATTTTTATACCTCACTGTGATTGGCTACAGAGAGGGAAGGGAAAGGGGAACTGGGTGGGGACTGATGATGTCACAGATAAGGGAGTGTGCCTCGTGGTGTCATCGATAGGTCATTGACTTGGGTCACGTGATGTAAACGAAGTGGATCAGGAAACGCAATATAAACAAACATGCAGCTTTCCACTCAATGGTACACCGTCTCCTATCTATCCCCATGTCCAGAGATGATTTTAAAGCAGAGTTATATACAATAAAATTTATTGCCACAGCCAATGGCTACAATCCAGTTCTTATTGACCACATCTTCCACAGGAAACAAAAACAGAATATTATACCCCTCCTCTACGCCCCACCTGCTTCCCCATCCACTGTCTGCAAGAAATGGTGTACACTACCATTTCTAGGTCAGGTATCACAGATTGTAGCCAAAGCACTGAAATCCTGCAAGTATAGGCTTTCCTACTATGTCAGGAACACGACAGCCCAGTGTGTTTTTAATAGCAAAGACAAGATCCAGTTATTAGCCAACAGTGGGGTACACAAAATCACCTGTTCTGATTGTGACAAATTTTACATTGGTCAGTAAGGCAGAGACATATCAACTATGCTGGCTGAACATGAACATAGCTGGAGGTTGCAGAATTCAGACTCTGCATTTGCTGAGCATGTAACTGAGTGAGAGTCACAACTACCAGCCAGTCTCCCATGTACTTCACTTAGCAAACAAAGGTCATAAACGAAACCTCCTGGAAGCCCTGGAAATTAATAAACATCTTGCTCACAGTCCAGATCTCGTCCTAAATGACCAGGCACAGCTCAACACTGCCCCTCTCCCAAACTTCATATAATCATCTTTGTTGTTCATTACTTCCCACACTCTCTCTTCCTACATATTCCCATTTTCCTGTATTCATTGTTTTGTTTTGTTGAAGTTGTCTTTGTGTTCCACATAGACTGTAGTTTCAATAGTTGAGGCTTTCTTTTAACTGGTACTTGTATTACTGTCCATGTTTAACACCCCTTGTAGTTGTCTCATCAAATACTGTTCATATTTTATTTTGTTCATTTATTTAATGAAAACTGGTACACAGCCACTACTTTCATTATTATGTTAACGTTAAAATGCAGTACCACCACACTCTCAAACTGTAGGTTCCCTCAAACACCTCCATTTTCCTGCATTTATTTATTTCTGTTTATCTTATTGATATTACTTAAGTTCCTTATGTATTCTGTATTTACATTGATAACTGTCTCTACTTTTAATTGGTTGTGTATCACCCTCCATGTTTCGTACCTCCTGATGCAACCTTGTCTAGTACTAATTTTATTTTATTTTATTAGTTTTGTGTATTAATAGAAACTGTTATGTAGGCGTGCTATTCCTATTTTGTGCTAAAGGTTTTCCTGCCTACTCCATTGTTATTTATGTACTGATCAGCTTTTACTTTTTCATTGCAAAGATGTTACTAACTGTATGTTTCTACTTCAGTCTAGATATGTTACTTCTCTTCCAATGTTGTCTGCTAACATTTAACTTGTTTGGTGATAATACTCAGTAAATGTCTGATGGCCTTGTAAACCAAAAACTGGTTAACAATAAAAGTAATATTGTAGAACAAAAGCGAACTGGTGCTTCTCATTTATTATAATGTTGTTCTACCAAGAACCGACGGAAGATTCTGTTAATATGGTAAACAAAGAGCTTCAGATTATAAATTGCCATACTACTCCTGCACTCTGTATAATCGGTGAACACAGGTCTGCATCAGTGTACATGCTCCGCAAGTTGCTTCATAATGCACGATGGAGGGTACCTTGTACCACTATCAGTTACTGTCTTTCGTGTTCCACTCGCAGACGAAGTGAGGGAATACTGTCTGTTTACCCTAAGCTAGCAAGGTAAAACTTATGTCCTCTTGACTCGACTTCATAAGACAAAGTACATGGTCCGAAACGACTGCTGTGTATAGAACTACACACTGGCTTCTGGTGTAGAGATACTACTTCCGACGTGTGTTAGGACACGTGTTTAAGAGAACAGATTTTGTTCAAACAAGTAAACAGTCGAAAGGCTTGATATGACTGAGCCTGGCTAGAGACCTGCACTTGATGTTGTTTACACCGCAATACCCGATTCAGGTCGGTTTACGTTTCAATCTGAGCACACTTGTCTGACACTTTTGCGAAAAATTTCAACACCAACATTAGCAAGCGTTATACCAATGTATTTACCTTGCAAGGATTTTTCGAATGCTGCTGAAACGTATCTTACCACTTCTTTCTATTTCATCTACATTTGTCTATATCTACAGGGATACTCTGCAAATCCCGCTTAAGTGTCTAGCAGAGGGTTCATCGAACCACCATTATAATAATTCCCTGTAATTCCACTCCCGAACAGCGCGCGGAAAAACGATCTTTCCGTGCGAGTTACGATTTCTCTTATGGTTCCTCCCCACGTAGGTCGCCGCCAACAAAATATTTCTGTACTTCTAGGAGAAAGTTGGTGATTGAAATTTCGTGAGACGATCCCGCCGCAACAAAAAAGTCCATATCAGGTGACTTTCCATTAGGAAGGTGGGTGCCACTCAGCGACTGATATGTAATTTATAAAGGGTAGAGCGCAGCAGTCGTCTTTTTTTGCAGTTTTTATTACGCCAATCCAGATTTCGGCTGATGCCTCGCCATTATCAATGCTAAAAATACGAAATTTGCCAAGCTCAGAATCTTATTGTGACATCTTTGCTTTACTTTATGTACCACGTTATCCACTGTGTTCCTCGCACCATGTAGTACTGTGTCGAAAGTTAAAGGCGAAAGTACTCTGGAAGGTCAAAATATAACCCATATAAGCTATCACTGATCACTTGTTTTTTCACAAACAGAGCCCTTACCTCACTTTTCATTATGACCACTTCACATTTACGTCTACATCGTACGATTCGACTGTTTGTATTCTTGTTGTTGAACTGTGACTGGACATACCTCGGTTTTAGCTTTTTAGAAATGCACATTTTGTTGAATGCTGTGTGTGGAAAATAGGCAACAGCGAGTAATGATGATTGTGTTGTTGATAATTCTTCCGGGTTATATGGCCGTGGTCCATGGAATTCTTCTATTCCTAACTGCCGACTGACTCAGCAGGACCAGCCATACCTCTGAAGATGTCCAACGTAGTATTGGACGAAACGTTAGGAATAGAAGAATTCCACGGACCACGGCCATAAAACCCGGAAGAATTATCAACAACAGTACCATCTGGTCGTGAAAGCCTTCATTGTATGAATGATGATTGTGTTTCAAATTTCAAAATGGTTCAAATGGCTCTGAGCACTATGGGATTCAACTGCTGAGGCATTAGTCCCCTAGAACTTAGAACTAGTTAAACCTAACTAACCTAAGGACATCACAAACATCCATGCCCGAGGCAGGATTCGAACCTGCGACCGTAGCGGTCTTGCGGTTCCAGACTGCAGCGCCTTTAACCGCACGGCCACTTCGGCCGGCTTCAAATTTCAAATTCTTCCCAATTGTGTTGATTTTAACTAACATTATTTTCGATCAGAGTGAACTGGAAATGCTTAGTAAGGGTATGAAGCATAATATAATTAGAAAAGTGGATCGTAAGGCTATATAACACACGGTGGTCCACACTAAGTATACGATTGAGTAACTGAGAGTGCCAAAACTTGATCAGAATAAGGTTTGGTTAGCAATTAATAATATTACTACTAATGAGGTTAAATAAACCTGTCCCCAATTCTATAAAACAGAAGAGGGTCGTTGAAAGTATCCATTTTAAGCTTTCTGAAAACAAAGCCATAGTAACTAAGGCAGACAAAGGGGGAACAATTGTGATTATTGCAAAAGATGTCTATATTGCTAAAACTCTAAAATTCTTTGATGATAATAACATTAATAAAATAGATAACGATGTAACGTCCGAAGTTCAGACGAAATTGTTTGATCAGTTAATAACTTGGAGTGAAAACATATAACTAAGGGAGGTACAGAGGCTAAAGTTTATGAATCCCTTGGCACCCACACTTAGGGCCCAAATAAAGGTACACAAAGAAGGCTACACGATGCGCCCGGTGGTGGATGGTAGGAGCTGTCCTTTCTATAAGGTAGCAGGAAAATGCCTGCGATTTCTTGAATCTCATTATAAATTCTATAAACAATTTGCCATTAAAATAGTTTCGAACTTGTCAATAAAATAAGGAATACACCAATAATGAAATTTGTTTCTCTTGATATCGTCAACTCATACACAAACATACCTATTGATAAAACTGTGCAAGTCATTCAGCGTAATTTAAAGGATCAAATCAAGCTTTCTATGAGGGAAGTAGATGAATCATTGGGACACTTACCATACTTTGAAATTTAACTGCTTTAAATTTAATGGGGACACTTATTCCCAACAAGATGGTCTCAGTATGGGGAGCTCAACATCAGGAATGCTTGCTGACATCTTTATTAGTTATCTAGAAAACAGATTCTTTTCTGAAAATCCTTTGTTAGCAGACGAAATTGTATACTACTTTAGGTACGTAGATGACACACTGCTGCTAATACAACACTATAGTAGCCAAATTCAATAATTTAATCAAACGATTAAATTTAAATATGAGACTGAAACAAATAAATCTATTACTTTTCTAGATCTATCAATTAGGAATGAGAATGGCAGGCACACATTTGGTATCCTATGCTGATGGCATTGTGGATTTCACTTCAAACCACCCAGTTCAACTTAAAAAGGCATTTTTCAATTTTGCTGCCAATCGGTTGTTCAAAATTCCGTTGTCGAAAGACGAACATGATGACGAAATGGTAACAATAAGGCATATTGCAACAGTGAATAACTATCCACATGATTTTGTAGGTACTACATATAATAACATAGCTAATAAATACAAAAATTGGATGATACTTCATAATAATATGGCTTATAAAGAAAATACTAAGTTCGTTAGTTTACCTTACTATGGAAAAATGAGTACAAGGATAGCAACCATCTTTAGAAAGTACAACGTGATAGTGCCTTTTGGAACCAAAAATAACTTAGGACTTATTTTGTAACACTCTGTAGACGCAAAGAACATATTTGTTGATTGCCCAGACTGTAGGGCCTGTTATATGCCCAAACCGGAAAGAACCTGGAAGTTAGGTTTGGGGAACACGTCACGTTGGGCAGAAAAGATACCACGGAGAAATCGAGTATGGCTGGTCGTTTACGTACAACGAAACATAGGGTGCCGACTTTGTCGTCTAATGTGAGGTTGCTGCATAAATGCGAGGAGGACAGATTCCTCGACCTCCTAGAAGAGATGGAGATCTTCTGCCATCACAAGAATGCCGACAACAACCTGATTAATGATCAGGTCGTTACTAAGATGCACTGTTCCGAAAATTATTTGAAAACTTGTTGCTAGGAATCAGTGTAAGGTTTGACCCAGGTGGAACGAAGTAGATTCTGCCGTCATGTCTACATGTAGCAGCCATTAGCATAGTACTGTACGAGTATGATTGTTATAACATTGAACCTACATAACGTTCTCCATGGTACGTTAGCTTAGAAGCATGTACATTGTTAATAACAACAATTCGGTGTACTGGTTTTATTGTATTTATAAGTAACACAGAGACTAGTACTCTCTACATCTGTAATGGAATGCCAAGTGACACCAACCATCTGGCTGACATTTGGCGCCATCTATGAACTATCCAGTAAATAAGAGGAACAACATACCCGTCATGATGTTTAAATAAAGAGGAAAAAATAATACAAAGATAAAAACATTGAAATCAGATCAGTTATAATAGTTGCATATAGCATGTGCCTCCTTGTGTGTTATAAACAAATTTAAAAAATGGTTTTACCCATCTGACGTTACAAATGTGTTTAAAGAATAAAACAACTGACTCACAAGGAGTGAACCTGAAAATTTCCTATATTTTTTATGTTTACTGGCAAATGTTAAATAAGGCCGACAGCAATGTAAAGAATTTTACGTATGTTTTATTTTATGTAATACCCATGCAAAATTGAAGTTTTTTTACTTTCCTTTAAATGTTATATACGTAGCGCCACACAACCAATCGATGTGTTCGCCAATCAGCCTACCAACTTTATACAGTAGTATTCAAAGAACTGTGACTGACGCCCGAACAACAGGGAACTAAAATGCATCGAGATTAAAAAATAATGGTATGTAATCTATTATATAAGCCATATAGGTTATGCCATGAGGAGTACTTTTGTTGTATCACCCGACTTCTTGTATTTTTGGCATTGATAATGATTAGTCACTAGCCGAAATCTGGATTTGCGTAATAAAACCTGCAACAGAAAAAAGGATGACTGATTGCTGCGCTCTATCATTTATCGTATAAAAAAAGTCTTTGCTTAAGTGATTTCCACCAGAGATCCTGTACCATGTCCGTAGCACTCTCTCCACTATTTGTCGATGGTAAAAAACGTGCTGCCCTTATTTGAACTTTTTCGATGTATTCCGGTAATCCTATGTGGTAAGGATCCCACACCGTGCACCGTGCGAGGGTCTGAATCAGAGGCTGAGACGGTTCTGCGACCGTGTTGGGTGCAGAATCCTCGACTTGCGCCATAGGGTGGTGGGGTTTCGGGTTCCGCTGGATAGGTCAGAAGTCCATTACACTCAGCAAGCGGCTACACGGGTATCAGGGGTTGTGTGGCGTGGACTGGGCAGTTTTTTAGGTTAGATGGCTTCGGGCAAGTACAGAAAGGGCAACAGCCTCAACGGGTGTGGGGCAAAGTCAGGACATGCGGGGACCAAGCAGCAATCGGTATTGCAATTGTAAACTATCGAAGCTGCATTGGTAAAGTACCGGAACTTCAAGCGCTGATAGAAAGCACCGAAGCTGAAATCGTTATAGGTACAGAAAGCTGGCTGAAGCCAGAGATAAATTCTGCCGAAATTTTTACAAAGGCACAGACGGTGTTTAGAAAGGATAGATTGCATGCAACCGGTGGTGGCGTGTTTGTCACTGTTAGTAATAGTTTATCCTGCAGTGAAGTAGAAGTGGATGGTTCCTATGAATTATTATGGGTGGAGGTTACACTCAACAACCGAGCTAGGTTAATAGTTGGCTCCTTTTACCGACCTCCCGACTCAGCAGCATTACTGGCAGAACAACTGAGAGAAAATCTGGAATACATTTCACATAAATTTTCTCAGCATGTTATAGTCTTAGGTGGAGATTTCAATTGACCAGATATAGACTGGGACACTCAGATGTTTAGGACGGGTGGTAGTGACAATATACTGAGTGCACTATCCGAAAATTACCTCGAGCAATTAAACAGAGAACCGACTCGTGGAGATAACATCTTGGACATACTGATAACAAACAGATCCGAACGTTTCGTCTCTGTAAGTGCAGATCAGGGAATCAGTGATCATAAGGCCGTTGCAGCAACCCTGAATATGGAAGTTAATAGGAATATAAAAAAAGGGAGGAAGGTTTATCTGTTTAGCAAGAGTAATAGAAGGCAGATTTCAGACTACCGAACAGATCAAAACGAAAATTTCTGTTCCGACACTGACAATGTTGAGTGTTTATGGAAAAAGTTCAAGGCAATCGTAAAATGCGTTTTAGACAGGCATGTGCCGAGTAAAACTGTGAGGGACGAGAAAAACTCACTGTGGTTCAACAACAAAGTTAGGAAACTACTGCGAAAGCAAAGAGAGCTTCACTCCAAGTTTAAACGCAGCCAAAACCTCTCAGAAAAACAGAAGCTAAACGATGTCAAAGTTAGCGTAAGGAGGGCTATGCGTGAAGCGTTCAGTGAATTCGAAAGTAAAATTCTATTGACAGAAAATCCTAGGAAGTTCTGGTCTTACGTTAAATCAGTAAGTGGCTCGAAACAGCATATCCAGACACTCCGGAATGATGATGGCATTGAAACAGAGGATGACATGCCTAAGGCTCAAATACTAAACACCTTTTTCCAAAGCTGTTTCACAGAGGAAGACCGCACTGCAGTTCCTTCTCTAAATCCTCGCACAAACGAAAAAATGGCTGACATCGAAATAAGTGTCCAAGGAATAGAAAAGCAACTGGAATCACTCAACAGAGGAAAGTCCACTGGACCTGACGGGATACCAATTCGATTCTACACAGAGTACGCGAAAGAACTTTCCCCCCTTCTAACAGTCGTGTACCTCAAGTCTCTAGAGGAACGGAGGGTTCCAAATGATTGGAAAACAGCACAGGTAGTCCCAGTCTTCAAGAAGGGTCGTCGAGCAGATGCGCAAAACTATAGACCTATATCTCTGACGTCGATCTGTTGTAGAATTTTAGAACATGTTTTTTGCTCGCGTATCATGTCGTTTTTGGAAACCCAGAATCTACTCTGGAGGAATCAACATGGATTCCGGAAACAGCGATTGTGTGAGACCCAACTCGCTTTATTTGTCATGAGACCCAGATAAAATTAGATACAGGCTCCCAGGTAGACGCTATTTTCCTCGACTTCTGAAAGGCGTTCGATACAGTTCCGCACTGTCGCCTGATAAACAAAGTAAGAGCCTACGGCATATCAGACCAGCTGTGTGGCTGGATTGAAGAGTTTTTAGCAAACAGAACACAGCACGTTGTTATCAATGGAGTGACGTCTACTGACGTTAAAGTGATCTCTGGCTTGCCACAGGGGAGTGTTACGGGACCCTTGCTTTTCAAAATATATATAAATGACCTAGTAGATAGTGTCGGAAGTTCCATGCGGCTTTTCGCGGATGATGCTGTAGTATACAGAGAAGTTACTTCTGTAAAATATCTGGGAGTATGCGTGCGGAACGATTTGAAGTGGAATGATGATATAAAATTAATTGTTGGTAAGGCGGGTACCAGGTTGAGATTCATTGGGAGAGTCCTTAGAAAATGTAGTCCATCAACAAAGGAGGTGGCTTACAAAACACTCGTTCGACCTATACTTGAGTATTGCTCATAAGTGTGGGATCCGTACCAGATCGGGTTGACGGAGGAGATAGAGAAGATTCAAAGAAGAGCGGCGCGTTTCGTCACAGGGTTATTTGGTAAGCGTGATAGCGTTACGGATATGTTTAGCAAACTCAAGTGGCAGACTCTGCAAGAGAGGCGCTCTGCATCGCGGTGTAGCTTGCTGTCCAGGTTTCGAGAGGGTGCGTTTCTGGATGAGGTATCGAATATATTGCTTCCCCCTACTTACACCTCCCGAGGATATCACGAATGTAAAATCAGAGAGATTCGAGCGCGCACGGAGGCTTTCAGACAGTCGTTCTTCCCGCGAACCATACGCGACTGGAACAGAAAAGGGAGGTAATGACAGTGGTACGTAAAGTGCCCTCCGCCACACACCGTAGGGTGGCTTGCGGAGTATAAATGTAGGTGTAGATGTAGACTCAAAAAGAGGACCGACAAGCGTCAAGTCTCTAGTACATTTGTTGCATCTTCTACGTGTTCTGTCACTAAATCGCGGTCTCCGCTTCGCCTTCCCCACTACATTTTTTACGTATTCTTTGCAATTTAAGTTGTTCGCAATTGTAATTCCAGGTAGTTAGCTGACTTTACAGTCTTTTTAAATATGACTGATTTATCGTATAACCGAAGTTTAGCGGATTACTTTTGGCACACATGTAGATAATCTCGCCCTTTTCATTATTTCGGGTCAACAGCCAATTTTCGCACCACACAGATTTAAAAAGGGGAACTATATATATATATATATATATATATATATATATATATATATATATATATATATATATATATATATTATCGTGTCGGAAGCAAACTACAAACAATATTAGATACATTACTACATACATACATACATTATGGTTTATAAATTAGACTAGTCAAGAATGAAATAAATGATTAGACGCAGATTGTGTTGTCAAACATAAGGTAATTTTAATCTATACAGTGGATGCCCAAAAATATGCAACGTCCAGTGCACTTTGTGTAGCGTTTACGAGGTCCTCCATGGTGCACACAGTTAGAGGTAATGTGTATTGTAGTAGATGTGTTGATGTCTGCATGGCAGCTCCGCAGTCACACTGGAGAGAGTCCACCTGGAAGCCCCACCTCTCCAGATTACTCTTGGATCTTGTGACAGAAGAATGCAGGCGGTTCAGTGATTTCCATGTGGACCATTTCTCTATGTGGCCTGGGGAAAGAACTTCTTGCGGGATCAGCCACTCCTCCAGATGCTGGCATCTGACCTGCCATCTCTTCTCCCGGTGTTGATGTGGAGTGTCAGCGAGTGGTTCTGTACTGTGAAGGAAGCTCTTTCTAGACACAAGTCTTTGCTGTGCCGGTTGGTGGCCATGTAGTGGGTGGGCTTCGGATGTTAATGCCTTCTTCTTTTCACTCCGTGCTGCTGTATCTCTTCGGATGTCCGGGGGGCTATGCCGGATAAGCAGTACAGTTTTTCCGCAGGTGTGGCTCTTAGACAACCCGTAGTGATACGACATGTCTCATTCAGAGCAACATCAACTTTCTTTGTATATGTATATCAGCACCATACTGGGCAAGCGTACTCAGCTGCGGAGTAGCAGAGGGCTAATGCGGAGGGCTAATGCAGCTGTGCTCCCCATGTTGTTCCAGTCAGCTTCCTAACCACATTTTTCCTGGCAGCCACTTTTTGCTTTGTTTTTGAGCAGTGTTCCTTATATGTAAGAGCACGGTCCAGAGTGACTCCGAGGTAGTTTTGAGTCTTGCAGTGTTCTAAAGAGGTTCCTTCCCAATCTATCTGCAAGGTTCTACTAGCCTGTTTCGGAGGTGGAAAGCACAGTTCTGGGTCTTAGAAGGATTTGGTTTCAATTGATTGTCCCTGTAATAGGCAGCTAATTCTTTCAAAGCATCAGTTAGCTTCCGCTCCACCCTCTCAAAGCTGTGATCTTGTGCTGTGATTGCTCGGTCATCTGCATATATGAAGCTTTGTGTTCCTCCTGGTAACGGCTGGTGGGGGTGGGTGCCAGTACACTGCCCTGTGGCAGCCTATTTTTCTGCTGCCTCCATGTGCTTCTTTGTCCTTGATATTCCACAAAATATTTTCGGTTCTGCAGAAGATTTCTAATTAGACAGGTTAGTTTATAGTCCATGGTGAGGTTGTATAGCTTCAGCGACAAGAGTCTGTGGTTGACAGTGTCGTAGGCGGCTGAAAGATCTATAAACACCGCTCCTGTTATCTGCCGCCTTTGGAAGCCGTCCTCTATATGCTGTGTCAAATTCGACACCCGTGCTGTGCAGCTCTTCCCTTGTCTGAATCCTGCCTGTTGAGGGATCAGTAATGGTTCTATCATATCTGTAATTCTTTGGAGGATCAAGCTTTCCAATACCTTATACAGGTGGCATAGGAGGGACATTGGCCTATAGCTTTTGGGGTCATTCCGGTCTTTCCCTGGTTTATGTATAGCTATAATTTTTGCTTTCCGCCAAGATTTTGGTATCTTGCCGCTCTTGACACAATTATTCATTAGCTCAAGTAGCCAGCAGTTTGCGCCAGGACCAAAGTTCTTGATCTGTTCACTTCTTATGTCATCTACCCCTGCTGCTTTTCCGACTTTGCACTTATTTAGAGCTGAGTTGAGCTCATTCAAACTGAATGGTTGAGACAGAGTGAAGGGAACTTACATGTACACACAGCGATGTTTACGTTTTCTTGCCGTATACACACATATGAAAGAATTAGATGACCGTAGACACAAATTATGCCTTCAGTATGAGAGATAACTTCATATTAGATTATGTATGGTGAAATTTCGGACGCTGTGGACTGACCTAGAAGTGATTCGTGTAATTACTGGTACATTTCCATTATAATGATTGTTTTACTCTCTATTGCGATATTGAAGATGTTATCTTTTTCGCGAATTTTGTTACTTTTACGAGTGATATTTTGTAGGGATGCAACGTATTCTTGAAATGTTTGCCGAAAGTTTTATGATTTGGCATTCACGATGTTCACAGAATTCTTTGTATGCACCGCTGTTGGATTTTCTACCAATACGAATTTTCTTTTAGCTGTTGTCCTTCATTGCCATTAATCTAAAATACTTTGTAAATAATATACTGAATAAGTTACCATGTTTCATGGCATTAACAAGACAAGCAACGCAGCCACATTTTTTTGAAAGTTTTACCGACTATACAAAAACACAAAGACATCGTCATATACGAAGTGATTCATAGAGGAAGCAGTGAGAATTTCCCTTATGGTTTAAAACGCTGTAAATAATAATTCTGTGTCAGGGTGTTTTCTATTTGAGGCAAATTCTTTCATTAGCGTAACTCTACCCGTTTCAAAATATCAACTAACATCACACAGTGTATCGAAACCGTCCGTTTATCAACACTTCATGATCCACGCTGCAACGTGGAATATATTAACACAAAAAGAGTAGAAAAAACTCTTGACATTTTAAACTAACAATGACTGCTTATGTGCGTTACAGCATCCGTATATTCGATCAACTTAGTGTTGCATACGCCCATTTAGTTTTCTTGAGGCCAGACAAAGTTACATGAATGTCACACGCTGTCTACGTGACCGTCTCCTCGGTGTACATATACCCCCGTACATCATACTCCTGCACCTCTATCGGAGATTAAGTAACTATCATCTCATCATCACTGCAACACAACGTCTCACACGCGTACCCATGCACAACACAATAAATTTCAGCAAACTCCTTTCTTGTTGCTGTTGTACGCTTCTGGAGCAAGCTACTCCGCGCTCTGGGCACAATCTAATGCCCTGTCAACCTCTCTACTTCCCACAGAGAAAACATCCCGTATGTAGCCAATTTTTCCATTGACAAACAGCAACTGCTCTTAACTTCTCCCTGAGTCGTGGCGGGATTGGGGCCAGTAGTATCTCGGACATGAGTACGATCGATTTCCTAGTGCCGAGGTTTGTCTTTGGGCTTGGGCCGGCTCGAGATGTAAGGGAATGCCGACCGCGAGTAGAGAGAGGACACAACGCTTGAGAACGGAATGCGGCGGTGCGCGAGTCGGCGATTGGTTGGTGGACGGAAGCGAAGACGGCGTGCCTGAGGTCAGGCGGCGGTTGTCACCTGGTGGTACTGGAGTCGGCGGGGGTTGGCCGGCGCTGTGCATTCTCCGGCAACCTCGTGGGCTGTGGATGTGCCCGCTACCTTGGAGGGACACGCTGTTATGGACTTGCAAAGTAATGGTCTGGCGCCTTCGCAACATCGCCCCAGCATCTAGACACCCAGTTAAGGATGCTAATTACTAAGGGCGCTTAGTTAACTGTGATTGTGATCGCTCTTGGTACAGTCGTGGACAAAACGAGCGAGACCCCTCGCCTTTTCGTTATGCTGATCCGCACGCTTTAAAGTCTGCTACACAGCATAACAGGCAAGGCGACGAAGTGCTACCAACATACTATGCACAGGCGTGAAATTGAAAAACTATCTGAACTTTTTTAGACTGTTTTCAATAATTTGTAAGACAATATGAATGCTGATTAGTGTGTTAAATACAACACGTAAATATAAGACAGAACTGAAAGAAGAAACGCTAATTGGTACGAACTGTACCACTAAAAATGAATTTCAACTTATCGAGATAACATAACTGTTTTAGTAAGACAAAGAACCCCAGATCGTTACAAATTAGCAAAATATTATCCGCATTCGGCCGCGAAACGGTCTGTGTCAACATTCAGACCAGTCATACTGGATTACCGTTGCTGACCTACCATGAAAGTGTGCAAATTTAGCAATGCGTGAAGATTCATAACGAAATTCAGTTAAAAATCATTCAGTGCCACACTTAAGTCAGTTCCATTATTGACAGAAGCGGAAAAAATAGGCAGTAACATGTATGTAATTCTACAAGAGTGTCATATTGACATCCACAGGGCGCCAGTACAGAAACGTATTGGGGGCGCGAGAATTTCTTAAAATTGCTTTACTGATATTCTACCGTCCTCCATCGAGATTAGAACCTAAAACACACCAGACCTTCCCTTCACTACGCTAACAGACAACCCAGGCAAACAGCCCTCTATTATTACCCCAGACATGAATAAGCCAGCAATTTCGCAATGAAAATGGCAAAATTATCTGCAGTTTCTGTTGCATAGAGCTTTCTGGACTCAAAAACATGAAGTTCCTTCCTTTATGTCACCGCTTATGTGACAATCATTCGGGATGATTATCTAAATAACAAAATACTGTTATTAGAGAGTAAATTTAGTAGGATAATTCTGCACCACCCCAGGAAATAAACGGCTACATAGGTGCCAAACTTATTCTACACTGTTTCGAATTCTCCATTAGACTCGTCACAGCCAGAAAACGTTCATTAGACGAAGTGTTTCTTAAGCTAGCTAGCAATGGGAATGCTCGCACTTCTAAAACGCGGTGGCATTAATACTGGGATGTGAATTACCACGTGTATAGGCAAATGGATTCTATTTGCATTCCTGTAAACGTGATTTGGATCGAAAGCGCAGCTACGATAAATATGCTGATGCATCGACTGCAACTAGAACATTTCGAATAAAGAGTAGGGGTGTAATTTATGCGGCCCTCATCTTCAGTAGCTGTCGTAGCTGTTTTCGTTATTAGGATTTCGTCACCTAAACCGGTAAAAACGGAACCCTACTAGTCTCACTTTCTTGACCGTCTATCGGTCTACCCAACCCTTAAAACCCGTTTACCTCCAGAACGGTTAGACACAATAAGCGGAAATGTATCGCACTTCTTGCGGTAACCGGTCCCCTGGTGGTGTAAAAAAGAGAGCTTCTATGTCAACGCAATCTAAAGATACGGCCGTTTATGCAAAGAAAATTTGCGTGAAAGATCAAAAAATGGCTTCAAGAACTACGCGACCTAACTGCTTATATCATTAGCCCATAGACCTAGAACTATTTAAACTTAGCTAACCTAAGGACATCACAGGCATCTATGCCCGAGGTGGGATTCCAACCTGCGACTGAAGCAGCCGTGTGGTTCGTGACTGAAACGCCTGGATCCGCTCGGCCACCGCACCCGGCGAAACTCTTTTCACCTCATGTATAATGATAATATATACTGTCTAGTGAGGATAAACTGTATTCGCCAGCAACTCAGATCGTTTGATCACGGAACTTTTACGAAGTTACATTCAAACTTTGTTCGATGTCGTTTGCAATATCCATTTATAAACACCCTAGGAACGTCGTATGCGATATCCACTTCTGAAGACGCTGGCAGTACCATAACAAGTAGGTAAGAATTTATTGCTATTGGTCTATGCATGACACTTTATTTCAATATCAATTTAACGCGCCTAGGTGTTCGTATATGGCTGAAACTAATGAACAAAAAGTAAATAAACAGCAAACAACTTCGATGTTCAAATCAAATGAAAGTCACATGTCTCAATTACAACATAATTTCGTTTTTACATCTACATGACTACATCAACAGAATTTCTTTGCAATCCAGCCTTAAGTGCCTGGCAGAAGGTTCGGACTATTTCTCTACCGCCCCACTCATTAACAGTGTGCGGAAAAAAGGACCACTTAAATCTTTTCTTGCGAGACTTGAATTACATCATTACTATGGTTCTTTCCTATGTAAGTTCCCGAGGAAATAATGTTTCGGCATTCAGAACAGATGTTGGTGATTGAAATTTCGTGAAAAGATCTCGCGGCAACGATAAACGCTTTTGTTTTCATGAATGTTACCCCAACTCGATTATCAAACGTGGGACCCTCTCTCCCCTATTTCGTGACATCACAAATCGTGCTACCGTTCCTTGGACGTTTTTGCGTGCACAGTCAATCACGTCTGTCAAGGATATTATAGCAGTGGACGGACAAACGTAGTGTAGCAGTGTTTTCAGTTGGCCAGTTGCGTATTCTTAGTGTGCGGCCAATGAAACGCAGTCATTCGTTTGCCTTCACCACAAAAATATGTTTTCGATCCTTCCAGCTTAAGAATTACTGGGTACTGAGATAAACTGACAGTGTTTCGACTCGTGTTTTGTCATGTAACTGAAAGTTAATTATTGTTATTGGACGCAGCTTTCGTGTTTAATGTATTCCTCATTCAACAGAGTACACTCCTCGTACGCCACACGTAACTGTTTCAAAGTATTAAATTGTTACTGACGTTACCAAGTAGCAGTGGTCATCTTGAATGGCCGCTTTGAAACAAGGGAAAATATTATAGCGAAATGTAGCAACTAAGAAGCGGAGTATCCAAATAAACAAACATTTCCGGTTTAAGTAGTTGCAGTAGGTCTACTACACAGTAACGTAAATTAGGAGCAAAGTCCATTAGTAGATCGTTATCAGGAAGACCAGCCCTCAGAATGCAAAGTGCCACTACAAGAAAAAAAGTTTCCAAACATGTCAATGAGTAGTCGAGGAAAGTGGACGCATTCTGTCTACTGAATCCCAACGCACGCATCAATTTCTGTTGGAACGTGCTTCCTGGACCAAATAACATACATTTCCTACGTCTTCAATGCGAATCATGTAGCAAATGTAATTTAAAGGACATAAAAATATCGAGTGAATTTATTAACATAATTATGAACCAATCACGAACATAAATCGATTGTCACATAGTTGTCAGAAGTATTCTACAGTATTGCCATTGTCCATTAGACTAGGAGCGGCAATGACGAAGCTCGCGCTTCGCAGACGCCACAGCATCGTCTGCCACCATTTCACGGCAAACGAAAGATATCAAGTGTACAGTCTTAGACATAAAAACTGACCGCCGGCCGGCCGCCACAGAGACTAAGTCCGAGTCGTTCACTTAACGTGGCCAATAAAACTGACCGCCCCTGACAACTCTCAGTCCGGCCATCTGCACAATCTGGCAACACTGTTAGATGCGAAAGTGTTAGGAGGAAGTGTTGTCTACTTCCGAGATATTCTTGGATTGTGTGAGCCCGTGGTCTAGTGGTAATCTTGGTGCATTCTAAACTTATGGTCACCTGTCCGCGTCCAACTGTTTTTTTTTTTTTTAAGCACGTTTCGGCCTAAAGTTATGAGTCTGATTGAGCATCGAAGATAATTCGCTTAACATTCTACCCACCAGCAATGACAAGTATTCCAGAAACAACTGCACAGAACAGCTCGTGGCTGCGTCGCGATCATAACAGCTCACGCTCGAGCGTTTCTTCCTCGCGCTGCAGCGGCTAGCGGCCACCGGCCAGACGCCACCCGCCGCCTGAAATCCGGCGCCGCCCATGTGAACGCGGCGCCACGCTGTCAGTGTATGTATCAACTGTCATTTTCGAATTTGAAGTTCTAGTTATCATCTTGCAGTTAAGCATTGGATTTTGCATACATGAAAATCATGAAATACAGTTAAGCATTGTAAAATTGAGTCGCAAGTGGAAAAAGGTGTAACATCTGCAACACAACGTTTACTTTTAGTGTAACAGAGGGGTGAATGCAGAGGCGGCAGCTAGACAGATTTGAACTGTGTTTGGAGCGAGTGCTTTTGGGAAAAATACGCCAGAAAAAGATATTCGTGTTTCAACACAGATCGTTCTGGCATGAATCATTTTCCACATTAAGGAAGTCTCGGCTACTGATATATGTGATAGATTACCATTTTACCATCATGCGACATTTGCATTCAACAGGCAAAGTTCAGAAGTCTGGCGTAGGAGTACTGCATGCTCTAATTCGAAACAACAAAAATCAGCCGGCGGAAGTGGCCGTGCGGTTAAAGGCACTGCAGTCTGGAACCGCAAGACCGCTACGGTCGCAGGTTCGAATCCTGCCTCGGGCATGGATGTTTGTGATGTCCTTAGGTTGGTTAGGTTTAACTAGTTCTAAGTTCTAGGGGACTAATGACCTCAGCAGTTGAGTCCCATAGTGCTCAGAGCCATTTGAACAAAAATCAACGGAGTGACTATTATTGAACGTCATCGGGTCACTAATCGTGCATTCCTATGCAGTACTGTTACTGCTGACGTGTTAAGATGCCTTTATCGTTAACTTCCTAAGAAGAAATAAAAGGCTAAGCCCCACCAAAAGACGTAAATTCGAGGAAAAAGTAGTGTGAACATAATATGTTACATCTGATAAATCCAAAAGTGTGTTTTGAGATACGAATTCTGCCCCCAGGGTGTGTCCAACACAGCTGTAATTTGTTGCCAACAACTGAGACACCTTTCGGTTTTTGTAAGAAAATCGAGCAACAAAACTATATCACCTGTGCTACTGCATGATAACGCACTATGTTGTTTTGAGAAACAAAACTGTCCAGGAGATTGATAGGAAAGTCGTCTCTCAGGCACTTGTATTGATAGGAAAGTCCTCTCTCAAGAACTTGTCCCTCTCGTCATATATTTGTAAAATTTTACCTTTCCCGCTCTTGATCGATCAACCGTCAAGGCAATTCATTTCTAGAAGAAAATACTCTTAAAACCACTCTGATTTAATGACATCGTTAGAACCAGTAGGTTTCTACAGGCGTAGAATTTGTAAACAACTTTAGCATTGTCAGATCGTTTTAGATATCGTGAAAGAAAATTCTGCTGCTGATTAAGTTCTCTTCGATAATTACTGTTGCGTTTAGTAAACTGATGGAAAATGCAATTAAAGTATTCACTGTACTAATACAAATTAAATTCAGCTTACTTCAGAATCATCACGACGACAGTCTATCTTAATAAAACATTAAGTGTCTGTGAGACGATTGAGCCTATTTTAACACGAATTAGTAGGATATTACCGACTTTTGTCTTCGAAAATATCTGTATTTATTTCATTTCCTGTACCATTCGTAAGTATTATGAAAATGTGACATTTCATAGATAAAATTATGTATTCACAACAACAAAAAATATGTCGGCAGGAAACAAAAGTGGCATTATGAATTTGGCAGTACCGTAAGGTTTTCGCTCTGACACTAAGAGTTACTGAAAGTAGCAAGACGAATTTTGCTCGAGCGTTGACTTACGATTCCCTTATTGAGTTTTTATCTGCCTGCTTGTAGCTGTGCTACAAAAGAATTAAAAATCTGGCTTTCAGGGAGTCTCGAAAGGCGAACGAAAGCAGCTTGCACCTGGTAGCTAAGTATGTTACCTGGGAACTGGTTTTTTGCTAAAGTGGGAAGGCATCCTTTTGTGGTTGAATTGTTGGCAAATGTCAGTCAGACGTGTGCCGTTGGTCTAAGCGTTTCGGTGTGTTGAATTTGTACCAATTATTTTTCTACAAGTTTTTTCTGTCCCAAATAGAGAGTTGAAGTCTCCCATTAGTATTTTCACGTCATCTTGGTGAATTTTGCTCATAGCATTTTCGAGGGTGTTCCAGAATTTTTCGATATTTTCGGTGTTTTTCTTATTTTCGATGTTGGTGGGAACACGTGCATTGATGAGTGTATATTTTTTACTGGGGCTCTGAATGAGCATAGTCATAAGTCGCTTGTTGATGGGCCGGCCACGGCGGCCGAGTGGTTCTCGGCGCTTCAGTCCGGAACCGCACGACTGCTACGGTCGCAGGTCCGAATCCAGCCTCGGGCATGGATGTGTGTGATGTCTTTAGTTAGTTAGGTTTAAGTAGTTCTAAGTTCTGGGGCACTGATGACCTCCGCTGTTAAGCCCCATAGTGCTCAGAGCCATTTGAACCTTTTGATTGTTTATGGGTGTGATTTCTTTGACAGAGTTTATGATAGATCTGTGTTCGAGTAATGCAATGCCGAAGATTGGTACGCCTTTCGCTACCTTTTGTTGTATTTTTCTGTTGAAGATGCAATGGTTTCCCTAATGCAAGGTTCCATTGTCAGTTAGTCGTGGTTCTTGAAGAGCAAGAATGAGAATTTTTTGTCGGTCGATTTCTTTTGTGAGATTATTTAGTTTTCGTGTTTGGATCAATGTATCGATGTTTACTTTTAAATGCATGTTTTTTGCTTGTAGGGAAATTTACCAGAGATCTTCGATACTCTCTGCCGTGCTAACCTGGACTCCCCAGAATCCGAAATTCCAACTGCCGCCTGTCGACAGCCGGGTTGTGTACCACCTGGGGTAAAGTTGGCTTTGCTTGCATAGTTCATGTTTGCTTGTGTTTCATTGGTTTGGATTGGGTGATACCGGGACCGGACAGGACCAGAGCGTGTTGAAGCCTTTGAAAGCGAATATTTTCAGCCAAGCTCATTGAGCTAACACACGGTGACCAGAGTAGCGGTGATTTTCACTCAGACGTGTCTGGATTTTGGGTTCAACGGATTGAGTAGCCGTTCAGGATTGTGTTAGTATTTGGTTCACCCCTGGTATTTGATTTCCTCGGTACCACCCATATGGGGGAGGGTTTCCCCTATCCGCCACACGCGATTATTATTATTATTGTCATTATGTCATCACCAAATCCGATATGGTGTATCTTCCCACCACTGAAATAGATGTGTATTGTTCGATTCAGTATTTCCATCACATAAATGTGGGTTATAATTACGTTACATTGCTGCTAGTAGACATACTTCTCACTTTTTCTTAGACAGTTGCTACCTGTTACTCCATCATAGGAATTTATGTGCCCAGCATTGTTGCAATCCAGACGTTCAAATTACCCGATTTCTGTAATTTCATTTCGGTACGAGATCGTTCTAATCGAATTCAGCCAGGCAGTCTTAATGTGGATATCCGACTACGACTCTCATCATATGATAGACTGGGTAAACCACATTCTTAATCGGACTGTTGAATATAGATCACTTATCTATGACAGGGCCTGAATTCTTAAACACTGTGGAAATACGTTATTTAAATATAAATATATGAACTAACGAGATAACAGTTTATTTACAGGAGCAGAGCCCCATCCATCATAGCAGAGCAGTGCGAGATTGGTTTTAGGGCCAAGAGAGGATAAAGCTGTTGCCGTTTGTTCCACGATCACTAAACATCAACCAGATAGAGAATATGTGGGCAGAGGTAACAAGGCCATTGCCACGTGGATCTACAAAAGCAAGCGACCTTTGGACAAATATAGAAAACATACGTTGGGAAATAAACCACCACGCTACACTGTCGACGACTTAATGAAATCGATTCCCCTACGCCTTCGAGAAATCTTACGTAATGACCGTGGGTGGGTTGGTTACTAAAAGTACAAAAAAATGTTCAAATTTGTGTGAAATCTTATGGGACTTAACTGCTAAGGTCATCAGTACCTAAGCTTACACACTACTTAACCTAAATTATCCTAAGGACAAACACACACACTCATGCCCGAGGGAGGACTCGAACCTCCACCGGGATCAGCCACGCAGCCCATGACTGCAGCGCCCTAGACCGCTCGGCTAATCCCGCGCGGCTACTAAAAGTATACTCGTCCACAAAACCCATGTGGACGATTATCTGGTAATCGGTCAATCTTTGCTTTGTCACAGCTCTTTAGCATACAAGTCCATTTACTATCAGCCTCCTCCTTACAATTCTTGCAATGCAAGGTAATTCAAAAAACTCATCCACTCGACGCCAACTGAGGAACTGACTGGTGCATGTGTTGTTCAACACACAGTAGTTGTCACCCTCACTGGAATCAATGTCTGTGTGTGTGTGAGTGTGTGTGTTTGTTTTCGTGTTCATGCACAATCTGAATCAAAACTATTAACATTAGAGAGACAACCAACAATAAATATTGCATCAAATAGGACTGTAAAGTATTTTAATGCGATGAGAAGTTACAAACTGAATTTTCACCCAACCCACATCCTGCATATTACGTTAAGTAAGATGTATTAACTCCATAGTATCTTTAACAGAGACAGTGCGCTCTTGTTGTCGAGGCTCGCGACAAGCGCAGCGATCAGCAGTGCCCAGTGCCGCCGCGATTTGTTTATGTTGGCTGAGCGTGGACACTGCAGCAGACGCTTCGCCATAAACAGAAAGAAAACGCCTTGGCTCTGACTGCACGTGAGATATCACTGCCTGCGTGTTCTTACAGTAACCAACGTGAGACTCTACTCACAGGTGCCATGGAGCAATAGCAACGGGTATCATGTCATTAGTCATCAGAATATTAATCAGTGATGAAATGTCCACTCTATTTGCATCCCAAGAAAATAGGAACCTTCTCACAAAGGAATGTGAGGTGATATCAAAATTTATCCAACATACACAAATTAACTGCAGGGCTTTCATGTATGCAGTAGTAGCACTCAAGGAAATATTATGTCTGGAAGCGTATATTTCATTTTCTCTTCTCATATTAACGCCCTTGTTTTAGAATGAAGTGAGAAAATAAACACGATAAACTTAAGTTCCTGAGAAGCATATAAGTTTTTGCCTCTTCTCATATCATAACATTTGTTTTAGTATGAGGTAAAGAAATAAACAGTTTAGGGTTCGGAAACATAATATGACACCAGGCGCTATCGGAAACGCAAAAAGCAGGGAGCTATGCATTCTTTTGTCCAAAAGTCTGTTTCCTTTCATGCATTACTCACGCTAGGAGATTCTTATTTAAGGACTTGTGGGCATCAAGTTCTTCAGCAGAACAAGCCTTATGTTATTGTGCTAATTACGGTATGGAAAAAATGAAACAAAGGCGAGTTCCCGTGGAGCAGTGAGGATATTTGCACATGTCTGTATTTAGCAATGACTGGCAGCTGCCGCTACACTTCACAGAATCCTTGCGGCAGGCAACACAACTGTGCGTGCACTTCAGACTTCATTGAGTAAGACGTCAGGAGATGGATGGAAACGTCAAATTAACGTTGCTTTCCGAGTCGTATTTAATCCATAATGAGGTGTTATTAAGGTAGTTGAACGTTCTAGCAATTACACTTCTATAATTCCCATATGAGTATTCCGATAGGCAAAAGAAACCGTTAGTGTGAAACCATCTGGAACTGCATTAGCATCAAACTGCAAGAACTTGAGACAATACGTGGACTCTTCTCTTCGCTAGGTGACCTATTACTGATATTTAGGATTCTCTCCGTCCTAGGCGTAATGGAAATAGAACTTCAGAGGCGCTTTCCGCTATTCTCGACAAACGTGAGAAACTTGTAATCACTGCGAGATACAATTGCGTGATGATAACGATTCAGGTTGTCAGTAATTGTGGTGGTGTTACGCTGTCAAACTGCTTACAGCAACGTTAATGGTGGCGCACATAATTTACCGCTGACTACCTACTTAAGTAAAGATAGGCATCACGAAACTTCTGTTCCTCTTAATAGATCCTGGGGATGGGAACGCTCCTGTTAATGTAGCTCGCCAGCCTAGATTACGTCCGAAAGTACTATGGCGATTGGAGCTGTATAAGACTTCCACCAGCACAAACCAACACTAGAATCGTCTATGATTATATTACCTGACATCGTCTACACAAACCAATTCCGATAAATTAACCTACAAAAAACTGGAGGAACGTCTGGAAAAATATCAACAATAAAATTATACCAACTATAGTCAGTGGCGTATGGTGCGACGTTGTAAACGAAACCATACTCACAGTGAAACGATTATGAAAAATCAAATTGAGACCATCTCCAGACTGCGACAAATGTGGAGTTGTAGAAACTGTAGCGCACACCTTCTTATGTGAAAATAGAATCAGAATTTGGAACTGGACTAGGAAGAAATTAGCACTATCAACAGATCCTCAGAAAGTCATATACCGATAACTGAAGCTTTACAGCCCGACTGGAAATGTTACCCGTCAGCAAAGAATAACAGTTATTCGTGACTTCTGGGACAGTTTGTCTTTTACGTCGTAATATGCAAAACTTTGAACTTAGAAGAGTGCATGTTTTATTTGCTGAAGAACATTTTAAGCTGAAGAAGAATAACAAATATAAGTAATGGTTTAAATTTATTTTTCTATTCCTTCATGTGGGCCGCAAAGAGGTATACAGTTTTATTGATTAGAAGCAGAATACTATTCTTTCACTTTTTTTTATTCATGGAATATTCTTTTACGTTGGTTCTAAAATCAGAACTGTTCTAATTTGGCAAAACCCTCCGGCTCCGAAACTTCTTCCATTTATTGAAAAATATATGGCTTCCTTACAGACCTCATATGCATCCAGTGCGTAATAACTTAAAATGTGAATATATTTCTGAATGAATATTTGTTATTTATTTTTCCGTCACCCTGTTCACTGTTATGAGTTATGTTCCACAAGGAACGCACGCCATTGGAGGCGACAATCTGTAATTTATTTTACCTTAATTACTAGTTCAATTTTGTTCAACAATTTAAAGGAATATATGAGTGCAAACATGGAATACTTGTGAATAATGCAGCTGCTCAGTGACAGGCATGGGGGAGGCATTGTGGCCAGGCCTCGGATTTTCGACCCCTTCCCTCTTTGCCTCCGCCTAGCTGGTGCTGAAAGTCTTCCCAAATTTTTAAAAAAAATAATAGTGCAGTGGTCAGCACGTCTGTCTAGTAAGCAGGAGGTCTAGGTTCGAAGATCAGTCGGTCACAAATTTTCATCTGCTATCGTTGATGTATTTCAACGCGCTGTGACAGTGTGGACGTTGGTCCTTCGATATTTAAGATGCAATTGTTTTTTGAGGCAATAGACGTGATTTGCGAACATTTGTCTTGCCATCAAAATAACGGGAGTCCAACGGCCTCCAATCCTTAGTCATACCTTTGTGCCGGCGCTAACCCATGTCATATACATGCGAATTAGATTGTAGTACATATTTAGTCAAATAACGAATGGTCAGTATACAAGTACGCCGGCCAGGATGGCCGAGCGGTTCTAGGCGCTACAGTCTGGATTCGCGCGACAGCTACGGTCTCAGGTTCGACTCCAGTCTCGAGCATGGATGTGTCTGATGTCCTTAGGTTAGTTAGGTTTAAGTAGTTCTAAGTACTAGCGGACTGATGACCTCAGACCTTAAGTCCCATAGTGCTCAGAGCCATTTGAACCATTTTGGAAGCATACAAGTATTTACAAACAGTAGAAGCAGGTTGCAGCGAACTGATCACTTAATCAAGTGCAACATAGTGTACCTGTGTAATGAGTCATGACGGTTGATCGATCAAGAGCGGGAAAGGTAAAATTTTACAAATATATGACGAGAGGGACAAGTGCTTGAGAGAGGACTTCCCTATCAATACAAGTGACTGAGAGACGACTTTCCTATCAATCTCCTGGACAGTTTTGTTTCTCAAAACAACATAGTGCGTTATCATGCAGTAGCACAGGTGATATAGTTTTGTTGCTCGATTTTCTTACACTGCGACCGAAATGTGTCTCACTTGTTGGCAACAAACTCCAGCTGTGTTGCACACATCCTGGGGGTAGAATTCGTATCCCAAAACACACTTTTGGATTTATCAGATGTAACATATTATGTTCACACTACTTTTTCCTCGAATTTACGTCTTTTGGTGGGGCTTAGCCTTTTATTTCTTCTTAGGAAGTTAACGATAAAGGCATCTTAACACGTCAGCAGTAACAGTACTGCATAGGAATGCACGATTAGTGACCCGATGACGTTCAATAATAGTCACTCCGTTGATTTTTGTTCAAATGGCTCTGAGCACTATGGGACTCAACTGCTGAGGTCATTAGTCCCCTAGAACTTAGAACTAGTTAAACCTAACCAACCTAAGGACATCACAAACATCCATGCCCGAGGCAGGATTCGAACCTGCGACCGTAGCGGTCTTGCGGTTCCAGACTGCAGTGTCTTTAACCGCACGGCCACTTCCGCCGGCTGATTTTTGTTGTTTCGAATTAGAGCATGCAGTACTCCTACGCCAGACTTCTGAACTTTGCCTGTTGAATGCAAATGTCGCATGATGGTAAAATGGTAATCTATCACATATATCAGTAGTCGAGACTTCCTTAATGTGGAAAATCATTCATGCCAGAACGATCTGTGTTGAAACACAAATATCTTTTTCTGGCGTATTTTTTCCAAAAGCACTCGCTCCAAACACAGTTCAAATCTATCTAGCTGCCGCCTCTGCATTCACCCCTCTGTTATACCAAAAGTAAACGTTGTGTTTCAGATGTTACACCTTTTTCCACTTGCGACTCAATTTTACAATGCTTAACTGTAGTTCATGATTTTCATGTATGCAGAATCCAATGCTTAACTGCAAGATGATAACTAGAACTTCAAATTCGAAAATGACAGTTGATACGTACACTGACAGCGTGGCGCCGCGTTCACATGGGCGGCGCCGGATTTCAGGCGGCGGGTGGCGTCTGGCCGGTGGCCGGTAGCCGCTGCAGCGCGAGGAAGAAACGCTCGAGCGTGAACTGTTATGATCGCGACGCAGCCACGAGCTGTTCTGTGCAGTTGTTTCTGGAATACTTGTCATTGCTGGTGGGTAGAATGTTAAGCGAATTATCTTCGATGCTCAATCAGACTCATAACTTTAGGCCGAAACGTGCTTAAAAAAAAAGACAGTTGGACGCGAACAGGTGACCATAAGTTTAGAATGCACCAAGATTACCACTAGACCACGGGCTCACACAATCCAAGAATATCTCGGAAGTAGACAACACTTCCTCCTAACACTTTCGCATCTAACAGTGTTGCCAGATGGTGCAGATGGCCGGACTGAGAGTTGTCAGGGGCGGTCAGTTTTATTGGCCACGTTAAGTGAACGACTCGGACTTAGTCTCTGTGGCGGCCGGCCGGCGGTCAGTTTTTATGTCTAAGACTGTACACTTGATATCTTTCGTTTGCCATGAAATGGTGGCAGACGATGCTGTGCTTACATTGACATTTATGTTGCGAATTAGTCGTCTTATCTATCACATGGATAACGAGGATGCTCCATTTTGCTACAGTTGTTTCATAGCTAACAGGGGAACCTGCCCATCGCACCCTCCTCTAATTTAGTTATAAGTTGGTACAGTGGATAGGCCTTGAAAAACTGAACACAGATCAATCGAGAAAACAGGAAGAAGTTGTGTGGAACTATGAAAAATATAAACAAAATATACAAACTGTGTAGTCCATGCGCAAAATAATTAACATCGAGGATAGTGTCAGCTCGGGAGCGCCGTGGTCGCGTGGTTAACGTGAGCAGCTGCAGAATGAAAGGTCCTTGGTACAATTCTTCCCTCGAGTAAGTCGTTTAATTTTTTATTTTCAGACAATCATCACCACACGTACTGTTTATCATCAAATGTAGGAAATAATCATACAAGTGTTCGACAATTGTTCGATCCCTTAAGGAACTTTCCGATGCCTTACAGTTCGGAAAATATTCTTTGACATTGTTATTGAAGTCGCGAGCTATATTTGCTGGATTCATATTGCCCACGGAATATATTTCACGTATTTATTCCACTCTCGTTCAAAGTAGCGAACAGTCAACTGCCAGCCAGGGAGCCTCGTTAGCAGGAATACTCTCTCTTCCGTGCGCTGTAGTCGACTGACGTCATGTGTTTCGATGTTCGTTTAGGTGTACCGTCATCATACTACGGCGCAGTTACCTCGCATCGGACGGACGGACGGACAGATAATAATTGTGTGAAAATAAAAAATTAAACTTTTCACTCGAGGGAAGACTTGAACCAAGGACCTCTCGTTCCGCAGCTACTCACGCTAACCACGGGATCACGGCGCTCTTGAGCTCACTTTATCCTCGTTGTTGCCTATCTTGCACATGGACTACTCAGTTTGTATATTTTGCTTATTTTTCCATAGTTCGACACAACTTCTTCCTGTTTTCTCGATTGATCTGTGTTCAGTTTTTCAAGGCCTATCCACTGTGCCACCTTATAACTAAATCTGAGGGGGGTGCATTGCGGATGTTCCCTTGTTAGTGGTATTGTGTGTTGGTGGCGTTGCCAGTTTACATACTGTGCGTGTAACACACAAAAAATGCGTTGGATGCCTCCTGTGATCAGTGTACTTGAAAAACGTTTGTTGTCATCGTAATTTATGTAACTGGCTCTCCGACTTCCAATTTGACAATTTGTGGAAAAATTGTTTACGTTGCTAGTCCTAGTTTCAAACATTGACAGAAAACGTAGGCACGAAGGTGTCAGTAAAAGTAATTATTCGCTGTTATAGCAAACTTTTGAATCCACTGGACACTTGAATTCTCTATATTGATTCTGAGAGTTTTGTTATTTCTCTTGTTATTTACTGTCTCAATGTCATCCGTGAGAATAAAATTAAAGGCAGTTGGATTAGGTTCCTGATCTATAAACTATGATTTAACATTCTGCGCTGCTAAATAAATTTTGAAGGTTATATTCTTTACGTAACACTGAGTATCGGTTTCAGTCCTAGGATTGACGATGAGCTTCAGAAATACAATTACAGAATAATGGCATATCGATTATGGCTCCTCACCATCAACAATAGTTGTTACCCATAGTTTCGTATTTGCTATTTTACCGTCGTTACCCTTTAGAGACCAACCTGACCATTCCACAATGCCATTTTTGACTTGCTTCTTAATGTGCCTTATAACTACAGATTTGTTGAAAATATTAACTGATAATACGCTAATCCACAAATTAAAAACTTCCAGTTATTCTTCATATCATGAAACTTACTACCGCTGACTTTCACTGAAGAAAAGATACATAGTAATAAAATGAAATCAAAGATTAGAATGTCAAAGCATAGTGTGAATGGTTAAAATGAAATGAACTAAAAATCATCTTCTTGTCTAAGACACGTTACTCTTCCAGAGAACTTCGGCACCTCTCAAAATGTTTTACACCTCTCATGTTTAGCCACATGTGGACAAATAGTGGGTCTCATGATGCAGCACTGTTTAGCCGTCACAAAATACAGCCTCAAAAATCAGTAAATAAAACTACTCTTCTACTGTTGCATCAAATCGCACATACCAAACGCCCTCTGCTGCGACAACGACTCAAAGTCGATTGGGTATTTGATTTTGCTCTGCTTTTTCGGGCCTCCTTACCTCTCCTTCTAGCCCAATCCTTGTTCTCCAATTACGCCTTCATCGGCGAGCTTCTCCTCAATATTTTTCATTTGTGCTGAATTGTTTTGAACCCTTCTTACATATACCCATGTGTTATGTATTTTTTAGAGACTGCATGAATATACACTCCTGGAAATTGAAATAAGAACACCGTGAATTCATTGTCCCAGGAAGGGAAAACTTTATTGACACATTCCTGGGGTCAGATACATCACATGATCACACTGACAGAACCACAGGCACATAGACACAGGCAACAGAGCATGCACAATGTCGGCACTAGTACAGTGTATATCCACCTTTCGCAGCAATGCAGGCTGCTATTCTCCCATGGAGACGATCGTAGAGATGCTGGATGTAGTCCTGTGGAACGGCTTGCCATGCCATTTCCACCTGGCGCCTCAGTTGGACCAGCGTTCGTGCTGGACGTGCAGACCGCGTGAGACGACGCTTCATCCAGTCCCAAACATGCTCAATGGGGGACAGATCCGGAGATCTTGCTGGCCAGGGTAGTTGACTTACACCTTCTAGAGCACGTTGGGTGGCACGGGATACATGCGATACATGCGGACGTGCATTGTCCTGTTGGAACAGCAAGTTCCCTTGCCGGTCTAGGAATGGTACACTCCTGGAAATTGAAATAAGAACACCGTGAATTCATTGTCTCAGGAAGGGGAAACTTTATTGACACATTCCTGGGGTCAGATACATCACATGATCACACTGACAGAACCACAGGCACATAGACACAGGCAACAGAGCATGCACAATGTCGGCACTAGTACAGTGTATATCCACCTTTCGCAGCAATGCAGGCCGCTATTCTCCCATGGAAACGATCGTAGAGATGCTGGATGTAGTCCTGTGGAACGGCTTGCCATGCCATTTCCACCTGGCGCCTCAGTTGGACCAGCGTTCGTGCTGGACGTGCAGACCGCGTGAGACGACGCTTCATCCAGTCCCAAACATGCTCAATGGGGGACAGATCCGGAGATCTTGCTGGCCAGGGTAGTTGGCTTACACCTTCTAGAGCACGTTGGGTGGCACGGGATACATGCGGACGTGCATTGTCCTGTTGGAACAGCAAGTTCCCTTGCCGGTCTAGGAATGGTAGAACGATGGGTTCGATGACGGTTTGGATGTACCGTGCACTATTCAGTGTCCCCTCGACGATCATCAGTGGTGTACGGCCAGTGTAGGAGATCGCTCCCCACACCATGATGCCGGGTGTTGGCCCTGTGTGCCTCGGTCGTATGCAGTCCTGATTGTGGCGCTCACCTGCACGGCGCCAAACACGCATACGACCATCATTGGCACCAAGGCAGAAGCGACTCTCATCGCTGAAGACGACACGTCTCCATTCGTCCCTCCATTCACGCCTGTCGCGACACCACTGGAGGCGGGCTGCACGATGTTGGGGCGTGAGCGGAAGACGGCCTAACGGTGTGCGGGACCGTAGCCCAGCTTCATGGAGACGGTTGCGAATGGTCCTCGCCGATACCCCAGGAGCAACAGTGTCCCTAATTTGCTGGGAAGTGGCGGTGCGGTCCCCTACGGCACTGCGTAGGATCCTACGGTCTTGGCGTGCATCCGTGCGTCGCTGCGGTCCGGTCCCAGGTCGACAGGCACGTGCACCTTCCGCCGACCACTGGCGACATCATCGATGTACTGTGGAGACCTCACGCCCCACGTGTTGAGCAATTCGGCGGTACGTCCACCCGGCCTCCCGCATGCCCACTATACGCCCTCGCTCAAAGTCCGTCAACTGCACATACGGTTCACGTCCACGCTGTCGCGGCATGCTACCAGTGTTAAAGACTGCGATGGAGCTCCGTATGCCACGGCAAACTGGCTGACACTGACGGCGGCGGTGCACAAATGCTGCGCAGCTAGCGCCATTCGACGGCCAACACCGCGGTTCCTGGTGTGTCCGCTGTGCCGTGCGTGTGATCATTGCTTGTACAGCCCTCTCGCAGTGTCCGGAGCAAGTATGGTGGGTCTGACACACCGGTGTCAATGTGTTCTTTTTTCCATTTCCAGGAGTGTAGAACAATGGGTTCGATGACGGTTTGGATGTACCGTGCACTATTCAGTGTCCCCTCGACGATCACCAGTGGTGTACGGCCAGTGTAGGAGATCGCTCCCCACACCATGATGCCGGGTGTTGGCCCTGTGTGCCTCGGTCGTATGCAGTCCTGATTGTGGCGCTCACCTGCACGGCGCCAAACACGCATACGACCATCATTGGCACCAAGGCAGAAGCGACTCTCATCGCTGAAGACGACACGTCTCCATTTGTCCATCCATTCACGCCTGTCGCGACACCACTGGAGGCGGGCTGCACGATGTTGGGGCGTGAGCGGAAGACGGCCTAACGGTGTGCGGGACCGTAGCCCAGCTTCATGGAGACGGTTGCGAATGGTCCTCGCCGATACCCCAGGAGCAACAGTGTCCCTAATTTGCTGGGAAGTGGCGGCGCGGTCCCGTACGGCACTGCGTAGGATCCTACGGTCTAGGCGTGCATCCGTGCGTCGCTGCGGTCCGGTCCCAGGTCGACGGGCACGTGCACCTTCCGCCGACCACTGGCGACAACATCGATGTACTGTGGAGACCTCACGCCCCACGTGTTGAGCAATTCGGCGGTACCTCCACCCGGCCTCCCGCATGCCCACTATACGCCCTCGCTCAAAGTCCGTCAACTGCACATACGGTTCACGTTCACGCTGTCGCGGCATGCTACCAGTGTTAAAGACTGCGATGGAGCTCCGTATGCCACGGCAAACTGGTTGACACTGACGGCGGCGGTGCACAAATGCTGCGCAGCTAGCGCCATTCGACGGCCAACACCGCGGTTCCTGGTGTGTCCGCTGTGCCGTGCGTGTGATCATTGCTTGTACAGCCCTCTCGCAGTGTCCGGAGCAAGTATGGTGGGTCTGACACAACGGTGTCAATGTGTTCTTTTTTCCATTTCCAGGAGTATTTCTTCTCTTATCAAATTAAATATTACATGTCTTGCTGTGAATTAATTTGTCTGTCCACATTCCATTTACTGCGTTTCCTTGAAATTATATGAAATATACGACTGTAAAAAAAAAAAAAAAAAAAAAAAAAAAACACTTTAAACAGCTGTTGCAGCTAATTGGTGAGGAATTGAAAAAAAAACAACCTCTGCTGATGCTGCTTAGTATCGCGTATAGCCTCGTTCGGCTTCCACAACAGCTGGAAGTGTGTTAGGCATTGAGCCCACAACTCGAGCCACATACCTAGGAGATTCAAGTAACTCATTCCAAGCGTCATGAATCACATCAGAAAGCTGTCGGCAAGTCGACGGTGACTGCCCCTTTTCTCGTATATCTCTGGCCATTTCTGCCCAAATATTCTCAATGGGATTCATGTCAGCTCCTTTAGGTGGCCATTCCATTACAGTAATATTACTATGGTCGTCGAACCACCTCTTAACCACACGTGCCATATGAATAGGCGAGCGATCTTGTTGGAACATCGCCAAATCTTGCTGTCACAGAAGGCAACATCACGTTCTCCAGAACTGATATGTAACTGCGCGCATCGAATCTTCCTTCCACTTCCCACAGGAGCCCACACCCTTCGGCCGATATCCATGCCCATACCGTTACCGACTCCCTGCCACTCCTTAGGCAACTGTAAATATATTTTCGATTATACCTAGCACCTTTAGGCCGGTAAACAAGTACTTTTCCGGTTGATGCAGTCGAGAAAACTTTTTCGTCCGTGAAAATCACTCGCCTCCAAAAATGGAGAGGTTTGTCGACATTTTCAGCAGCAAAAGCAAGGCGAGCTTCTCTGTGGGAAACAGTCAATGTCTCTTTCACAGCAGCGCTTCTTGCTCTCAGTCCACCTCCCCTTAGACGACGAGTGACGGTCTTACCGCTAACATTGAGACCCAAAGTTTGCTGAATTTGTCATGCGTTGACAAATGGGTGGTTCTCACTGAAACGGCGTATCTGCTGATCCTGAGATGCTGTTGTTTTGCGGCGACGGCCATGAGGCCTCCCATTCAGGTTACCACTCTCTTCCTTTCGTCTGATCCACCTGGCTACCGTCGACTTGTGAAGACCCATAGATCTTGCTATATAGCCATTTGAAGATCCCTCTGCATGGAGAGCTATTATAGCGCCCTTGTCTGCTTCAGCCAGATGGGCCATTTAGCGTTGACTGAATGATTCGTCGCGGTTAATATCTGCTGCGGAAACAGCGCTAGCAGGAAACAGACTGCCTCCTCCACGATGGCAGCCACAACGCAGTGGACAAGTATGTGTAACACGGAAATCGATGGCATAAACGAGAGATCGCAAGCCCGTACCCTTGTCATTACATAGTGGAGCAACTTAGAATCTGTAATTTTTCTCAGGAGGGACTGGTCCACTCTTGTCATGTCTTATCCTGATAAATATTACATGAAATGAAATGTTTACGTTTTGCACATTCGGCAGGCCTAATGCAAGAAACATTTCTGAAATATATGAGGCAACCTGAAGAACGCTTCGTGAATTTTAGCTGTAGATGGTTACCTTATGAGAAGGAAAACGTGTTTATCCCCGCTCGCCGTGTTTAGTCTCTGTGGCGGCCGGCCGGCGGTCAGTTTTCATGTCAAAAACTGTACGCCAATGTGTTTCATTCACATATCTGTGTGGAGCTAAAGTGTGGTTATGGATAATACGTATGTTGAGATTGCGAATCTAACATCATAAATAAAGAGAGGGAAATGAATTAGGCGTCTTTCGTCTTCCGTAATATAAAATATATTTTAGTTATTCTATCTTAAATGAACTGCGCAGAAAATCATTCACCAGAAGTAAATAACTTGTTAGCAACATCAGACGATATTAACAGTTTGCCGGCGCGGGTTAGCCGTGCTTTCAACGGGGTCATAGCGTGGATCGCACGGCTGCTTGCGCCGTCAGTTCGAATCCTTCCCCGGGCATGGATGTGTGGGGCTCAAAGGGCTCTGAGCACTATGGGACTTAACTACTGTGGTCATCGGTCCCCTAGAACTTAGAACTACTTAAACCTAACTAACCTAAGGACATCACACACATCCATGCCCGAGGCAGGATTCGAACCTGCGACCGTAGCAGTCGCGCGGTTCCGGACTGCGCGCCTAGAACCGCTAGACCACCGCGGCCGGCTGCATGGATGTGTGTTTGGGTAGGTTGTTTAAGTAGTTCTAGGTCTAGGGGCTGATGACATAAGCAGTTTGGTCGCATAATTTTTGGAGCCATTTTTTGATCTTTCACTCAAATTTTCTTTGCATAAACGGCCGTATCTTTAGATTGCGTTGACATAGAAGCTCACTTTTTTACATCACCAAGGGACCGGTTACCGCAAGAAGTGCGATGCATTTCCGCTTATTATGTCTAACCGTTCTGGAGGTAAACGGGTTTTAAGGGTTGGGTAGACCGATAGACGGTCAAGAAAGTGAGACTAGTAGGGTTCCGTTTTTACCGGTTTAGGTGACGAAATCCTAACAACGAAAACAGCTACGGCAGCTACTGAAAATGAGGGCCGCATAAATAACACCCCCTACTCTTTATTCGAAATGTGCTAGTTGCAGTAGATACATCAACATATTTATCGTAGCTTCGCTTTCGATCCAAATCACGTTTACAGGAATGCAAATAGAATCCATTTGCCTATACACGTGGTAATTCACATCCCAGTATTAATGCCACCGCGTTTTAGAAGTGCGAACATTCCCATTGCTAGCTAGCTTAAGAAACACTTCGGTTAATGAGCGTTTTCTGGCTGTGGCGAGTCTAATGGAGAATTCGAGACAGTGTAGAATACGTTTGGCACCTATGTAGCCGTTTATTTCCTGGGGTGGTGCAGAATTATCCTACTAAATTTACTCTCTAATAACAGTATTTTGTTATTTCGATAAACATCCTGAATGATTGTCACATAAGCGGTGACATAAAGGAAGAAAATTCATGTTTTTGAGTCCAGAAAGCTCTATGCAACAGAAACTGCAGATAATTTTGCCATTTTCATTGCGAAATTGCCAGCTTATTCATGTCTGGGGTAATAATAGAGGGCTGTTTGCCTGGGTTGTCTGTTAGCGTAGTGAAAGGAAGGTCTGGTATGTTTTAGGTTCTAATCTCGATGGAGGACGGTAGAATATCAGTAAAGCAATTTTAAGAAATTCTCGCGCCCCCAATACGTTTTATCGCTACCTTTATTCTGTACTGGCGCCCTGTGGATGTCAATATGACACCCTTGTAGAATTTCATACATGTTACTGCCTTTTTTTTTCCTCTTCTGTCAGTAATGGAACTGACTTAAGTGTGGCACTGAATGATTTTTAACTGAATTTCGTTATGAATCTTCACGCATTGCTAAATTTGCGCACTTTCATGGTAGGTCAGCAACGGTAATCCAGTATGACTGGTCTGAATGTTGACACAGACCGTTTCGCGGCCGAATGCGGATAATATTTTGCTAATTCGTAACGATCTGGGGTTCTTTGTCTTACTAAAACAGTTATGTTATCTCGATAAGTTGAAATTCATCTTTATTGGTACAGTTCATACCAATTAGCGTTTCTTCTTTCAGTTCTGTCTTATATTTACGTGTTGTATTTAACACACTAATCAGCATTCATATTGTCTTACAAATTATTGAAAACAGTCTAAAAAAGTTCAGATAGTTTGTCAATTTCACGCCTGTGCATAGTATGTTGGTAGCACTTCGTCGCCTTGCCTGTTATGCTGTGTAGCAGACTTTAAAGCCGTGCGGATCAGCATAACGAAAAGGCGAGGGGTCTCGCTCGTTTTGTCCACGACTGTACAGTAAGACATTGCGCGAAGTGTGACGTGATGCTTGTTCGATTTCATTTGAGGCCTCCTACTAAGAGTGTGATGTGCTCGCACACAATATTGATGTATTTGCAGATGCTTGTCATTAAGTTCTAGTGAGTGCCGGTTCTTGTGAACCAGATCATTTCCCACTCTTCGTGTTTTTTTTTTTTTTTTTAATCGAGTACTGTTTCACTTAAAGGAAGCACTTCCCAATGAAAGTAGTTGCTGTTTAGCCTTGATTTTATAGTTAATTTACTGATCAATGTTAAATGTCTTCTGTTGTCAGATGTGGTCTGTGTTTCAGTGAGCCGAGGCAACCGAAGCGCAGGAGTTCCCTTTAGACTACAAGTTTGGCTCACAGGTGGTGGAATTCGCCTGAGCTCGGGTGTTCCTCTTCGGTGGCGCTTGCTTGGTTCACATTTTGATGGTCTATTCCACGTGGGGTTGCAAACGGAGCCACGTCTTGTTTCGAAGTTGGTTCCACAGTTCGTGGTTAAACTTCGGCCTTACAAGCTTGGACCTTGCTTCCGTTATTACACATTTATCATTGTACAAGGTTGTAACTTTCTATGCCCTAAAAGTCCATCTTACAAGACAATGGGCGTTTGAATAATTTCGGGGTCGCTCTGTGAGATTGACCGAGTTATAAATATGTTTTAAGTGTTCATATTGAAGTGAGGCTATGTGTCATATGTTATTTTACATGTAATTTAAGATTTTAATTGAAAGCGTCTTAAACAATGTGTCTTAACTATAATTGTTTGTTAAAGTTATTTATTAACTTGCTTATGATTTATGTAATGAATGTCTCTTAAATAATCTTGCCCGAGTGGCGCCTGTCAAATTGTATCTGAGATTGTTCTGGGTAGTTAATAAAACCATTGGAATTGAAACGTTCACTTTATTTGATCAGCCCTTCCACCCTGTTTAGATTCAAAGGTTAAACAAAACAGCTGTTAAGTGACGACGTACCACTCCCATTTACAGTACAGCTCTTTTCATTTCTCAGTCAGTTCGCATTAGTTGTGTTTTATCATATTTCTATCGCTCACCCACTGCTACCCCTTCTTTCAAGTCTGTTAATACCACGGGTCCTAGAATAAATATACCTTCGATGTTCTACTTTTTAAGAACGAATATAATCTCTGTTTTTGACAAATGTGGCAGTTCAAACAGTCTGACAAGATTTTTTTTCCAAACGGTTCCTTTTGTTTTGTTCCATGTGCTAAACAATTACAAGAAATGACTACAACTCAACAGAGCCTAATGCTTGGTGTGACATGCGAAAATGGAATCACCTATTTCTGGCCGAAGAAATTTGCGACGTGAATTTGAAAGTGAGCCACTATACGTGAAGATGATCTTGGTATGACAAGTTCCTAGCCACTGGGAGTGTAGACAGACGATCAGGTTCTGGTAGAAAACGCCACCTAATGAATTGCTGTAGCAGGTAGAGAGACCTTCAAAGAACCCCGTCTAAGTCAGTTCGCCGATCATCAAGAGAGCTAAACATCCCTAGGTCATCAGTTAAGCTAGGTGCTGCGTGAACGACTTCGCGTGCACTCATACAAGGTTCAAATCGTGCAAGCACTGGAACGAAACGGAGTTTCGCCAAGAATTTGCTACACAACTGTGTAGGATACGTTTTCTTTGATGAAGCAACCCTCCACGCCTGTGGCAAGATTAATCAGCCCAACATTCGCATCTGGGTTCGGAAAAACCCAATAGTTTTCGGAAACGTGTCAGAGACAGAGAAAAACATATATGGGCTGGTGAAAGACACCATAGTTGGACAATTTTTATTCATCGAGCAAACAATAAAAAAATTGTGGATCTGCACATACCTGAACAATTTTCTATTCCTCAGCTTCTCCCCTCCAGCCAAGAGTGATCTCCCAGCAGAACACTGCAACATGGCGCTAGAGTTTACTTGCTTGGAGCTTCCTGGATCGAATATTTCCACAGACATGGATAGGACGCGATAGACTGACCAAATGCCCAACGCAATCTGTAGGTGTGCATTACCCAGCACCAGAATGATGCCGTCCGTCAATATTTCTGGTCATTTGTACTTGATGGCATGCTTATATTTTTGAAAAGCGGCCACAAACCCTGTGCGTTAATTGTGAGCCGTGTTCCAGATTGTCAACGTGCAGCAGACCCTAGCACACAAAGATGAGGGTCATCATGGCTTTCCCGAGCTGGGGCGCCTGTTGTTTCGAGTACGCTGCAAACGTTCCGCTATGAACCCCCCACATCCTTCATACAATCCCGATCGCTCCCCCACACGATTTCCATATTTTTGGAGCCCTGAAGAAAGAAATCCGCGGCCGACGAATTCCGTATTACTAAGAGAAGCACGCCTGAGTGCAAGTTTGCTTCCATAGGCAAACGCAAACATACTTCCATGAAGGCAATGACGGTCGTGTCTCACATTGGGCTAAAAGTATTAACAGTTAAGACAATTATTTTTGAGATAATGAACAGTTTACTTAGTTTTATTATTGCAGACGATGCCACATTGGGCGACCTGCGCTCCGGATGGGGATGAAATGCTGAAGACAGCGCAACACCCAGTCCCTGAGCGGAGAAAATCCCCGAACCAGCCGGGAAACGAACCCGGGTCCATAAGACGACAGTCCGTCACGCTGAACACTCAGCTATCGGGGCGGACGTTTCCGAGTATGAAACTGTGTGTGTGCTTTGTTATTTGCAATAGTAATTTTTAATTTCTAAATGTAAACAACATGCTTAGCGTAATATATGCAATTTCAAAGATGTAGAATTCCTGGTCAGATGTAAAGGGGGTCTGATTGCTCTTATCTTGCCACGTTAAATAAATGAATAACATGGATGTTCCCAGAATGGATTTTTCATTGTGCAGTGGAGTGCACTGATATGAAACTTCCTGGCAAATTAAGACAGGACTCCCAACTGGCGACCATTTCTTATGATGGAGATACTGGAGGAAGTAAAGGAATGAATGAGTACGGGTGGTGGGTCGTGCTTGGGTAGCTCAGATGGTAGAATACCTGCCCGCAAAGTGCGAAGGTTCCGAGACGAGTCTTGGTCCGGAACAAATTTTATGCTGCCAAGAAGTTTTTCAACACGAAAATTATTCCCTCATGTCTTAACCCATATCATATCATCGCAACCCTTTTTCTAGCTAGTGTTTTCCATACATTCCTTTCCTCGACCATTCAGCGGAGATTTTCCTCGTTTCTTATCTTCGGAGTCTGCTACACTTCAGGATCCTTCCAAAACTATATACACAAAAATTAGGCTCTATATTTAGGGCGTCTGTGTCGCCTTGAAGGCATTGTTGACTTACATCAATTCACCATGTCCATTGTCAAAGGTACCTAACTCACAGTCCTGTAATGATAATGACTACAGAAAGATGGACGGTTATATGATACTCTAATATGGTATTGCACGATAATGACTAAGGAGAAAACTGTACACAGACGCCATTATCAACACCTCACTGAGTTTGAAGGAGGTCGTACAATAGTGTTGCGAGAAGTTGAATGTTCCTTCTGCGATACAGCGAAACAGTTGGCAGAAATATAACTATTGTACATGCTTGCTGGCACAGGAGGTCGCGAGAACATACAGTCACCAGATGACCTGACTCGAGACTGCCACGTGGCACAGGAAAGACCATCGTGTTCGACGTATGGCTCTGGCGCATTGTACTGAATCTGCAGCTACAATTTCAGCAGCAGGTGGCACCACAGTGACACAACCAACTGTTACAAATCGATTACTTCAAACACAGCTCCGAGCCAGACTCCGGTACCGTGCATTCCACTAATCCCAAAACCACCGCCATTAGCGACTTGAGTGGTGTCAAGAGTGAGTTGGTTGGAGGACAGGCTGGAGGTCTGTTGTGTTTTCTGATGAAATCTGGCTCTGCATCGGTGCCAATGATGGCCGTGTGTCTGTTAGAAGGAGGCCAGGTGAGGGCCTGCCACCAACCTGTCTGCCTGCGAGACATACTGCACCTGTTCCTGGAGTTACGGTATGGAGTGAGATTGCGTACGACAGCAGGAGCATTCTCGTGGTCATCCCACGCAGCTTGACTGTAAATCCGCACATCAAAAAAATGACTCTGAGCACTATGGGACTTAACAGCTGAGGTCATCAGTCACCTAGAACTTGTTGTTGTTGTGGTCTTCAGTCCTGAGACTGGCTTGACCCAGCTCTCCATACTACTCTATCCTGTGCAAGCTTCTTCATCTCCCAGTACCTACTGCAGCCTACATCCTTCTGAATCTGCTTAGTGTATTCTTCTCTTGGTCTGCCTCTACGATCTTCACCCTCCACGCTGCCCTCCAGTACTAAATTGGTGATCCCTCGATGTCTCAGAACATGTCCTACCACCCGATCCCTTCTTCCAGTCAAGTTGTGCCACAAGCTCCTCTTCTCCCCAATTCTATTCAATACCTCCTCATTAGTTATGTGATCTACCCAACTAATCTTAAGCATTCTTCTGTAGCACCACATTTCGAAAGCTTCTATTCTCTTCTTATCTAAACTATTTATCGTCCACGTTTCATTTCCATACATGGCTACACTCCATACAAATACTTTCAGAAACGACTTCCTGACACTTAAATCTATACTCGATGTTAACAAATTAATCTTCTTCAGAAACGCTTTCCTTGCCATTGCCAGTTTACATTTTGTATGCTCTCTATTTCGACCATCATCAGTTATTTTGCTCCAGAAATAACAAAACTCCTTTACTACTTTAAGTGTCTCATTTCCTAATCTAATTCCCTCAGCATCACCAGACTTAATTCGACTACATTCCATTATCCTCGTTTTACTTTTGTTGATGTTCATCTTATACCCTACTTTTAAGACACTGTCCATTCCGTTCAGCTCCTCTTCCAAGTCCTTTGCTGTCCCTGACAGAATTACAATGTGATCGGCGAACCTCAAAGTTTTTATTTCTTCTCCATGGATTTTAATACCTACTCCGAATTTTTCTTTTGTTTCCTTTATTGCTTGCTCAATATACAGATTGAATAACATCGGGGATAGGCTACAACCCTGTCTCACTCCATTCCCAGCCACTGCTTCTCTTTCATGTCCCTCGACTCTTATAACTGCCATCTGCTTTCTGTACAAATTGTAAATAACCTTTCTCTCCCTGTATTTTACCCCTGCCTCCTTCAGAATTTGAAAGAGGGTATTCCAATAAACATTGTCAAAAGCTTTCTCTAAGTCTACAAATGCTAGAAACGTAGGTTTGCCTTTCCTTAGAACTACTTAAACCTAACTAACCTAAGGACATCACACACATCCATGCCCCAGGCAGGATTCGAACCTGCGACCGTGGCGGTCGCGCAGTTCCAGACCGAAGCGCCTAGAACCGCTCGGCCACTTCGGCCCTTTCCGCACATCAGTCTGATGATTCGACTTCTTGTGCTCCCATTGATGAACACCAGTGCAGGAATGTTTTCCAACGCTAACGCTCGCGCAATACTGCTGCCGTATAACCCACTGTGCTGTACGGAGTGTCGACGTGTTACTTTGGCGTGCTCGATCACCACATCTGTTTCCAATCGAGCACATATGGGACATCATCGGACGACAACTCCAGCGTCGTAAACACAACAACCTGTATTGACCTACCAAGTGTAACAGGCATGGAACTCCATTCCACAAACTGGCATAGAGAGTTTATCAAACTACCAGCATTTCACATTTGTAACGGCTTACCCTGCACTCACATTAACCTGTGATCTTGTAATATTAATGACTTAAATATCTTACTCAGACAAATGTCTTCCAGAAATTCTATTATTCTACATTAATTATTTTTTGGTATTACGATTTTTTTCCGTCACTGTGTTTTTTGGAGGTGGTGCCCCAGAACTCGAATACTTACGAGGGCTATCCACAAAGTACATTACGTTTCGGAATTAAAAATAAATAAAGTATTGGAAATTTTTTTTATTATATGCAGATCAAAGCCACACTTAAATACTACTTTTCTACATAGTTGCCATTTAAATTAAGGCACTTATCGTAGCGATAGACGAGCTTGGAAATTCCTTCGTCGTAAAATTCGGCCGTTTGCGCCTTCAGCCACGTAATGACTGTCTTTTGGGACAGAAAAGGTGTGATTTTTGTGGATTTACTGGAAAGAGGCACTGCAATAAACTCTCAAAGGTATTGCCAAACTCTGCACAACCTCAGAAGAGCAATACAAAACAAGCGCAGGGGAAAGTTGGGCTCAAAGATCTTGCTGATTCACGACAACGCCCGGGCCCACACAGCAAATGCCACTCGTCAAGTTCTCGAATCTTTTAAGTGGGAGTTGTTTTCTCATCCACCGTACAGTCCCGACCTGGCACCGAGTGACTTCCACTTATTCCCAGCAATGAAGAAGTGGTTGGCTATGCAGCGTTTTCATGACGACGCACAGCTTCAAGAAGAGGTAACCACGTGGTTGAAGGCGCAGGCGGCCGAATTTTACGACTAAGCCTTGTACTAAGTACAAGGCTTAGTTTCACAATCGGTTTTGGTAGACTGAGCATCATCATGTTCATGTTAGGCGAAAAATAAAATGTATGACAATGTTAGAACCTGAGGAATAGAATTAAAATTTGTACCATGGCTGGGACATTTTTTTAATTCCACAAAAACAGAAACAAAAATGGCTAGCTTACAATAAAATGACATAAGTAAGGTGACAAATAATTGTAGTAATAAATTACAGCATTCATAGAATGAGGAATGATGTTGAACGCAGGTTTTCTGCGTACTAGTCTGATGTGTTAGCCGTAGCAGTATAAGTATTGCCTCTGGATACGCTACTGTAGTCCAGTGCCCTCCATAACACACACTTCAGTTCATGAATTCATCCTGTTCTCCCCTTCTTAAATCGTCAATATTGCCGAGGCTCTCCGGTACTGGAATAGCACCCTAGATTTGTACACAGATCTGCCTGGTAAGCAATAGACCTGTGTTCAAGTCCGGGCTGTGGCATTTCTTCAGCTTCTATCACTATTTCAGCTAAAGCTCAGGCTCATATGTCTCAAGGAAAATTTAATTATATAAGATCTATAGAAATATAAACTCATTATTGTCAAATGATAAAACCGTAAATTAGATAACATTATTAGACCGTAATATAAATTACATCGCCAATATATAAAAAGTGTGCTAGGTAATGTACTCTTTCATGTTACAATGCCGATTAAAGTAATAACATGAAATAGTGCACTATCCAGCACAGTTTTTAATAGACTGACCGCGTAATTTATATTACTGTGTAATAACAGTGTCTAATACTAGTTTTATATGGGGTAATAAAGAGGTAGATGTACAGTTACAACTTGATGCGTGGAAGGAAATAATGAAAAGGTATAGATCAAAAATAAATAAACATAAGAGTGAAGTAATGGTATTTGGAAGAGAGAAAGGGATCAACGGAAATATTACCTTGAATGGAGAAACCCTCAAATTGGTAGAAAGTTTCATTTATTTAGGGGGTGAAATATCTCAGAATGGAAGAATAACTAACGAAATTAATAGGAGGTTAATGAAGGGAGGCAATTTCTACCAAACAATAAAATAGCTGATTTGGAATAAGGAAGATTCAGAAAAAGCAAAACTCCTTATGTATAAGAATTATACTTCCCTATTGTCACCTATGGTGGAGAAACATGGACAATGACAGAAACGGACTGGAGCAGACTGCAAGCAGAGGAAATGAAATTTCTCAGAGCTGTTAAGGGAAAATCAGGAATGGACAGAGTAAGGAATGTCGAGATTAGAAAGGACCTTAAACAAGAAAGCATGAGAGAAGAAACTGAAAAAAAAGAGATTAAGATGGTATGGGCATGTTAAGAGGATGCATAGGCAGAGACTCCCCAAAATTGTGGAAAAGATGAATGGGAAAAGATCTAGACGGCGCCCAAGAACACGGTGGAAAATGGGAGTGGAATATCTGTGGAAAGGAGAGGTGTGATCTGGCAGCAAGTGGAGGAAGAAATGTGGTGGGCGGACCGAGCCAAATGGAGAGGACTCGTCAGCACCCAGACCCGGCAGTAGCTAGAGTGCGATCCGGATATAGATAGATAGATAGATAGAATACTAGGTTTTAACATTTGACGGTAATGGTTTTACATTTCTCCTAACACGAATCTGTGAATATTTTTCTGAAGGAGATTGTGGTCAGACGGCCATAACTTATTGTGTAAATAAACAATTTTATCAGTAGCTCATTTCTCTGGTATCACTTCACACTGAATTTTAATGGGAGTCTTCAGCATATACAAATTGTTCTTGCGAACTAAATCGTACGGTTTTACTGAAAACTCTCGGATATTACGACCACAGGAAAGCAAGGCAGCCCGACCTGGCAGCTTTCTGCGCACGGTCTGCTCTTCGTCCGGCAGAAATGCTTCTGACAGCGTGTGAGGGACCGAGGCACCCAGCGATGGACTCCCGCGAAGAAATCGCACTCTCAGAGGAGGAGGGAGAGCACCTCTCACCGAGAAGCAAAGCCCACGCCTCTGACAAACGAGCGCTGGCCTCTGGCGGCATAGTGGGCGAAACCTCTTCCACCGCTTTCCGGGAACGCCAGGGTCGTCTTTGCAGCCGGACCGCTATTCAGGACTTCCCATACCTTGCTCCGCTGCTCCAGTGCTCGGCAAGCACCCCTCCGCACCCAACTGCTGCTGGCTACGAGCACTGGAACAAAACTGCTCCGATGCTACTTTAGAGCTACAAATGTGAGGCTCCGAATCTGCAAGTGACGAGTTATTCTGCGTATGTGTAACCTGAGTGGTAAAAAGGAATCCCAGGTACACAATATTTCCGGCAGACATTCGAAAAAAAACCATGCTCGATTCTTTAAAGAATCTAACTCGAACGCCATGTATAAAAAAAACTGGCTGTGAAACGGGTAGCAATTAGAAGTGCTAGTCATGCTTGAAGCTGAAGTTTTATTGCATGAATAACAATCATTTACTAGGTGACAAACTCAGAAGAAACTATGTGGCTCTAGAGACCTTTTCAAGTCTCAAAAATCTATGATTATCTGAAACTAATTGGGACCTGACCTTATTCGGATTACCGATTTATTCGGATTTGCCGGAATTACGGTGACGAGTTTCTAGAACGAAGTATACCAAGCCTATAAGTGGGTACGCCATGGTAACAAATGGGAACAAGTGTGGAAACAATGGCTCACTCTCACTGCCTGCCGTGGTTGTTGTGCATTGTTGCGACCTTTGTAGTGTCTGAGGTCAGTGCTCGGCGAGATGGCTCGCAAAGCACTTGGTTGTGGTAGTTATCGACGGCTGGCACGCATAACAGTTCTACTGTAGTCGTTCAGGTGTAGTGGTGTACTTACTTTCGTCATGAGTAAACGGAAACATACACTACTGGCCATTAAAATTGCTTCACCACGAAGATGACGTGCTACAGACGCGAAATTTAACCGACAGGAAGAAGATGCTGTGATATGCAAATGATTAGCTTTTCAGAGCATTCACACAAGGTTGGCGCCGGTGGCGACACCTACAACGTGCTGACATGAGGAATGTTTCCAACCGATTTCTCATACGCAAACAGCAGTTGACCGGCGTTGCCTGGTGAAACGTTGTTGTGATGCCTCGTGTAAGTAGGGGAAATGCGTACCATCACGTTTCCGACTTTGATAAAGGTCGGATTGTAGCCTATCGCGATTGCGGTTTATCGTATCGCGACATTGCTGCTCGCGTTGGTCGAGATCCAATGACTGTTAGCAGAATATGAAATCAGTGGGTTCAGGAGGGTAATACGGAACTCCGTGCTGAATCCCACCAGTCTCGTATGACTAGAAGTCGAGATGACAGGCATCTTATCCGCACGGCTGTAACGGATCGTGCAGCCACGTCTCGATCCCTGAGCCAACAGATGGGGACGTTTGCAAGAATGTTAAAAATGTTCAAATGTCTGTGAAATCTGATGGGACTTAACTGCGAAGGTCATCAGTCCCTAACCTTACACACTACTTAACCTAAATTATCCTAAGGACAAACACACACACCCATGCTCGAGGAGGACTCGAACCTCCGCCGGGACCAGCCGCACAGTTCATGGCTGCAGCGCCTCAGTCCGCTCGGCTAATCCTGCGCGGCCGTTTGCAAGACAACAACCATCTGCACGAACAGTTCGACGACGTTTGCAGCAGCATGGACCATCAGCCCGGAGACCATGGCTGCGGTTACCCTTGACGCTGCATCACAGACAGGAGCGCCTGCGATGGTGTACTCAACGACGAACCTGGGTGCACCAATGGCAAAACTTCATTTTTTCGAATGAATCCAGGTTCTGTTTACAACATCATGATGGTCGCATCCGTGCTTGGCGACATCGCGATGAACGCACATTGGAAGCGTGTATTCGTGATAGCCATACTGGCGTATCACCCGGCGTGATGGTATGGGGTACCATTGGCTACTCGTCTCGGTCACGTCTTCTTCGCATTGACAGCACTTTGAACAGTGGACGTTACATTTGAGATGTGTTACGACCCGTGGCTCTACCCTTCATTCGATCCCTGCGAAACCCTACATTTCAGCAGGATAATGCACGACCGCATGTTGCAGGTCCTGTACGGGCCTTTCTGGGTACAGAAAATGTTCGACTGCTGCCCTGGCCAGCACATTCTCCAAATCTCTCACCAACTGAAAACGTCTGGTCAATGGCGGCCGAGCAACTGGCTCTTCGCAATACGCCAGTCACTACTCTTGATGAACTGTTGTATCGTGTTGAAACTGCATGGGCAGCTGTGCCTGTACACGCCATCCAAGCTCTGTTTGACTCAATGCCCAGGCGTATCAAGGCTGTTATTACGGTCAGGGGTGGTTGTTCTGAGTACTGGTTTCTCAGGATCTATGCAGCCAAACTGCGTGAAAATGTAATCACACGTCAGTTCTAGTATAATATATTTGTCCAATGAATACCCGTTAATCATCTGCATTTCTTCTTGGTGTAGCAATTGTAATGGCCAGTAGTGTACAGCGTTAACCCTCAAAGAAAAACTGAATGCTTTGAAGCGGATAGGCAATGGTGAGAACGTAAACTGTCAATGGAACTGGATGTTGGTACAGAAAACATTTGTGATTGGAAGAAGAACCGAGTGAAGCTTGAACAGTCCTGTGCAAAGTCTTCGGGAAAAACAATCGAAATTCGACAGACTCTGAAACAGTCCCAGTACAACAAATTGGATGAAGCTCTTTTCATTTGGTCTACGCATAAAGAGAAAGGGGGAACTCCTTTGAGTGGAACACTGGTTCAGGGGAAGGCTGTTTACCTGAACAAGTTAATGAATGGCGATGAGTGTTTTATTGCGAGTACGGGTTGGTTGGACAGATACAAAAAACGTCGTAGAATCCGCCAGGTAACTTTTACTGTAGAGAAGCTTTTTTCTGACCGTGATGCAGTAAGGAATACTTGGGTAAGTTTGAGAAAATGATAAGGAAGGGAAAGTATTCTCTCAACAAATTTACAACGCTGACGAGACTGGCCTTAATTTTAGGGCGTTGACAACAAAATGCCTGGCATCAGAAGCAGATGACCATGCTCCTCGTTTTAAAATGTGCAAAGATCGTGTGACTTTATCAGCGTGCAGCAACCCTGCTGGTAATCACAAGCTGCCTTTAGTGCTGATCGGCAAATCTGCTGGGCCCAGAGCTTTTAAAAACTGCAGCATGAAGTCCCTGCCCATATATTATAGCAACCAGAAAAAAGCGTGGATGGATGGTAAGCTGTTCAAAGAATCGTTTCACGGCCAATTTGTTCCCTCTGCTCGACGGTTTTATAAGAAAAATCATTTGTCTCCCCGTGCAATCCTTTTGATTGATAACGCGCCATCTCACCCCAGCTCTGAGGAACTATGTAATGGAGAAATTGTGGCGAAGTTTTCGCCGCCCAATGCTACACCACTTCTACATCCAATGGACCAGGGCGTTCTGCAAACATTAAAACTGATTTACAGAAAACAATTTTTAAGAATGCTGATCCAAGATGATAGCATTCCATTAGTGGACAAAATAAAAAAGACCAATGTGAAGGATGTTGTTTATTGGGCAGCTGAGGCATGGCATAATATTTCAGAAAATACTCTGAGAAAATCGTGGAGAAAACTATGAGTATCTCTTGAATTTCAGGACAACCTAATTGAAAATGAAGAGGAAAATCTACTACAAATTATACAGACAATCCCTGGATGTGAAGAAGCTAGTGAAGGAGACGTAGATAAGTGGATGTCAGCGGATCGGGTATGTGTGGAGAACCTTATTGACGCTGATTTAGTTGCTGCTACGACTCGAGACCAGGAAGAAGTGGACTGCTGTGACGGAAGTGACAATGAGCCTGAAAGCTGGTGCCACACTGTGACGCAGCAGGAGACCTTGACCTCGCTCTACGTTATTTGGATCAACAGCCCACTGCTACACCTGCTGATTTGATGTTTATGAAACAATGGTGCAACTATGCGTTATATAACAGACTCTCTTCATTACGCCAAAAAACAATGTCTCAGTTTTTGTCATTTAAAAAGTAGGGATAAAATGTACGCTGTATTTTAGTAAGTTCGACAGCTTTTCTTTCATTGTTACGCATTGCTTAAACCTAATGTTTTCTTGCCAATATCTCTAATACATGTTTACTGTACTGTGTAAATTAAAATAGTGTATATGTACAGCAGTTTGCGGCACAGTTTTCCATACTTAGACTAACATTTTTCATGTTCGCATTAACCAAACGTTCGGATTGCCAGGGTTCGGATTAGCAGGACTCTGATACATGCATACTGAAGCGACGAATGAAATTTCGTACCAAGGGCGTGATTCGAACCTTGGTCTCCTGCTCATTAGGCAGAAGCGCTAACTATTACGCCACCCACACAGTGGATTTGCACACGTGCAGACTACCCTAGGATGCCTCCCTCCTCAATCCAAATTCTCACTGACCCCTCAGCTCGCTTGGTATTTTCTTTAAACTCCAACAGTATTGCAGAAGGTCTCCGACTGTGTTGTAATTACCAAGTGGGCCGAGGTGTTTATGGAATTTGGATTAAGGAATGAAATGCGCTAGGGTAGACAGTGCAGTTGTGCCAACACACTGTGCGAGAGTTAGGTTTAAGTAGTTCTAAGTTCTAGGGGACTGATGACCTAAGATGTTAAGTCCAATAGTGCTCAGAGCCATTTTGCCTAGTGAGCTAGGGACCCAGGTTCGAATCCCGACCTTGTACAAAATTTCATTCGTCGCTCGAACACCGAGAATCCGATCAACGTTTTTCCTTTCTTCCCACACCCACTACACCACAGCGAAGTGTCTCGTTGTGAGGTGATATGGGTGTGAGACTTGCTGACTAGCCATCGGGCGTCGACAGCCACTGTGTTCCGAAAAATAATGCGCAGCATCGATTACATATCTACTTAAATTTCATCTGTTGATAGGACCTTTGATCCCGAAAGCTATCATTTAACAAAAAGGTATAAAAACAACTTTGGAGCCAGAGGCCATTTTATGCTAACGGGAATTTTTGTTTTTCGGAACGAATATAATTTATTAGTCAAGGAAGGAAGATTGGGTTTAACGTCCCAGCGACATCGAGGTCAATAGAAGCGGGGCACAAGCTCGGATTGTGTCGAGGATGGGGAAGGAAATCGCCCGCGCCCTTTCAAAGGAACCAGCCTGGCATTTTCCTGGAAATATTTAAGGAAATCACAGGAAACCTAGATATAGATGGCTGGACGCGGGTCTGATCCGTCTTCCTCCCGAATGCGAGCTCGTACTTGTACAACCACTGCAGTTTAAGACTTTCTTTATTTTCTGGAACAGAAAAAAAATTACTGTGCTACGACTTGAGGAAAACATGGCACCTAAGACATCATTACAAGACCGTTTTTTGACAAAAATTCACGAACAAACAACGAAGTGAAAGCAGATAGACTATCGTATTGCAGAAACCATAACTTTATTCCTACAAACCCAAGCGCAATTTTTTCGATTTGTTTCGTCCATACCGCTTCAAACTTCTAAGTAGTACCTTACTGATCGATCGACTTCTCCCAAGAACTGATTCTGTACTATGCCACTAAAATCGACACACGCAATGAGCGAAACCATCATATGTGACTGCACTTCTCGAGCTTTTCTTTATCTTTGCGATCCGCTATGCTTCCGCTGATGACCTCAGTTTCGAAGACGTAAGTATATACCCGTATCCAATACCTGTTGTAGCTCGTTTCATTAGTTATGCGTCACCGGCTTCCTCTAGTGACGTTTGAACAATTTGCATACCTTATTGTTTTGTTCTAAATTCAATGATTTTGAATAAATTTTGCAGTCACACGTTTCATACCGATAAAGCCGAAAAAAATTAATGTCATGAACCAAATGACGTGCCAACACCATTAGCAGCTTGCGCGATTGTTGTACGACGATCCATCATAAACATTTCTTTCACTTTCTGCGAGATTCCATCAGCTTATGGACCGCTGGGACGTCCACGGCGATCGTCATATCAACGTATTCACGGCCATTTTCGAAACGTTTATACTACCGGCAAAATTTTGTTTAACTCATTACACACTCACCGAAATCAATATTTAACGTTTCCGAAACTGTGTTGCGCTTTATTCCTTCCTTATAACCAAATGTAATACAAATTCTCTGAGCTGAGTGGTCAGCGCGACGGAATGTCATACCTAATGACCCTGGTTCGATCCTCGGCTGGGTCGGAGATTTTCTCCGCTTAGGAACTTGGTGCTGTGATGTCCTAATCATCATCATTTCATCCCCATCAACACGCAAGTCACCGAAGTGGTGTCAAATCGAAAGACTTGCAAAATGGTTCAAATGGCACTGAGCACTATGGGACTTAACATCTGTGGTCATCAGTCCCCCAGAACTTAGAACTACTAAAAACCTAACTAACCTAAGGACAGCACACAACACCCAGCCATCACGATGCAGAGAAAATCCCTGACCCCGCCGGGAATCGAACCCGGGAACCCGGGCGTGGGAAGCGAGAACGCTACCCCACGACCACGAGATGCGGGCGAAAGACATGCACACCCGGCGAACGGTCTACCCGATGGGAGGCCCTAGCCACACGGCATTTCCATTTATCATTGATACTGTGAAATACTTGTAACCTTTTTGACAGCTGACAAAATGTGGCTATCACTGTAGAGAAACCAGTCATACATGTTTGCCAACACAACTACAACATTAAAAACATTACCTGTAAATTAAGAAATTGTGGTTTACTTTTTGAACACATCTCTCCCTGGACTATTCAGTGGTTATAAGAATAGCTACTGCTTAAGACTGTCTCCGAATCATTTTTCACACAAAAAATCATTGACAGATACCAATAACTGTACACTCCTAGTACCGACTGACGCTATTTAAATTTTTAATTCGACATACAGCTACACTGCTACGGTCGCAGGTTCGAATCCTGCCTCGGGCGTGGATGTGTGTGATGTCCTTAGGTTAGTTAGGTTTAAGTAGTTCTAAGTTCTAGGGGACTGATGACCACAGCTGTTAAGTCCCATAGTGCTCAGAGCCATTTGAACCATTTGAACCATACAGCTACAAAACAACACCTAATTCAAGTAATCATTTTTTGATAATACAGTCCTCACAAACAAAGGCCTGAGGGCAAGAAAGAACTACAAATAATTTCTTGGGTGACACAGTTCCAGACTTCCCGAACACATGAGGTATGATGAATGAAATTAAACAATAATTATTTGTTCGGTCCTTTATAAACCTCAAGTTACATTACCACTTATCAGGAAAAACAAAACTTCATTAAAAACACAGCGAGCTCCACAACTACCAAACATATTTTTTCTCTCCATTGTGGTTGTTAGTTTCAGTCACACCCGAGTTCTATTCCTCTTTTGCACAGAATGCTAGTAAGTAAGCGTTTTTAAAACATTCTATTACGGCAAAGAACCCACCGGTGTTTGAGGCAGAAGAGCAGACCTCTGGAACCGGTTTCTGATGGAGGAGGTATCTTCAGAGTAACGTCAAAACACTGCTGCCTTGTAGTAAGGCTAGTGGAACAAAGTCTCCAACAAAAATTATTCTTCTCCTGGATGGGGATCTTGCTATGGCCTTGTAACCGATAGGCCAACGGGCTTCCTGCAGCGGTAACACCGATTCCCGTCAGATCACCGAAGTTAAGCGTTGTCGGATTGGGCTAGCACTTGGATGGGTGACCATCCGGTCTGCCGAGCGCTCTTGGCAAGTGGGGTGCACTCAGCCCTTGTGAGGCAAACTGAGAAGCTTCTTGACTAAGAAGTAGCGGCTCCGGTCGCGGAAACTGGAATACGGCCGTGAGAGCGGTGTGCTGACCACATGCCCCTCCATATCCGCATCCAGTAACGCCTATGGACTGACGATGACACGGAGGCCGGTCGGTGCCCTTGGGCCTTCAAGGCCTATTCGGGAGAGGTTGTAATCCATACGTGTAAAAAGATACACACGCGAAAGTCTCATATCGAGCCTCGGAATAAGGCCCGGCAAAATAGAAAAAATAAGGCTTGAGTTCTTAGTAATAAACCTATAAAACAGGTAGTCCATTTCCAATAACTAGGATGTGACATGTTTTATGAACAACATATGGGCAAACAGAAAAAAAACTAGTACTTACCAATATGTGCGGCACAATAAGGAAACCATTTCAGAGCCAAAAAGGAAAGAGAGACAACTGAAATTTTATGAAGTCATCGCGGCCCTACTTACATGGGGTGGAAACACGGTTGCTGAGACTTATTGATTTACCACAACTACAAGCATCAGCAATGAAATTCTAAGATCTGTCAAAGGCTGCACTAGGGAAGACAAAATTAGGAATAAAGTAATAAGAGGAGAATTAGGGATGCAAGCAATGACCCAAATGACAATCCATTCCAACCAAAATGGAGAGAACGTGTACTTCGTATATCGCCACAAAGATATGGTGTCGAAGTGAGGTTAAACGCATACTAACCTCACTCCCGAAGAAAATGAAAGAAATACGCTGAAGGGCCAAAGAAACTGGTACACCTGCCTAATATCCTGTAGAGCCCCCGCGAGAACGCAGACGTGCCGCAACACGACGTGGCATCAACTCAACCAATGTTTGAAGCAGTGGTGGAGGAAACTGACACCATGAATCCTACAGGGATGTCCATAAATCTGTAAGAGCACGAGGGGTCGACGATCTTTTCTGACCATCACGTTGCAAAGCATGCCAGATATACTCAATAATGTTCATGACTGGGAAGACTGGTGGAGCCGGTGAGTGTGGCCTAGAGGTTCTTCCAGACTGAAGCGCCAAAGAAACTGATATAGGCACGCATATTCAAATTCAGAGAAATGTGCCGGCCGCGGTGACCGTGCGGTTCTAGGCGCTGCAGTACGGAACCGCGGGACTGCTACGGTCGCAGGTTCGAATACTGCCTCGGGCATGAATGTGTGTGATGTCCTTAGGCTAGATAGGTTCAAGTATCTCTAGGTTCTAGGGGACTGATGACCTCAGATGTTAAGTCCCATAGTGGTCAGAGCGATTTGAAACATTTGAGACTGGTGGCCAGCGGAAGTGTATAAACTGAGAAGAGTATTCCTGGAGTCACTCTGTAGCAATTCTGGACGTTCGGGGTGTCGCACTGTTCTGTTGGAGTTGCCAAGTCCGTCGGCATGCACAATGGACATGAATGCGAGCAGGTGATCAGATAGAATGGTTAAGTGTCACCTGTCAGAGTCGTATCTAGACGTATCATGGGTCCCGTTCTACGAGTCGGGGCGTGGAATGTCAGAAGCTTGAACGTGGTAGGGAAACTAGAAAATCTGAAAAGGGAAATGCAAAGGCTCAATGTAGATATAATAGGGGTCAGTGAAGTGAAGTGGAAGGAAGACAAGGATTTCTGGTCAGATGAGTATCGGGTAATATCAACAGCAGCAGAAAATGGTATAACAGGTGTAGGATTCGTTATGAGTAGGAAGGTAGGGCAGGGGGTGTGTGAACAGTTCAGTGACCGGGTTGTTCTAATCAGAATCGACAGCAGACCAACACCGACAACGATAGTTCAGGTATACATGCCGACGTCGCAAGCTGAAGATGAACAGATAGAGAAAGTGTATGAGGATATTGAAAGGGTAATGCAGTATGTAAAGGGGGACGAAAATCTAATAGTCATGGGCGACTGCAATGCAGTTGTAGGGGAAGGAGTAGAAGAAAAGGTTACAGGAGAATATGGGCTTGCGACAAGGAATGAAAGAGGAGGAAGACTAATTGAGTTCTGTAACAAGTTTCAGCTAGTAATAGCGAATACCCTGTTCAAGAATCACAAGAGGAGGAGGTATACTTGGAAAAGGCCGGGAGATACGGGAAGATTTCAATTAGATTACATCATGGTCAGACAGAGATTCCGAAATCAGATACTGGATTGTAAGGCGTACCCAGGAGCAATTATAGACTCAGATCACAATATAGTAGTGATGAAGAGTATGCTGAAGTTCAAGACATTAGTCAGGAAGAATCAATACGCAAAGAAGTGGGATACGGAAGTACTAAGGAATGACGAGATACGTTTGAAGTTCTCTAACGCTATAGATACAGCAATATGGTATAGCGCAGTAGGCAGTACAGTTTAAGAGGAATGGACATCTCTAAAAATGGCCATCACAGAAGTTGGGAAGGAAAACAGAAGAAATACTTCAGTTGATTGATGAAAGGAGGAAGTACAAACATGTTCCGGGAGAATCAGGAATACAGAAATGGAAGTCGCTGAGGAATGAAATAAATAGGAAGTGCAGGGAAGCTAAGGCGAAATGGCTGCAGGAAAAATGTGAAGACATCGAAAAAGATATGATTGCCGGAAGGACAGACTCAGCATACAGGAAAGTCAAAACAACCTTTGGTGACATTAAAAGCAACGGTGGTACCATTAAGAGTGCAACGGGAATTCCACTGTTAAATGCAGAGGAGAGAGCAGATAGGTGGAAAGAATACATTGAAAGCCTCTATGAGCGTCTGACGTGATAGAACAAGAAACAGGAGTCGATTTAGAAGAGATAGGGGATCCAGTATTAGAATCGGAATTTAAAAGAGCTTTGGAGGACTTACAGTCAAATAAGGCAGAAGGGATAGATAACACTCCATCAGAATTTCTAAAATCATTGGGGGAAGTGGCAACAAAACGACTATTCACGTTGGTGTGTAGAATATATGAGTCTGGCGATATACCATCTGACTTTCGGAAAAGCATCATCCACACAATTCCGAAGACGGCAAGAGCTGACAAGTGCGAGAATTATAGCACAATCAGCTTAAGAGCTCATGCATCGAAGCTGCTTACAAGAATAATATACAGAAGAATGGAAAAGAAAATTGAGAATGCGCTAGGTGACGATCAGTTTGGCTTTAGCATTTGAGATGTGGTGCTATAGGCGAATGTTGAAAATTAGGTGGACTGATAAGGTAAGGAATGAGGAGGTTCTACGTAGAATCGGAGAGGAAAGTAATATGTGGAAAAAACTGATAAGGAGAAGGGACAGGATGATAGGACCTCTGCTAAGACATGAGGGAATGACTTCCATGGTACTAGAGGGAGCTGTAGAGGGCAAAAATTGTAGAGGAAGACAGAGATTGGAATACGTCAAGCAAATAATTGAGGACGTAGGTTGCAAGTGCTACTCTGAGATGAAGAGGTTAGCACAGGAAAGGAATTCGCGGCGGGCCGCATCAAACAAGTCAGTAGATTGATGACCAAAAAAAAAAAAAAAAGGTCCCATACCACTGCAACTGCACACGTCCCACACCGTTAAACCGCCTCCACCAGCTTGAACAGTCACCTGCTGATACGCAGGGTCCATGGATTCGTGAGGTTGCCTCCGTAACCGTACATGTCCACCCGCTCGATACAATTTGAAACGAGACTCGTCCAACAAGGCAACATGTTTCCAGTCATCAACAGTATAATTTCGGTGTTGACGGGCCCTGGCTAGGCGTAAAGCTTTGTGTCGTGCAGTCACCAAGGGTACACGAGTGGGCCTTCGGCTCCAAAAGCCCATATCGATGATGTTTCGTTGACTGGTTCACAAGTTGACATTTGTTGATGGCCCAGCATTGAAATCTGCAGCAATTTGCAGAAGGGTCGCATTTCTGTCACGTTGAACGATTCTCTTTAGTCGTCGTTGGTCCCGTTCTTGCAAAAGGTTTCTCCGGCCGCAGTGATGTCGGAGGTTTGATGTTTTACCGGATTCCTCATAGTCACGGTACACTCGTGAAGTGGTCGTACGGTAAAATCCCCATTTCATCGCTACCTCGGATATGCTGTGTCCCAACGCTAGGGCGCCGACTATTAACACCACGTTCAAACTCACTTAAATCTTGATAACCTGCCATTGTAGCAGCAGTAACCGAACTAACACTGCGCCGCCGGCCGGTGTGGCCGTGCGGTTCTAGGCGCTTCAGTCTGGAACCGCGTGACCGCTACGGTCGCAGGTTCGATTCCTGCCTCGGGCATGGATGTGTGTGATGTCCTTAGGTTAGTTAGGTTTAATTAGTTCTAAGTTCTAGGCGACTGATGATCTCAGAAGTTAAGTCGCATAGTGCTCAGAGCCATTTGAACCATTTTTGAACACTGCGCCAGAGCCGGCCGCGGTGGTCTAGCGGTTCTGGCGCTGCAGTCCGGAACCGCGGGACTGCTACGGTCGCAGGTTCGAATCCTGCCTCGGGCAAGGGTGTGTGTGATGTCTTTAGGTTAGTTAGGTTTAAGTAGTTCTAAGTTCTAGGGGACTTATGACCTAAGATGTTGAGTCCCATAGTGCTCAGAGCCATTTGAACACTGCGCCAGACACTTCTTGTCTTACACAGGCGTTTCCGACCGCAGCATCGTATTCGCCTGTTTACATTTCTCTGAATTTGAATATGCCTGCCTGTATCAGTTTCTTTGGCGCTTCAGTGTATTACGAGTTGAGAAGGTAATTAGAAAAAATCAAATGTGTGCGAAATCTTATGGGACTTAACTGATAAGGTCATCAGTCCCTAAGCTTACACACTACTTTACCTAAATTATCCTAAGGACAAACACACACACCCTTGCCCGAGGGAGGACTCGAACTTCCGCCGAGACCAGCCGCACAGCCCATGACTACAGCGCCCAAGACCGATCGGCTAATCCCGCGCGGCAGGTCATTAGAGACGGAGAAAAAGCTCGACAGGGAAATGAAATAAACCGACCGTGACCTTTCGATGTGAAACGTCCCGACATTCACCTCAATCGATTTAGGAAAATGGTGGGAATGCTATACCTGGAGAGTTGGGCTGGGATGGGCTTTAAACAACACTCATCCCGTTTAGCGAGTCTACCGCGTCAACCAAAGCGCCCACGTCATTAGATTGGTGCCGATGGTTAGCAATGCAAAGCAGTATTAGTTGCTTGACTGACTTCTTCAACCCGCATGGATAGCAGATCGCGTTAGCACACCGCCCCCGGGATTCGTGGAGGTGAGGCTGACGCGGATTGAAACCGCCTCGCGGATCAACGAAGAGGACTGGTGAACCGACCAACTTGGATGTTATTTTCATGCACTTTCCCACATCCAGCTAGGTAGATACCGGGAGGGATCCCTGACCCTCCTCGAATGAACCCTACGCACATATCTAGAAAAATGTTCTCATACTTCAGCATGAGATGTACTCTAGACTCAGAAGGGGTACACGGGAAGAAGACGGAGAATGAGAAGAACAAGTAGGCGAAGAAGGACAGTAGCTTCTTTTAAACAATGAGATGTGTGAACATAATGTTACCTTACTTAATATAGGATCAGCTTTAGATCTGGGTTCAGGATTTTCTGGCAGATACAAATCAATATGCCCTGAGGTCCTTCGTGGATGATGGTCTGGCATACTAGAATGTTTACTCATGTTAAGCTTGAAGGGCAATATGTCGTGATTACTTGGGAGCAGAAGAACTTCTTAGCTGAAATCGCTACCATCTTCAGCTCTCAGATGATAACTTTGTTATGCCGGAACCGCTTATCAATAACAAAGTTCGTTATAGCGATCTCGGATACGTTCTCCTCCCCTAAGTAAGCGTTTGCGTCCATCTGCATCAATAATATCCTTCGTAACATCCGTCTGTTCTCGTAATACTTCATGTCGCATTTTGTGTCTTCTTGTTACTTCATTTGCAAAATGCCATTTGCATTGCCCTTAACTTCGTCTTCTCATTGACTCTGGAGACTTCACACAGAGCGCACCATACAAAGCAATGCACGGTATTGTCAGGAGTGCCCCAGGGAAGTGTGGTACAACCGCTATTGATCTCTGAACACACAAGTAATCTGTAGGACAGGGTGGGCAGTAACCTGTCGTTGTTTACTGACGATGCTGTGAAGGATAGAAGATATCTGAGACAAACTTTAGAAACATGTAGGGAAAAACAAATCCTTAATACAGCATTAGCAGTGTCCTGCTTCACGCAGTCTCGTCGTTTAAATATCTGGGCGTAACGTTGCAAAGCGATATGAAATGGAACGAGCATGTGCGGCTTGTGGTAGGGAAGGCTCAGACTTCGGTTTATTGGCAAAGTGTGATTCACTTGTAAAGGAGACCGCATGTAGGACGCTAGTGCGACCTATTCTTGAGTACTGCCGAGTGTTTGGTATCCATACCAGGTCGAATTAAAGAAGACATCGAAGCAGTTCTGAGACGGGCTGCTAGATTTGTTGCTGGTACGACTAAACAACACGCAAGTCTTACGAAGACGCTTCGGGAACTCAAATGGGAATCGCTAGAGGGAAGATGACGTTCTTTTCGAGGAATACTACTGAGAAAATTTAGAGAACCGGCATTTGGAGCTGACTGCAGAAGCATTCTACTGCCGCCACGGTATACGAGTATTTAGCGTAAGGACCACGAACATCAGATACGAAAAATTAAGACTCATACAGAGGCATACGGGCAGTCGTTTCCCCCTACTCTATTTGTGAGTGGAACAGGAAAGGAAATGAATTTCATTGGTACGGGATACCAACCACCACACACCGTAGGGTGGCTTGCGGGGTATATTTGTTGATTTAGATGTAGATCGCTCTCAAGTATAGATTTGTGGAGTCTCCTTTTCAAGTTTTTTGGCGTATTTTTATTACAAATAGAGTAGTATACCTGTATAACTGCCAACTTACTCTTTGCTATTCTGTGCTTTATTTCCTCATTGCATCCACCCTTGTCCGACGTGCTTGTCCAGAAATGTTTATATGGTCAACTATACCTTACTACACATCCATGGCACGTAACAAAATCCGTTTCTATGTTTCTGACAACCAAGTATTCAGTCTCTGTGAAATTTCTTTTCGTACTCTACTGCTCATATTCTTCTTTAAGCTTTGTTAACATATACATCCTCCTCTTACTCGGCGGAAACTACCTGATCGCCTGCGAAATTTAGGGAGAACAGGGTGTCATCGCCTTTTCTAATCTCCATATTTCTGCATTCATTTTTCGGTTTTTCAGTGCTTCCTTCAAAAAGACTTTAAAGAGGATCCACGCTAAACAGCATGCTTGTCTCAGTCCTTTTCCAACCTTAAATTTATGTGATAGTGACTTCCGCACTTTAGCACAACAAGTTCTACCTGAATACACTTTTTTAACTACTTGTACATATAAGGGCCTTATGCAAGCCTGTTTGAAAGATGTTTGTCTCCAAGTCTTTGTCATTCTCTTATCGGTAACCTGCCTAATGCTGCAGTTTCAACCCGTACAAAATCCCTCTCTCAGTACTAGTTTTAAGGATATTCCCATACCTTCTCGAAATAGAACTGAAATGCCTCGATAATTTGCGCTGTCATCGTTGCTTCCCTTTTTAAATATGTTTGTGATGAAACCTATTTAAACTGGGCAGAGATTAAACATCTCCGCGAGATGTTGAGATAATACGTTTTTCCCTTATAAAGAGCTCCAGGTCCTACAAAGAATCCAAAAGTAAGCACTCGAATCAGGTAAATGTAACATATAGCGGATAAGGAGTCGGAGAGACCCTACACCGTTGAAATGTACTAATGACGATCGATCGCTGTAGCAGACAAGCGTAAAACATCTTCAGAGTAACTCAGAATGGAACGACCATAAAAAAGAAGTTGTAGGAATAGCAGACGGATTGACAGAGTCCGAAGGAAATAAATTTTAGTGCCTAAAAGTATATAGTTCACTCCCGAAATTGGTACCTTACAAAAAATATGCCCCTAGTGATACTTGTTCCGAATCTAGGTTCCATACTAGGTAAGACAGATGGAGGAGACAGAGAAGATCCAAAATAGAAAAGGCACTAATTTCTGAATTAGTTGAGTAAACTCGAAAGTGTCAAAAAAGTAGTCGCGACTGTTACTGTTATAATTCCGAACGAGTACGTTCCAAGAAATCGGCATGGTATGGTTTCTCCCAATGTGCGTATCAAAAAACGGTTATGAGTGAATTTAGGAATATTCGAGCTCACATGGACGCTGGGCAACATTCGATTGGAACGGGACAGATGGCGCACCGTGGTGGTAATACGTTACCGGAGATGCCCTCCGCCACAGACCAAAAGGAGATTTGTGGAGTACAGAATTATTTTCGGATTAGCTTGGTTAAACAACCGTGAAACAGCGAAGTTGTACCAGGAATGAATGCTCAGATTTAGAGTCGCCCTACCTGTTGTCGTCTGGTTGTGAGGCGCTGGCGAAATCGCCGGCAGCCATCGGTGTTGACAACGAGCGACGCCAGAAATCCGGAAACTGCCCGCACCTGTCACGGATGTTTCGTTGCGACAGCTAACGGCCCGCCGAAGGCAAGCGGCTGTGGGAGGGAGCAGGAGAGTGGGATGGAGAGAGAGAGTCGTCGCGAATGGCCATTCCGTGCTTCTGCCCTGGTGGCGTTAATTTATTTAAACGCAATGAGCGTATCGCACTTGTATCTAACGAAGGACAACCAATTTGTGCTGAGTTATTCTGCGTTATCGATCCTACTTATGTAATGCTATGAACCGTATTATGTACGCCTACCGAGTAAACTGGCACAGTGATCAGAAGACTGGACTCGCATTCGGAAGAACGACGAATCAAATCTCTGCTCAGCCAACCACATTTAAGTTCTCCCGGATTTCCTGAAACGCCTCAGGTACATGCGTGGATGATTCCTTTCAAAGAGCAAGGCCGATTCCCTTCCTTCATCACTCATCATTCCGGGTAAATGATCCGTCTCTAATGACCTCGCCGGCCACTGTGGCCGAACGGTTCTAGGAGCTTCAGTCCGGAACCGCGCTGCTGCTACGGTCGCAGGTTCGAATCCTGCCTCGGGCATGGATGTGTGTCATATCCTTAGGTTAGTTAGGCACAAGTAGTTCTATGTCTAGGGGAGTGATGATTTCAGATGCTAAATCCCATAGTGCGTAGAGCCATTTGAACCATCTAATGACCTCCTTGTCGATGGGACGTTAAACATTAATCTTTCAAGTAAGACAGAGAACCAGTTATTCCATTTTCGAACGTACATACAGTAAGTAAAAACTAGCTCGTGGTGCCTTTCACATCTTTTATTCCAATTCTTTTCCCCACGTGAACGCACAACAACATAGACACATTACCGAAATTGAAGAGGAAGGAGCTTACGAGCGCTCAACGCCAAGGTTATCAGCGACCGACGTTGACCTGTTAGAGCCATCGTACGAGGTGGCACTGTTACGCTAACGCTCACAATGTGAATCGTCGAACAGAAAAAATCCAAATATCCATTTTTGCTGCTTTCCGACGGACCACATTGTGTCTGTCAGAGTAATGCTGCCGCGTCAGGAGATGGTCGTAAGAAATGAAACCCTCTAACGTGTTTACAATAACGTGAAATTTAGACTAAATAAAACATTCGCAGGCTGTAACATTCAGTTCCCTGCTGTCGTTGTTTCTTGTCGCCGCTGTAGGACGCATTTCACTCTGGAAATAATAATGGATATCATTCTACAAATAATTTTAATAATGTTGAGCACCACAGCTGGCGATAATTTTAATGATTAATGAAAGTTACCTCAGTTGTAATACTACACATTTATTGTGTTGTGACTGATTTCGTTCTTAGAACATCTTGATGCCCCGAATTGTGCTGGCTGTCGTATGTCACATAAACATGAATCCAGAACCAAATATCAAAAACATTTTGCCGACCGCCTGGCGGAAGTATGACGAGCAGCCAAGGTATGCAGCGCACAGTAAAATGTCAGGTTCAAAGCAGTCTCTGTTATTCACAAACCTGTACGCTTATGTGCTACTTGCCGGTCGTTTCATTCCAACGAGCCAATGAACGTACGATTCCATTAATTTTCGATCAGATCGCGTTACTACACTCTTGGAAATGGAAAAAAGAACACATTGACACCGGTGTGTCAGACCCACCATACTTGCTCCGGACACTGCGAGAGGGCTGTACAAGCAATGATCACACGCACTGCACAGCGGACACACCAGGAAACGCGGTGTTGGCCGTCGAATGGCGCTAGCTGCGCAGCATTTGTGCACCGCCGCCGTCAGTGTCAGCCAGTTTGCCGTGGCATACGGAGCTCCATCGCAGTCTTTAACACTGGTAGCATGCCGCGACAGCGTGGACGTGAACCGTATGTGCAGTTGACGGACTTTGAGCGAGGGCGTATAGTGGGCATGCGGGAGGCCGTGTGGACGTACCGCCGAATTGCTCAACACGTGGGGCGTGAGGTCTCCACAGTACATCGATGTTGTCGCCAGTGGTCGGCGGAAGGTGCACGTGCCCGTCGACCTGGGACCGGACCGCAGCGACGCACGGATGCACGCCAAGACCGTAGGATCCTACGCAGTGCCGTAGGGGACCGCACCGCCACTTCCCAGCAAATTAGGGACACTGTTGCTCCTGGGGTATCGGCGAGGACCATTCGCAACCGTCTCCATGAAGCTGGGCTACGGTCCCGCACACCGTTAGGTCGTCTTCCGCTCACGCCCCAACATCGTGCAGCCCGCCTCCAGTGGTGTCGCGACAGGCGTGAATGGAGGGACGAATGGAGACGTGTCGTCTTCAGCGATGAGAGTCGCTTCTGCCTTGGTGCCAATGATGGTCGTATGCGTGTTTGGCGCCGTGCAGTTGAGCGCCACAATCAGGACTGCATACGACCGAGGCACACAGGGCCAACACCCGGCATCATGGTGTGGGGAGCGATCTCCTACACTGGCCGTACACTACTGGTGATCGTCGAGGGGACACTGAATAGTGCACGGTACATCCAAACCGTCATCGAACCCATCGTTCTACCATTCCTAGACCGGCAAGGGAACTTGCTGTTCCAACAGGACAATGCACGTCCGCATGTATCCCGTGCCACCCAACGTGCTCTAGAAGGTGTAAGTCAACTACCCTGGCCAGCAAGATCTCCGGATCTGTCCCCCATTGAGCATGTTTGGGACTGGATGAAGCGTCGTCTCACGCGGTCTGCACGTCCAGCACGAACGCTGGTCCAACTGAGGCGCCAGGTGGAAATGGCATGGCAAGCCGTTCAACAGGACTACATCCAGCATCTCTACGATCGTCTCCATGGGAGAATAGCAGCCTGCATTGCTGCGAAAGGTGGATATACACTGTACTAGTGCCGACATTGTGCATGCTCTGTTGCCTGTGTCTATGTGCCTGTGGTTCTGTCAGTGTGATCATGTGATGTATCTGACCCCAGGAATGTGTCAATAAAGTTTCCCCTTCCTGGGACAATGAATTCACGGTGTTCTTATTTCAATTTCCAGGAGTGTATGTGTGTTCGTTTCGGCACCAGGAATTTAAATCCTGCATATCTTCAAAATATAAGGGATTATTTACCACAACCTTGTAACGTCTCTTTAGAAAAATTATGAATGACTGTGCTAGTAATCTACTTCTGTTATTTGACTTAAAGACAGCTGAGTAAAACTGAATGTACTCAGGAGAGCTTCTGTAAAGTTTGGAAGGTAGGAGACGAGGTACTGGCAGAAGTGAAGCTGTGGGTACCGGGCGTGAGTCGTGCTTCGGTAGCTCAGATGGTAGAGCACTTGCCCGCGAAAGGCAAAGGTCCCGAGTTCGAGTCTCGGTCGGGCACACAGTTTTAATCTGCCAGGAAGTTTCATATATAATGCTACAATTGCTGGCGTCTTTTATTTGAGCAGCGAATGGAACAACCAAAAAGAAAGTAATAATGACGATGATGATGAACATTGCGTTTAACAAATACGCGAAGTTGGTACAAATTTTCGTTGTGGAAGACGCGACAATGTCTGTGTTTTATTCTCTACAGCTCACTTCTCGCACAGTCTTGTGAAGGCAGTTATGGACCAAGCTAAATTCACCGGCACGGCAGTAGTCACCGATATTCGAGCAGAATGAAGTTACGGAGGCTGAACATCAAGAGTATCATTTCTCTCCGTCACGTCCTCTCTGTAACGCCAGTCGTGAAATTTAGTGCAAGCACTAAAACGAGTATACGTGGACCCCTATTGTTTCTAAAAGAAATCATTTAGTGGCATTTTACGACAAGCTGGAAGTTAACGCAGCTAGTAGTCGCGTTGGCTGAACATTTGTCCCGACTCGTGCTCACTAAGGTTCTTTTTTTTACGCTGTAAAACCCGACTGATGGAGGGACAGGCTAAAAGTTGTTCCAGCAAGGGGCAGTATCTATCTCGACAATTTCACAACCGAATGTCGAGCTTCTTATTGGACTCCGGAAAACAAAAAGAATGGAAAAGGAAAGGTATGAACAACAGGATAGCGTGACGCGTAATGAAGATACAGAGTCCAAGCAATCGTTAAATGCAACATCGAAGTTCATTAACGGCATCGCTTCTACGTTTCTTTCATATGCTTCACTCCAAGTCTTCCATCTAACATCAGCAAGAGAGCTGTACGGACATCATTTAGCATATTTCGAACTGATGAGGCAACGCGGAGAAGAGGAAGACGATATATGGATGAAAATTGATTTCCATCAGAACGCCATTGTTTTAAAAAAATGATTTTTAATAGTAACTGATCAACATCCACTCACATACCCACGTCAAGTAGCACACGGAAATGTTGTACGGCACGTTTATAAGTTTCAAGTTGTTTTTCACAGCATCATAACTACCAGCAGCTGATAGTCGTCGTCGACGACATCATCATCACCATCACCATCAGCATCTTCTTCTTCTTTTTTCTTATACTTCTTGTATTTATGGCATTGCTTCTTCAGTCAAACACAGCTGACCTCGCGAAGAAGGAATTACAGACGACTTCAGCTAACAGGGACGTCGATGAATGGAAATTCTCAATGAACTGAACTTTCTGTCAACTCACTTGAGGAATCCCAATGACAGATGAAATCCTGTGCGTTTTGGTACACTCGATAAACTGAAGCCACTGTCACGACAAAACGCTCCGAAAAAACTATGTTTCGAATCTGGCAGCTATCTACTACGTAACACTCCCTAATTCGAACTGCTTCGCCAACTATTCAGCTGTACGTGTCACTCTTTCGTCTTTGCAGTAATACATAAGTCATCGTAATACCTAAGTCATTTTTATAAATGACTTCAAGGATGTACAAGTCTTCGACTTTCGCAGAAAAAATCATATTTTTGAAGTTGTGAAATGTGGGGTGAAAGAAATGATATTTTATGAATTGTTTTGGGATTCCTTCAACCGCGCTCTCAGTAATCTTGAAGGAGATACATAAGATTGCCGGAAACATATCATTAGCAGGAGGTTAGGTCCCGGCTCTTGAAGAATGGTAACTGAAATTTGTTAGTCAGTTGGAGAATAAATCATGCCTGTCTCAGGTTATGTGCTTAGGAGAAATCTAAGTCATTCACTGTTACTCTGGACATTGCATAATTCACCGCATGTGAGCAGTGGCTCACTAACTTTACAAAAAAGACATTATTTCGTCTTTGAGAAGATTTGTGGAGAAAATGCGATCGTTGATGACACAGTTTGTTCATCATGGAAAAATAGATGAAAGTTAACTTTTCTTATGTACTCTCAGAAATTTATGTGCGCCTTTTGTATGGATTTTAAAATAAATAAAACCGTCCACCTTCGTTATCGTTGAAGGTATTCTCTGGCTGAATGCCTCTTTTAGGGGCAGTTTCCCACCCCAAGGGCAAGAGGTTGCCCTGAATCTGTGTCCAATCACCACCCTCTCTGACAAGACCAAGGGCAGTACCAAATAACAGCACTAACATTTAAGAAAATTCAAAGTAAATTTCGGTAGTTGGTCGTGAAGCCTATAATGCAAGTTTGTGTACTGCGTAACCGGTAGTATGTAAAACTGTAACAAGTTTCTATTTATTTGTATTGTAAATACGTGAAATGTTATGTTACCCAATGTAGAATTATTGATGTCAAACACTGTAGTGATACTTGGTAACTGCCAATGATATAATAATAACAGCTAGGTAGAGAGCATAGTCCCTGGTCAGTGGGCCGTTACGTCAGAGATCAAGGGAGGTAGAAGAGTTTCACTGGAAGCGGAGTGATGGCAGCGGTTGGACGCTCAAGTTGCGTGCCCTGTGTGGCCGTTGTTATGTGAAGCTGCTTAATATACATATATATGGGAGGCACTGTTCCATGGCAAGTGTGTGCAGATCAAATCGATACCTATTACATCAAGATCTTACTGCTCAATCTGCTGTGGTTAATGCAAGAGACCTCGCAAAAGTTGGAGTCGTTGGAGCGTTGTAGCTTACTCCGACCGCAGCAGCACGACGACTGCAAAAAACTGCACGATGGTGTAAAATCATTCACGTTGTGTAGAAACTGCGAGGCATTACCGTGACTTGATTTTGATCATTTTTCCAATAATAAGCGAGACAATAACGTTTTCCTATTATATTCTGTAACCTAGACAGAGTCCAAACCTTTCCTGTGTGTCCTCATTCAAAAGTCGTGTGTGGAAGAAAAGAACTGAATAAGTGAATTAAAAGCTTGCCTGTTACATTGATATTTGAAAATTAATTAAATTCAGCTATTACAGACGCCTCATTTAGTGAAGTGTTTGTCTTCCTAGCAATCAGAGCCACTGTTCAATTTGAGTTTGAGGATAAAACCAAGCGTAAATTACTGGTAATTATATATAAATAGCAATTAACATTAAATTTCTAAACATCATGAGTGTAATGGTTTAGTTCAAAGTTCATTGTCAGTAATGTCTTGCACTTCACTTTATCAAACACATGATTAGTATCCAGTCAAATTAAATTTAAAAATCGGTAAAAATGGTATTACAAACTGTTTTATTAAACTTCAATTAATTTTCGTTTTCTCAAAAAAACTGATAGTATCGAGCAATCAGTAGCGTGAGTTTGCGTAAATTTTCTCGTAACAGTAGTGAGTTTCAGTTCGACTAAATTCAGTCTCGTGCATTTCAAAGCACGTTCCAAAATACTTTATTTAACTCCATTACATTATCTAAAGTTACTAATTGCAATATTCTTTTTTTCTACAGCCACTAGCGTTTATTTCAGTTTCACACACCAGTAATAACTTCACCAGAGTTGTTGTGGCCTAGTCGGTTCTTGTGGTACCCCTTTTTCTTTTACTACTTTACGTGAGCAATTGCACTACTTATCAACTAAGATAAAATTAAGCACAATAGCAGTAGAGTGTTTGGAGGAGAATAATTTATTTTTCGGAATAGCTTAGTGTATACATCTTACCTCTAACCGGTATCCGTTTTCTTCTGAAACGGAAGCCTTATTCAAACTTTTATCATTTCTGTTGGCATCACGCGAAACACGATCAAATTTCCATAGTAACCGATTAGTGAGGAAGGAAAGGGGACGGGGGAGACGTTACACGGTGTATACACGTGACTATACATTACAGGGTCTTTTCGTCCTAATACAGAATTTAAAGTCTAAATCTTAACACACCTCATTTCTTCCAACCCCTAGTTGAGAGCCTAATGACTATATTGCTTTTGTATTACCACAGTGCTGTGGCTCTTTAAAACTTCCTCTGTCAGCAGGATGGACCTGAATAAGGGAGATCTGGGAAATACCGATATATTAAGAGATTTTTTTTTTGAATCTGTAACATATATGGAAAAATTCATGGTAATCTGTGTGATCCAGTAATGTTAGACGCAAAGCTGTTCCACAAAAATCGAAAAATGTTGAATACTTTCAGAGCTATATAAACATTTTCTTAAGTCTGAAACGTGTCAGTATTATCCCAAGTAGATGTGTGTCACAGACTCACTTGGGGTAATACCAACGGTGTGAAATACAGACGGAAAAAAATTCTTGTTCTGGGAAGGTAACACATTTTACTATCTTAACATACATTAAAATATATACACAACATGGCTTTTCAAAAATGGTATCAACGTTGGAAAGGAAATAAATCAACTTTAGCGTTATTGGAACTCAAAACTTAGTTGGTATAAGTTGGTAATTGCTTTCTTAAACTTATTTTAGAATTTCGCTTGTTAAAACCAGAAGCCCCGTCTTTTTCACGCATGTTGGTAACTTTATTGAAATTGTGCTTAACGCCTAGTTTTCTCGCAAGGTCATACCAATTTGCTGCAACTCAACTAGGGAAATGCCTTAGAATAATTATGCCAACGTAGTCACATGGTTGACTAATTACAGAATAAATCCAGATCTTCTCTTTACTGAAAGTATCATGTCTGAATTTGATTTTAATCGATCCTAAAGTGTAATTCTCGGTATGTTCAACTCTTTCGATACGCTGTTCAGTCATCTTCTTGACGTTATTAAATTTAATGCCTTTTTTTAGGGTATTTTCGGTCTATTTAGCCCTTTCTCAATTTTTTTCTTGTCCCCACCATCTGAAATTAGATATAATAATATACTTTTATTTCTAAAGCTTAGAGCACTGGGGAATATTGACACCTTGTCGACATTTCCCCCTCTTAGTCTCTCGAGCCGGCCGGGGTGGCTGAGCGGTTCTGGGCGCTGCAGTCTGAAACCGCGCGACCGCTACGGTCACAGGTTCGAATCCTGCCTCGAGCATGGGTTTGTGTGATATTCTTAGGTTAGTTAGGTTTAAGTAGTTCTAAGTTCTAGGGGACTGATGACTTCAGCAGTTACCATAGTGCTCAGAGCCATTTGAACCATTAGTCTCCCGATAGTACTCCACTCAGACAACATGCACCAGGCCAGACTCTAATTGCTTTGCTAATCCTCGAATAGTTGCGAAACTCAAGCTAAAAGACGCACTACGAAACATGGTGTCTACCTACATTATGGCTATTACAGTTAAAATAGTATTGGAACGCTTACTTCCATGTAAGTATGAACTGAAAATAATATCAAAAATCATTAATTATTAATTTTTTGCTCCACAATAAGACTACTATTCACAAGAACACGTCGCCTCTGCAGCGTATTTCTGGCATTGTCCGCTATGCTGCAGTACTATCTCCCACTGACTACAGCTCTACTCAACTGACAAAACGATGATGCTGGTGTTACCTGCTATGTAGGTAATCCGCTGGTCTCCCCTACATCAAACTACTGCAAAGCAACCTGCATAGAACTAAAAAAGAGTGCCACGATGCATCCCTTCAACTTATGTTTGACTTAATGAGGATTGTAGTTCAGTGAAGCACACATTTGTGTATAATTATTCGTAACATAGTGTTACGTATGTCCGAATTGTTTTTCTGTCTAGTGTTATCAGTGAATGCTTCAATTCCTCTTGGAAGAGTTCACAGGACTAAATATAAATATTTACCTTCATGTGGGCTACCACACACGTATGTTTATTATCTTACAAGTTTCCGCCTCTCTGTTGTATAAAGCCTAAGAGGTATTGCATGGCAGAACCAAAACTCCAACACATAGAAAAACGTGAACAAAGTCATGAAATGGCACCTCAGTTCATTCTGGCTGCCCTTCTGTGGGCTAAGAATAATATTTGTGCATGCTGATAATCGTCCCACAATGCGACGCGATAACTTTCTTGATTTAGTGGGAGGGCCAAGTGAACTTAGCAGTAAGCTGCTTTGCCACACCATCCAGAATATGACACTTTCGAGACCTATCAATTTATCTTCAGTCCAAGAATTTCAAAAGGTTAGTTAATAGATTATTTACCACACTGTGATACTAAAATTTCACTTTAGCAAGAGTGCTGTGTTATAAACTGTATGAATTTTCCTTGTTCAAATTAAACAATGATCTGCTCTCCGTAAGACACAAATATTAAGCACTACCATATCTACAAAATCATGTAAGTTACATACTACGTCTTTCAAAATGTTGCTTGTGCTATCTGCACACAGAAAATTTTTTGAATTCTCTGTCACCTTTGATCATTATTATATATCAGCAAAAGCTACGGACATAAAATGTAGCCCTTGGAACCTCCAAATTTAGAACAGCATTGTCAGATTCAAATTTGTTCCTTGCTTGTTAACACTGAGATACCATCTTCTACATTTTCGTGTACATCTATTCAATTCAGACCACTATGACTGGCATACGAAAATCAGTCTACTACATATTAGGGTTTCTTCCTGTTCGATTCACATCCAGAGTGCGGGAAGAATGACCGGACGCACGTTGTAGTTAGTTAAATCTGATCTTCATGTTCACTACGGGGACGGTGCCTAGTAGGTTTGCAGTACATTGTTTCTTAAAGATCTGTAATTAGGCTTTCGGGTGATAGATGCCGCCTACCCTTTCAGATTTTTCTTCATTCTCCCTTGGGTCAAGATAGCTGTGACGATTCGTGTTGTCCTTCACTGTGTGCATTCAATATCCCCTGCTAATCTTTCTTACTATGGATCCGACACATTGAGAAATATTCTTGGAAGGATCGCTTGAGATTTTTGTAAGCAATCTCTTTTGTAGTTTGACCTCATTTCCCCAGTTTCCTACGCATCAATCGATGTTTGCCACCTGCTTCACGAACGACTGTCTCCATGTGATCATTCCATTTCATTGTTACACCGTGGTATTTGTACGAATTGACTCCAGAAGTAACTCATTTATATTGCACTCATAGACAATTTCGTTTATTATTTTTGAACAACTGCAATAACAGCTTTTCATATCTGAACATTTAGTAAGCTACCATTCTTTGGACCATTTCGACATCTTACCAAGTTACAAGAATTTTCACGTTGCTTTTTTCGAGATAGTAATTCATTATAGATAACCACAATATGTGTATAAAGTTTGACTTTTCTGTTAGTATTATCATAATGTGAACGACAAGGGCCAAACATAAGGTTGATTTCCGCTTCAGCAGTATACCATGACAGTCGAGGTGTTGCAGTTCCACTGGAAGTTTCGACTGACAGAAATGCCCAATTTTAGAGCGGCAGCAACGTAGATTGTCATCTTGGAAGCCATGATCGCGTCGTTCAACAGAAAGAACAAGTAAAATAACGTCATTATAACGGTGAGGACGCTAATCTCAAACCAGAGTACGACACAGTTTATATCAGTCACTCACCCAACGGTCTAACGGTAAGTTCTGACGCAAACTTTGTCGCACTCTTGTTTGAGACTAACGATCACACAAGTGCACAGTGCACATTTCGTTTCGAAATGCACCATGTGCAGGGTGTCGGCACAGCGATGAAATACTGTATCAAGAAATTACCGATACGCAACGAAAGGCACTTGCAACTCACCTTTCGCACGCTCCACAATTTTGCAGAAAGTACCTTTTTCCCAGACAGCATTTGTTCATATTCAAGAAATTGGAACTGATAAATGTTTAGACGAAGGCGTCGAACCTTGCGTTTAAGTCTTGCTAATGGACGCTACACATCCTGTCTGCACATCAATAAGCAGGCTATTTCTCGTGATGAGCTGCCGTCTGTCTTTGTGAAAAGGAGACAGATGCGCCGACGAAATCGTAATAGCTCGAAAGAGACACAGCTGATGAGTTATTTCCGGAACTTCTGGTATTTCCGTAACTGAACGTTTCAGCGTATGATTAAAGGTCACGCACCTTTATATCGCGTCGTTCAATAGCACTAACTGATCAACGGTATGACGCTAACGCATCCATGTTAAAACAGTCTTTACTTACCCCAAGTTATTCAACTAATGTGCCACGAATATCTTCGAAAGACATCTTTAAACTTCTAATTACTTTACAAACGAGTTAATACGTTAAATATTTGATGTTAGACATGTATAACCTGTATCGTTGAAGACGAAAACTCTGTGTTGTTTTTATTTGTTTTGCGATTGCTTACCCATAGAGTAATCAAATAGTCAATGCCAACATTTTAGAAAAGGTTTAAAATTATGTTTAAAGTTCGTTGGAAATCGCTAAGTGCTCTCATTATCAAACTCTGGATGATTATAGTCTCAATAATTTGTGCTCCATTTTAAGTTTTTCACGCGTCTCAATGTTTATGACTTCATATCTCGTAGGTACATTCAGCAATATTGTGGTTATTGTCTGCGAAACGTGTTGCGCATAAAGTTAGTAGTTCAGAAGCAATACGAGTAAATATAATGTAATGTTTCATGCTGCAGTTTTACAGATGAACACAGAAAATGTAGTAAACTATAAACCTTTTTCCTTTCGTTATGTTGTGAGACGTTTCAGCGAGAAAAAAGTTTCGAAATTGTTAGAGATTATGTGTAAAGTTTGCTGGGTGTCACTAAGCGCTCTAATTCTCAAATACTGGGTGAATATTGTCCGGGTAACTTGACCGTCATGAGTAATGCTACCTCAATATACATACACAGTTTGTAACTACAATAGTTTTCTTATTGTTTTAAACATTTAACTTATAATCGTACCTCTTAATGAGTAGATTATGACAGAAATTTAAATTTTTAGTTTCAGTCAATCATTAAATCAAATTTTGCCCTTGGAAGCCGTTAGATAGACAACTTGCAACTTTTGTAGTGCGGTTTTAGCTGTTTAATAATATAGTAATTATGTCTGAAGAGTAACTTTGGTGGCCCTTCCTATGATGAGATTTAGTTTCTTTGGGAAAAGGGTTTCGTACCCGAGGACGGATGTTTAACGCACTTACAGGGTGTTTCAAAAATGACCGGTATATTTGAAACAGCAATAAAAACTAAACGAGCAGCGATAGAAATTCACTGTTTGTTGCAATATGCTTGGGACATCAGTACATTTTCAGGCGGACAAACTTTCGAAATTACAGTAGTTACAATTTTCAACAACAGATGGCGCTGCAAGTGATGTGAAAGATATAGAAGACAACGCAGTCTGTGGGTGCGCCATTCTGTACGTCGTCTTTCTGCTGTAAGCGTATGCTGTTCACAAAGTGCAAGTGTGCTGTAGACAACATGGTTTATTCCTTAGAACAGAGGATTTTTCTGGTGTTGGAATTCCACCGCCTAGAACACAGTGTTGTTGCAACAAGACGAAGTTTTCAACGGAGGTTCAATGTAACCAAAGGACCGAAAAGCGATACAATAAAGGATCTGTTTGAAAAATTTCAACGGACTGGGAACTTGACGGATGAACGTGCTGGAAAGGTAGGGCGACCGCGTCCGGCAACCACAGAGGGCAACGCGCAGCTAGTGCAGCAGGTGATCCAGCAGCGGCCTTGGGTTTCCGTTCGCCATGTTGCAGCTGCGGTCCAAATGACGCCAACGTCCATGTATCGTCTCATGCGCCAGAGTTTACACCTCTATCCATACAAAATTCAAATGCAGCAACCCCTTAGCGCCGCTACCATTGCTGCACGAGAGACATTCGCTAACGATATAGTGCACAGGATTGATGACGGCGATATGCATGTGGGCAGCATTTGGTTTACTGACGAAGCTTATTTTTACCTGGACGGCTTCGTCAATAAACAGAACTGACGCATATGGGGAACCGAAAAGCCCCATGTTGCAGTCCCATCGACCCTGCATCCTCAAAAAGTACTGGTCTGGGCCGCCATTTCTTCCAAAGGAATCATTGGCCCATTTTTCAGATCCGAAACGATTACTGCATCACGCTATCTGGACATTCTTCGTGAATTTGTGGCCGTACAAACTGCCTTAGACGACACTGCGAACACCTCGTGGTTTATGCAAGATGGTGCCCGGCCACATCGCACGGCCAACGTCTTTAATTTCCTGAATGAATATTTCGATGATCGTGTGATTGCTTTGGGCTATCAGAAACATACAGGAGGCGGCGTGGATTGGCCTCCCTATTCGCCAGACATGAACCCCTGTGACTTCTTTCTGTGGGGACACTTGAAAGACCAGGTGTACCGCCAGAATCCAGAAACAATTGAACAGCTGAAGCAGTACATCTCATCTGCATGTGAAACCATTCCGCCAGACACGTTGTCAAAGGTTTCGGGTAATTTCATTCAGAGACTACGCCATATTATTGCTACGCATGGTGGATATGTGGAAAATATCGGAATATAGAGTTTCCCAGACCGCAGCGCCATCTGTTGTTGAAAATTGTAACTACTGTAATTTCGAAAGTTTGTCTGCCTGAAAATGTACTTTTGTCCCAAGCATATTGCAACAAACGGTGTATTTCTATCGCTGCTCGTTTAGTTTTTATTGCCGTTTCAAATATACCAGTCATTTTTGAAACATCCTGTACCAACCATGTAGGCCTGTTCCAAGTACCTCAACTGTATTAGCGGTTCTTCTATTACTTCCAGAATCGATAGGGACGAAGAGAGTAATAAACACTTAGGGGTTCCTAAAAAGGGGAGTATACAACGAGCGTCTAATTCGCTAAATAATCAGCAATGTTGTCTGATTATTTGATTACGCACATGTTGATACAGCACAGTCGCATCAGACGCTATTTCGATTAGAAAAGATATAGGACCTACCTTTTATTCCAGAGATCCATTGTGAACAGATCCTCAAGGATGTAGAAATATCATAAAACAAGAATGTTTGGTAGGTGTGTTAATAAGCAAAGTTTCCCGGCATGCATATGAGACGTTTATATGAGGCTCTCTTAGTACTATTTGAGCTTATAATGGCATTCTATGTGTTTGGCATTCTCGTACTTAGATATTTTGAAAATACAGGAGCAAAGGCACCAACTTCTAATGAACCATCGCTACAGTTTTTTTTTAGCGTAATTCCTGTATTTTTCTTTGAAATTGGTTGTATACAGACGAGGATTGCTCATGGCATTGTTTACATTGTAAGCCCTTTCTCGTCCAAGCAATTATAATTATCTTGAAAAGTGTGGCCCGGACATTGATGTATCGACAACTTTTGTTAATGTTTAAAATCATGTTTAGCAAAGAAATAAAGAACCACATCAAGTTAACATAATTTGAATGTGTATAAGACAAAGAAATGAACATACTATACTTTCCTCAAACAAGTAAAGACTTACTATATTATGAAAATTACAAGAATCACCGTAATATATTTTAACATCTGTTAAACTATTCTCAAGTATGTATATTATTACAGAAATTAATAACTTTCATAACAGAGTCAAAACTGTGTAGGATAGAGCTGATCACATGGTACAAGCAGCCACTATGCTACATCATTTCACTGGTAAACTGTGCCCATTTACAGTGGATGATAATTTGCTGGTTGCCAGAATTTGTAATTAACATTTCATAATTATCATTGACAGAAAAGAGCCAAATGCTTGAACAATGAAGGAACTACACTGAAAATTATTTTCTATTTTCGTTTGTCCATGGTCATAGAGTACTTCAGAAAAAAAGCAATTTCTTCTGCTTGTACTTTTACTGAATTTACTTATTTGACAATCGCAAACTCTGCTTGTGTACCCTCATCAAGTGATAATCCACTATGATTTGTGTCAATGCATATTCTTTTTTGTTAAGGGCACACTGGCCTTGTGACCAACCATATTTATACGCCAACCATATTCACACGCTTTACGTCACACACAAAAGAATAAAAAAATTTGTGTGTTGTCATGTACGAAAATTGGACGAAGCATTTCATAAAATATTCCTGTCGAATGCATGTAAATATTGCACACTTTTTATCACTGTGTGTACATTAGTGGACACCAGATCTCTTGAAGTAGGTAAGTATTACTAGACTTTCTACTAACGATCGCAAAATAAATAATTTCAGTAACATTCCACGCAGAACATGTCGACGTTTCCGAAAAATATTAAGAAAGGAAACTTAAAATGTTGTAATCAGCTAGATGAACTTGGTGCTGCCAATATTTGGAATAAAACTGTTAATTACATGTGCTGTTAATTGCATGTGTAGTGTACTTCTAGTGCAGGGGATAGTTTCGAATTGACTGAGATACGCCACACCTAATGCTCATTACAGAAACAAGTGACAGGAAGGGAGGAAATAATTACAATTTAGATGAGTTTCACATTTAGTTTATTAAAATTATAATGTACATTACGGTCTTCTTTGCATGAAGATTGCTTTGTTAAGAATTACTTTTACACATTCATTCACGAAATACGCCTTTCTTAAATAACAATCACCAGTTGAAATATTTTTATGATTCACCATAAGTTTCTGTAAACAGCTGTGTGTGGAACTAAGCAAAAATCCATTCGGGAACCAAATAATCGTTTAGTAGTGTTCAGGAAATACAGTTTCTTTCAATTTTGTATTCAAAGGCGTTCTTATTTATTGTGTTAAAAGCATTTTGCAGTCTACAGACTCATCAGGTGCTGACTGAAAACTATTGCACATTTCTTCTGGGAAAGAAAAGGTTCTTTACATCACAGCAGATGATGTTACATGATGAGAGAGGTAAAATGTAATATGATTCAAATTCTCGATACAGTAATAGTTCTCGTATAAAATTTGTTTTGTATAACGCTTATTATTAACGGAATAACACATTTGTTGCTCTCGAATGAAGCACCCCCATTCCTTGGGCTTCACCAGTCTTACACATAAGTTAATGCATTGCAGTTATGTTGCAATTAGAGCGTATGCTGTTATGTATTATGTTTTATTTCCCACACGTCATGTGTTTTTCACTGTCGATGTTTTATCACATTTAGCATTTATGTTTTTACATTATCGTTACTCTTGTTATTTCTGACTGATCTTTGGGAAGAAGTCGCAAAATAGCCTTTCATTAGCGTTAAAGATACGTCAGCTACCGATCTCTGCTGTATTGCACGTAACACTTAACAGCGCTAATTTTCAAAGTTCACTGTTTTTGATTACGTGTTCTAATCATTGTATTTGTCTGTGTACAGTCCATCACTATGCTGTCGAAGTGTTCTAACCAGTTGTTTTACAGCGCCACGTTTACAATGTTTGAACACAATTATTATTCATGTCAACAAGACTAACGTGGCTATTGCCATGTACTACTCGCATAGCAAAGAAGAAATCAGATTATGGCTTAATATCCTGTCAAGGATGAAGTCCTTGGCAAAGCAGTTCGAACTCAGATTATATAATTAAGATGGCATTGTTCTGAAAACCGCCTGAACTCATATACATAAACGGCAGAAAAGATGAATCTTGACAGCCATATGGGATCTGAACCCTTATCCTACCGAATGCGAGGCCAGAGACTTAAAAACTGCGTCACGTACCATGGTATGTCCCTTTCGCATTTCACTCTAGTAGAGACCTAATACTCATAATTTATTGCTCACAGGTATTGGATTGATATGAGTTACATTTTTTGTTGACTAAAAACTCTCTTCTTCTCTAATTCTATTTTTCACATTTCAAAATTAAATTTGTATAAACATATTACTTTCGACAAAACCTTAAAATTTCATAAGTTTTCTAGTACCATTCTATGCATATTTACTCACTCAGTCGGCATCAGACGATTCAGGGGCTCGTTTTTGGTTTCCACTCTAGAAATACACTCTGCCGTTGCTAACGTTTGTTGACAGGACAACACTTATTCGCAGAGAGTGATGTTCGTATGGCTAATTCGTCCAAGCCTAATATGCGTAACTGCATGTCAGCGTTTTGACTAGGACTACCTTATTAGGAGGAGGACATGCAAATATATCGTTTCACACGTGTAGCAGGTAATATTGTTGTAAAATTAGTTTTTTTTCCAATTTGGCATTTCTGCCCTCAGGTTTACACCCTATGTGTGTGCGTTTTCCACATCTCCTCCTAAGCCACTGGACGTACTTCAGCCTAACTCGGATCACATATAACGTAATCTTCGAGAACAATCTCTGTGGCGGTAAGAACCATGTACATAGGGTGAATCACCTAAGAATTGCACAGCAAATATGGATACGTGCTAAAGTGCTATCGATGTGCGGTTTTCGCAGAAAGGATTGGTAGCCAGGGGATCGTATTGTTAGCCAATAAACATCTTGTAGTAATACTTAGAAAGTGTATTTTGGTGCAAACACACATTTTTAAAAAATTGAACTGAAAAGCTAAATGTAAGGTGAATTAGAATGTCAGTGGTATTTGTTGCAGGAATCTAGTACGAGTCGTTTACGAGGTATCGTATTTTCAAACGTTTGCACACCGAAGCTTGTTTGCGTCATTCAACCTGCGTAGTTGCTAGATAAGATGGTGTTAAGTTTTCTACAGTGTGCTCGTATGTTCCCAGAGAGCAGTGGTAGTCAGTTTGTGTGCGACTGTCCGCCGGCCGGAGTGGCCGAGCGGTTAAAGGCGCTACAGTCTGGAACCGCACGACCGCTACGGTCGCAGGTTCGAATCCTGCCTCGGGCATGGACGTGTGTGATGTCCTTAGGTTAGTTAGGTTTACGTAGTTCTAAGTTCTAGGGGACTTATGACCACAGCAGTTGAGTCCCATAGTGCTCAGAGCCATTTGAACCATTTTTTTGCGACTGTCCAAGCAGGAGGTCGCGAGAGGACGAGGATTTACCAGTGCAGAAAAAGGTGACATGCTCATGGTATATGGAGAGTGTAGGAAGAATGCAGTTCGTTCTTGTGTGGTATGTACGACAATATGTCCCAGTATATACCAACTATCTCGGCAATTATTTATCAGTCTCTACAACCAGTTACTTGAAAGTGGTAGCGTTAAAGCTAGACAACATAACAGAAGGAAACAAGTGACGACAGAGGAGGCGCAAATTAATGTTCTTGCTGCTGTTGCAGTTGATCCGCACATTAGCTCCCAAATAATCACATGAGGAAGTGGCATGAGTCAGCTACGTGTCAAACCCGTAATGTTCGGATACAGTATTACTTAGTCCAGACATTTAAATATCTGGGCGTAACGTTGCAGAGCGATGTGAGGTGGAACGGCCATGTGAGAACTGTGATAGGGAAGGCGAATGGTCGAGTTCGGTTTATTAGAAGGATTTTAGGTAAGTGTGGTTCATCTGAAAAGGAGATCGCACATAGAACGCTGGTGCGACCTGTTCTTGAGTACTGCTAGAGTGTTTGGCATACGTACCAGGTCGGACTGAAGGAAGACATCGAAGAAATTCAGAGGCGAGCTGCTAGATTTGTTACCGGTAGGTTCGAACAACATGTAACTGTTATGGAGATGCTTCGGAAACTCAAATGCGAAGGCCGGGAGGGAAGTTTAAGTTCTTTTTGAGGAACACTATTGAGAAAATTTAGACAACAGGCATCTCAAGCTGACTGCCGGACGATTCTGCTGCCGCAAACATACATTGCGCGTAAGGACCACGAAGATAAGACACGAGAAATTAGACTTCGTACAAAGGCACAGAGACAGTTGTTTTTCCCTCGCTCTGTTTGCGAATGGAACAGGAAACGAAATAAGAAGTAGTGGTACAGAATACCCTCCGCCAAACACAACACGGTGGCTTGCGGAGTATCTATGTAGATATAGATGTAGATCTGTGCATTCTCCATCGACACAACTTCCATTATATTTCTCTTTGTCAAGAGCTGCACGGATATGATTATGAGAATCATGTTCTGTGTCTGCATTAAGACAATATACTCTAGACGTATCTTTGGCTTGTGCCTTTTTCCCGCAGTGACGCAGGGTCGGCATGGCTAATCGGATTTGGAAAGGTTAATTTAAGGGGTGGCCGGATGCCCTTCCTGCCGCCACCCCGTACCCCCCCGGAACGGAATTAGTGTACCCCAACTGTCTGCGTCTAGTGTAATCCATGGAATAGTGTGATTGTGTTCAGATGTCTGCGAGCCGTGTAACTGAGGCGGTACGTGGGGACCAGCTCGGTATTAGCCTAGTTGGGATGTGGAAAACCGCCTAAAAATCGATTCCAGGCTGGCCGGCACTCCGGCCTCCGTCGTTAATCCGCCGGGCGGATTCGATCCGGGGCCAGCGCGCCTGCCCGAGTCCAGGAAGCAGCGCATTAGCGCTTTTTTTTTCGTTTTGTTCGTTATTGATCGTTGTGTTAGGTCGTTGCGGTCGTCGCAAGGCATCCTGTTCAAGTTCGGTGGTTGATCTTTCCACTCAGTTTTTTTATTACAGAGGCCAACCGGCTCTCTGACCGAACAAGCTGAGCTACCGTACCGGCACACTTTCGGCTAACCTGGCGGGTACAATATATTCTAGAAGTATCAGGAATCATATTTATTGATGAAGCCACATTTATAATCACAGCTAGGTAAACCGCCGGAACACGCACTGCTGATCTGTTTACAATCCCCTATGGCTTCATCAGGTGGACCGTCAACGTCCATGGAGTTGAAGCATGTGGTATGGGATAGTGAACAATCAGCTCATAGACCCGTGTTTCATAGACGGAACACTGAACGCGCACAAATCTCACAGCCTTGTAACAGACCATCTTCCACGGATGCTAGAAGGCGTTCCTCTGCAACTAGGAGGAACCTGTGCTACCAACATGATGGTCGGCCAACCCATAGTGCTCGAAGTACCACTGCACCGTTGGACTGGACGCAAAGGATCCGTACCTTGGCCGACCCGTTCCTCTCACTTGATGCCTCCGGGCAAAGCTGTAAGACGCTTTCTGCAAGGACATATTGTAAGTAGGCTGTTTAGGTTTTCTTACTGGTAACGCCACGTAGCGCTCTGTATGAAAAATCACTGGCTGTGCTGTGTGCAGTCTGTGGCTAGTTTGCATTGTTGTCTAACTTTTGAAGATTTTGTTCCATTGTGTCTAACTGTTGCTGTGTATTTCTCTGGTGTTGTTCCATTGTGTCTAACTTTAGAAGATTTTGTTCCATTGTGTCTAACTTTTGAAGAATTTGTCCCATTTGTTTCTGACTTTGTTCAAGCGTTGTGCCTAACTTTTGTAGCCTTTGTCCCATTTGTTGCATTAACTGTAATAACAGTGCACTGGTGTCTGAAACATGTTCCTCAGTGCTATTCGGCAGTGCATTTGAACCGGCAATATTCGCATTTTGAAAAGCAGAAAATGTGTCTTGATTTATTTGAGAAAACGGTGAGGACGCAAAACCTGAATCTACAGTATTTGCGAGATTGTGTCCTATCATTTCGGAGTCCTGAGGCGAGCTGTTGCCGACCGATCGATCGATAATGCTTCCCTGTTCACTAATTGTTTCACTGCCTACACCATTATTTGCAACCCGCTCCATTTTCCTATGCACAATTACCAAATTACTACTTTGAACATTAGTTAATTCATTACATGGTGGCGCTAACACACTGCTTTCGTCTTCGCTGTCATTTCTCAGTTAACTTTGGAGCCTAGTATTACGTTTTTCACACGCCATTATTGTCACAATATGTCACACGATAACACAGAAAAGCACAATTTGAAGAGCAAAAATAAGAGAACACATTAACGTAGAACTGAAAATAATACATCGTTAATTGCAAGCGCAGCTGCAAAATACTTGGTGCAAATCTACATGCATGCCACAACTGTTTTACTGTACAACAATGAAAGACTGCGACTACAAAGGAGGTTCTCTCTACAATTACGCGCTAGCAATAAACAAAATCTACACTAATTACACAAACTACAAGAAAAAATCAGAAGATTCCAGTGAGGTATCCTCGGCTAAGGGTCGCCATATGAAACGTCCCCTTAGAAAAATTATACATGACTGTGTTTAAACTGACACACAATATTTTTAGCGCAACGCAATCTGACTTTCAAAAATCCCTACAAAAGAATGGCCCTGACTAACATTAACATTAACCTCACCAAAAATCTTCGTTACTCGAACTACTGCAATACAGCGAGCGCCACTACTGCCAGCTAAATAAAAGATTCAAACTACTGAAGGCACTAACTACTAAAAGGCATAGTTAGCAAATGAAAGATTTTGATAGAGAACAAACAATGTATTTACCTCAATAGTGTTCAAAAGTCATAATGTATATAGCAGTTCATGACATCCAGTCTTGCAAATTTCAAAAGTCCGCTATCTCTCTCCCCACATCCACCACTGCTGGCGGCTCACCTCCAACTGCTCAACGCTACGCGCTGCTCACATCCATCTGCCCAACACTACAATGGCAGACAACAACGCAAACTAGCCACAGACTGCACACAGCACAGCCAGTGATTTTTCATACAGAGCGCTACGTGGCGTTACCAATAAGAAAACCTAAACAGCCTACTTACAATATTAACTACACTCGATGATTTGCGAACGACGTATTACTGTCGCCTGCTCGAACGTCTCGGCTGAAATGCTAGAAAGTGTGCAGCAGTCGTTTCGAAGCAGACTGGAAGGGTGTACTCCTGCTGCCGTGGTCATTTTGAACACAACCTGTGATGGGCAGTTGTCTCGTTACTGGTCAGAATGCACTTGTGATATTCTTTAGTGTGTCATACCACAGGTATTGTACAAGTGTCGGTGTTCGCAAGCACACTCCGTGTGCCGACCGCTTTACTGTTATCTCGTACAGAGTAGGATTTTGTTTTGATCCCAGGCATCTACTAGACTAAGCGCGGAGGTAGCAGGTGCAGCAGAAATATCGTCTTTGGCGCCAGTCAGGTGCTGCGCAGTAGGCAGCAGAAGTTGCGACGCCCTCTCTGGGAGTAGTTATGGAGGACGCGGGAGGAAGCTGCCAGGAGGTGCCGGCCGTCACGTCCCGCCGACAGGAAACATTTGTCCGGGCTCTCAGCCCGCTCCCGAGAGAGGCGGTCTTAATCGTCCGCTGCGGGCCAGAAATACCGCCGCCCAGTATGAACGATCCCCGCTACTGCCGACCCAAAGCCCCGCGTCCACATTCCGGATATCTGCGGCGTTTTGAGCGCCATACATCATAGCGTGACTCAGTAGGTGGACTCTGGGAGACTCCTCGGTCTGTGCCTGCAATCCTCTTGGAACGGAATTCGAAGAGCGGGGCCACGAAGAGAGTTCCTTGCGCCCGCGCGGACCGCGGCCACCTGACAGGTTGATTAAGTACATCGTTTGGCTGCACAGCAAAACATCTCCAGTTAGCCTCGCCGAGGCGAGCACAACAGGTTTCTGGCGAACTGCGCCGGACGAACCGAAGGACGCCTCAAACGTATGTGATGTAAATAGACTGCTTCTGTCCTTCATTTACTTTTTTTCTTACAGACAAAAACAATTTGGTCATTACATCAGCCATTACATACACAGATCATTCAACGATGAAGAAAAGAAAACCAAAATATCCTCAATATAAAAGTCAGGAATATACTGAAGAGCAATTGAACTGCACGGCCCAGCCACACTAATGTGACCACCGAGTATGTTCGATGGCAACGTGCAATAACTAAAGACTGCAGGTGGCAGCACCAGCAGTGGAGGGTATATAAAGCGTGTCGTCGGGAAGCGGGAAACAGTGCAGTCATTATCGTAATGCGGAAACAGAGCGATTTATCTGACGTCCGAAAGGGTATTGATACGTGGTATTTACTGGAATTAAGGAAAACGCGGAAGTGAGGACCCACCAATACAACTTTGATTTCACACAACCTGTTTATTTAACAATATATAACCATAAAATTTTCTTTAACAAAATGGACAAATTTCTAAAATTCTTTTTACCTTAAACCTTAAGTTGAATAAGCTTTTGCCAAAGAAATCTGAAGTGCTATATTTCAAGACAGCAAACAATATGACAATGATTATAAGACGGCCGGACCTGCAGACCTCCCATTATTGGTGGTAAGCTGTACGTCGAAAGCTTCGGGGTTAAGATGCACACCGATGTTTAAAAGTGGGACCAGATAAAACAAAAGAGGGGTATAGACTCAAATCGCGCAAAGAAACAGAAGAACTATCCAACCTTGCCACATATATCAGGAAACGAAGGCTGAAATTCTATGGACACATCCACAGACTCCGATCTTCAAGGCTAACTCGCATGATTTTGACATACACTGCAAAACTGAAGAACATTCCGTGGATAGAAGAAGTCAAATATGACTTGGGAAAGTCACAAATAGGAACATCGGACAGACTATACGAGAAACTTTACCGTCAAAAGATAAATAGATGGGTAGTAAAGCCAGAGAATGAAATCCCTAAAAGATCAGGAATCAAGTGGACAGAAGAAAGAAAGAAAGCTATAAGGGCTATTAGAAAGGCGAATCATAAATGTAATGCGGTGTAATATATATATATATATATATATATATATATATATATATATATATATATATATATATATATATATAAGCCGACCGCTGTGGCCGATCGGTTCTAGATGCCTCAGTCCGGAACCGCGCTGCTGCTACGGTCGCAGGTTCGAATCCTGTCTCCGGCATGGATGTGTGTGACGTCTGTAGGTTAGTTAGGTTTAAGTAGTTCTAAGTCTAGGGGACTGATGACCTCAGAAGTTAGGTCCCCTAATGCTTAGAGCCATTTTTATATACATAATGTGCGTATGGACCCTCTCGGATCACGCATTACATTTATGATTCACTTTTCTAATAGCCCATATAGCTTTCATTCTTTCGCCAAGTAATGTCTTTCTTTCTTCTGACCGCTTGGTCCCTGATCTTATGTATATATATATCTATTGTCGATTCCGTCATTCATGCAAACCATTACGTTACCATTTAAGCAGTTTACGTGTTAATTTATACATTTTTCAGGAAAAAGGAGGCGAGGTTCGTGACGGATTGTTTGGACACAAACTAGTGGACAAAATTGTTGTACTTAGGGTTAATTACTTTTAAATTAAGTGCCCGATCCCTCCTGAGACACTTTATCCGATCACTTCTCGGCTGTACGCAATATTTTTCAATCAAAATTACGCGGGTTTGATCAGCTTCCGTTTCCGAACAATGACATCTGCCAGTCAATTCAATGGCGTAATACCATACAGAACTGTGAATAAAAAATACGACTGAGGACTTCTATAAGGCAAACTGTTGTATGGAACAAGAAACCTTCCTGTCGCGCACTACATTGTGCGCGTCTTAGTAAAATGATCCATCCTCAATGTGGGTTTCCTCCACGTCGCGGCTATTGTACTAAGTTGCAGAGTTTGCAAATTATTAAATTATCCCCTTACCTTTGAGAAATCTTTAACTTGTTCTGTCATTGTGGGGCTGGAGGAAAAGGAATATGCAAACAATAACAACCCTAAAGCTATTCTTGGGGTACTCCTGAAATTACTTTTACAGCAGTCGATGTCGTCCCGTTAAGAACAATGTGACGAGCTCTCTCTGCTCGTTGCGAGTATAATCAAATCTCGAGTCCTGTGATCAGCTCGTTTTTCCCCTATGAAACGACCATGTGGAACTGGATCAATTCAGTAAGTCAATGAACTTGTGTTGACAACAAGGATCGGCGCTGACACAGCAGGCTACCGTCCCACACCTGTACTTCTGCTCACCGGACGACAAAGAGCACTGTATCAGCACGAGCGTTACCACACACTGCGGCTGGACTGAGTCACAGTGCGTTGCAGTATACGCCATTGTCAGGGTTCGAGGGCGACGAGAACCACACGCGGACGTGCCACTCATTTGCCAACTGCGAACCGATCAGCAGGCGGGGGGGTGGAGGTTACTGAAATTGGGCCAGCCTCGTGAAACGTGTCAGGCTGTAGCCATTCTCGTGTTTCATTTTTATTAGGCACAGTAACTTAAGAGGGAGCTATCTATGATACCATATAAAGACGTAGTGTAAGTTGTAAACAAAAATCCCGAAAAGGTCTGTACCGATTTACTTCAGATTTTTACACGTTATTCTAATAAACGTTCGACGGATAACGGCTACAATTTTTTTCAGATATTTGACGCATACGAGAGATATTCGGAAATTAAGATCCAATCGGTCGCGAAACAGAAACCACGGTGAAAATCAAAAACATTTTATTTACAAGAGTTTCCTACACTTTCCAGCTACTTCTCCACAAAGTCGCATCTCCAATTTGTAGATGTGTTGTAACACTGTACCAACTTTACAACACCCTCGTCATAGAAGGCAGCCACCGGCGCTTTGCGCTACTTCCCTCTGCTGGTCTGCATTTCGTTTTCTGTGCCAATATATTGTCTTCATAGTCAGCGGTTCATGCGAGCAGAGATGAACATAAGAGGAAGCAAAGTTCAGGCTGTGTGGCAAGTCATGAAACACTTCATACTGAAAACGCTGTAGGGGCATCCTCATTGCCCCTGCAGTGTTGGCCGAAAATTGTCATGAAAGAGAAAATGCATGGCAATTACGTTATGTGGGAGTGTACGAAATAAAGCGAAACGTCTCAGCGGGACCCGTACTTGGCGGAAAACACTATTGCTCTAGGCATCTTTACGTGCTCAAATCCGAAAAGAGCGACAAGAGGAAATGGACAGGCATACCCAACACATCTGCGCTGAACTTCATCGGATTTTCACTGTCGTGTCCATTTCGCGACCTATCTGACCTCACTTTCCGATTACACTCGTATGAAGGAGAAGCATAGTTATCAAATATCTCCAAATGTTTCTGACCGATTTATTGCAAATTTTTACGTGATATTCTAATAAATGTTCAGATGGACGCAGGCTGCATAATTTTATATCAATATGTACACAAATATACATGTTACACGTAATCGAGAAACGTTGTTAGCGACAATCTCTGGAAGTTCTTCAGCAATCTATTTAACATTTTTCACGACGCTCTGATAAACATTTAGACAGGCGTTGGCTGTATAGTAATTAAATATACCTATGTAAATAAAATCACTTGCTGTATGTTTGAAAGGTTATCACCTGAGAACGGGATGACCGGTGTGGTTGATCTGTTTGTTTTTCGTTATTGTCAGGACAAAGTTTGTATGATCGAAAATTTTTTGAACATTCAACGGAAACGTTGGAAATTAAAATAAATCGTGCAAAATCATCACCTGAGAACGGTTCGACCGATTTCGTGTGTGTGTATGTGTGTGTGTGTGTGTGTGTGTGTGTGTGTGTGTGTGTGTGTGTTTGAATCGGAATGGCATTTTTGATGAAGGGGAAACGTTGTCACCGGATATCTCGAACAGTTCTTGGCCGATTTACTTCAGAGTTTTACACGATACTCTACTGAAAATTCAAATAGAAATGGAAATAGAGAGGAGGAGATGAACAGAGAGAGAGAGGGAAGGAGGTTATGCCCAAAGGTGTGTGGTGACCGGGAGACGTACACCGAGAGGGGTGGGCAAGGACGTATATACAGCATATGTAATGCATATCAGGCGGATACATTGTTAGAAAATAACTGTCTTGCTTGATGTATATTCAGTTCCTCTACATATTTAGCAATTGCGAAGAATTGCCGGGTCCTTAGTGTAATATACACACACCAAAAAAGTTTTGCGTCACCCCAGTTCCCAGAACTCCTGAAGATAGTCGTTGACTGTGGATATTGTATCACAGACACAGTCCCTTTGACTGTTCAGAGATGTCACTAAACCCGCCCAAAGATGTAGACAACCACGCATGAGGAGCGCTTATTAGAAGGAGGGGGTCCGACAGCCAATCAATTTCAGCCATCCCACCAGGAAGGAGATACACGGCTCCTGTTGTCTGCAGTTCAACCATGCCTAGACTGTCAATACCGCTGTTCGTTCACGTCCGCATTGTTACTCTGCTCCAGGAAGGGCTCTCAACAAGGGAAGAGTCCAGGTGTCTCGAAGTGAACCAAAGCGAAGTTGTTCGGACGTGAAGAAGATACAAAGAGACAGGAACTGTCGATGACATGCCTACCTCAGGCCGCCAAAGGGCCTTTAATGCAGCGGATGACCGCTAACTACGGATTATTGCTCGGAGGAACCTTGAGAGCAACGCCACCATGTTGAAAAATGCTTTTCGTGCGGCCACAGGACGTCGTGTTACGGCTCACGCTGTGCTCAATAGGCTGAATGAAACGCAACTTCATTCCCTATGTCCAAGGCTGGGTCAGTCTTTGCAAGCACGACACCATGCAGATCTTACTCACCAGCTGGTAGTCAGGGCTGGCTCTTCAAGGGCTATCAGCAGTTCTAATGGAATGTTATATACTCCCGGGGCCTTGTTTCGGCTTAGGTCTTTCAGTGCTCTGTCAAACTCTTCACGCAGTATCATATGTCCCATTTCATCTACATCTACGTCCTCTTCCATTTCCATAATATTGCCCTCAAGTACATCGCCCTTGTATAGACCTTCTATATACTTCTTCCACCTTTCTGCTTTCCCTTCTTTGCTTAGTATTGGTTTTCCATCTGAGCTCTTGATGTTCATACAAGTGGTTCTCTTTTCTCTTAACGTCTCTTTAATTTTCCTGTAGGCAGTATATATCTTATCCCTAGTGATATATGCCTCTAGATCCTTACATTTCTCCTCTAGCCATCCCTGCTTAGCCATTTTGCACTTCCTGTCGATTTCATTTTTGAGACGTTTGTATTCCTTTTTGCCTGCTTTATTTACTGCATTTTTATATTTACTTCTTTCAACATTTAAATTCAATATCTCTTCTGTTACCCAAGTATTTCTACCAGCCCTTGTCTCTTTACATACTTGATCCTCTGCTGCCTTCACTATCTCATCTCTCAAAGTTACCCATTCTTCTTGTAAAGTATTCCTTTCCCTCGTTCTTGTCAATAGTTTCGCAATGCTCTCTCGGAAATTCTCTACAACCTCTGGTTCTTTCAGTTTACTCAGGTCCCATCTCCTTAAATTCCCGCCATTTTGCAGTTTCTTCAGTTTTAATCTACGGTTCATAACCAATAGATTGTGGTCAGAGTCTACATGTGCCGCTGGAAATGCCTTATAATTTAAAACCTAGTTCCTAAATCTCCGTCTTACCATTATATGATCTATCCGTAACCTTCCAGTGTCTCCAGGCCTCTTCCACGTATACAATCTTGTTTCATGATTCTTAAACCAAGTGTTAGCTATGTTTATGTTATTCTCTGTGCTGTATTCTACCAGTCGGCTCTCTCTTTCGTTCCTTACCCTCATTCCATATTCAACTACCTTTTTTTCCTTCTCTTCCTCTTACTGCAATTTAATTCCAATCCCCCATGAATATTAAATTTTCGTCTGCCTTCACTATCTGAACAATTTCTTTTATCTCACCATACATTTCTTCAATGTCTTGGCATCTGCGGAGTTAGTTGGCATATAAACTTGTACTACTGTGGTAGGCGTGGGCTTCGTGTTACAATAATGAGTTCACTATGCTGTTCGTAGTAGGCAAATCGCGCTCCTATTTTTTATTCATTATTAAACCTACTCCTGCATTACCCCTATTTGATTTTGTATTTATAGTCCTGTATTCACCTGACCAGAAGTCTTGTTCCTCCTGCCACTGAACTTCACTAATTCCTACTACATCTAACTTTAACCTGTCTCCTGATAACGCATCCTCCTGAGTAGTCCCCGCCCGGAGATCCGAATGGGGGACTATTTTACCTCCGGAATAATTTACCCAAGAGGACGCCATCATCATTTAACCATATAGTAAAGCTGCATGCCCTCGGGAAAAATTACGGCTGCGGTTTCCCCTCGCTTTCAGGCGTTCGCAGTATTAGCACAGCAAGGCCGTTTTGGTTAATGTTGTAAGGCCAGATCAGTCAATTACCCAGACTGGTTCCCCTGCAACTACTGAAAGGGCTGCTGCCCCTCTCCGGAAACCACACGTTTGTCTGGCCACTCAACAGATACCCCTTCGCTGTGGTTGCACCTACGGTACGGCTATCTGTATAGCTGAGGCACGCAAGCCTCCCCACCACCGCACCGGAAAGGTCCGTGGTTCATGATTGTAAAACCAATTTCGTCAATGGACACGAGTTTTCGGCATCCTTGTCATGCCACTTGCTCGGTCGTGGCTCACTCCCCGATTACACGATGCGACTGATTGTCTCTACCCTCAATATCTACGAGCAGCGGCCGACGCAGAGATATTATTGCTGATGCGCAGGGTCGCAGGTAACATAGCGCGTTGCCTGAGAAACAAAGTAAGCGTGATTGCCGTCTTTGTATCCAAGTCGTAAGGGAAGCTGATAGTGAACAAATATCGACACCCTTTCAAACTCTCACCGTAGCGTCCTGCCGAACCGTAGGCGACACGAGCAAAACATTGCTTAAGGAAAATTTAGGGAGGAAAGGCGAGGCCACATTTGGTTGGCGTTCGGAAAGTTTGAGAACGGCGACTTGTTACTAGGCAGTAACCTCTATCCCTCGAAACTGCACGGAACATAATGGAATATGGGAACGAGAATGTTATAACACGGTTTCCTATTGGAGAATTGAAGGCGTGGCAACAGATTGGCTCGAAAGACTGTTTTGGCGGGCCTGCGCCACGGAGGAGAGGGGGCACAATGGTTTTCATACATTCGGGCCGAGACACGCGAGTCAGATTTATACTCTTGTTAGAGTCCTTGTGAGCGGATTGACACAGTAGAGCAGATGCGATGCAGCACGCCAGCACAACAGCGCCTGCGATTACGTCTCACCTCTGCACCTGTTTTATGCAAATTTCACAAGATGACAGGTTAGTTTTTTTTGCAGAATAATTAATCGTTCAGTTTGAGGCGACCTCTTGGCCATGTGTTTGCTATTTCGGGTTTCATTATTTTTATATTTTCTTACTAAACTGCCTATACAGTTATTACAATTTCCTTAGCATGCCGTTTAAATTCGCTTGCAACAGATCCGTACGCTCATTGTCAATATAGTCATTATCCTTCTAAAGAAGTTCTGCTTATTCCTTTTCCTAAGATCTACCGCAATTGTATTTTGGATTTTAGCATCCACACTCACTTCCTCCAAGCAAAATATTTTTTAATTGTTCATGCTTGGCTAGCATTCGTGATCTCTGATCAATAAATCTGTAATAACTGGTGTCACTTCAGCAGTCAATTTCAATTTATCACGGCATACAGCGAAGGCTCTCATATCAGAGCCGTCCTTCCTTCCGTTTCCTTGCACATGTATCATTTCCATACGTATGGACTATACTGCGCTGATTTGCATTTCGAGAGGCGATACTCACTTCATATCAGAGGCATTGTTTTAGAGCATAGCCAATCTCATTGGCGCCTTGTTCTCTCTTCTTTTCGAGTTATATATACATGATCCACCCGTACCTTCGCATAGACACGTCGCAGGTGACCTGTCCTTTCAGCTATTCACAGCTATTCACTGTACGACTGCATCCTTCGCGAAAGGTGTACAAGGCTGTTAGAAAAAAAAATAATGATGTTTGTATAGGCACACAACCCTCACCGCCCGAACTGAAATGTATTCAACACTCGCTTTTTTCGAATAATTGCATGATCATGTAATATGTTTTCATTCATTACAATGTCGCAGCTACTGCCATCGTCAGATAATAATTTATAAAACGGCTGATGCTCCACTTAAGTATTAGTTTCACTGCAGCTGGCACTGAACTCCGCGCTACGAGTTACAATGATAGCTCATATACTTTCAGTAAACACATATTCACCCTTAGTTTACCCAGTTCAATGACATGTTATTGTTCACTTTCTCAGGAAAGAAACCGCATATGCTTGATAACGTGATTTGTGGCTAGAGAATCACTTCTAAACAAGAACAGCAATAAACTGAAGCAAGCATACTCGCATCGACCTGAAGTGATTTGGGGATAAGGTAAATAGCCGTTTTATAAATCTGTACTACTAGGGCCCAGATCAGGCCAAACCCCATCAATGTACAAATGTTTTTCCAAAAGTGACTTGATTATGTCCCACCCTCTTATTGATTCTATGAGAAAGCTGTTTAGTAACAACAGAAAATGAACTTGTGGATCACGCTGTTTTAGTGATTGTAGGGACTAGTGAGTAAGGACGACTATTTGCCGTAACCATATTTCACGATTGAGGTCTGTATACTACACGTCTGAGTCACTTCCATGCTGAAGACGACTCAAATTTTTCTGTAGCGTCCCACACGTGCTTCAGTACAGCACATTGTTCCTCTGCTTATATGCTGCGATGCTAGTGTCGTTAAGAACATATTGTAACATAACCAGTGGCAAATGAGCACACAGATAACGATCGCTTGTTCAATTAGCCATGTACTACGTCACAATCGAAATCAGTTAGTAATGTTTAAAACATTGAGCTTTCGCTTGAGCGAGCTGTTCGATGAGGCGCATCTGCCCAACCTCGCGACAATCCTACACGCAGTGCAACGACCCTGGTTTACATGAGAGTACGCCAAGGTCGAGACGAGACACGAATCCCGATTCTTGTTGTACATTGCTTCAACAGTTGAAGATTCCTACACTTTAATCTGTGCAGGAAATAGCAACTAAACAACAGAAGTGACGAAGCAGATCCAAATTTGTTTGTATCAACACGTGCGAAATAAATCAGTGTTCACCTTTGAAATTATTTCCAGTTTTTATCCATCCGTGGTCCTGTATCACTGAATATACTCTTGAAGATCAGTAAAAGGTTCCATTAAAAGGGCCCGGAAAACGTGGTTAGGAAATGCAATCAAATAGAAAATCAGTAACACAGTTTAGATGGTTCAAATGGCTCTGAGCACTATGGGACTTAACATCTGAGGACATCAGTCCCCTAGAACTTAGAACTACTTAAACCTAACTAACCTAAGGACATCACACACATCCATGCCCGAGGCAGGATTCGAACCTGCGACCGTAGTGGTTGCGCGGTTCCAGACTGTAGTGCCTAGAACCGCTCGGCCACTCAGTTTAGAACTTGATCCAATAGACGTCAGTAGAGACAAACTTCGGTACGTCGGACGGGACTGCAACTGTCCAGGGCCTCACCAGAACTCGCCACAAGTTATTTGAGGAACCCTGATAATCGGATGAGAAATTGAACCAAGCATCTCCTGAATACGACCAGGACCAGTCCAACATTCATAGGCTTTTATGACTACTGTTCCAGCGGAAATGAAGCTATTTATTTATATTCATGCTTAATATTGGTCTGTGTGCACATTCCGAAATATGCAATATTGTCACTACCTATAGCATATAAAGACTTACATCAACATACACACACACACACACACACACACACACACACAGACAGAAACAAGTGAAAGCTGGAAGGTTGGCAACTCTTAACAAATGATACTTTTAGACACTGAAAACGGCAACTGAAACGTTAAGTTACGAAATTGCAGTGACTGCATGGGAAAGTAGAGGTTTCAATCGCTTTTTCAATCGAGTGGAAGCTTCATGCTTTTCAAATCGTGAACCAGGCACTTTACGGTAAGTATGTTTGCATTTTATTATGAAAAAGTCCATGACCTGCTTTTATCTGCAATCAATACGTGTCAATAAAAAATAATGTAATTTTCCAGGACACCCATGGAAGATGCCTTGTTAAAAAGGCAAAACGGTACTGAATGCATTAACGAAGTTTTAAAAATGTGCAGCATGCAAAACGCGTTTTACTAACTAATTGGTGCAATTCATTTAAAAGGCTTAACGCAGCGTTTAAGGACCATTACTTAATAGTGGAAATTTTTACAATATATTTTAGGATGAGAAAATGACAAGATTTCGCATTTGACATTTCCTCTTTTAAATTCCTCTTTCTTTTTAAGGGGATTAGTTTGTATTTCATGGTAGTCCATAATAAGCCGGCCGCAGTGGCCGAGCGATTCTAGGCGCTTCAGTCTGGAACCGCGCGACCGCTACGGTCGCAGGTTCGAATCCTGCCTCGGGCACGGATGTGTGTGATGTCCTTAGATATATTAGGCTTAAGTAGTTCTAAGTTCTAGGGGACTGATGACCACAGCAGTTAAGTCCCATAGTGCTCAGAGCCATCCATAACAACAGATTACGGAGAAAACTATGAAAAACACGTCTTTTATAGGGATAGCCTTAGTTTGCTGTTAATTGTCGTTATTCACCTACAATGACAGATACAGCATCAACAGTAGTGGTTGTAATGGGGACGCATACAGATTTTTGGAGCTCTTTGCATTTGGTAGTGCAAGATGTCTGTTGTTGGACGTCTTAGAAGCCGCGTATTCGTGCACGATGTCTCAAAGAACCTGTGCTCATTCACCCATCTTCTGGAGTAGTGTATCACTGGGTGGATACTGTGAGTTATGTCTCAGCAAGTCGGGCAGCTTTGACGGGACTGAGCCAGTAGGAAAGTTTGACTGCAGAATCGGTTAGCAAGGTCTTAGTGGCCGGCAGAAAAAAGGTCACTCCGCACTCGCCGCTTGCTGCTCCGAAGTCAATGTGCTGATCTGTCTCGTAGTATGCGTGTTTCATCTTGTCATACTGAACTGGGCATATTCATCCGCCCTTGTTGTGAGATGGTTATTGGTTCTCGTTCTTGTGCTGCACTTACATGATTGTATATTACGTGATTTACAGACAGTACAGTGATAGATTTCTTTTCGGTGACCCGTTTTTGCAGTCAATGTTAACGTAAGAAAAGTAAGATTTTTATTCGTCCACTGAACATTTCAGGTTGGATCAATATCCAATTTTATTTCAGTATCCTAGGTTTCAAGTTGCTTAGCTTATTACTCTTCCACTCATTAAATAATATTTCGGATTTTAGAATTAGCATGTGGTGATTTTCTTTTGTATATGGTACATGGATGGTGATGGAAATACACATGGTCCGTTGAATGGGATGTGTGTATGAAATATAGCTTGTATTAAATTATTGAACATTATGTTAAGTTTGAATGTAATTTCGGATTGTTGCAAGCTTACAGTACCGTTATTCCTCTTGGTCCACGTAAAATTTACTCATCCATGTGTTCCATACTTCCACATGTGGTCACTTAAGAACTACGTTCTCGAATCTACCACGTTCTCTTGAACTGCATTTAAAGCCTTGTGATAAAAAACTGCCTTAAGCACTAATAAGAGTTTCATTAAACAGGGTTTTCCGCTATACAGGTACACTGTGTTGAAAGGCAAGACAAGAGCCAGCGAAGATGGAAACGTCGAAATGATTACTGCTAGCACAGTAACTCAAGACTTTTTGAATTTACTGGGTGTTGTGTGATACAGAGAGTAAAAACATTTGCATCTCACAAATTGCGCCTCTAAGATTCACACGTGCGTATCGTTACTGGCTGCATGACGTCTGTTGTATGGATTATAGCTCCATTTTTGTCTTGTTTACCACTTCTTAAACCCACTCATTAAAACGCACTTTACAGAAGTTTTTTCCACAACAGAAAAAATAGATACATGGCACTTATTCCAAAATAGGTAAATTTTTCTATAGAGCAGTAATAATACAGGGCCTAAAAACCTGGATCGAGGCCTTTTAGGAACTCACAGGTTAAACTAAATTATAGCTTTCATTAGTATCATAATATTATAACAAGCAAAAATATTTGTTAGAAAAATATATTCGTATATTTTAAAAATATTTTTGTTTATTTGCCTTTTGAATTTCCCACTAAAACGTTCGCGTAGCATTGCTACAACGTCACGAGTTAGGCGCTATGGATCTTAATACATCTTGTATGAGAGTACTGGTGAGGATAAAATGAGGTATGACAGAAATTTGCTTTCTGCTGAATCGAACTCATTTCAAACTGCCAAAATTCCGCCATCCATTATTTTAAAAGTCTCAATAATTGTGCCAACTGAAATTCCACACCTTTTGAATTAAAAGATTATGCTGTTTGACAGGTGAATGCTGACATAATTCATTCCAGCTGTTCAGTACAAAATGCACTCGAATAAGCACATAAAAATACTTACATTGACGTCTTTTCCGATTATAACAGCTTCCACGCCACACTATTGAACCAAAAATACTTTCTACTTCAATTTACCCATGTTGTAGGGAATTTGATGAGGTAAGCAACTGTATTACAAACCTCTCAAATAATTTTTACTGCATCAGTCACTTTTTTCTTATATTTATCAGCATAACACCTTTTGCATTGTGCTTCCATCATAAGCTGCATAACAGGTACATGCGCAGTAGCCGAAGTGTGGTGAGGATTAGTTGTTTTGTTGGGTGTGACAGTGAGGTTATATATCGAAATTTAACCATTTCTTGCTGAAAATTTATTTTTCTGGGACACAGAATACAGTTAATAAACACACTATTGCTTTTACATTCAGGTGTGAACATTGAATACAAGGGAAATATTTCCGAAAAAATGGTTAAATTTCGGTACATAGCCTTATTGGGACAACCAGCAAGTAATTCTCATCACACCTCAAATTAATGTAACTGTAATTCACTTGATGATGGCAGTGTGCTGCCGAAACACGACGTGCTAATAATTGTTAGTAACAAGTGACTGAAGCAGTAAAATTATTTGATAAAGCACTTTATTTGAAATTTTTATGGTGGCGGATGCTAGACCTACCCCCTAGATAGCCTATGTGCAAACGTGGAGCTGATATTAATTTAGTAATTGTCTCGATAGTTCTCTTCAGAGCAATGTTTGGCACTGCTTGTACATCCAGCAGTACCAGATGGGGATTGCGTTACAACGAGTGGCGTGTGGACAGATGACACTGTTGACTAGGGAGTGCTGCGGACTTCGCCTAGCCAGGGGTCTCAGCAGGTGTACCAACCGCCGGCGGCAGGTAGCCGGTGTTATGGCAGCACTGGGCTCGGGTCTCCTCAGCCAGAGTAAACATCTCGCGGCAATAACAGCGAGGCAACGCATTAGGCGGGGGTCTCGCCACCGCGCAACGCAAACACCACGTCTAATTTATAGAGGCCGCCGGATCTGTTCTCCCCGCTGCCTCTCTCAGCTTTACGGCCTATTTAAGCGTACAACTACTTTGTTTTTATTATTATCATTATTTTGAAGATCCATTCCACGTCGTCGATTCGAGGCGGTTGAGGAAGATCCTTGCGCAGGTTCTGAGTGTGCATGCGGTTTTTGTAAATTACAGTTCCGGGAAAAGAACTGCTCATGGGGCGAACACCATTCACTTGAATACTTGATCTAAAAATAGCCGTGTTTCCTACATGTCGTATCGGTAATTTCGTTCCCAGTTCTGCAGCGGCAACAAAACCACTTCACACCGTCGCTTACCGCGCTTCATTGCCATACTAAACGCTTTTCTGATATCAGTCTCCATCATATGGCAGTAAATTGGTTTGCTACTCAGCCAAAGTGGTATTTCTTTTACCTGCCGTTGTACTGCACGTCAGAGAGTAAGAGTCATAATGTATGAAATTACATGTCGCTCACACTACAGATTTGGTACCAACAGCGCTGCCACTAATTATCTGCATATTTTCGTCCTTCGGCCTTTCACGACAGCATGCAACACAATACGCAAGAGAAGAAGCAGTTCAATTTACTACACCGCTTCCGTATAATACTCAGAAAGCATTGCAGACTGCCTACAGCGAAATGGTTTTGTAGCCGGATTTAGCTGCAAATTTAAAACAGCAGAAAATTGCTTTTAAAATTAATATTTGAAACAGACGCTCCCATAAAGCCAGCAGTTCTTTTCCCAGCATACAAATTAACAATTAAAATGTGTTTCATATAAACAGTGATCGCATGCTCGCTGTTCCCACAGAAGTGTCTCATAACATACAGACTGCTATGGCGGTCGTTTTGCAGCAGAAATTAGTCACTCAGCTAGCTTCATTTAAATTGTTTTTGCTGTCAATACTCAACAACGTATGAATATACTGTACACATGACGTCTTTTTCTATACAAAATAGTGCTTAATATGTTCATAGATGAGAATTATTCCCACTTCTTTACTTATGCCTTATGCGTTAATAAATTCAATTTACGCAGGATATTCAATTTTTTGTTAACGCAGACATAAAGAATTTTCAATCAAGCGTCCTCACGTAAAGCAAAGGCGTATCTCTACCAATTAAATGAGAAAAGTTAGGACATATCGTTCACGTACAGAAATTTGCAGTGTTGTATACTTAGTTGAAGACTACCTACACATACTCCTTGTGTACTAGCAACAAAAAACATATGTAACAATATTTCTTCTTGTGCGCATTAGTGGCAGAAAACAGACGTGAAAAACTGGCAACTTGACCACATTGTAACAACATGCGCAACAAGTGTCTCTACTCAAACTGGAACGTGAGTTTGACCGTAGTATACGTAGTGCTGCGAAGCAATGTCCTTACGTGAAATCGCTGTGTGATGTTTATGGTTTAGGTACCTAAACAGATTCCATATAAACTTCACGAAGCGAATAGTAGCAAATTAACCAAGGGTTGACAAATTTTATTTAAAGAAGGGGGGGGGGGTATAATTGATGAATGGAGGAACGATGCCGAAAATGGAACGTGGAGATAAATCATGCTTCACCCTTAAATGCTAACTGCATCTTTCCAAACGATTTTACTATTATTTCTGTGTCAGTATTGAGTAATTTTACGTGTTTTGTTAAGGTGCTGCTATAATTTCTGTACAATGATTAAGGAGCTAGGTGCTGTACCATGTAAAGATAGCAAACAAAAATGAAGAAGTCTGCGCCAAAAATTTGATTCTCCACGGCGAGTATTCTGAGCCAACACACTATCCACTGCACATACGATACATATCTGATATAACGTTTCGAATAAAAATACTTGCCGTTTACGTGATTACAGAGCTGTCAAACTGCAAATATTTTTCTGTTGAAAATATGCATAACAACAAATTTTGTTACAGACATTTTGTGCATGGCCAGTATGCAGGCAATCGTGCTGTGACGCTCGAGTTCATCAATTTTTCTTCACCCTGTATGCGATTCTTGGAGAAAGAAATTCGTTCATAGAGGAAGAAGGATATTATCTATCCATCGACCTCAAGGTCTTGATAATAGAGCAGTAGCTCAGATGGAAAAGGGTGAATGGAGGAATCGGCTTGATGAAGCCATGCAAGCAATTAATGCCGCGAAAAGACGGAAAACCAAAATCGAGATGACAGGGAAGAGTTTTGAACGGACCGCTATTGCATACCGCAGCACTAATATCATGTTGTTGTTAACTTTGGACCAGCAGTGAGATAGACTTTCTGAAAAGGAAATCCGTAGCAGTGATCCGCACGCTAAATTTAAAAAAAAAAAAAAACTGTCGTTATGGGTTAAGAATTTCCGAATACTTTAAAAAGTCAATGTGCGCACTTATTCGTTGCACAAAAATCGCAACTGCAGTCGAACTAATCGTCAACCAATAATTCGCCTTATTAGCCGGGATGTTGTTTGAAAACCCATCAGTTAAGGTGCTAAGAGTCACTTTAATGGACGATCGTTGTACGAAGGAGTTACTGCCTGAAGCAGTATTGTAGTCGGTCATAACGCACAGTGGCAACTATTATTAGGCCATTTGGTGGGAACGTTATTGACTTTCTAGGAAACGTAATTCGAAATGGATTAGAACTGACATTCTAGGAAACGTAATTCGAAGTTGATTAGAACTGACATTCTAGGAAACGTAATTCGAAATAGATTAGCAAGGATAACCTCGAAATTTCATACACGATTACTGAGATACCGACGCAAGATTTTAGCCATCAAGTGGTAAGTGAAGGGGAGATTATTTATGTAACCTACTACCATCCAATGAGTTATCGAAGATATATACAATATATATAATCTTGGTTTCCCTGATCGCTCTACTTCTCATAGGGGTCTCATTTAGTATGGCTGTGTCTAATGTTTCCTCTTTTACGCGCTTGTCCAGGTCAAAATCTGTGAAACGAATGACATATGACGTAAGGATCACTCAACCACAGCTGATGACATGGTAACACATTACACGGAAAAATTGCTGGTTTAGTTGAGACGAATGAAAAAATGGCAGAGTACCATTGCAATAACATTCACAGATCTAAGGGTAACGTAAATTGTGGAGACCGAGATAACAGCGGAAGAATTAATTCGTGATTAATGATTTTTTTAACTGCACAAGGTATTTTTGACATCATCCGGCAGTTATGTGATTAAACGGCGTATCGATGTAACACCTGGTAATGTTTACAGTGAAACAGTAAGTTTGATTGTCAAGGCTACAATTAGAGCAATCCGTCCACCCCGTTAAGCGATGTGTCGTAATATAAGTGAATCTACGCCTCGTAGTTACACCAGGATTTCCCTTTAAGCAGACCGCTCCAATAAAAGCATTAGACAAGCATTATGTTGACGACAATGTCATTAGAAACAGTGCACCGTGCGCAAACTCGATAGCGATAAGATAGGCAGTCGGAAGAGGATTTTTGATAGGAACCATCCCGGCATTTGTTTCAAGCACAGAAAACTTGAATCTGGAGCACTGGACGGTGGATATGGAACCCACGCCGTCGGAGTGACAGGCCTGAGTCCCATCGACTGGGCCATCCACTCGGCGTAACTACTAACAGAAGCTGTATCGCTGTACGCCTCGTTCACTCTCAAGTGTCATTATTCTATTGGAATTTGAATTTTTCTTAATGTTTTTTTAATACCGGGTGCCACAGTGACCAATTTATTCAAATTACAATTCAGTTTCCCACTTGACTGTATTATGACCACAGTCATTTATTTTCACACCATCAGCTGATTTTGAAGATGTGTCGTTTTTAGCTGCTTACTTTGAAACCAAGGTATAGAACATTTTGCATACAACATATTATGTAATATACTTACAAATCTGTGGTCCAGTCCATATTATCTGGATTCTACCTGATCAAGAGTATCTCGAGGTCTTTTTCTGGACATTAACACGGGGTATTTCCACCCCTCGCTCTCAGGGTGGGTTCAACTGTGCTGGGGATCATGAGGTGTCTAAATGTCTGTGGAGGAAGGCATCCCATTCTTCCTCAAGAATCGAAACCGGAAAAGATAGTGATGTTGGACTTGAAGTCTGGAGCGAAATCGGCGTTCTAACTCATCCCAGAAGTGTTCCATTGTGTTCAGGTCTGGACTCAGGGTTGTTGTGGTCTTCATTCCTGAGACTGGTTTGATGCAGCTCTCCATGCTACTCTATCCTGTGCAAGCTTCTTCATCTCCCAGTACCTACTGCAACCTACATCTGCTTAGTGTATTCATCTCTTGGTCTCCCTCTACGATTTTTACCCTCCACGCTGCCCTCCAATACTAAATTGGTGATCCCTTGATGCCTCAGAACATGTCCTACCAACCGATCCCTTCTTCTAGTCAAGTTGTGCCACAGACTTCTCTTCTCCCCAATCCTATTCAATACTTCCTCATTAGTTATGTGATCTACCCATCTAATCTTCAGCATTCTTCTGTAGTACCACATTTCGAAAGCTTCTATTCTCTTCTTGTCCAAACTATTTATCGTCCATGTTTCACTTCCATACATGGCTACACTCCATACAAATACTTTCAGAAATGACTTCCTGACAAATATATACTCGATGTTAACAAATTTCTCGTCTTCAGAAACGCTTTCCTTGCCATTGCCAGTCTACATTTTATATCCTCTCTACTTCGACCATCATCAGTTATTTTGCTTCACAAATAGCAAAACTCCTTTACTACTGTAAGTGTCTCATTTCCTAATATAATTCCCTCAGCATCACCCGACTTAATTCGACTACATTCCATTATTCTCGTTTTGCTTTTGTTGATGTTCATCTTATATCCTCCTTTCAAAGACACTGTGCATTCCGTTCAGCTGCTCTTCCAAGTCCTTTGCTGTCTCTGACAGAATTACAATGTCATCGGCGAACCTCAAAGTTTTTATTTCTTCTCCATGGATTTTAATACCTACTCCGAATTTTTCTTTTGTTTCCTTCACTGCTTGCTCAATATACAGATTGAATAGCATCGGGGAGAGGCTAAAAACCTGTCTCACTCCTTTCCCAACCACTGCCTTCCTTTCATGCCCCTCGACTCGTTTAACTGCCATCTGGTTTCTGTACTAATTGTAAATAGCCTTTCGCTCCCTGTATTTTACCCCTGCCACCTTTAGAATTTGAAAGAGAGTATTCCAGTCAACATTGTCAAAAGCTTTCTCTAAGTCTACAAATGCTAGAAAAGTAGGTTTGACCTTCCTTAATCTAGCTTCTAAGATAAGTCGTAGGGTCAGTATTGCCTCACGTGTTCCAACATTTCTACGGAATCCAAACTAATCTTCCCCGAGGTCGGCTTCTACCAGTGTTTCCATTCGCCTGTAAAGAATTCGCGTTAGTATTTTGCAGCTGTGGCTTATTAAACTGATAGTTCGGTAATTTTCACATCTGTCAACACCTGCTTTCTTTGGGATTGGAATTATAATATTCTTCTTGAAGTCTGAGGGTATTTCGCCTGTTTCATACATCTTGCCCACCAGATGGTAGAGTTTGGTCAGGACTGGCTCTCCCAAGGCCGTCAGTAGTTCTAATGGAATGTTGTTTACTCCGGGGGCCTTGTTTCGACTCAGGTCTTTCAGTGCTCTGTCAAACTCTTCACGCAGTATCATATCTCCCATTTCATCTTCATCTACATCCTCTTCCATTTCCGTAATATTGTCCTCAAGTAAATCGCCCTTGTATAGACCCTCTATATACTCCTTCCACCTTTCTGCTTTCCCTTCTTTGCTTAGAACAGGGTTTCCATCTGAGCTCTTGATGTTCATGCAAGTGGTTCTCTTATCTCCAAAGGTCTCTTTAATTTTCCTGTAGGCAGTATCTATCTTACCCCTAGCGAGATAAGCCTCTACATCCTTACATTTGTCCTCTAGCCATCCCTGCTTAGCCACTTTGCACTTCCTGTCAATCTCATTTTTGAGACCTTTGTATTCCATTTTGCCTGCCTCATTTACTGCATTTTTATATTTTCTCCTTTCATCAATTAAATTCAATATTTCTTCTGTTACCCAAGGGTTTCTGCTAGCCCTCGTCTTTTTACCTATTTGATCCTCTGCTGCCTTCACTATTTCATCCCTCAAAGCTACCCATTCTTCTTCTACTGTATTTCTTTCCCCCATTCCTGTCAATTGTTCCCCTATGCTCTTCCTGAAACTCTGTACAACCTCTGGTTTCGTCAGTGTATCCAGGTCCCATCTTCTTAAATTCCCACCTTTTTGCAGTTTCTTCAGTTTTAATCTACAGGTCATAACCAATAGATTGTGGTCAGAGTCAACATCTGCCCCTGGAAATGTCTTACAATTTAAAACCTGGTTCCTAAATCTGTGTCTTACCATTATATAATCTATCTGAAACCTGTCAGTATCTCCAGGCTTCTTCCATGCATACAGCCTTCTTTTATGATGCTTGAACCGAGTGTTAGCTATGATTAAGTTGTGCTCTGTGCAAAATTCTACCAGGCGGCTTCCTCTTTCATTTCTTAGCCCCAATCCATATTCACGTACTACGTTTCCTTCTCTCCCTTTTCCTACTACCGAATTCCAGTCACCCATGACTATTAAATTTTCGTCACCCTTCACTATCTGAATAATTTATTTTATTTCATCATACATTTCTTCAATTTCTTCGTCATCTGCAGAGCTAGTTGGCATATAAACTTGTACTACTGTGGTAGACATGGGCTTCGTATCTATCTTGGCCACAATAATGCGTTCACTATGCTGTTTGTAGTAGCTTACCCGCATTCCTATTTTCCTATTCATTATTAAACCTACTCCTGCATTACCCCTATTGTGTTTATAACCCTGTAGTCACCTGACCAGAAGTCTTGTTCCTCCTGCCACCGAACTTCAGTAATTCCCACTATATCTAACTTTAACCTATCCATTTCCCTTTTTAAATTTTCTAACCTACCTGCCCGATTAAGGGATCTGACATTCCACGCTCCTATCCGTAGAACGCCAGTTTTCTTTCTCCTGATAACGACGTTCTCTTGAGTAGTCCCCGCCCGGAGATCCGAATGGGGGATTATTTTACCTCCGGAATATTTTACCCAAGAGGACGCCATCATCATTTAATGGACTCAGGGTAGGCTAGTGCATTTCAGGAATGTTACTGTCCAAAGGCCATTGCCCGAAAGATACAGTTTTATGACACGGTGCTTTTTCATACTGATACAATCATTGTCTCTGAGCTGCTCCTCTATTGCACGCAGTGCGCAGTACTGTAAGATGTGATAGTACCTTTACGCATACAGTGTTTTCTTAAGCGCAATAAGGAGACAACACTCCGACCCCGAAAAACGCCCCATTCCGTAATACCAACTTCTCTATACTTCACTGCTGGCACTACACATGACGGCATGTAACTTTATCCAAGTATCAACTTAGGATTGTACAGCGAAACCGTTGCACATAACTAGTAGGCACACTGACCTAGATATATGAAGATAGTAACTGTTCTCGAAAGAACAGATACCATTGACGACCGTGCAGCTTCTCTAGAATAAATGATAATTAATTGAAACCCTCAGCTGCCGACAGGTGTTGTTGATATACCTCGATGGGATCAGCTGAAAATGAGTGCCCTGACCGGGACTCGAACCCGGGATCTCCTGCTTACATGACAGACGCTCTATCCATCTGAGCCACCGAGGGCCCAGATGAATAGAGCGACTGCAGGGACTTATCCCTTGCCCGCTTCCCGTGACACCCGTGAAACCTATTTATCTGTATCCTCGGTGGCTGAGATGGATAAAGCGTCTGCCATGTAAACAGGAAATCACGGGTTCGAGTCCCGGTCTGGGCACACGTTTTCAGCTGTCCCCATCGAGGTATATCAACAACACCTGTCGGCAGCTGAGGGTTCCATTTAATTATCATTTACACTGACTTAGGTTTCGACGACTACTAGGGGTGTCTTCATCATAGTGAAATTTCCTAAATACTGAAAATACATTGCTAAAAAGGAATGGTCAGAATTTTGAACAGCTATACTCAAAAGTGAAATAACACATTCTAGCCTTTGACACGTGTGCCCAGCTGGGAAAAGCATCTCCAGGCATTTTCCAAATCAAACCCTCCCATCGGATTGCCACAAGGTATAGCGTAATTCATCATTCGAAATCACTCGTTTCCAGCCACCCATTGCCCAGTGACTTTGCTGTTTATGGAAATGTGGGACTTACGAGGAGCTGGTCTACCATCTTAACCCTTCTTTCTAACACTCCACATGCAGTTATTGTGCCGTCTGGACAAATGGTAGCGGGTTTTAACTCAAGAGTAATTCCTTTGGCTGTTTTCACGTGAGTTTTTACAGCCACCTTCCGTAATGTTTAATTTTCCCTATCCTTCAATTCATGAGACCTGCCTGGTTTTGATATAGCTTTGACTGTCCCTTCGCGTTTCCACTTCACAGGCACATCACAACGGTGGACTTGGGCAGCTTTAGAAGGATTGAAATGTTCCTCACGGATCTGTAAATCACGTGACGTGACATCCAATGATTACTCCACGTTCGAAGTCACTAAGCTCTCTTGAGCGTTTCATTCTACTGTTACTGCTGGTCTACTGACAACATATTACAGCCAGTCTCCTTTTATAGTAGTCTGTCCGTCTCTTGCGACATCAGGTGGTCATTCATTCCATAGGGGTAGCCACATACTTCTGATCACGTAGTGTGTGTACGTAATATGTGACTTACATATCTTCATAGTTTACAAATTTATAGCCATACACACTGTATGGTATATGTAATGTGTGTTAGACGTTGGTTTCAGAGTGAGCACTTGAAAATGGTGTCGGTGAGATCATCTGATAGAATGAAAATAAACGACTGTGATCAAAACACAGCCGAGGTGGAGAATGGGACTGACTTCCGTTAGAAGATCTACGTCAGAACTTACTTACTTGAAAAAATTATAAAGTGCTTCATTTCTGAGTCACGTCAAATGAATTCGCGTTTGCGAATAAGGACTACAGTCATCTGTAGAATGGAATGACGACAATGAAAATTCTTGGCGAACCCGTATTTTCCGCTTATCACGAGCGGTCGCCTTAGCATTTGGCTATCCGTGCATGACTCACTGCCATACCCAAACTGCCATATGTTGTCAGCCATGCATCTACGACCTGTACTCGTACATCCATCATGTATATTCTGCCAGGTGTCGGCAGATAAATACGATATTACTGTGCCTATAATATCGCAGTTGTTTCCGGATGTCCATCTGGGTGTCCAATATTTCGCCAATTGACGTAACCCCGTTCATTAGGTTCTGTTAGCTATGGTCCTCGTGCGGTAGTATCCTAGGCTCAAACCGTATCGTGCACGAAAATGATTTTGGCAATACGAAAGGCCACTCAAAAACATCCTTTTAACCCCGCTCCGACAAAACTTGAGAAACGAAAGTTTCATGTATAGTTGTGTATCAAAACACTCTCCACTTCTCGGATCGCTTCTGAAATATTACGGACATTCTTGTAGGCACTACGTGAGACTCATTAAGTATGTGTGTGTGTGTGTGTGTGTGTGTGTGTGTGTGTGTGTGTGTAGAAAGAGCAGATTGTGGTGGCCAGATAGGTATATTTTCTCAAACAAAATGCAATCTACCTAGTATTAACCTTCAGTGGTACGCTAAACAACTGAAGAGGACATGAAAATGAAAGCGTGTAACATTTGGAGAGTTGTACCGCCCGTTGAAACGAAGATGTGGACTACAGTAATAAAATCAGTATAAGAGCATGACTATTAGCAGCAAAATTAACATTGTCAGTTGGAATAGTTGTGCTCAATGTACACGCAATAGCAGGAAACCTAATACACTGACAGATGCAGTCAAATGGTATCGTATTTTATGTCACTAATACAGTACAGAACGAGACGTCGGCGATTCAGGTGACAGAGGGTGGAACTCGATGTAAAGGCAATCGGCTCTGTGCTGTGTTGGTGGGTGCATACGAGCCTCTAATGCAGATAGGACACCATTAGTGACAACGCGTGTTGTGTACATAAACCATGATTGTAACAATGCCACGCGGAAAGCATTTATCCTGTGATGAAAAAGCAAACATCGATAAATACAAGGAACTGGGACTCTCTAATCGTCAAATTGCCAAGAAGAGCAGTTCAAGTACAGTGATTAACAATTTCGTTATACTAGGGTCACGATATGGATAGAACGGAAAATTATCAGCTAAGTGGAAAATTACCTGTGGCATAGAAAGGGTGACTTTTGCACAAAGCAAGGGCGAACTACTATTATTCTTCTTAACTTGCTGCTGATTTACAGTTGCCAGTAACTACCAGACGTGTACGCCAGATTTTGTCATATGACGAACATCTTGCATTCAAGAAACGACTGCAGAAACACCCAAACATAGGCTAGATTCGAGTGTGCTGAAAAAACATATGCCATGGACTTCAGAATGGGATAAAGTGATCTTAAGTGATGACAAGATGTTTAATTTAGGTGAGTAAGATGAATTTCAGTATTATTGGCAAAAAAAAGAAGCATAGCAGCAGGTAAGAAGAATGAATATAAATTTTGATGGTAGAAGTGTTACAATTCGCGCAGCCTTCTGTGCTAAAGGTGAGTCACACCCAGACTGGCTGAATACACTGAGTTGCTAGAGACAGAATTAATGACAATGCATGAGAACTTAGCAGACGAAACTGTAATGTTTCAAAAAGTGTGTGTGTTTCGGCTCCAACCAAAAAGTGGCCTGAAGATAACGATATTGATGCCTTCCCAGCCCTGTGCGTAGCCCGGATCTGAATCCCGTGGAAAGCCTTTGGGGAATATTTGAAAGTGGTTTTTATCGCAATGGAGGGCAATTTTAGGCCATGTGTGAGCTGAAAACAACTATACGAGAACAGTGGGCGACAGTTGCACTGCAAGAACTACAAACCTTAATCAAATCAATGCCGAAGGGAATTGTTGTGGTAATTAGAAATAACGGAGGCTGGACAAAACATTAACAATGCAATAAAGCAACAGGATTGCGAGACATATTTCCATCCAGGAAATGCAAACGGCATGTTTTGTTACTCGTGTTATGAAAGAAATTACGCAATTCTGTCATGACTGTTTGTGTCTTGCTTGTGTCTACTACTTTCATAGTAAATTCGATACATGTCTGCTTCAGACAGTATACTATTTCGTCGAACCCTGCCTTAACACCGATTTCCACTACCGTACATAAGGCCATCACAACATGTACTTCCTAATATAAGAACTCTTGTCTGTAGGAGACGTTCAACAGATTTCATCGTTACTCGTCCGGGGCGAAGGAAGTGAAATCACAATAACACTTTCACAAAATTCTTGTGCATTGTCGAACATTCCCTTTCTTCAGCGCGTCCTGATGCACAGTAAGAGATACGTATCTTTCGTGCATGGAATGCTGGTCACGTCCTTGGAGCTCAGACGAACGCCATTAGTGGTGTACACAAGCTAAGGGGGAGGGGAGATGGGGGGGGGGGGGTTTAGAGCAACGCCTGACTGCGTGTGCATGACCAGGTTTTCCAAACGGTCAGTTGCGTCCTAAGACACAGCGTGCATCATTTTTCCTCGCTGGTCTGTTAGATCTGATTCAGAATGACCGTATTATTTTAGAGTAGAAGTCCTCTTCTTCCAATGCGTCTTATCAACATTCTAAGCAAAGCACAGTTTGCATTATTGCCTAAGTACTTGACAGTTTTACGGTCAACATTCAGAGAAATTATGAAAGATTACTCACAGGAGTGTCGAACCTTGAAATCGCAGCAATGAACTAAACAGAATGCCGACTACTTCGTTTAACCGACAGATATTTTTTTTCTTTTTTTACTGGCGGCTTTGCTGTAACACCGAAAAAGACTGGATGTCGCTTTCTTAGAATGTTTGTGGAAATAATATCTAAATAATGTTTGTATGGCAAAGAATAAAATGGAATTTCGTAATAGGTATAACAACACATGATCAGATAAGAACACGCACTTAATTTGCAAATGCTGTAACATTAATTTACTGTCAAAATCTATGGTGGGTTTTAAGCACAATTTCGGAAACATTAATGATTCTCCAAGAGGAAGTATTACAAATATCTCTATAATGACCATATAAATCCTGATATCTGTAGCGAATCCGTCCATGGACGAATACGAATGTGCACCACACAGTGAAACTAATCCATGTAAGGCGATACAGAATTTTTATTTTCAGCTCTAAAATAAGAAAAGAATTTTTCGAGTTAGAGGGCATCATAAACCACTGACAGCGTTGCATCAACGCTGACGATCGATTCTACATAGTCGATCTCTCCCAAACTTCAGGCTGGTACAGGCTTTTTAACCGAAACTCTTGAAGTACTATGTTAGTGACACATTATTACACCGTTTGCTGAGCGGAATTTCCCATTTGTTAACTGCAAGTAAGTCATTAGTGTGCAAAGTGTGTAGAAATATTTTTATATGAAACGACAAAAAGAGGGATAGTCTAGGAGCAAGACGTTAACCGAGGAAGAATTTTCATAAATTCCAGTATAACTGACTAGCTCTGTGCCAGATACAAAATATCTACGCAGTAAAAAGTTGTTGGGGATATATTAGCTTACTCTTTATTTCATTTGCTTGCATCTTTCATACCCCTAGCCGTGAGGTCATAGCGGGATGTTATATGTTTTTGTCTTTTCAGAAAATACTCAGAAGAGTGACAGCATGGTTCAAAGTAGGGAATAATTGCAGATTCGGCGGCTGTTCAACATCGTGTTGACGAGAGTGTGAATATCATTGCGAATACTCTCAATATAGTGGAACGTTTGACTGCATAGGTGCAACTAGTTTCAAATACAAGCCTATCTCAAGACGGTATCGGAAATTTATAGTGCAAATTACGTAGTAATTTTTAACATATTTCTTCAAATATTTCAGCGAGGGGAAAAGAATCTTAATTTGAAAAATAAGATATGAGTACAGTTTGCAGGTAGGTGTTGCAGATCTGAAATTAATTATTAAAATATTTTTTGGAGGTTGGCATCACAAAGAAAACGACTCGAGTGACTAGAATGACTAAATTAAATTCGTTAAGCTTCCATGGGGAAACTCTGATTTTAAATATCTGTGACTTCTAAAACAATACAAAATGTAAAGATCTTCCGCGCATGACACTGACTTTTCATAAAGTAGGACTTCCGTGGAGTGTACTAACTTTTGCCACACTAACTAGGATAGTACCTTTAACAAAGCAGCGTCGATTCCTTCACTCACGGATGAGAATTTGAGTTGGTGCCCTGTCGGTAATGACCTAGACGTAGACAAAACAGCTTGCCTTTGCGAAACACTCCACTGTCTGATAAATGCTTTACACTAGTTCTAGTCTGAGCAGAGGAAATTAAAATGTAAGTATTCACGAAAGAATTACGTATTTACGAATTTCGACTAATTTTAGTGTCTCAGAAGGCAATAATCAGCTGTAAGAATTCGTGTAAGTGGGGATGAACGTAATCCGTCGCAACTGACAACATATGTGTATTGTAAGGCTCCTCTAATAAACTGACAATTTTTAAAAAAGTGTTCAAAGAAAAAGGAGCAACCGAATATAAAATGGTAACATTTCACTCTCCAGTTGGAAGTAGTAGTCTTAAAATGCGATCTCGACATTTTATTCGTATGAGGCTGCGTTAAAGGAAATTTAATGGGGTGAGGACGGATACTCGTTCATTCGAAGAAATACTGCTAATTTTGCTGCAGGTAGTACCTCGCAAGACTCGTGAATCTTTAAGTTAGCTTATATTTATGTACCACCAACAGCTACTACCAGTTTCGACCAAAATTACCGTCGTTAGCCTACAAAAATTTTTTGCTGTTGTCTGCATGATATCACTCTTACTGAGGTGTCAGTAAAAATAAATTTATTAAATGTCATCTCTAACGCAAGACGCCAGTATGTAATAGTATTTTGGCTAGAGTTTACAGCGTTGCTCCCGCCCCTTAATCCTCCCTCCGTCGACCCCCCCACCCACCCCCTCTCCCTGTAAAGTGTAGCTTGTGCTGACAGACCTGTAGCTTAGCTCGATGTCTACGCTACCGGTACGTTGAAAGGAGGCAAATTTATCGTGAACAGGCAAGGCCGTCGAATGTGAGTGCAAAGTAGGGGTTGTGGTAACAAACGTTTAAGGTAACCCAATGTTTAGATTCGTGTTATATTTAACGTACGATTCTTTACGTAAGCTGAAACTGCAGGGGAAATTCACAAAAGCTTCTCCGACGGGTTTTTCGGTGCATATATCCTACATAAACTACGAATAATGCTCTATTTTTACTGACACTTAAATAACATGATAGCGATTTTTTTTTCGGCGTGATGATGATAGTTTCGAAACTGTTAGCAAATAAAGGTTCATTTTATGAGAAATTCTTGGCGGTTCGTAAAAATGAGAGTTTCATTAGAAATGCAGCATGTTTCGCTCATCGCTGATTACTGACACTAAACACACGTGTCGAACACCCAACTACACGTACTAGGAAATTCGGTCTTTGAAATCTCCGACAGCTCTTACACTGACTGTCGAGTTCAGACTAAAAAGGATAACTGATTCACTACGATGGGTCATTAGTAACACGACTTTTGCAGTGACGAATATCGATTTGAGTGAGCACAACTCAGACTAAGCGAACACTTGTCATAACTGTCACTTTGGCAACAACAATGGAAGCTGAAGGTACGAGATGGCGGAGGGTTTGTTTACACCCTTGGCGGTCCGGAAGCACTGTTGTGGGGACAGCGAGCAGGCGAAGCCAGGGCAGCGCTCGAAGCGGGACTTGCCGGTGCTGGCGGCGCGGCTTCAGAGTGCTGTGCGGTGCGGCCAGGACCCTGCGCTGCGGCGGTCGCGTGGGCGGCAGTGGGTGGCGGCAGGCGGTAGCGATGACGCGTGGCGCGTGAGAGTGTGTGTGTGTATGTGTGTGTGAGAGCGCGCGCGGTCGCGGTCGGCACGGGACGGGACGAGCTCCCGCGGCGGACTGAGGCGGGCCGGCCGGCCGCGCAGACACCGGAGACCGGCAGCTGCCGCCAGCGCCCCCGCGGTAGCGCCGCGTAAACACGGCGCCAGTCGCCGGCAGCCGGCAACCAGCGGGCGGCTCATGGTCAATGCCTCTCTCTGGGAAACGGAAGCCTCCGCGGGTCAACAGCGCGATCTGCTGCCGGCAGCTTCGCGCCGAGGCAGTCGGAACTACTAGTCCAGTCAAACTGAAGCCTTCGATACCGCTTCGGCAATGTACGACCACATTGGCACCATTTAGTTTAACTTAGGCTTCGGGCTTCGCCACATATGCCACAGCGAGTCCTGATTAACTGAGGCCTTCGATACCGCTTCGCCAACTCACAACCAGACTGGCGCCTCTCGGCGTAACCTAAGCCTCGGGCTGCGCTACAGATGCTACTGCGAGCCCTGATTAACTGAAGCCTCGGGTATCGCTTGGCCAGCTCACAACCAGACAGGCACGTTTCGGAGTTACCTAGGCCTCGCGCTACGATACAGGTGCTACTGTTAGTCCTGGTTACCAAAAGCCTTCGAAACCGCTTCGCCAGACTAGTGAGTAAGGACGACTGTTTGCCGTAACCATATTCCACGGCTGAGGTCCTTACACTAAACATTTGAGTCACTTGCGTGCTGAAGACGACTCAAATTTTTCTCCAGAAAGCCACACGTACATCAGTGCAGCACATTGTTCCTCTGCATAAATGCTGCGATGCTGTCATTACGAACATATTGTGAAGTAAACAGTGGCAAATGAGTACACAGACAACGATCACTTGTTCAGTTAGCCATGTACTACATCACATTCGAAATCAGGTCGTAATCTTTAAAACATTGAGCTTTCGCTTGAGCGAGCTTTTCAATGAGGTGCATCTGTCCTAGCTTACGACAATCCTACATGCAGTGCAACGACTCTGGTTTGCATGAGAGTACACCAAGGTCAAGACGAGACAAGAATCCTCATTTGTATTGCACATTTGTAAGGTGGCAGAATAAATGGACATAACAACTTTACAAATAGCAACGAGAAGATGAAGATGATACCTAACGTAATTCTGGGGTTATGAGATCATTTGCCTATCAGTATGTAATGCAAAAAGGAATGACAGTCAACCGATGGTAATTAACACACTGTTCCTATATAATGCATGTCTTTGAGCAGAAGGTTCAACAAGCACCGCTAGTCGTTTATCGTTTGGGAAGCCAGGTGCGCTGTAGGGGTTACGATGGAAACAACTGAAAGGTGTGGCAGGAGGAAGGTCAGTGACCCCGGCCAGCTGATTCAGACTGGAGGACCGCGTGTAGCGGCACATCTGCACATGGGACAGAGAAAAAGCCTTAGGAACCTGTGTTTCGGAATTCCAATGGGGTGCGAACAAAGAAACAGTGACACATTTCGTCCAGTGAGTGTGACACACAGAAAGGTCAATGAACTTTAGGCTTCTAGAATGGGCACAAAACGTCTGATTGGCGGAAACGCACTACGAAGGGGAAAAACACTGAAGTTTCGATGCAGTTTGATATTAGAGACATTGTGATTGGTCGAGAGAGTTTCTACAAAATAAGAAATACCCTCTTATTGGTCCCCAGTTCACAACCAGACCGGCACATTTCAACTTAACCTAAGCCTCGGGTACGCTACAGGCGCTGCGTCGAGTCCTGATTAACTGAAGCCTTCAATATCGCTTCACAAACTCAGACTGGCTCCATTCGAAATCACCTAGGGCTCGGGCTATGGCGCAGGTGCCTCTGCAAATCCCGATTAAGCGAAGCCTTCGATATCGCTTTGTCAACTCACAAAAAGAGTGGCACCCAGGCTTTGGGCTACGGTACAGGCGCCAATCCTGATTAACTGAAGCCTTGTGATATCGCTTCGGCAGCTCACAACCACACTGGCAACTTTCACATAACCTAAGCCTCGGGCTACGATAAGCACGTCGCTCCATTCCTGACTAACTGAAGCCTTCGATACCGCCTCGCCAGCTCGCAAACAGACTGTCTCCTCTCAACGTAACCTAGGTCTCAGGTTGCGTTGCAGGAGGCACTGGGAGTCCGGATTAACTGATGCCTTCGATACTGCATTGCCAGCTCACAACCAGAATGGCACCTTTATGCGTAACCTAGGCTTCGGGCAACGCTGCAGGCGCAACAGACGGCACTGCGAGTTTGGACTAACTGAAGCCTTCGCTCCTGCTTCCCCAACACACAGTCAGAGTGGCACCTTTCCGACTGCAAACACCATTCACCTGAGGTTCCAAATAGGAGAAAGGAAAAAAAAAAACTTGCTTAACTACCCTCAGCGGTAAAGCTAGAGCACTAAAACTGTTCACCATTAAGATGTTTTGCCTTCTCGACTATCATGCATCTGTTCATTCGAGATTGCCTACTATGAGGCTGTTACTCAGAGATCATGGCTGGAACTCATGGTATGCTTTGGATGGTAGTCTGTATGATCCGTTAAACCAAAGTGTACGACTTACTTATTTGTATAATCCGAACAGATTAGTGCCTCTCACACATCAGACATACAAAACGTTTTTGCATCCCAGTTCATTTATTTGTGCACAATTTGTGTGAATGTCTTTAATGTCGTGTGTGTCCGCCCCAGTTAGCTGAGTGTTCAGTGCGGCAGAATGCCTCGCCTAGGGGCCCGGGTTTTGATTCCCGGTTGGGGCAGGATATTTTCTCCGCTCAGGGACTGGGTGTTGTGTTGTCCTCATCATCATTTCATCCCTATATCCGACGCGCAAGTCACCCAGTGTGGCGTCGAATCCAATAAGTACTTGCCCTCGGCGGCCGAAATTTCCAGAATGGGGGACTCCCGGCCCACAATGCCGTACGCTCATTTCAATTTCAATATTGTATGTTTTCTTTATGTACTTCGTTTGATACAAACGATTTTGTAGGTTGTTATTTGACATATTTGGAGCATAACACGAGCAATGAGCGTTTTATATACTGAAAAAATTGCAAACATTATTAAGGAAAGAAGAACAGCTTTCTAAGGCTATATGCGAAAGATGTGTCACAACAGTGAAAAATGAATGTTCACTTATTTCTTTAAAAAAATTAAAAATTATAACTTGTGATGCAAAATACTGGATGGGACAGTGGCGACCTTCGAATTACTCCACAAGATAATGAGGAGCAACTGTTAGTCAGAAAAAAAATCGCAAAAGATATACATCCAGAAATTACGATAGAAATGTGGAAAAGAAGAAAGACGAAAAATTTGAAATAGATGTAGTGCGTCATAGTAAAAAGAAGAAGAATGGCAGTAACTGAAATACAACCTTACTTTCAAATAAAATTTGCATATACACCATATTCGACGATAGACGAATTCAAGAATAATTCTCCAGCTAGGGTCTTTGGTAAATGAGAATAATCTGGTGGGAAACGACGATATTTGTCGTAATAAAGTGTGCATTCGAATACAAGAAAAGACATTATTGTTGTTTTGGGAGATTATTAACTTAGTTCCGAAGTTGATAATGTCATTCAGTTCTCTGATATTATGAGGTAGGCACTCCAAAGTTGGGGTCCTCTACTGCAACAGACTTATGAATGTCGACTTTGTGACGAAATCAGGCTGAAAAGATTTTGCTGTGGTGAGAATGCTTCTGAAATACGGTTCAGATAAGAAAGTTGAGACCGAGGAGGGATTTGAAGGACTGTATACGTTAATTTGTAAAGCAGACAGAGTGAATGAAGATCTCTGCCCTTTACTGCACTTAGCCAATACAGCTGTGCGCGTAATGATGAAATATGATCACACCGACGAACGTCACGGATATATCGTATGCAGGCTTTCATCAGAAGCTCCAGCTCCGGACTGCAGAACAGTATCGCTGTAATCACCTAATGGTATACCAGCGTTTGTGCAAATATCTTTTCTCAGTTCCAAAGACAGAGTGGTTTTTAAGTTTTTATAGGACGTGAGGGACGCTGATGCCTTCCTGAAAGATGTAGCTATGTTTTCAGTTAAATATAATGCAGTGAAGCCCCATTAATTCACACTAATTGGATTGGGTCCAGCTCAAGTTACTGAATGTCTGAATTACAGTTATCTCAAATTGTAATTAGGAATATAACACACACTACATGTACTGGTTAAATAAAAGATAGATGAACTGTAATCTTTTGTGAAATACTGTACAGCACATTTAATTCAAAAGCCACTAATGCGACTGAATAACAGTAATTAACAATAGAAAACACAAAAGTTAAAATGCTGAATCAGATGGTACATTAAAGTAGCATTATATATATTCTGTACGTATAAATTACTGTATGTTTTCAAAAATGAAAGTCTGCATTGTACTAGAAACTTTTATTCTACCTTTACTGTGAAATGATACTTCTTTACCAGTTACATGTTACTGTCCTATATCTGTAATATGATCCATAGCAGCCAAAATAGCACCACTACCTGGTGCTATGGCAAAATTTTCGTCCCTAATATACGTATCTTAATATCGTATCAAGTTTACTTAGCAATGTCAAAGTCTGTCCTAATACTTTGGCAGCAGATGCACGGGCTTAGATTTTACTACGCTGTCTCATTTTATCTACTAAATTCAACTGTTTGTATTCACGTGTAATATTCATCTTGGTTACTCTATTGTACTGTACTACATTTTAATACGCTTTGAAGCAAATATGGAGATGTAACTTAACACAAGTGATCACGTGGTATGTAGCAAGTGATACGAGCCTTATTGTGTGCTTGTGACCAACAATGATACATACGTTAGCCTTATGGAGCAAATGTGAAGGGAATGGGAAGAGAAAGGGTGCGATTAGCATATTACAATAAATGAACTTGGTGTGAATGATGTCCGGCACAGTAAGGGGCCTTTTCACTTCGTACTGAAAAGCACTCTGAACTATAACGAATTCAGAATTAGTGAAGATGTACTACTACTGCCACTAGACTCCTCGTTGAAGATTAGAAATTGATGTGTGACCCATTTAGTATTAAATACTACAGAAAGTTTACTCTAATTGAGTGAATAACAGGGACCGTATGAGCTGTAGTTAGTTTGAGCTTCCGCCGTACATTCTGCACCCTTCTTTGTGGTGCGCAGAGGTCGCCATCCACGTGCTCGATTGCTCTATACAAGTTACCTGGCTCACTTTAGCTTTTTTTCTTTAGTGTTCAACCTGAGGTTAGTTTGCAGCAATACGCCATTCCACCCCTCACATATTCTTATGCAGTCATCGACCAAGAATGATGAGCTATTGAAAATAATTTATCAGTCGAAACCAAATTAGCCATTGACATATTTAAGCGAATACTTGACAGCCATAAATAAAATTGTTAAACAAATGTGGCCGCCGCTGCTATTCGCCATCGACACGAACTACCTGCAGTTGGAAGATACTGATATACCACAGCATTGAATGAATGTACTTGTTCTAAATGTGACGTTCACTTGCATTGATTTATTGTGCTTAATATGATCACCACTTCCATCGGCTGCCAATGTGACACACAACTATAGGATGATGAAAAAGTGTTGCAATCTTATGGGAAAATGATAAACGTACGAGAGTCCCTGAAAGTGGTTTCCATTACGTGGTTCTCACAATTTGATACGACGTTTTATATTCTTAAACACATATCGTTTGTTGAGGACTCGGAAAAACACTTCGTTTAATTTCTCTTTGAAGTTCAGAAATGGTGTGAGTGTGCGTTTTCTAAGCAGCACCATTTAGGTATTTTCAGAAGGAAAAAAAAGTCACACTGGGATAAATCTGGGTATGGAAGGGGCCACAAGCGACTGGAAACCACTGTTCCAAGAAAGTCAAGATATTTCTGGCTGTATGCGCCGCAGCATCTGCTGAAATCAGCAGTACCGTAGAAACAGCTGCTGATTAGACAACCATTTGATGTCATTTGTCCGATAACTTGATCCGTTGAGACATCCAACCTTAAGCTGGAATACATTCTGATTTGTCTGTCAGCGTCCAGAGATATTAGAGTGAGGCTGAAACTCACGAAATGTTGAAATTTGTGTGCGGTGATAATGATGTATGTTTACAAGTGGTATGAGCGATTTAAAAGTGGAAACGAGTCAGTAGAAGATGAACAACGTTCCAGGCGTCTATTTGCCTCAAAAACAGAAGAAAACGTGCAAGTAGTGGCAAAAATTGTTCTTTCAAACCGGCGAATAACCATTACAGATCTTACTGAAGAACTTAGCATCTCATACGGATCCGTGCAAAGCATTTTAACCAATATTTCGCAAGTGAGACGATTGAGTGCAAAATTCGTTCTCAGACCTTTGAGTGATGAACAGAAGGAAACCCATGTGTCAGTTTGCACGGACTTGAAGGATCGTCTTCATTCAGATCCGCACTTCATATCCAAAACTGTAAATGGAGATACACTTGGTCTATGGGTATGACCCCAAGACGAAAGTTCAGTGTTGGTTCAAATGGCTCTGAGCACTATGGGACTTAACATCTACGGTCATCAGTCCCCTAGAACTTAGAACTACTTAAACCTAACTAACCTAAGAACATTACACAACACCCAGCCATCACGAGGCAGAGAAAATCCCTGACCCCGCCGGGAATCGAACCCGGGAACCCGGGCGTGGGAGGCGAGAACGCTACCGCACGACCACGAGATGCGGGCGAAGTTCAGAGTTCACAATGGAAAAAGCAGTGAGTCTCCTCGTCCTGAAGGGCCGGCCGGAGTGGCCGTGCGGTTCTAGGCGCTACAGTCTGGAACCGGGCGACCGCTACGGTCGCAGGTTCGAATCCTGCCTCGGGCGTGGATATGTGTAATGTCCTTAGGTTAGTTAGGTTTAATTAGTTCTAAGTTCTAGGCGACTGATGACCTCAGAAGTTAAGTCGCATAGTGCTCAGAACCATTTGAACCATCTGAACCTCGTCCTAAAAAGGCACTCAGTCAAAGTAGAATATCAGAGTCATACTTATTGTTTTTTCGATATTAAGGCCATAGTTCGATCAGCGTTCGTTACAAGGGGAAAACTGTAGACGCCGAATTTTAGAAGGGTGTACTGCAACGTTTGCGAGACCATGTACGCATAGAGAGACCAGAAAAATGGGCCAATGGCTTCCTTCTTCATCACGACAACGCACCTCGATTTGTATTCGCGAGTTTTTGGACGTAATGTGATCCTGTCTGTCCATATCCACCTTGCCAGATTTAGCACTCGGTGACTCCTGGTTCCTCCCAAAAAATAAAACCGTGCTTAAAGGAAAACGTTTTGACACCATTCCTGACAGTGGACACTGAGAGGGCCATGATAGAGCAAATGAACGCCCTTTCAAAAGAAGCCGTCCAGAAATACTTGCAGTCATGGATTCAAAGCTGGGATAAGTTCGTTGTTAGCCAAGGGCAGTACTTTAAAGGACAGTAAATCAAATTCCATGTAAGCTTATTATTTCGTCTCTAATAAAATTGTTCAACTTATTTTATGATCACACCTCTTAAATTTTTGCAACACCTGCCAGTAACGCTTACTGTTCACTGTGCATGGAAGAGTATGTTGAAGATTCGCCTATATGACATTTCTGACCAAACAAACAATTTTTGTACAAACAGAGAGTGCTAAAGAGGCTGATGTAGATTTTTCTGTGTGATTTCTGTGTATTCACGTACCCATCGATTTGGACCCTTTCCTCGTCAAACAAAAACCTGTTATAGAGTTTACCCCATCTAGAACATGACATGAACCACTGAGAGCTACGCATTTTTCATTTTACTCAGCTAACCAGAAACGTACCGACGTGGTCTTGTGCCTCTAGAAGAAGTGCCAAAGTGACGTCCCCGCCCCCCCCCCCCTCCCCATCACCTATACCCACACCTGTAAATTTACCATTCTTCAACGCAAGCAAATGTTATAATTTAGTGGGATAAGTTTACTAATGAAAAAATATCACTTAAATGAAATATACTTAAGAAAATTATTGCAAACAACTAATTACATGTATCGTTGTAGTGAATCAATCAAAAATTCCTTTAAATTTCTGAAAAAAAAATATATATCATTGTAATCAGACTAAGAGCAGCCGACCAGTTGCAAAGGATAAAGTAATCTTTACCTAGGTTTCAATAGATATAAATCTATCTTCTTCAGAAGACGGCAGTATTATAACAACATGAAGTGATATGTCCTTATCGTTTAGGCAGATGTTTGCCTAAACGATAAGGACATATCACTTCATGTTGTTATAATACTGCCGTCTTCTGAAGAAGATAGATTTATATCTATTGAAACCTAGGTAAAGATTACTTTATCCTTTGCAACTGGTCGGCTGCTCTTAGTCTGATTACGTGGAACCGTTGCTGTAGCGCAGCTATGTTTAAAGTACTGATATATCATTGTTTAAGTCAGCTACTGTACTTCGACAGTTAGTTAGTTACGTGTTCCATAGAGCATTTAAACGATTATTTTGTCGAAAAGATGTAGAAAGAGTCATTTTACAGGGTATGTACGTGATTACTGTTAACATTAATAAACACATCAGTTTTTAGTCGTAGTTATGCAACCACATTTTAAAACAGATTTACTTTTTGCTTTGCGTCCTTTCAGATATTTTATGCTATTAGCCAAATCACCGAAGATTTTAGTTGCTGAAAACTGAAAACTTTTCTGAGTCACTGACAGCTTTAATAATGGTTATTAAAGGTTAATTTTTTCCTTTACGGATGTAGATATCAACACAACCATTCTTCTAAAGTTGTGATTGATTATTTAGGACGAGTTTAATTAGCAAACAGAAGCAATGAGAAAGTGCAATCAAAACGCCTGATTCTTCGAGAGGTACGCACACGACGACTGCTGGTGAACATCACGTATTAATCTTACTGCTCGCTTTTGTGCAATTAATATTTTCTTTCTAAGTGATGAGTTACCCCAGAAAATTATTCCATAAGACATTATATATGCAAAATATGTCAGACTTGCAGTAGTTTGTTGCGTAGACTAGCATTATACGAAGAGGAAAAGGATGATTCCATCCTATTTACTGACTCCTGCTCATATCCTACAATAGTTGCAGGTATGAATCTATTTAAAACTTCCCAGCAGATTAAACCTCTATTCCGGACCAGGACCTGACATTGGGACCTTTACCTTTCGCTGGCAAGTGCTCTACCAGCTGAGCTACCCAAACACGAGTCACGACCCGTCCTCACAACGTTACTTCTACCAGTACCTCATTTCCTACCTTCAAAACGTCTGGGACTTACTTCGTGGCTTCTCCCCTGTCAAGTTTGAACCATAGCTAGGAGCTGAGATACTGGTGGAGGTAAAGCTGTGAAGCCAGATCATTAGTCGTGCTTGGGTAGCTCAATTGGCAGAGCACTTGCCCACAAAGGTAAATATCACAGGTCCGACACACAGTTTTAATCTACCAGGAAGTTTTACATCAGCGCGCTCTCTGCTGCAGAGCGAAAATTCATTATGACTACTGGTTGTACGGTGCTGAATATAATGTGCTTTTTAGTGATTTAGGGAGAGTCCATTCTCTGAGAATCATTCAACAATTCTTTGAAGAACATTAACCATGTCTCCTGTGGCTTTCTGTGTAGTGGAATTTGTTCTCAAACATTTGTCCTCTGCAAAAAGTACCAATTTTGCTTATCGACTATTAAGCGGAAGGACATTTACACAGATAAAGAATAGGAGTGAATCCAAAATAGAAGCTTTTGGCACTTCCTCTGTGGTTTATACTCACTCAATAAAATTTTCTCTCTTCTCAGCATTGTTACAGTTGTTCAGAGTAAGTTTTTGCATTATTTTTGTTACGAGATGTTATTCAGACCAGTTGCGTGAAAAACCACCAGTTCTGTGAAACAGAGTGTAATGAGATCTACACAATCAAATGCCTGGAAAATACTACAAAATGTTCCATTTGGTGAAATTTATATTATTTGAGGCTTGTAATACTTGATGAGTGAATGAATAAATAGCATTTTTAGTCGAGCAGCCCTTCTGGAGTCCAAACTGTGATACGCTAAGTAAAGTGTTTGTACTTAAATGTGAAATTACTCTTGGGTACATTAATTTTTCGAATATTTTGGGAAGAAAGATCTCTGTAAGGAGATGTGACGATAATTATTCAAGTCTTTCTTGTCACCTTTCTTATAAAAAGGTGTAACAGTAGCATTTTTATCTTTTTGAAAAAATTCCCTTTGCCAGTGACGTATTACATATCACTGTGGACATTATTTCTCACATTAAAACAACTTTTCATAATTCTATTGGAAATCCTATGAAGAATAGCTGAATTGCTTTTATTTCCTTCTCATATATTATTAATAGTCCTTTACTATTAATTATAAATAAAACAGTAAGATCTATAATAAAAAGTTGAGAAAATATCCCTTTCCAGAAAGTGTATTTTTATTGCAGTTTGCATTTTCTTACTTTGAGCGAAGTTTGCTCTGTTGTATCGGAAAGATAGAAGAATTTGACAACTAACTAAGTACCGTAATATTATCAATCAGCCACAGAAGGCTTATTCATGAATTAGTTTTTATTCGCACAGCAGATAGTAGCAAGAGGAATTTGGGACCAGCAAAAATAGATTGCTGTCAGGAGGGGCAAGTAAATTACGTATCCCTTCCACATTTTTAGTTTGCTTCCTCCATCGTCGCGCCTCGCTCCAGTTTTCGTTCGACACAAATAGGCAAAAACTGGAGGCTTTCGGTCGAATGAGCTGTGTAACTGAATGTGCGATAGATCTCGCATTTGCCTGCCTTGACAGAAGTTGTTGAAAATCGTCTTTTGTAGACCGACAAGTCTTACGAGAGCAGAGCCTCGTGAGCGCTTTTTTAAGTCTTGGCTCGATGTACCAGCTGTATTCACGCAGAAACGGAATATTCGCCGAATACATGAGACATCGGTAGTCAACGTCCTCCTGCTGAGGGCATTAAACCGCACGAAATTCACCGTAGGATGTCAGAAATTTACGATGAAGGCACTTTGGCTGCGTGTCAGCAACGACACTGTGCACAGTAAATTTACTATACGCATCCATAACGCTGGAGTGAGACGGCGAGTTGACAAATGGCTGGAGATGACGACACAGCCATGTCGCGGGAATTGTGCCACTGCTACCGCAACTGGCGCAGCCCTAGGGAAATTTCGAAGCCAACGGCACATTACTCGTCTAAATTCAGGGCTAGAGATCTCGTGTAGCGTACTCTGGTTACTCTACTGAAGCAACTATGTTTACGAGGTTTCTTTTAAAATAAACTTCATTTGCTGCGAAGTCGGAGTCATTTGGTTTCTGCGGAAGTGCTGTTTGTAAATCGCTCGGTAAGAGTTCTCGCAGGATGAAAGCTTGGCTTGGCGCCACTGATGGTTTCACTTTCATCTGACGCACTTTCCTCGTCGCTATTAGCTCATCTCGGCACGCAATTTCTGCCTCGTGAAAGTGTTGTCTTCAGCTGACAATTCCCCTCCGGATTCACTGATCTAGGCTCTTGAGGCGTTCGTCACCACCCTAGCGTGTTATTAATCTTTAAAGTTGTGCTTCACGTTCTTCAGAAAGTGCCTGACAGAGCGGAGGAAGGTATCTCCTCAGTATGTGGACAAGGTAGTACTTTCATGTCCTGGTAGTGAAACTACACTGGTGTCCAAAATTAAAGCAACAAACGGAAATTTTACAAGGTTACGTTTATTTTGCCACAAAACAGTATAAATAAGTATAGATAGGTGATAGTAAAGTAGAAGTATTGTAAAGAATACAAAACGTATTCAACTGCAACATGCATAACGGTAGACAAGAATATTCTTCGTTTTCTTTACAACTTAACGGATTTGCACACACACTCCGACAACTGGTTAATGTGCACAATATGGGGCATGACCACCTCTGGCACCAATACAAGCCTAACAACGACGGGACATACTGTGAATGATGTCCTATTCTTCCTGAGAGCTGCCCACAAGTCTTGTAGAGTGGTTGGTGGATGCTGACGTGATGCAACCCATATCCCTCGTGCATCCCAGACAATCATGGGATTAAAATCGGGAGAGCGAGCAGGCCACGTCATGTGTGCAAATTACTTCCGTTTCCAAAAAAATATCAACTACCCGTGCTCTATGAGGTCCAGCATTATCGTCCACCAATGGAAAGTCTGGGCCTTCAGCACATCACAACAATCGTGTATGAGATCTCCTCACGGTACCTGACAGCGGTTAAATGTTGCTGATTCACCCGTACACTTTCACGAAAAGGCGTCAGAGTGGTCAACATGATCCCTGCCCATGATCCTCCTCGATATCCGTCTCTTTTCACAATGTCTGTGTCCCGAAATCGTGTTTCACGTGCTCTCCAGGTGCGAAACCGTCGAGAATTACCCTCCAGACCAAGTCGGGACTCTTCTGTGAAAAGAACATTGGCGCACTGTTCGCCGGCCGCTGTGACCGAGCGGTTCTAGGCGCTTCTGTCCGGAACCGAGTGACTGCTATGGTCGCAGGTTCGAACCCTGCCTCTGGCATTGATGTGTGTGATGTCCTTAGGTTAGTTAGGTTTAAGTACTTCTAAGTTCTAGGGGAATGATGACCTCAGATGTTAAATCTCAGAGCCATTTGAACCATTTGAAGCGCACTGTTCGACCATGCAGGTGGCATGTTGGGGGGAGGGGACGGGGGGGGGGGGGGGGGGAGGGAGCTCTACTTTACACATTCCGTTCTGTGAAGGGAAGGTAAACAGACAGCATGTCTCCAACAATAAAACCTACTTTGCCGAAGCCTTCTGTACAGCCGGCCAGCGTGGCCGAGCGGTTCTAGGCGCTACAGTCTGGAACCGCGCGATCGCTACGGTCGCGAGTTCGAATCTTGCCTCGGGCTTGGATGTGTGTGATGTCCTTAGTTTAGTTAGGTTTAAGTAGTTCTAACTTTTAGAAAACTGATGATCTCAGAAGTTAAGTCCCATAGTGCTCAGAGCCTTCTGCACACAGGTTAGATGCCAGTTGCAGTGCAATACTAAGGCGGTACCGTCGTGCCCTTACAGGCAAATAACGGTCCACTCCTTTTGACTTCACACGTGGTCCTGTCCTGGTTTACAGGATACTGTTTCGGTCAGTATTAACTGTCGCCTCATCTGAGAAACAACAAAACGATACACATTAAGCCATCAGGCCACATCAATTCGCGACTCTCTTGCTTCCATTCTTCCTATGGCCCTCCACAGCAGAGAGGCTGTAAGCGTATTCTCTGAGCCGTAATGCACCGTCCGTGACTGTGTACATAGCGATTGTGGATGTGGGACTATCCTGCTAACACTACCCCGCTTGATAGGTGGTCTGACGTTATTGTTGGCGTGGTTGTCCGTTGATCAGAATGGCAACTTCCGTGCGCAACGGCATCATAACGACTTCTGTTGACAGTTTATATGATTATATCGTGAATTAGACACAGAACGGGGAAATATCAGTTTGTTAAATTTTGGACACCAGTATGTGTATTTTCACATCAAAACATTTATTCCTAATTGAACCCCACACTTTGGTCACTGCACCATGCTGTGAGATCTTGTGTGTATAATTTGTTTAGAATACTTCACCAATTTTTCCCCGTACTTTCTTTGAGAAAAATGCTTTTTGTGCATAGCTAGCAGACAATGCATTCTCATCACGTGAATCACCACCTCATTGGTCGGCACCAATGGAGCTTGTGTTTCGAGCTTTGAGTCGCTTCAATTTGACTCGTTTCTGCTGGAATTATATTTATTTGTTTTCAGTATGAGAGGTTTTGTAGATGATGTTACATGTGTTGACATCTCTCGAAAAACGTTTAACTTGTTTGGAAGTAAATGAAACGTATGACAAGATAAATACGTTATCAAGTTCATAAACTCGTCCCCGGGATATTTGGGAATCTCTAACTGGACGGATTCAGAACTTTTCTTGTAACAAAATTGGTAAAAGATGAGAAATTAAGCGTTTGGTTTCAGTATAACCCTTCAAACTTGATATTACACTGCAGAACGCTACTACAGAACATATATCTGAACATGCAGATGGTAGCTGTGTCTGCACCTATCGTCAACTGAATAGTTCTGAAGACTTCCCTGTGTATCTCTCCGAACACCGAATTGATGCAGTTCTTCAAGCTATCCTGTACATAAATACTGAAAGCTAGGAGAGATCAGAAATTAGCTCTGTACACCTACTTAAAATTTCCGGCGGGTCCTATGATGTCATCTTCGAACTCGGAGACTCGCAAATCATCGCCGCTGATCATTTAAATCAAAATCCGTCACTTGTCGGGTACATGTGGATTATCCCAGCGAATATAGGCGAGGCCCCTCTGCACTGCCGCTACATGCACAACCGTTGGGCATAACTGATCGTTTAGCAGTGAATATTGTTGTGTTTATACCTACGTTTATAGATGTAACTGTACACATATGTACGTATACGTTTGTGTGTGTACCTTTTTAGGCGGCTGCTATAAATTTATTTTAATGTTTGGTCCTAGAAAATTAGGCTGGAAATGTTACAGTGACACTAAACCACTGTAAAGTTTGCTACTCAGCATTTTATTCAAAGGAAGTCATAATTTGTAGGGTAGGCAGAAATCAAATCCGCATGTGGAATGCACTTCCTTGACTCTTTTGCAGAAAGGAGTGCAGTATTCTGCTGCATCCATTTTCAATAAGCTACCACAAGAACTCAAAAATCTTAGCAGTAGTCCAAACTTTTTGAAGTCTAAACTGAAGAGTTTCCTCATGGCTCACTCCTTCTATTCTGACGAGGAGCTCCTGGAAG